>NC_084464.1:9425925-10035925 GCF_027409185.1 Cynocephalus volans | reverse complement strand
CCTAACCCTAGCCCTAACGCTAAACATAGCACTAAACCTAATCCTAACCCTAACCCTAGCCCTAACCCTAACCCTAACCCTAACCCTCACCCTCACCCTCACCCTAACCCAAACCCAAAACCTAACCCTAGCCTTAAACCTAGACATAGCCCTAAACCTAACATGAACCCTAAACGTAACCCGAACCCTAACCCTAACCCTAAATCTACCCCTAATCCTAACCCTAACCCTAACCCTAACCCTAGCCCTAACCCTAACCCTAGTCCTAACCCTAAACCTAAACCTAACCCTAGCCCTAACCCAAACCCTAAACCTAACCCTAGCCCTAACCCTAACCTTAAACCTAACTCTAACCCTAAACCTAGACATAGCCCTAACCCTAACCATAGACCTAGCAATAACCATAGACCTAGCCCTAACCATAGCTCTAACCCTAGCCCTAAACCTAACCCTAGCTGTAGGCCTAACCCAAACCCTAACTGTAACCTTAACCCTAACCCTTACCCTAACCTTAACCCTAGCCTTAGCTCTAAACCTAACCCTAACCCTAGCCCTATCCCTGGCCCTAACTCCAACCCTAACCCTAACCCTAGCCCTAACCCTAACCCTAGCCCTAACCCTAGCCCTAACCCTAACCCTAGCCCTAACGCTAAACATAGCAGTAAACCTAATCCTAACCCTAACCCTAGCCCAACCTTAGCCCTAACCCTAACCCTAGCCCTAACGCTAAACATAGCACTAAACCTAATCCTAACCCTAACCCTAGCCCTACACCTAACCCTAACCCTAACCCTAGCCCTAACCCTAACCATAGACCGAAACCTAACCATAGCCCTAACCCTAGCCCTATCCCTAACCCTAGCCCTAGGCCCAAAGATAGCCCTACTTAACACTAGACCTAGCCCTCACCATAGCTCTAACCCATGCACTAACCCCAACCTAAACCTGTACCTGGGAGTCAAAGCATCCAGAGCTAAAGCTTCCTTTCTTTGTTTTGCTTTTCACCTAGAAATTATGATGCCTTTAAGAACTAACAGCGGAGCTATACTTTACTTACTGTTATAAACCCATGATGAATTCTAGCTGGAAAATATAGGTTCGACCTTCATAGACTTTATTAATTATAACACATTACTAATATTATGTCAAATGAGACTGATTTCTGTATTACAGCCCTTATACAAGACTACTTCAAAAAGTTCCTGGAAAAATAGAATTGAAAGATGACACAGATCTTCCCATGAAACTTTTAAAATACCCTTGCATTTTCTAAAATTATGAAAATTTGTAGTAACAATATCATCATTGTAAGTTTTAACTGTTTCTTGTTTCTAACAATTTATGTAGCACCTCATATACAGTAAATTTTGGATATTTTTAAACTTATTTTTTAATTGACACATATTGTGAATACTTATGGGATATGGAGTTACATTTCAATACATGTATACAATCTCTGATGATCAAATGACATTAATTGGCCTATCTATCATCACAAAAATTTATCATTTCTTTGTGATGAGAGCATTTGAACCCCTCTTTTCTGGCAATTTGAAAATGTGCAATAAATTATTAATTATAGATACCTAGCACTACTATAGACCTCTAGAACTTATTTTTCAGAATTAATCTATTGCACTTCTAGGGAAAGCTCTGTATTATTTGTAGTACTTTAATTTTCACCGATGGAGAAATAAGCCTGATTAATCTTTTTATTGCAGAACTTCCAAGTCAAATATAAATTATTTCTGGACCATAAATGTTTCTATGTCTTTGATGGCCTTCTACCTAGGATGGAAAAGCTAAGCAAACATCATTTCTCTTATGTGTTTTAACTTATCTGGTAATAAAAAGAACTTGAGCAGCTTGGTCACTGATAAATGATTATATGACTAGGGATAATTTGATTACTTTTTTGTCTGTAGGTAAAGAGTGGGTATTCTTGAAGTAAGACTGTTTTACACTCTGTATCAAGACACAGAGAAACATTATACTGTCAGTTCAGGATATTAGTGTCTGTTAGAACTCATTCCTCTTGACTATTAATATGTTGGACAAAATACCTTGCATCTATAAACCTTATTTTGCATTACGGGCAGACCATATCATTTGCAAATTTCACTTCCTGTAAATTGGTGCCTCGTGCAAACGCTGTTAAACAAAACTCTGATATTCTATTTAGATGTTGATTTAAAAGTTTCTAAGTTGAAACTGTTTTCCTCACTCTGGAAATCACTTTATGTGAGGCAAAGGGAGTAAAAAAAGTTAGGAGGAATAAGGCTAGTATCTTTTCTCAGCATCACACTAACTAGGGCAAGGAATTGGTCCTCATTAACTTGTATTTGCAGTGGCAATGTCATTACTTATGTACCTTTTAGGTTATTAATTGTTTTCAAGTGTTAGGATGCTCTTACATGAAGACTTCTAATTACTCAGAGTTTTTTCCCCTTCTCCATTTCTACTCTCATACAATATGAAGATTACCATTATAATAGCAAGGTAATTATTACTATCAGCATAATTCTCTAGGGTTCTTCTCCCTATCAGTGTAAAAATGAATCATGTAATCATCCTATAGTTTGAGAATTTTTACAATAACACGTTGTCTTAGTTACTACAGGAGGATTTACAGTATCCCATTCTTAAAGATTCCTATTTTGGCAAAAAAAAAAAAAAAGTCTTCTCTTTTCTGGTTTATCTTAAATACTTTAAGGTTTCAGAAGTCACAAGAGGTGTTCAGGGACCAATTCTGGTGGACTAAATTTATCTATTCCTTCCTGTTTTCTGAACAATATTTAGAAAATGAACTGCATCTTCATCACTTTTGAAAAAAAAAGGTATGTGAAAATGTGAGAAAACAGTATTTTTTTCTCTTTTTCGTAATATAAATGTCTTGTTAACTATCCCAAATATGTTTTTGATAAAAAAAAAATATTGGATTATTGGTACTTGCTGCTTGACATGCTGATTCTTATCATTTTTACCAAGTGATAAAATAAATTGTCAACTAAATATTACCACTATTGGTAGAAATTATTTTATTTTAGATAAATTATAAGTATTACTTTTATAGTACTATTGCTGCTTAGGCTTAACAGATAGGTGCTAGGAACAATTCTCTGATATATTAAAATAGTCATCCGATGCTTAAGTTAAATACCACTACAAACTATTTTAGTTGAATTCATGCAGTTCTTAGTTTAACTGTAAACATTGACATGTTCAGTTCTCTCTGGAAATGTTTGGTTCTCTGTGTATGTTTATGAATTAATTTTATATGTGCTAAAGTTTGACTAATTTTTAATGAGCTGACCATTAGAAGTTTTAAGATAAATATCAAGGAAAGAAATTTTTAGGTATGAAAAAATTTCTAAATAATTGAAACATCAAATCTTTTTTTTTTTTTCTGTAAAGGAACCACATTATTTATGATGTTTCTGTCCAGTTTAGCATATGAAATTTGAAAGGGATGAACCTGGAGGGAGACAACAGAAAGGATGTGATTACATAACCTTCGGATGATAAGATGTGAACCTGAACATTGGCAAGGGCAGTAAAATGGAGCAGACATGATTGATTTTAGAGATATCGTAGGAAGTCGAAGCTGTAAACTGGTGGTGTAAGAATGACTCTGAGATTTTCGTGTGGTTAGCAGAAGTGATGCCATCACTAAGGGAAGGAATATAGGACATGTTATAAATAATTACTATTTGGAATAATTTGGTTTTTATACTCATGTGAATTTTTTTTCCTTACTTGTGAGCTATTGAATGTTTACCAGTGGTTGTTTAGAAAAAAACGTTTCACCAATGGTAATATTTGCATCATTAAATCTTTATGTCCTATGTGTAGGGCAATAATTGCTTCTAGGAAATATACCTGTAATTAGGATTAGATGTCAAGAGGAGGCATGCAGTCTTTCATTAGACTGCAAAGTTTGCAGCTTTGGGTTTATGGACTACAGCATTAAAAATATTGTCAATGTGTTCCTCACTGTAAAACCTGCTTTTGAAATGGTTCGAGCCTTAATTGAAAACTAAATAATTGTATTTAGCACCACAGATTACCATTTAAATTATCATTGTTCCACTTTATATTTCAAAAGGGATGATGTTATTTATTTCAAGCTATTTTGGAGCTTATATCAGGATCTAGCATTCTATATGCAGATCACATTGAAAATTTAGTTTTATTGAGAAAAAATTACCATGTATATAGGATTGTTACCAGAGAGAGTCTGCTACTATCACTCTCAGAAATAATTGTTTTAAAATAAGCATTGTGGATATTTCATTTTGATGGAGCAGAGTACAGTGTACTAGTGCTAAATCTGAATTGCCTATAAAAAGCCAAAGGTGACGCTTTTTAGAAATTGGCCATTCAAAACCTTCAAGATGTCAAGAGATTTCTAACACTTCAAGGCCATGTGTTTTCCTTATCTATTTAGCATGATCTGTCATTCACTGGTGAAATATTCTCCACTGAGAATATTGTTAACTCACAGATTTTTCTCAATGTGTTCTTGCCTTTTGGAGAAGGGTCCCTCGAGGTCATTGTCATTGGAGAGATACTGCTCTTGAGTATGAAAACATATACAAAATAACATTTGTAAATACAATTGGGTTTTCAGTAAAAGCATCATAGAATACATTTGCATAACTGTCTTTGTTTTGGTGATCCATGTGTTCATCTAGAATACATGCAATCTGTCTACATTTTGAAAGATATGCCTCCTACAAGAAGGCTCTGTATTGAAGTTTCTAATTTTGTCACATGGAAGACAAAATTTCTACTAAGTCAACTGCAACTTTTTAAAGCTAAACTAAGTTTTCTTTTCTTTGGTAAAAATATGTAAGGTTGAGTTTTGCCTTAGGCATTGTGAACTAGAATACCAGAAGTCTTTGTCCATTTTAAAAACAAAAGGAATATGTTTCAGCAACATTAAATCTATTTTTAAGTACCTTTAAAGCAGCAAGATATAGTGGGAAGGGTGATGGCCTGGGAATAAGAAGGCCTGAAATGAGTTCTCTGACTAATTAGCTGTTTAACCATGAATAGATGACTTACCCTTCAGGGGCAAAGTTTCTTCCTCTATAAACAAAAGTGGTACTCTATGATATGACAGGGTTCTTGGCGCTATGTTTATCTGAGAGTCTCTGTGGAATATCATGGATTTTCTTCTTGATCAGAGCTAGGCAAGATCTTTCTAATATGTGAATTTTATTAGAATTTCTCTCTCTTTACATATGAATGAATGAATATAATTTTCATATCCCAGATAGAGAGTTAGCACAGAGAAACAAAAGTTGCTATGCTGGAGAGATTTGGTCAAATATTACGTAAAATTTGGTATACAAGAATAACTAAAATCCAAGGCAGAGATCAAAGTTAAGAAACTAGTAATTACTTAAATCAGGTAAAGACAAAAGCTCCATGAAGCAAAATGAGAGAGTCATAAATGAAAACTTGGGTAAGGACTTGGCAAAATCAAAAGAATCAGTGTATGGACTCTGGTTGAATGCTACCCATTGAATGTAGCAGGAACGTGATTTCCATGTCATGCATTCAGTCTTCCTTCCATTTCACGGTGAATTACTTTGTATTTGATAGTATTAAAAGACATGTTTCCTAACATCCAGAATCTTAAACAACTCAATCTTACAACTCAAATGTCTAAGACCTAAAAAAACCATATATTTATGGAACACTCACCATGTGGCAATGACTGTCTCAAGCACTTTATCGCATGCATTATCTCATTTAAGATATATGACTTTATAATGTAGATACTATTATTAGGTAAGAGCACTGAGTGTTGAAGAGCTTAAGAAGATTGTTGATGGTAGAACTGGCTCTCAGTGCCAGATTTGACTGTGTCCAAAGGACATATTATTACACCTAACTATATTTTCTCCATTAAAGACCTATAGATGTATATCCACATTTGTTATTGAAAATTTACAAAATATAAATTAGGGAAAAGAAGATTAATTTACATATATATAATCTCATGCTGTGTGATAAACTCTGTGTCCTTCAGGTCCTTTCTAGGCACACACTTATGAAAAATTTACCCATAAAAAAATAAATGCTACTGTGTATGTTTTCTAATTTATTTCCTTCACTCAGGAATATCCTTATATGTCTGTAAATATCTGAGATCAAATTCACTGATTTTATATGCTATTTCATTAACCAATCTCGTATCAGTATTTATCTTATCTCTAAATCTTTCTACTGCAAAATTTTTAAGTTGATTACCATTGCATTTAAAACTTAGTGGACTCAATTTATTGTTTAGAATATTCTAATTAAATTTTATAGATATTTTTAAGAGCTTTGTCACATTTTGCCAATTGTGCACCAAAATATTTAGTTTTTATTCCTCTACAAGTATGATTGCCCCTTTCTCCATGTCCAACACTAGATTTTATGTACACATGCAGATTTTTATCTTTTTGACAATTTGACAAGTTGTTTACGTTTATGGATCTTTGACTAATACTCAGATTGAAGGGTTTTGTTTATGCTTTTTAGCCATTCAATTTTTTTTAAAACATTTAATTTTGAAGCTTGTTCATTTTTCTTTTGGAGTATTCATTTCACAAGTTTGCTTTGTAAGGCTTTTTGAATATAATGATATTAACCCTTTGACCTTTTATTTTGCAGTTTTCCCCAGTTTGTTCTTAGCCTTTCAATTTTCTTTGTGGTGATTTTTTTTTTTTTTTTTTTACGTTTAATAGATGTTAATATTAACGTATTCAAGTCTCCTGGTGCTCTTCCTTTTGATTTCTGCGTTTGGTTTCAAAGAATTTCATTTTATAATATGAAAGGCCTTGCTCTCACAAAAATTGTTCTGGAGTGCATGTATATTTTCTTCAGGCAACAGTAAAGCTATTATAAATCAACTGTATTATTATTGTGGTTGTTGTTTACAGGACAAGTGAGTGTTGTTACATTCGTGGCTTATTGTTAGAACCTGTCCCACTCTGTGACTTGGAGAGGGACCTCTGGTGCCTTAACACCCCAAAGTTTGTGGAATTGGAAGCACAGAGCAGGGCCGTCAATGGGCATAGCCTTTGGGGCCTGTGCTTCTGTAACCTGCTCCGTGCTCTGATCAGTGACTCTATTTGTAACTGCTTTGTCATATCCTTCCATTTATTCTGCTACACTCATGGCAAACTTTGTTTCCAGATGTCCTCCATTATGAGTGGCCTGACTCCTGTAGGTCTTTCTTTCCTTGGGGCAGGCTTATGCTTCTCATATTTCCCAAAGCCAAAACTCCTGGCTTCTGGCTTCTGATCCTCACTGACATAACCCTGGGACTGGGCTCTTTAATTGGCTGAAGAATACTATCAGCAACAACAACAAACACTTTTGAGGTTTGTTTTGTTTTGTTTTGTTTTAAATATACTAGAGATTCCCCTAAATACCCCTCATGAATAAAATCATTAATTCTCACAGCATTTCAATGAAGGTAGGTATTATTATAATCATTTGCATACACATACGCAGTTGGTAGGAGAAGGAGCCCTCTCCCCAGCTTCTTACCCTGAACATCTTCACCCCTCTTTCTATGCTCCATGATAGTCACATTCCCCAAACCTTGCCTTACGCTTTGCTGCCACCATTGTACTCAGTCTCCTCTAGCCATTCCATCCTTAACCACCAGTGGATTAACTGAACCTAGTTTACTTTGTTGTGGCTGCAGAACTAATGGCTCATTCCCTTACCTTTGTGGAATAAATTACATATATGTATTGAAAAGAGTTCTGTCTTACAAATCATTTTGTCATCCAGTGTAACACAGTAACTCTCACAAAGTAAGCACTTTTAATTACGTACCATATTGTGATTTCTGGTAATAAATTATCACAAAACTACAATTGCATAAATACTACTCTAAATCATCATTTCACTTTTTAAAAAATCGTGGATATTTTAGTTAAAAGTCATAGACTAATTGTTCAATACAATAGCATGCAGTCTACTAATGGCATTCGAAAATGGAAAAACATGAGATTAATGATTAGTGATAAAATGCAAAACTGTAAAATTATTTGTATATTATGAATATGGCTACTTATTTAACAGCTAAAATTATGCATATAGGCATAGCTTAAAATGGAATAAGTAATAAAATAATTGTGCTGGATTAGTGGGGTTATGTGTTATTTTTCCTTCTTTCTTCTGGATTATTAGTTTTGATATGCTCCTTTTACAATTAAAAGGAAAAAGAGAATCACATTGTTGTTTTCTATTTATTTCCTGTTCCCTGATGTTGCTTATTGAGTAAAAATAATTTTATATTGTATTCACTGAAAATATAATACACTGTAAACATTCTAGTTATGGAAGCCTGGTCTCATAGCAGGTTTAAAGTTATTTGGAAAGAGCTATAAATGATTTTTTAGCTATCATCTTCTAATTTAGTAAATAATTGTTCTAATACAAAATTGGAACCCTTATGGAACACAAGAACTATTGTACTTGCTAACCATTTAATGTATTTTGATTTCATAGAGTTTATTACTAAATTAATTTCCAATGAGTAACTAAGCCACTAAAAAGATTGATACAATTATAAAATTTAGAATTATTTGAACCCTAACCAAGTAACCGCAGCTAATATTAGTTATTGTATTTTATTTGAGTAAATCAATGTAACAAGATTATGTGTTTCTAAATTAAAAGTAAAAAGCATTTTGCCAGAGAAGATGAATTCTAAAAATGGGAAAATCGTTGCCATGATATAATTGCTTTTTGAATAAATAAGCATTTTACTAAATTATATTTCTTAGACTTATTAATACAGTCCTCCCCCCCCCATTTTGGTTTAGTTTATTTTAAAACATGTCCAACTAGTCTAATCTAGAATAGAGATAAGGTGATATTTGTTAAATTTCAAGACAGTTTTACAACTTTGTCACTACTAGGTGATTAGCATAGACTTTGTATAATATTGGTAAAGTGACAGCATCTAGGGTCTGTTAGTGAAAAAAAGAACCTTCCAATAATACCATTAGTCACAGAAAATAGAATAATGTTGAAGAATATCTCCCTTTCCCCTCTGATTTCTATTCTAAGAACCATTTGGCACTTACTTGGCGAGAGAAAAAAGAAAAACAAAACAAAACACTTGTTTATTGCACTGTCAACCCATAATATTTTGGAATACTACAACAGTGGTGTGTATGATTGAGAACCTCTTCTCCAAACCACCCCAAGTAGAGAAGTTCAATAATCTTTCCTCATTTTCTCCCCTTGTCACCAAACTTGAGATGTCACTTGTAAATAAATTTCCTGTTACTGACTGGTAAATCATAGCATGTGAATTCACTCTCTGAAAATTTACACTATAAACTTTAGGGGAAAAATGTTGTCTTCTTAGCTATGTATAAAATCAAATTTACTTTCATGCTTTCATTAGTTAATGCCAATTTCAGCACTAGAAACAGCTACTCCTGGGAGAATTTTTCATGCTTAATCCTGACAGAATTGGTGGGCAATCTTTTAGTGGAAATCCCAGGAAACTGGAGAAGCCAGTCCCATGGGGAACTTCATAAAATTTGCCAGCTGCCCCCGTGATGGGGCCGAACCTTACACTGAGCCTGCCCGTGGTGTCGCTGACTTTTAATTCCTTGCACTTTTTAGCTTTCTTTTATACAAAGGAGAGACAAGACAAGTGTGAGGGCAAACCCCCTTTACGTACCTTTATAGATACTAGCTTTCACATTGTCCTTCTAACAAAAAAAGGTGCTAACTTCTGTTCGAATCTAATCAAAAATAATGTTAAATAAGCCTATGGAGATAGCAATTTTTGAATGTTTATATCATACTACCATGTAGGTCATCAGGCATGATTTTCATCTTTCTCTGGAGTATTTCATGTATATAGCAATCAAATAGAATGGAATCATTTATTTCTAGAGCCTTCTCATCGATGTAAAACCTAAATATATATATTTTTTTCTTTCTCAACTTCTCAGCCCTCAGTATGAAGCAGATTTGACATTTCAAAGGCAATTTTAGTGATTATTATTTGCACAGTAAATTCTCAAGATTCCCTATGTGCTTAGACACCTTGCAATGAGCTGAAGTCATTTGAAAAGCAATGCACCTGGCATTTATATCCAAAGGAGTTGTCAAGTTTAACTAAAATAAACTTTAAAAAATCTCCCCAATGGTTTAAGCTTTATTTTAATGCTATTTTAACACTTTAAAGAAAAAACTCACCATGAGAAATACAATTTATGATATCACGAGCAGCTTTTCTGGGCATAGCGAAGGATTCTAGACTACCTTTATTGTAGCTGATTTATTAAGTATCATTTAGAATTGGATTAATTTTGGCCTCACCTGCCAACTCTCATTACAATCAGAGTTGTTATCCATGTAAGTCTTTCCTTGAAGAGCCCTCAGAAAGAAAAACTACGGATTCCACTCAGCTCTGATTAAGAGTTTTCTGGCATATCGGGGCAAATAATTGGTGTCAGAATTTTCAACTTAAAAACGAGGTGAAGGGCAAGACAGCCACTGGGAGTGTCCATCTACTTTGAAGCTGCCATAATTATATTAAGTTTTTAACTCACACAAAAAACAAATCTATTTATCTCTCTTTTATTTCTTTGAGACGTCTTTAGAAAGTCACAGAAGGCAGGACCTTAGAAAATTGAACCAGGTCTCATGAGGTGGTTTTGAGGCCATCTTAAGACTGCCTTTGTCACTGTTACCCACCTAGAAATACTGGGATGATTAGACTTTTGCAACACTCTCCTGATTGCCTTTACTCCTTGGCTCTTCCTCTCTCCTGTACTTACCTGATAGAAATGCAAAACTAACATCACTTTCAATAAGCCACCCCTGTAAGCTATGACCCTCCCTAACTACCCATTACTATAAGGTCCAGTTTCCTTAGCCTGTGATACAGTGTTTCCCACTTTTTGCCCCATATTTATATGGATATTTCATTAACTGACAGACACAGTGTTAATAGAGTTTTTGCTTTACTCTTGTTTTAAGTATCGAGTTAAGGTTTATCTCATACAAGTTGTCTTGCATAAGACCAGTTAACAAGGTTAAAATATTAAATAATACTAAATACTATGTGCTAGGCTCTGTTCTAAACACATTCTCTCTCTCTCTCTCTCTCTCTCTCTCTCTCTCTCTCTCTCATTAAATCACCAGAACAACTTCATTTCTCCCTCACTTTACAGATAAGACAACTAAGGCACAGGGGGCTAAATGACTTCCCAAGGTCAAAGAGCTGGTAAGTGGGAGAATGAAGACTCACACCCAGGCAGTGTGGCTTTAAGAGACCATCCATTTACCCACTGCATTCTGCTGCCTCTTTAGCTACTTCTGAATATTGAAAATTATGCCACGCTATCAAAACCTTTAAACGATGCCCTCGCTCATGTGATTGTAGGGCATATTAATGGAGGGAGGAGGATGAAAGGTGACAGTCTCCTTCCCCAGAGCCCTTATTGGATGTCACGCTGCAAGATTCATGTCCCTGTACTCCCAGATTTCCATTTGCTGGAGACTTTTATTGTGTTACTTTTTCATTCCTGCAGCACATGTACTTTGTATGCCATTATTTTTATCTCACCTACCCATAGTCAACCGTTGATAAATACTAATGCTTAGTCTTTGATGCGGATGAAGGAAACCTTTCTCATATACCAGGAAGCTCTATTTTTTTTCCCCCTCTCTAACTGCCAGCCTTGTTTTGGCTTCTCCTCTTTACAGTGTTGGCAGGCATTTATAATAAATCTTTGTGGCTTTTTGTTGAGAAGGTAGTAATTTGTCATCTTAGTTCCATTTAAAGAACAGAGTTCCTTTCTTAGCGGTACCTTGTCCATCTCCCTTAGTTACAATTACTCTGCTCTGCAGACCCTGAGTTGGTGGTGTGTCCCGAACACTTGGCCTTGCTCTTTCTAGATTCAGCTGCTCCTCCTCCTTCCCTCCACAATCTCCTCTGTGGCTTACACCGTGCACAGTGAAGCACAAGCTTCAGAAAGTGATATTGAAGATACTTGTGGAAGAAATGTATATATACACACACACACATATATATATAATTTTATATTATGTTATTAACATGATAGTAATATGTTGATAATATACTATATTAAATATATCACGTGCATTTGTATGTATGCGTACCCCTCCCCACCCCACACACATATTTCAGAAGACAGTTTTGTAGACTTCACTTTGAAATAACAATCCTCTTGAAAGGCAACCTCCTAATTCAAAGAAGAGGAACTCATCCATTCTAACAAAAGTTGAAAGATGATACAAAGTTATCCCATGGACATCCAACTCTTGTAAATGAGAGGCACAGCCTTTTCACAGAGAGACTGAACTGAAATTGGAAAATTGCAAAAGATAATTCCTCTGTCTCTTGAGGACAAAACTGGTGTGCATGCTTTCTCACTCGCTCTCTCTCTCTCATCTACTTATTTGTGTTTTATCTCTCTCCATCCTTCTATGTCTGCTTTCACATAGTCCCAGATGAGTAGGTAAATCCTAGCCTGAGTTATCTAACAGGAATCACTTAATGATTTTCATTCAGATGTCACTTAACTCATATACTTAATTCAAATACTTGAAAGAAATAGAATCAGATTGATTTTTCCTAGCTTGTGTATTGTTTTCTCATGTCCACCTTTGGTCCATCTCTGGTCCAATCAGCTCTGGTTCTTGTCTACTGGCACTAACAAGCAACAGAGGCTCTTTGTGAGTGATGAGTGTGTGTGTGTGTGTGTACATAGTAAACTAGAAATGAGTTGTAAAACTAAGCTACCCAGTTTATCTTGCAGTAATTGTTACAGGGAGAACTTGTGAGTATTGTTATATCATTCTTAGGTCATGCCTATTGATGATCTCTACTAAGCAAGGCTCTCAGTAAGCATTTGGCCATTAAATTAAACTGCTATCAGGTACAATTCTATCTTTTAAGTCATGTCCATGACAGACTAAAAGAATGTTGGAAATAAGGACTAATCAGAAGAAACTTAGTTTCCATACTATTACAGGAAATGAATCAAAACTAATAATATGAGGATTAAATGAGATGAAGAGTGCTTAGCACAATGGGTGATGTGTAACTGGTGATTAAAAAAGATAGCTATTATTTTAACAATATTTTTAACAATATTAAATATATGTTCCTAACCCCAGAAGTTTGCTTGAAAATTAAGAACTCTTACATCCAAGAGTACCCCCATCCATTTATTTGCATCCCTGAATTTCTCCATTTTACCAAGTTCACCTCAATCACTACTTCCTATGTGCAGACCTAGCTGATCAAGCAAGGTTCACATACATGAAAACCCATCACTTTATTTTTTATTAGGTACCTCATGTGGATGGTATACAGTCTTTACATACTGCGTGACATAGAATTATTTGTAATCTCATATATTATTGACTGTTCCTGTTATTTTATTTTTTGGGTGTCTGTGACCCTTCTTTCTCCACCTAAATTGTGAACATCCAGCAAGCAAGGGCTAAGTCATATAGTCCACACGATATCTACCACTGCACCATATGCTTGGGGCAAGCATTCCTGTGATTTCTTTCAGAAATGTGTAGATAAACAATTTTCAAAGGAAATTTTTTCAGTGGAACAGGACAAGGAAATATAAAAGTAATTTTAATAGAAATTCAATTTAAGACTTAAATTTGCTAAAAACTACTTTCCATAATATAATGTTTATTTCCCTCAGTTATATAGTAAGATTTTTAGGAATTGCAGTACTACTGAATATTTGAATATTCTTGTTCTTTTCCATGTCTTAATTTTTTTCCATAAAATTAAACTTTATTTTGCTTATAATTTGATATATGAATTTTAAAACTTTTCATTGTGGATAAAAATGTTTATATACACATCGCAGAGAGAATAGTATTTTCGATCTCCATGTACCTCCTACTTATTTCAAGTGTGAAGCTGTTTCAGTCAGAAAGTCGTGATTCTTGATTTACCTCTTCCCCCCCTTTTCTTTACTTTTTAAAAAAAATATTTTTTAATTTTTTAAAGTTTATTTATTTATTATTATTTTTATTATTTTTTTACATTCTAAGATGTTGAGGAGCAGTTGGCAGGGATGGGGGATGGGGAAAGGGGAAAGGAAAAGGAAATAGGGTGGAAGAAGGAGGAAAGAGGGGGGGTATGGTTGAGACCCATGGCAGCCCCCTCATTCCTGTAGGGGAGACAAGGAGGCTCCTGCAGTGGCTGGGTGGTCACTGAGCTGGTTGCAGGTGTCAGGGAGGCATGGCCGAGCCCCTCAGCCCACAACTGCCCCAACTTAGGAGCCTGGGGTGCTTTCTGCGGAGGCCTGGTTGTCATCATTGGGCTGGTTGTGGATGTCGTTGGCAGGCATGGCTGTGGCCCCCAGCCCTCCCTGCTCCCTGGCTTGGGAGCCCGTGGGGCTTCTGGTCCTTATAGGTTTTATAGGTGTTCTTTGGTGATGTTAGACCTTTGCTAATTAATATCAGAACTTTGTCTCTGATCTGTGGGTTTTTTGTGTTTTCTTTAAATTCTGTATTGGATTATTCACTATTCCCATCACTTAAACCCTGCACTGGAAGTAATTTGTTGTTCTTTGCTTACTTCTGAAATGGAGGAACTTCCTGTGGGGACCAGCTCTTAAGCCCTGTAGTTGAGCTAAATTGTTGCTTTGTTGCTGATTCCCTGGGGAAGGCTTTTTGTGCACCTCAGGTTTTAATTGTTGACTTCTGGGTCTTGCGAGTTCTGGTACACCTGGGTTGTATGGAAATTCTGGTCTGGTGCTGAGACTTTTCAGCAAACTGCACCCCCTGAAGATCTGTATTCCTGACCAGTCTCCACTGACTGGTCCTGTGCTGATTGGGGTTTGATCAGCTGTCTATGCTGTGCCCCAGTGTTCCCCTGGTGGGCCCATCTCCCCCACCACCCATACTTCAGACACTTCCCATGGGACAGGCCATGTGCTGGTCCCTTGTGATGACTCACCAGCCTCTCAGTGGCTCCTTTTTTCAGTTCTTGTGGCTCTTCACTCCTATGTAGGTCCATGGGAGCCCTGTTAGTGGTTTTGCTGGCCTGAGAGTCAGCAAGGCCTTCTCCCCTGCAGCCTCCAAGTAACTTTATCTGAAGGGCACAGAAGCAGCTTTTGCTAGCTCTTGGCTCTGTGCACTCACCAGCTCCAGCTTTGAAGCAGCCAGGGCTCAAAATGGTAGGAGCAATCCTTTCTTTCTCTCATCATGGTTTCTTCTGCCTTCATGAACTCTGTAGGTCTCTCCTCCTCTTACCCTGTGCTCTAGCAGCCCCAGCTTGGCTATTGTTGCTTTTTTATAGTTGTAAATTGGTTGATTTGTAGGAGAGAGTGATGCTGGGGACCATCTATTCCTCCATCTTGACTGGCAGCCCCTTGACATGTCTTAGATTTTAACTGATTTCTTCAACACAGACACACACACAGGTGCGCACGCACGCACACACACACACACACACACACACGCACACACATGCACACATATTAGAGATTTCTTTGCTAAAATGATCACTAATTCCTCCAGAATTTTTTGTGGCAAATCATGACTATATATAATGATTCAATTTTCCCAGTAAAGTTTAATTTTAAAACTTCCCTCTGTGTGTGGTTGGGAAAATATAGAAAAATGGTCAGGGAACTCAGATGTTCAGAATCTTGCTGAGCATCTAATGTAAACATGCACGTGCACCCAGGTGTTCCTTGTTATTGTCTAATGGAATTGCACATGTGCACCCAGGTGTTTTGGGTTATGTACTTAAGTGTAAAGGACTAATAATTGCTCTGATAGACGGTCTTTCTTGGGACACTCCTGGAAGCTACCAAGGCGGCTGCTCATAGCTCTGAATAAAGCCTATTAGTTTTTCACCCACGGCTCCCAGGACGTTTTCCTTTTACCGAGCTCATAGACCTGCATGCGAAGGCTTTGTGACCCAATCTGTACAACGGGCTTGAGGGGTCTGTGAGCCCTAGCCCTAGCTCTACAGTGTTCATTAAGGAATTGATGTTTTTATGTTGCTAATATGTTCAATCCTTTTTGCAAGAGAGATGGATGGGAAGGGAAGAAGTCCAAATAATTGTTTACTATCAGAATTTTATAGGCAAAAACATAGCTTATTTTAGTCAATTATTTCCATTGTTAAAAGGCTTTATTGTTGGTATCACATAAGTGTTTACAAAACTTCCACGTTGATAATAATCACTGGGAACACTGAGCATAGAGCTTCCTGTTCCTTCTTGGGAGACTCTGAGTCAGTAGCTCTGAGGTGGAAGGTGTAATTTTAACAAGATTCTGTATTTTTAACCATAACTTCTATTCTGGCAAAATTTTATATTTTTCAAAAGTACTTCAGACAATTCTTAACATCTGGAAACTTTGGGATAGCAACGGTATGAAGCAGTTATCCCTTTTGTGTGCTTCCTTTATTCCGAGTTACAAATCTTTGTGGGCTAACTCGAACCGAAACTCGAACCCTAACCCTAACCCTAACCCTAGCCCTATCCCTAACCCAAACCCTAACCCTAACCCTAACCATAGACCTAGACCTAACCATAGCTCTAACCCTAGCCCTAAACCTAACCCTAGCTGTAGGCCTAACCCAAACCCTAACTGTAACCCTAACCCTAACCTTAACCCTAGCCTTAGCCCTAAACCTAACCCTAACCCTAGCCCTATACCTGGCCCTAACTCCAACCCTAACCCTAACCCTAGCCCTAACCCTAACCCTAGCCCTAACCCTAGCCCTAACCCTAACCCTAGCCCTAACGCTAAACATAGCAGTAAACCTCATCCTAACCCTAACCCTAGCCCAAAACTAGCCCTAAACCTAACCCTGGCCCAACCCTAGCCCTAACCCTAACCCTAGGCCTAACGCTGAACATAGCACTAAACCTAATCCTAACCCTAACCCTAGCACTAAACCTAACCCTAACCCTAACCGTAGCCCTAACCCTAACCATAGACCGAAACCTAACCATAGCCCTAACCCTAGCCCTATCCCTAACCCTAGCTCTAGGGCCAAAGATAGCCCTACTTAACACTAGACCTAGCCCTCACCATACCTCTAACCCAAGCACTAACCCTAACACAAACCTGAACCCTAACATTCGCCCTAGCCCTAGCCCTAATCCTACCCAAGCCCTAAGCCTAAACCTAGACCTAGCCCTAACCCCAACCCGAACCCTAACCCGAACCCTAACCTGAACCCTAACCCTCGCTCTAGCCCTAGCCCTAGACCGAACCCCGACCCTAACCCTCACCCTAACCCTAACCCTAAACCGAACCCTCACCGTAACCCTAAACCTAACCCTGAGACTAATCCTAACCCGAACCCGAAACCAAACTCGAACCTGAACCCGAACCCGACCCTAACCCTAACCATAACCCTAACCCGAATCCTAACCCTCACTGTAACCCTAACCCAAGCCTAACACTAAGCCTAAGCCTAATACTAACCCTAATCGTAACTAAGCATAAGCCTAACCCTAACCCTAACCCTAAACCTAACCCTGAGACTAATCCTAACCCGAACCCGAAACCAAACCCGAACCCGAAACCAAACTCGAACCTGAAACCGAACCCGACCCTAACCCGAACTGTAACCCTAACCCGAATGCTAACCCTAACCTGAACCCAAAACCAAACCTACTGATGGACTTGAGCAGACCTGCATTTTGATATGCACAGGGGTCCTTGAACCCATTCCCCACGTATTCTGAAGGGCGGCTGTAACTCGTCTACCCGTTCCTAGCTCCAGCTACTGAATGGAGAGAATAACATTTTACTTCATTCCATCCATCCATGGACTCATCCATTCACTGAAAAACATTTAATAGGTTATTACTGTATTCTTGTCACTGTTAGGTACTGAGGATATAGAGGTTAATTAGATAAGGTATCAGCCCTGGAGATCACCGTCTAGTTGGGTAACGGAGATGGAAACAAATAAATCATCACCACACCAGACAATGAGTGTTTTAAAGAGAGTTCAGAGGGCTGAGGGAGCCCAGAGGAGGTGATTATAGGTGGGTCGCCGACGCTGGAATCAGAGCTCCGAGGAAATAACTCTATACTTAATTGATCACAGCCTGTGTAAGGTCATCTTTGACAATTTCCTTACAAGCTTGTGAGACTCCAAAATTGGTGAAAGAAACCAAAAAAAAAAAAAAAAAAAAAAGATTTCTCTTTTCAAAATTCTTGACTCGGGGTGGGATTCAGAGTCCCGACCTTCTCCTTGTCGGCTCCTCGTGGGTGCTCCCCACCTCGCCCTTGCCTCACCAGCTGTCTGCTGCCTCCTGAGCAATCTCAGGAGAGGAGGGCATGACTGCTTCTCACTCCTTGCACAACCCTGTTTTATGAAGCAAGATAGCCAGGAAATCAAGCAGCCTTCTGCCAAATCACTGTTCTGATGATCTTCTCTTTTAAATATTACTGGTTATTGTTTTCAATGCTGTGTTGAGACCTGGAATATTTCCTCTGTGAAACTACTTTGCAGAAGGTAAAACTACACCCAGATATGCAGGTGGGATTTGACTGAGATTCAAATAGATTTTGCTTCACAGACATTCAAAGGAGCCTGAGCAGGGAAGATATCTGTGTAATCAGGCAGTTTGGGATACCACTTCTCTCCAGGGTCCTGACTTGTAACAAATAGTTTTGTAAATTTCAGTTTACTTCAGACACTCACTGTGCAACACCCGTTTGTTTAGCAACCACTAAACATGCAGGAAACTACCCTTCAGAGGTTCCAAATGTCATGGGACAACAACCAGGTCAGCAAAGGAGGAAGAAGAGAGGAGAATCAAGTGGCATTCATCATAGGTCCAAAGAAACAAGGAGGGTTTCTGCTACCCCTTTGGCGTTTTTAGAAATTTATTTTCTCATCACAGACTTTGCTTCAGAATCCAGCCACACCTTCACCATGCCAACATCCCACACATCTGTTCCTGGGAACTGAGAAAGCAAATCACACGAATGATCTGGACATCTGCAATCTTAACTCTCAGTAAGCATGAAACCAAATTCAGGAAATCTCTTAATGCTGAGCCTGGGGCGCCCCCACTCTACCTAAGATACTGGGAGAGCATCACTATCTGTGCTGAAGTAAGCACAGCAAGGTTTGGCATCACAGCATTCAAAGGAGGCTGCATCCACTCTTCACGTGGTCACCAGCATTCTAGTAGTGAGGACTAAATGTGTGAATTCAACAGTCTTAAGTTTACCCTGGGTGGCTTCTTGTAAGTACACACATAAAATAAAATTGCAATTAGCCCTCTTTTCAGATGACATGATCTTTTTTTTTTTTCTTTTTTTGTAACCGGTAAGGGGATCGCAACCCTTGGCTTGGTGTCACCTGCACCGCGCTCAGCCAGTGAGCGCACTGGCCATCCATATATAGGATCCAAACCCATGGCTGGAGCACTGCTGCACTCCCAGCGCCACACTCTCCTGAGTGAGCCACGGGGTCGGCCCAGATGACATGATCTTATACATAGAAAACCGTAAAAGACTCTACCAAAAAACTACTAGAGCTGATAAACAATTTCAGTCATGTTGCAGGATACAAAATCACCATGCAAAAATTGGTAGCATTTTAATACTCAATAATGAACTAGCAGAAAAATAAATCAAGAAAGCAAGCCGATTTACAATATTCACTAAAAAAGTAAAATACTTAGGTATCAATTTAACCAAGGAGGGGAAAGACCTCTAATTGGGAACTAAAAATCACTTCTGAAAGAAATTGAAGAGGACACAAAAATGTGGAAAGACATTCCATGCTCTTGGATTGGAAAAATTAACATTGTGAAAAATGCCCATACTACCCAAAGTGATCTACAGATTCAATGAAATCACCATCAAAATACCAATGACACTCTTCACAGAAATAGAAAAAACAATCCTAACATTCATATGGAACAACAAAAGACTCTGAATAGCCAAAACAATCCTGAGCAAAAAAAATAAAGCTGGAGGCATAATGCTAATTGACTTCAAATTGTACTACAGAGCTATAGTAAACAAAACAGCATGGTACTGGCATAAAAACAGATACATGGGCCAATGAGACAGAATAGAGAACCCAGAAATCAGCCCACCTACCTAGAGCCAACTGGTCTTTGACAAAGGCACCAAGAACATACACTGGGGAAAAGACTGCCTCTTTGATACATGGTGCTGGGAAAATTGAGCATCCATATGTAGAAGAATGAAACTAGAGCCATACCTCTCACCATGTACCAAAATCAACTCAAAATGGATTAAAGAATTAAATATTCATCCTGAAGCAATAAAACTCCTGAAAGAGAACCTAGGGGAAACACTTCAGAAAGTAGGACTACACAAAGACTTATGAATACAACCCACAAAGCACAGGTAACAAAAGGAAAAATAAAGAAATGGAGTTATATCAAACTAAAAAACTTCTACACAGCAGAAGAAACAATTAACAGAGCACAAAGACAGCCATCAGAGTGGGAGAAAGCATTTTCAAACTATGCATCTGACAAAGGATTAATATTCAGAATATACAAGGAACTCAAATAACTTAACAATAAGAAAAACAAGTAACCCAATTAAAAAACAGGCAAAGGAGCTGCACAGGCATTTCTCAAAGGATGATATATGAATGGCCAACAGACACAAGAAAAACTGCTCAACATCATTCGGCATTTGGGAAATGCAAATCCACACCACATTGAGATATCTCACCCCAGTTAGACTGCCTATTATCAGAAAGACAGAATAACAAATGCTGATGAGAATGCAGAGAAAGGGGAACCCACCTACTCTGTTAGTGGGACTGTAAAATGGTGCAGCCATTATGGAAAACAGTATGGAGGTTTCTCAAACAACGACAGATAGAACTGCCATGTAACCCAGCTATCCCACTGCTGGGTGTACACACAAAGGAATGGATATCACCATGTCAAAGGGAAACCTGTATTCCCATGTCGATTGCAGCTCTATTTACAATAGCCAAGAGTTGGAACCAACCTAAATGCCCATCATCAGATGAGTGGATAAGGAAAATGAGGTATATTTATACAATGGAATACTACTCTGCTATAAAAAAGAATGAAAGACTGCCATTCGCAGCAGTGTGGATGCACTTAGAGAAAATTATGTTAAGTGAGATAAGCCAGGCACAGAACGAGAAATACCTCATGTTCTCACTTATATGTGAGAGCTAATGGAAGGAAGGAAGGAAGGAAGGAAGGAAGGAAGGAAGGAAGGAAGGAAGGAAGGAAGGAAGGAAGGAAGGAAGGACAAACCACAGTAGCACATTGAACTTTCAGGAGGAGAGAACAAGCCTATGGTTACTAGCGGTGGAAAAGGGGAAGGGGAGAGGGGAAAATTGGGTAAGGGACACAAAGAATAATTATGGTTTGTGATAATGAATATGCTAATAATATTGATTTGATCACCACATATTGCACACAAATACTGAGAGTCAACACTGTAACCCAAAAATATGTATAATCAACTATGCTTTAGTAAAAAAATAAATTTGATCAAATGGGAAGTACATTTAAAAAAAAATAAGTATAATTAACTGAATATAATTCCAACACCTATGTCAGTGCACCCTTTCAGAACTTAGTTCCTCAGGTAATTATTCTGCGGGCCACTTCATTAGAGAGGCATGTCCCCTCCTCGCACTCCGTGACATTTTTCTTGTACTGAATGGTCAGGATAAGTCACCTCCACTCCTTCAGAAGCTCGTAGGATTCTAGGTTACAGGGAAAAGTAAGTAATTAAAGTATACAATAGATAAAAGTACACAAATGCACACACACACACAGGTCACTGGAAATTCCGGTGAGAAAACTTGGGGTTTGTCAAGTGTCCTCTCTCTCAGATGCCTGCCCCGGGAGGATGTTCAACTCCACTCTGTGGTCTCCCTCTGCAGTCTTGGCTTGCCCGACGCTTGCGGGCCCCGATGCAGCACTGGCAGAACCCAACCGAGGGAACCACGTTCAAATAATTTGTTCAATCAGCCTGGCAGCCTTAGCATTTGGGTGTGTTAACTTTACAGCATTCAATAAACCTAACCATAACCCTGACCCTAAAACTAACCCAAACCAACCCGAACCCGAACGCTAACCCTAACACTAACACGAGCCCTAACACTAACCATAACCCGAAACCGAACCCTGACCCGAACCTGAACCCGAACCATAAACCTAAGCCGAACCCTAACCTGAACCCGAACCCGAACCCGAACCATAACCCTAACCCTAACCCCAACCCGAACCCGAACCATAACCTTAATCCTAACCCTAACCATAACATTAACCGTAACCCAAACCTTAACCCTAACCATAAAACTAACCCTAATCCCAACCGGAACCAAAAATCGAAACCTAACCCGAACCCGAAACGGAACCCTAACCTTACCCCGAACCCGAAACCAAAACCGAACCCGAACCCAAACCCTAACGCTAACCCGAACCCAAACCATAACCCTAAACCTAACCCTAAGTCTTAGCCTAACCCTAACCCTAAACCGAACCCTCACCGTAACCCTAAACATAACCCTAACAATAACACTAACCCTAACCCTAACACAAACACAAACCAAAACCCTAAACCTAACCCTAACCCTAACTCCAACCGGAACCCGAACCCGACCCATAAGCTCAACCCTAACCTGAACCCTAACCCTAACCCTAAACAGAACACAAACGCTAACCCGCATTCGAACCTGAACCCCAACCCGAACCCTAACACAAATCCTAACACTCACCGTAACCCTAACACTAACCCTAACCCTAACCCTAAAGCTAACACTAAACCTAACCAAAACCCAAACCCTAACCATAAACCTAACCTGATACCAAATACGAACCCTAAGCCGAACCTGAACCCTAACCCTGACCCAAACCTTAACACTAAGTCAAAACCTAACCCTAACCCTAACCCTAACCCTAAACCTAACACGAACCATAACCCTAACCATAACCTGAAACCGAACCCTAACCCGAACCCGAACCCAAAACCTTACCCTAACCCTAACAGTACACCTAACCCAAACCCAAACCTTAAACCTAACCCTAACTCGAACGCGAACCCTAAACCGAACTTGAACCAGAAACTGAACAAGAACCCAAACCCTAACCATAAACTTAACCCTAACCCTAACCCTACCCCAACCCGAACCCGAACCCGAACCTGAACCCTAACCCTAACCCGAAGCCCAAACCCGAACCCGAACCCTAACCTGAACCCGAATCCTAACCCTAACCCTAACCCTAACCCTAACCCTAACTCTAAACCTAACCTTAAACCTAACCAAAACCTAACCCTAACACAAAAACAAAGCCTAACCCGAACAAGAAACAGAACCCTAACCCTAACCCTAACCCTAACCCTAACCCTAACCCTAACCCCAATACAAACCCGAACCCGAACCCTAACCCTAAAACAAACCCGAACCCGAACCCTAACCCTAACTCAAAACCGAACCCAAACCCTAACCCTAACCCTAACACCAACCCTAACCGTAACCCTAACCCGAAGCCTAAGCCTAAGCCTAACCCTAACCCTAAACCTAAGAATGAGCGAACCCTAACCCTAACTCTAAACCGAACCAGAACCCTAACCCTAACCCTAACCCTAAACCGAACCCTAACCCTAACCCAAAACTTAACCCTAACCCTACCCCAACACAAACCCGAACCCAACCTGCACACTAACCCTAACCCGAACCCAAACCCGAACCCGAACCTGAACCCTAACCCTAACCCTAACCCTAACCTGAATCCTAACCCTCACTGTAACCCTAACCCTAACCCTAACCCTTACCCTAACAATAAACCTAACCCAAACCCTAACCCTAAGCCTAACTCTGACCCAAACCCTAACCCTAACCCTAAGCCTAAGCCTAAGCCTAACCCTAACCCTGACACTAAACCGAACCCTAACCCTAACCCTAACCCTAACCCGAGCCCAAAACCTAACCCTAACCCTAACACTAAATATAACCCAAACCATAACCCTAAACCGAACCCAAAGCCTAACCCTAACCCTAACCATAACCGAAACCCAAACCCTAACCCTAACACTAACCCAAACCCGAACCAGAACCCGAACCCGAACCGGAACCATAACCTGAACCCTAACCCGAACCCGATCCTGAACCCGAGCCCTAACCCGAACCCCAACCCTAGCCCTAACCCTAACCCTAACCGGGTTTCAAAACCTGCCTAGGTCTCCCCTAGGGACAGTCAATTCATTTCTGAGATACTTTTGTTTTTGTAGTTGATTAGTGTCTAAAATGCAGGAGATAAATACTTTTCAGAATATGAAACCTAGACCAAATTCTTTATCAAAAGTTCTACAAAATTCATATGTATATTATTAATGACAATCCTGATTACATAGCTAATTAATATCACAATTTCAACCCTAGGGCATAAGTCACAACAGATGCCAAAACCACAGCCCAAAGGAGTTCTGAATGATCAGTGGCTAGTTACATGGGTGAAGTCACAAATTGCATATCAGCAAATTTCTGAAATTAATTTTCCCAACACCATTGCTAGGTAGATATTATTATTCATTATTTATTTTACTATTCATTATTTATTTATGACAGTTAAAGAAACTGAGGCTCTGAGAAGTTTATATGTTAAACTAACAGAGGTAGAAAAGGTGAGCCTGGAATTTGAATTTTGCCCATCTGATTTCCGAGTTTTTGAGCTCTACACTGCACTGTGTTAACCTAACATTCCGTTCCTCCCTACTATCTGGCCTCCCATTGCACATGTATTGATTCCAGCTGACAAGTGTGATCCCGACTGTATGCTTTTGTCCATTTTTTGTTATTGTTCTAATAATTCCTGTTTATCTTTTAAGCTCATCCTAGTCTTCATTTAGCTACTACGTTCCCAATGAGCCATGTACCAGGCTGTCTGTACAGGACAAGGTGTGAGTAAACAAAACAGAAACTGTTCCTGCCTCTAGGAGACTTGCAGACAGTCACCCAGTCCTGTCAAGTCTACTTACCAGTCTCTCAGACAATCCACCTTCCTCCATCCCCATAGCCACTATCTTAGTCCAGGGCACTATGCCACACTGGAAAGAAAGCAGCAGAGCTCAAACCCCAGCTCTGAGGTATATGAGCTGTGTGACCTTAGGCAAGTCACTTCCTCTGTGTCTGTTTCCTCATCTGGCAGGTAAAGGTGATAACAGTACCTACCTCATAGCCCTGTTGCAAGGAGTAAATGAGACATAAAGCCCATATGTCCAGAACATAGCAAGCAATCTGCAAACACCTATGCCGACTGCAGTCCCTAAGTCTCCTGCAGCCTCATGTCACAGCCCGCCCCAAGTGCCACCACCTGCAGCTCCCCAGAAACCCAGGATCTCTCCTACTCTCTAGCCTTTGTGTTTGCTTTTCCAGCTGACTCGTGCCCTGGCTTTCTCCTTCTCTTTCCCAAGGCTCAGCTCAAGAGCCACCCACACACACCCCCAGGCTGAGGCAGCAGCGCTCCCCTGTTCTCCCTCCTCTGGAGCCCACCGCCTCATCCCACTGAACTGGAATCACTGCTGCCCTGGTCTGTTTCCCCTGCTGGACTGTGTGCTCCTGGGAGAACACTGTGCCCAGACCTTGGAACCAAGCACTGCATACATTGGGGGCTCAATGAATACTTAACAACAATCAGGAAAAACATAAGAAATATAAGGAGCCAAATTTCAACTCGCTATAACCAAAAAAACAAAACCTTCCTAAGAATAAGGCTACGCTTGTCAAGCATTCCCTGTATGCCAGGCTCTGCGCTAAGCTTTGGACACACGTATGTAATCTAATGCTCACAATGATCCTGTGATGTGGGTATTTTTATTCCTGGTTTACAGGTGAAGGGACAGAGGCTCAGGAGGTTTTTAAAATTTTCACAGCTAATAAGTGGTAAAGTCAGGATTCAGACTCAGACACACGCCCCCTTCCTTAACCTGCACCCCACCCCAGACTACAAGCTCCCTGCAGACGAAGGCTGCGCCACTTGTTCTCGACTGTTCCTGCAATGCCTAGCAGACACTGAGTGCACTCCAAATAAACAGCTGTTAAATTAATAAATGAATGTCTCCTAAAGAATATCCAGTTTGGAGAGAGAGGAAATGGAGGGTGTTGGGGAGGGGTTCACAGGTTTTACCTTGCACTTGGAGGCAGGCTTGCCAAGGGATGTGGGACCTGCTACCCACACACCAGCTACAGAAGGCTCCTGGCCAGCCATAGGGTCCAGAGCCACATGAAGGGCGGGCCTCCTGGAGCAAGGAGGCAGGAGCAGAAAGGATGGATGAGGCAGCCAGCTCTGGGCTCAGCTGTCTGGCAGGACAGGGCAGGGGAGAGCCAGGGGCTGGCTGCTCTGGGCATCAGTGCTCTGCGTGCACACGGCCTGCCCTTCTCTCTCCTCCCTCCTACTTCTCCACCCACCTGGTGACTCTCGCCTTCTCTGGGACCACCTCACACCGTCCTTGCATAAATCCCATGGTCCTGCTCTTTCCCCACCCTGCTCATCTCCCCTTCCTCCAGCCTTAGCTCTCCTGGCCTTCTCCCACACCACCCTCCCAGGTGGGGTGGCTACGTCCTCTGGGCTCTAGATTCCCCTGGTGGATAGACACAGATAGCTGGCCAGTCACCCCATTACCAAGTCCTCCCTCCTGAACCCTAGGCCCACCACCGCCACCTCCCGGGCTTACCCTCGGTCAGCCCCAGGTGGGTGCTCCAGTAGATCTGCAAACACTGCAGCTCCTTCTTCATGCCGCGCTTGCAGCGGCAGTCATAAAGCAGGCTCTCCTGCAGGACGTCCAAGGCCGCCTGGCACTCCTTGTTGGCTAGCACGGTGCTGCGATCACGGCCTGCCAGGCACTGCCGCAGCGTGCGGTAGCGGGAGCTGCAGTTGGATTCGGCCGCACACAGCTCATTGGCCTGGACACAGTCCACCGGGGGGCGCCAGCCGTGGAGCTCTGGGCCCTGCAGGGAGGAAGGGCTGGCCAAAGAGCGGAGGGTCTCGTCTGGGTGGTGGGGAGGGAAGACAAGCATCAGTGAGGACCCCAGAGGCCGGCCCAGGGACGGGGGCCCTTCTGGGAACTTCACGCCCATTTTACGCCAAAGCACACCAAGGCCAACATAGTGGAATAGTCCTCTTCAAACCCAACTAGAACTCAGCCGTCATTCTCCCCTGGCTCCACCAGGGTGGCTTCCTCCTTGGCACCGGCACTGGGGCTAGGAACACAGCACAGGAAAGCCAAGAAGTCCCTCGCTTGAGACTACAGACAGTCTAAGACACCAGGAGTCCAGAGAAGAATGTCACAGCCTCAGCACAGAGCTGGGAGCTGCAGGGCTTGTTGGGGTGCAGAGGGGGACTCTCAGATCAACACCACCCCAGGCCTCCTGCAAACCCCACTCCACCCAGAGGCCCATGCAAGGCACTGTGTGAAGCCGTGAAAGCAGCAGAAAGTCACTGAACTTGCACAGTCTGTTAGGACCTTAGAGAGACACGCAGTCCGGCCCCCACATTCTACCCTTGGGAGACTGAGGCCCAGAGAACAGAGATGACAACTCAAGATCACCCACAGAAGCAGAAAAGCCCCTCCGACCCCTACTCTACTCATTCTGAGTTGCTAGACTGTAAGAGAAGACAGGGAGAGAGAAGCCAAACTCTACGGTCCAGGCGTGTCCAGCAGGCAGGGGCTGCCCCATTCCCTTCCAGCCCAGCCCGACTCTGCACCAGATGGAGACCTGAACTCTGCCTTCCATGGGACAAGTTCCACCCCAGCTCTCCCAGAAGCAAGTGCTTTAGGCAAGCCTGTAGAGCAAGTCCCATTCCTCCCTCCGGCCCTGCCTCTCCTGTCTCTGCCTCTCACGCCTCTCCTGCCACCTCACAGGGGGTGTGATTCTCCACCACCTTTTATCCGTTCTCGACGGGCCCTCTCTCTCTCCTCCTCTCTCTTTCTCATTTTCTTTCCTCTCCTCCCCACCCATCCCCTGAAACCCTCTCTCCTTGTCTCTCTTTCTTTTCTGCCTTCCAAAAGCCAAATAAATCAATGGCAAAAGGGAAATTTTTCCCCTAGACCTCCTTTGGACTCTGGCCTGGAAGACCGACCCTCGCTTCTCCGCAAATGAGCAAGCACCCATCAGCCAGCCCTCTCCATCCTTTGCCCCTGGTGTCCAAACCCATGGTGCTTCAGAAGGGAGGGCACTGGGGGAGAAGATTATACAGAGGTGAAGGGCAGGGAGAGGCCAGCCTGATGCCTTCAAGGCCAAGCTCCCAAATGGTTTCTTCCAGACATAGACATCCTCTTCCCAGCGCCCCCTGTCCTCTCCTAAGGCCCTGATTCCATATCCTGTGCAGAAAAAGCCATCCCATGTCCCAGAGCCATGACTGCTTTTTCTAAGATGCAAATAGTGACTTGGGAGACTTCCTCCACTCCATCCCACCCCAAAGCATAATAAAATCGTAGGCCACAAGTCTCCCCCTCAGAATACTGCAGAATCCCCTCGTCCTACCCAGAAGGGCCACGCCTTCCCTCAGGAGGCCATGCTCAGGGGGGAGCTACTGCAGGGGGACAGCGACAGCTAGAGGCAGAGCACAGCACCGCAAGCCTGTCCCTCCCCAGAGCCCTGAGGGAAAAGGAACCCACGCCACAAGGAGACCACATGGAGAGAGTGCTGGGGAGGGCCTGGGATGGAGAAGACCTCAGGGCCACAGCAAAAGACCTTTCCTTCTCTCAGTGACCATACCTATGCCCCAGAACAAGAAGAGCTAAAGGCCAGACTGAACTGGACCAGAGAAGAAATCGCAGAGTGGAGTGTGAGGCCCAGGCAGGGCAGCGGGGCATCTGCCCAAGCGCGGGCTGGAGAGGTGTCCTGCAACAAGCTGAGGCAGCATCTTTCTTTCTTGGCTTCAGCAGATTCCAACATCCCTGAGCAGGACCTGGGTGCATCTGGGCCACTCAGGAGCAGCTGAGCCGACACGGCCACTGGCACCTGCTACCCCCGCCCAGTGTCCCTGCAGGCTTCTCCCCTCCCACCTTGACTGAGTCAAAGCCTGCACAGCCAGAGGAGGTCTGGGAATGGGACATCCTCTCATCCTCGGCCTTCTGTAGTCTCAGAATTCAAAGCACCCTTAAAGGTCAGGGTATTTATTAGCCTAGGGGGGGTGGACAATAAGGATGCTTACTTACTCTCCTTGCCCTGCTGGTGGGGCCCAGGACCCCAGGGGATGATCCTCACACAAGCTTAGGTAGGCTCCCGAACCAAAAGAAGGCTTCCCCATCCTGCCAATTGGCACGTGTGCCCAGGGCAGGGATTTGCTCTGCAAAGGTCCAGGCATCCTTTCACCACACTGTGACCCCAGAACCGATCATGCCCAGCCAGAGAAAGGAATTGCAGCAACCTGCAGGCTTCAGCAGAATCCTAGGAGAGTGAAGGGCAGAGGGTATCCTGGTGATGTTTCCTAATCCTAGGTCAGGAGGAAACTCAGATCCACCAGGAACAGTCATGTGGAGCAACTTCTAGAGACATGGGTCAACTGAGACGACACAGAACTACACCTGCCCTCCTGAGGTCCCCACAACAGCTAGAATGCCAGTCGGAAGTGGGCCCTCTGACCAGCTCCGCTGTTCCAAGCCACCTTCCCAGCTCATTCTCTCTTTGGGTATGCCAACGCTGCAGGTCAGCGGGCTGGGCAAGGAAGGCCCTTCTCTCCACCAACGGTCCTCTACCCACAGACCTCACTCAGAACCTTGGGAAGGCCACATCCCTTGCTCCTGGAAAGACGCTTCACCACGCCCCCAGCCAAGACTGCCTACCAACACTCAAGCTCCAGGAAAACCTCTCCCGCACGTGGAATTTCCAACCAACTCCCAACTATGGGCTCCTTGCCAAGAAAAAGGCCTTAAGGCTAAAGTTGCCACCAACCTATCCCTTTCTTTTGGCTGGCCTGACCCAGAGCCTCTCAATATCCTGCAGCCACTCAGTTAAGCCCTCAGCCCAGCTTTGGAAAAGGAGTTCTCAAAGGAAAGAGAACTAAAGGGCTGTGCCCCGAGGGGATGCTGCCCCTGCTCCTCTCCTGCTCCCGCCACCACCACTACTCAGCACTCAAGTCACAGACACCAGGTGGGAGCCTCCGACCAACCCCCCATGCACACACTTTCACACACAAACATACACACCCACCGTGAGCAGGATCCCCAATGCCACTTCTGGGAAGGACAGGAGAGTCGACTCCTCAGCTGGGGAAAGCCTGACTACAGCATGGGGGTCTGGTCTGGAGGGGGCTAAGGGGCCCACGCTGCTCTCCTCCACCCGCAGCCCTCAGAAGGCGCCCCCACCAGGGAGCCCTGCAGGCAAGGGGTGGGGGGTGCAGCTCAGCATCGGGCAATCTGGCTGCTTTGCCTGAAATACAGTTTTCTTTTCTTATTGGCCCTGATCATTCTGAGACCCAGAAAGCTGGGTTTTCAAATCAGCAGTGGGAGAAAAGGTCAGGTTTTATAATAGCCCCTTCACAATGAGAGGCCACCTCCCCAGGGCTGCTTGGAAGGGCTGGGGGATCACAGTGGGCCCAGAGCATCTTCCAGCTTCCCTACTCACCCCTCCCACCCCAGAGAGAAGCTGCCTGCCGCTTAGGGAGGTGGGAAAGGCCACCCAGAGCCGGGCCATGCCCCCTGGGAACTCATGCCAAGGGCCCGGGGCCTGACCAACGTCCACCCTCGCTGACTCCGAATCCCCTGTCCAGTCTGGAGAGTTCTTAGACGGCATACCTCTTCCTGTAACCAGCACCTGCCTCCCCCCACCCCTGCCTTCCCCGGGCCCCTCCTGCAGGAAAGAAACGGTGTGCTCGTGACCCCACTCCGCCGCCGGGCTCACAGCGGGCTCACAGCGGGCCACACAGCCAGGCAGGGCGGCTGCAGCAGCACCGGCACTGAAGCACATGTGCTTCTTTGACACACACCGAGTAGTTTCCGGGCTCCCCCTATGGGGCACCTACTCGGTGGCAGCAGCCGGGTGCCTGGGACTCCTGTCAGCCCACAGCCTGGCACACTCTCTTCCGCACTCAGCTGGGCGACTGCTTTCTCTAGACCCCTCTTCCTAAGCAGCCATTTCCCGTAGGATAATAGGGGGCGAGGGCCTGAGAGTTCCGTGTGGGAAAGAAGCTGCTGTGGGGATCGGGGGCACCGGGCAGCCCCTTCCTCCCTGCCCTGGAGGAAGGGGGCTTTACAGAGGGGCAGCGGTCTGCTCGGATCCGTTTACCCCCCACCTTCTTCACCCTAGGAAGCAAACTTTGGCCTCCCTGCCTCTTCTTCCCACCAACTACGGGGTCCCGGGTCCCCAGAGGTGGGCGAGGGAAGGCCGGTACCGCTGCTCGCAGCCCTCCATTCCCGCCCACCCGTCTGGCTCCGGTGCGGTGGGTGGGAGGGAGGGAAACGGTGGGGACACACTTGAAAAGTGTTCCAGGGGGTGGAGCCGCTGGGAAGGGGCTCCGGGAGGGAGGAAACGGGGTGCATTTTCCAGAGATTGATTGGCAGGTGACTGCCCGCGCTCCCCCGCTGAGGTCCAACCAGGAGCTCCTGGACAAACCCACGCCCTGCACCGCGACCGACCGCGACCGGGAGCCGACCGTGAACGGTGGGCCTGGCACGACTTTTCCCTCCCAGTCTCTGAGCCCCGCCTCTCCTTCCCCTGTTCCAGATCAAGAGTTGGATTTTTTTCTTAAGTTGCCGCAATGTGAACCCATTAATTTGAAGGAAATATGTGCGATCGCGGCGTGTGAGCGAGCCAGGCTGTCTGTGCGCGGGGATGGTTGGACGTTGAAGTCTCCTTCCCAGTCCCCCGCGCAGCCAGCCAGCCGCGACTCACGTCGCTCCGCCCGCGTCCTCGCCGCCCAGCCCCGCTCGCTCCGCGGTGCGCGGTCCCCGCCGGTCCCCCACCGTCGCCCCGCACGCCCCCGCGACCTCGCTGCTCCCAGCCCGCAGGTACTCACCTAAAAAGGAGGCAGAAGGCGTTTGCCAAGATCATGTTAAATAAATGCCACAGTATTTTTGTCTTTCTCCCTTGGGTAAAAAAAAATAACAACAATAATAGTAACAGCCAAGCAGTGATAATCAGAATGTTCTGTGCTCTCTCTTGAGCAGGCCCAGCCACCGGATTGCATAAGCCAGGCCCCTGTGGTCTCATTTTCCCCTTGGTGCTAAAAATAGGTCTAACTGGCAACAGTTACTTTCCTCCAGGGGAGAGCTCAGAGGAGGGGCCCGAGACCTCAGGGAGTGCTCCAGGAAGCCCCTAAAACTGAAATGGATTTGGCAAATGAAGGGAAAGTTGTTTAAACATCCTAGTTCTAAGCCCCTTTGCTGACATCCTGATACTTACTCTTTTCTTCTTCATACCTCACTCTCTTTATCCAGAAAGGCACTGAAGCATTTATTTTCATAGCGTGGTACTTTCTTAATTAGAGTGTACAGAAGCAAATTAACTATTTTTTGACATAAAAATTTTACAAACAGCCATCATGGTACTATGTGACAATAAAATGTTGAGTTTCTAGGTTTCTTTTCCTCTATCCGTTGTTATGACTTCATTTCTTCTGCTCCCGGTGGTCTGGCACCAACAGCCTCCTGTTCCCTCCATGTCTACCCCTCATCCTCCAAGTCTTTGCATCTAGTATCCCATTTTATATGCTGTAAGCTATAAAGCGGGGGACTAAATTCATCAGGGGTGTACATGTAAAGTTACTATCTGTAAAGCTGTACAGGCTCCAGGTAAAAAGAACGTGGGACTGCTGTGGTTGAAGCTCATAGTCCCTTTTGTTAAGCTCTGGGTGTGGCTGGATTGTGACACCTAGCACCAAAGATTGGGGCAGATTAAAAGGAACCACTTAGCTCTGTTTCTTTCCTGCCTATGTCTGTTACATTTCAACCATCGATTCCCCTGATGAAGGGGTTGGTTTTCTTTCTGTGATGTTAGGTGAAAGCAGCTCAGACCAGAGGAGCATCCGATAAGTAGGCTGTTCTTGAAGGGTACAGAGTGACTATGGACAAATCGAGTCTCCAACCTATTTTCAGAAGGGGAAGCTCAACTTTGGTAGAGTCAGGAGCTGGATGAAAGGGGTGGGGGACAGATAGGGGCTGGGGGGGTGGCCTGAAGTGGAAGCAGAGTCCAGGTGTTGTAGAGAAGATCTCTCAGCAATCAGAGGACTTCAAGGGTGGAGGTCTGGTATGAAGGGGTTGTCTCTGGATGTTCATATTGGGGCCTATTTATTTTATCAGCGGAGTCTGTTTCACAGTTAGTTTGGAATTCTGCTGTGATTCTCCCAGATGCTGAGTAGGCCTCATGGAGCATCTGTCAACACACGTCCAACATTGCACCCTCCCCAGCACCTGACTAGGAGTAAGAGGTGGGTTGTCCTGTCCCGGGCTGGGCTGAGAACCCTCAGTCCTTCTGCACAGCTGTACCCCACGTTCCTCTGCTGAAGGTGAGCTCATTATTGGGCTTGACTTTCCCTTCTTGGTTACATTCTTGTTTAAAGTTAGGCTCCGTTTCAAATTCATTAAAGAGTGTAATGACACAGCCACTGAAAACATCTCCCTGGAAAGTCATCAGAGCTGACCACGGCTGGTAAACGTGCTGACCTCCTGTCACTCCTCATCCAGCGTGAGGAAGCTCACCACCTCCTCCTCTTTGCTGGTTGTCACTAGATCCACGGACGTTCGCTGGTTTTACTGAGAAAATCCTGACAGTTATTGAGATTTTCCAGCCCTCTCCTGAGAACAGTCATCGACACAAGAATCATGTCGTGTGTCGTGTGAAAGTTGAGAACATCGATTGTGGCTCCTAGAGATGGTTCTGGTGTCCTTTAAGAGCTGGTGTGGACGAGGAGACTGAAGCCTCTTTTATTGCCGTGAGTCAAGTCAGGGGCTCGTTCGGAAGTGCGGTATCTTCTGGACGCATCCAGAGAGTTCTATGCTTCCTGTTTTAGGTATCAAGGAGAATGTCAGCAATATTGGGGGAGGTTCTAGAATGATTCTGAGTAGAAAATGGCTGTCTCCCTGGTGTGTGCTCGGAGGGTGTCCTTGAGGCTCCCTCAGGTTGAGGGCATCCCGTACTCCAGGGCTTCATGTGTTTGTCCTCATGGCAAGTACTTTGCTTCCATAGCCAGACGGACACCATGGACCATGTAGGACCGGCTACGACAGGCTGTGGTCACGGACCACTGGAAAGTGGCGAACTGGCTCATAGAGGAGTGAACAGCAATTCAGTGCTAGGATAGGATGCCCATCATTAGGGGGCAGGCACTGAATTTTAATCATTTTAATAATTACGTCTTCCAAGAACCCCCATCTGCAATTTTAAAGTGTCATCAAGGCGAAAGGCGCCCATCCCTCCTCTCCGTAGGCCGTTTGCTCACTGCAGATGTTTCTTATTCCAGTCTTACCACAGCTGCCAGACAACAGAACAAAGAGCTTAGACAAGTAGGTCCTAGATCACGTGGGTGTACTGGGGTTGCCAAACTCAGAACTGACTCCTCAGTGTGGTTTGCAATCTTGGCAAACCCTGTCTTATCTTAAAATGGAAAGTATATTCTTCAGGAGGAGAAAGATAAATGATAAAACAGAGAGGATTTCAGGGAAGCATTGTTCTTAGACACCCACCCCGGCCCCTTGAGCTCAGGAGGTAGAATGTTGTCTTCTGCACGAGTCCAGCTCCGGCCCAACAGGCCCCTCTCTCCAGGGCTCCAAGCCCTTCCCTTCCCAGATGTCCAGGCTGGGGAGAAGCAGTTCTTGCTGAGCAGGGATGTGCAGCAGTACACTTCACAAAGACACGAGGTAATTACTGGCCACAGCTCTGCGTTTTGACAGAATTCTCTCTTCCCAGACTGAACATCTGGATGTGGCTGCTCCTCTTCACCTTCCAGCTCCCTGGAGCTGCAGCCCTCAGGCCCTCCTCGACCCTCTCCTGTGCTTCACGTGGGGACAAGAGTCCAGGGCAGCAGAGGTGGCAGCCCCCCACTGTGCTGGGCATTTTTTACTTCAGTGCAGGTGGCGGCATGGGGCAGCCACACCTGGAGGCGGCAGCAGCTGGATTGGAACCATGCTGTGTCACTGCAGCCCTGTCACTGTGGAGAAGTCTCTTCCTCAGTGTGATCTTAGGGCTCCTTGTTTATAATGCTGGGGACACCCAGTGATGGCCACCTCCTCCAAGGCTGGTCTGAGTGTGATCACACGATGCAGAGCAAGCTGGGAACTACGAAGGACTGTGCAGAGGAAGTGGTGCTTTGACTGAAGAAGTTGGCCTGTCAAGTGGTGCAAAGGGTCCTGGCCTTGGATACAGGACACCAGGGTGGTGAAACTGCTGATGGCACATGCATGTCCCCTCGGCATGCCTGAGTTCACCTGACACTGGGGCAGCAGGTCCTCTGCAGGCATACAGCACCCTCTCCCCAGACAAGTGCACACACACACATACACACATGCACACACATCTCTGCACACTCACACCTATGTGCACACACACCTACACACACACAACTGCACATACACACCTACAAACACACAACCCTGCACACACACACACACAACTGCACACACACACCCAAAGACACAAACCTCCACACACACCTCCACACACTCACACCTGCACACACGCCTGCACATACACACACCTACCTGCACACACGCACCTGCACACACACACACACGTGCCTGCACACAGGGCAAGAACAGGAAAGAGGAACACCACAGTGGACACCCACTGGGCTTCTGGGTGGAATGACTGTGTTTTTAATGTTATTCTTCATTCATATTGAAATACTGATTTATGTATAATAATTATCTTTTGTCTTTGTAATAAGTGCCTACAAAAATTGAAACCGGGTAATGTACTTTACTTAGTAGGTGAGTGTTTAGTGGATATTATTTAATGTGCTGTTAATGTTTATATAAATATAAAATAATGTGCATATTAAAAATATTCACATGTCTCGTAAAGGAGAATAAAAGGTTTTGAAAGTCCCACCCAGCAGAGCTGGTCCTCATTCATGGCTTGGTCACGTCTCCCAGGCTGTCTCTCCCATTTGACTTCCTCTGTCCTGTGTCTGTCTGTCTCACTCTCTCACCTAAACAGTCATTTACCTACAGGTGTGTATGCATGTTGACAACACATAGATGTTTTTCAACCTGAGACCCTCAATACAGACTGGCCTTCATGACATGTTTACATGACAATTTCTGTGTGCAGCTCAGCAGCCGCTCAATGTTCCCAGGTCCATGTGGACCAGGTTTGAACACCCAGCCCCTGTACAGGATGTTAGAGACGTGGCCAGCCCCTTGCTACCTCCACCAGTGTGGTGATGAAAACACTTCAACAGAAATCTTGAAAACCTGGGCAGCTGTGGTTGTGGAATAACCTCCCCGGATTACCACTACTTGGCAGATGGACACGCGTGTTCACTTTGATAGAAGTTGCTGAGTGGTTCCTGAGATGGGGTATCTACGAACATGTCTCCCAAGACATCCGCTGGCACCTCTTCTCCCACATTGTCACCAGAGCTGGTCATCACCAGACATACAGACCTGCCCATCTGATGGGGCAAATGACATCTCAATAGTGTGTAAATTTTTGTGTGTCATCATAAGGGAGGTCGCGGATGTCTGACATTTACTGGCCATGTGAATTGCTTCCCTTTGGAACTGCAGGAACATATCCTTTCTCCCCTTAAAAACATGGATAAATGAAAACTCTTTGTACCACTAGGATGCATATTACCCTTTCTCTGCCCATGAAGAATTTTCCAATCTGGGGTTTGTCTTTTAAGCTTTGGACATTATTCTTGGTTTGTTTTGACCAGCAAAAGTCAGTCTTTTCCTCTGTGGCATCTGGCTCTCCAGTCATTCAAAAGTAGTTCCTATTTCAAGATATGGCAATAGTAAATATTGGGGCTTTGTGTTTCTACATATAGTCTTTGATTTTTCTGTAATTTTCCTCTTACTAAAAACATAAAATAAAAATTAATCAGTTCCTTCTCATATTGTGTGGCCAGACACAAAAGGCCACATAACATAACTGTACTGATAGGAACAATCCACGATAGGTCAATTCACACACACAGAAAATGGAGTGGTTGTCAGGGACTAGGAGAGGTGGGATGGGGAGTGACAGCTTAATGGCTACAGAATTGATGAAGCTGTTTGCTCACTAGACAGAGGTGAGGGCTGCACCACATGAGAAATGTACTTCATGCCACTGAATTGTAATTTTGAAAATATTAAAACACTTTATTTTATACAAGGGATCTAAGTGAAGAGAAAAGATGATAAAATTTGGGAGATGCAGGACAAAGACAAAAATGAGGACAAGCACAGTGGCAGGGAAGGGGAAGGACAGCTCTGGAGTGGGGACTAGTGAGGGTGTTTGTGGGAGTTCTGGATCCAGGGCTCCCCTGGATGCTGGTGTTTCTTCTACTTCTTTTGATGTTTCAGGGGTGGTTAGGTGAGCTTGCTCTGGCTCTTCCTCTGGCTCTGGTTCTGGCTCTTCCCTTGGCCCTGGCCCTGGCCATGGCTCGTGCTCTGGCTCTCTCTAGTGTTTGCTCTTGCTCAGGCTCTGGATCTTGATCCTGCTCTTGTTTTTGCTGTTGCTCTTGCTCTTCCTCTGGCTCTGGATGTTGTTCATGTTCTGGCTTGGGCTCTGGCTCTGGCTCAGGATCTAGCTCTTGCTCTGGATCTTGCTCCTGATCTTTCTTTTGCTCTGGCTTGGGCTCTGGATCTTGCTCCTGATCTTTCTCGTGCTCTCGCTTGGGATCTGGATATTGCTTTCGCTCTGGCTTTGGCAGTGGAGGTGGAGCTCGAGCTGGAGCTAAAGATGGCTTTGGCTCTTTGGACACTTGTTCAGCCTGGGCCGAAGCTGGAACTGGAGTGACAACGATTGAAAATATCAACATGAGTTTCTATGTCTCTTCCAATGACAGTCTTTCTGAGAAGCCCAAGTCCAGCGACCAAGCCTCAGGAAGTCACCCCACACTGCAGAACACTGCATGATTGTTCTGAGTACTCAGTGCCCCTGTCCCCAGCCTGCTTCTGGAAACTCTGCTCTGTGTGGCCCATCCCAGCCCCCTCCCCAAACCCTCACAGGCACCCACCCTCTTCCTCCTCACCTTCAGTCTCCGCCTCACTGGGCTCCAGGTGCTCCAGCTTCTCCAGCTGCGCCAGAAGAAGATCTGCCTTGCGCTCCACCTCTGATCCTGGCATGTTGATGTGTGCATAGGCCAACAGAAACTTCAAAGAAGGAAATTCAGGAGGCTCGTGGAAGTCAATGGAATAGAATTCCAGCCAGATCTTTAGGATGGAGGACATGGCACTGGGGGAGACAGGTGGGCAGCAGCATCAGAGGCCTGGCCTATCCCTCTATGCTGCCCTCCCAGGGCTCCCCTGCGTGAGCTGCAGTCTTCTACCCTCTGCCCCTGCCTCTCCATAGACCAGCCCCTCCAATGTCCACCCCCAGTATGGCAGTCCTGGAAGAGATGGGCCTGGCAACCAAGGAGGGGCTGGCAAAAGCCCCTGTGCGGGGATCCTTCAATCACTGGTGTTACCAGCTTTCCCTTCTTCAGGGAAATCTGACACCTTCCTCTGTCTGGGTCCCTGCCCCATCCCTGTTGGAATGACCTGTCCATCAGGGCAGGAGGGTGCTGTCTGCTCTGGGCCTTACTCGCTGGCACACAGGAGGTGTCCAGGAATATCTGATGAATGAGGAAACAGAGGGAGGCTCTGCTCCCCTGGCCTTCCCAGGGCCCTTGGAAAACCCCAAACTTGAGCTGACACGTGGATGTGCTGCCCAAGTGTCTGCATCAAAATCTGCATCTCCTCTTCCCACTGACACTGATCTCTTGACCCTGACCACACTCTGCACCACCAGCACCAGCTGAGCATCCGCATGGGTGAGCATCCCCGAGTGTGAGCGGGATGCTCTGCACACCTGCTCTGGCTCAGCACGGGCTCTGGGGGTGTGGGCAGGGCTGGATGGGAGGGGTGGGGGCAGGTTCTCTCTGGGCTCACTCTGCTCTCCAGCCTCTCGCACACCCTACAGTGCCTGTGGCCCCATCCCCAGCTCATCTTGACTCCTTTTCCTGCAGGGAAAGGCCTGAGCCCTCAGCCCTGTAGCAGGAATCATAAGATGTGTGGCAGCCAGATTTCTGCCAGCCCCCCATCCACAGGCCCCCACCGACCACACACAGTTCTGTGGAGATGGGAGCCCCTCCATCTGCACCCAAACCCCACTCACCATTTTAGCAGCTCCAGGGGTCCGCCATCCCCATGAAAATTGGAAGCAACGCTTCTGTACCTAGAGGAGACCAGGACGGTGTCACATCTACCATATGGTGGCACTACCTGCTTCTCATGTATATTGTGGTTGTCTGACCTCTGACTAGAATGGAAGCCCAGGAGGGCAGGGAATGTAGTCTCCTCGGTTCATTGGAATATGGTCAGTGCCCAGAAAGTCACTGCACATAGTGTGACTTCAGATATGTTTGTTGAAGGAATGAACGCCAACCAACTCCTCCCAAGATATCTGGGTGCACCTGAAGCCTCTCTGCCAGCCTCCAGTCTCCCTGCTTTGAATACACCCAGAAGCCTACAGATAGAATCTCAAATGTGAAAAGTGTGAAGCCCAAGTCAACGAGGTCAGTGAGGGTGTGACAGAGACTTCCTCGTGGGGTGGGGGCAGGAATCCTGAATGAGGACGACCGTGGCCCCTCCAGCAGAACTTTCCACAGGGATGGACTCAGGAGCAGCACTTTCCATGGGGGACCCACTGGAGCTTGTTCCTGTTACCACCCTCTGAACACAGGTGGAAACTGAGGCTTAGAGGGGTATGATGACAGTCCTGTGAAGCTGGGAGGCAGCCGAGTGACCCTGTGTGATCGAGGGGCAGAGTGCTCACCTGAGGAAAAGCAGGTGCAGCGCCTGCTGGGGACTGGCAAAGTTCCTGTAGCTCAGGATAAAGCTGTGCACATAGGAGCGGTTGCCATCCAGGACAGCGAGCAGCAGGTGCGCCACCCGCTTCTGCAGGGTGCCTGCCGGTACTGGCCACACCATCTGGGTGGCATCCAGGTTCAGGGAAGTCTTGTTTCTAGTCTTGAACAGGAAAGGGGAGAGATACATAGTGACAGCACTGTGAATCCCCAGGTGGGAAGGGGCCGGAGGCCAGTCTGAACCCCAGGGAGGACTTGAGAAGACAGCCTGAGGGCCCAGGGTTCATGTACAGGGTGGTGGTTGCCACCCCCTCAGTCCCCTTTCACCCTCCAGCCCTGACCTGAGGTGTGAACACACCAGGAACCAGCAGGTTTATAAATCCCCCACCCTCTGCCCCTGCCCAGGGAGGGTGTCCCATGTCCCCATGCCCGCCCCCACACACAGGAGGAGGGTGTGCGGTCACCCAGGGAGGCTCACAGTGCTGGCCTGGCCCGCCCTCCCCTGGGACACCTGACATTACCTTTGGGGACCTCCTGCCAAAGGGCCACAGGAGTCCAGGGCGAGGGCTGACTCAGCGCCGGAAGCATCGGACAAACCTCTCAGCCCAGGGCTGCCTGGGGCTACTGCCCCGGGACCTCGGGATACAGCACGACATCTCACTCTGCCTGTGGCCAAGTGAGCTGGGGAAGGGGCTGTGTATAGAATGTGGGTGCCAGGTTACCGAGTTCCGAGTTCCGTTGGGGTCTGTCGTCAAGGAAGTGAGGTCACCTCCTGGTACCTCATTTCCTGAACCCCTCCTCTGTGTACAAGAGTGCAATTGCCCCTCTGGGTACCTGACTGCTGACCCTCCTTCCCCATGAGCTCTCTCTATTGCCCACACTTCCACCAACACTGCCTGACCACACCCCTGTGCAAGGCCTGGGTGCAGCCAGCTTCACAGCTCGGACGAGATACATGGAGGTTCAGCCCCAGCTCCTCCTTCTTATCACTTATGTGACCCTGGACAAGCCACTGTGACTCTCAGGACCTTCCCAGTCTCCCCTTCTACACAGTGGTGATCATTCTAGCATCCCCTTCCTAAGGATGTCATCAGGCATGTGTGAGCAAACATCCCTGAAACCTATGACCGGTGTCACATGTAGCTAATGAACAAAACTGGAGATAAAAACCCATTATGGTGTGGAAGGTAGCATGGAATACGACTAATGACACGTCTGGTTTCTGCCATATAATCTTGAACATGTTGCTTGTGCTCTTGGCCTGTTTTCCCTGTCGGCACCATAATTATTATAATACACCAAATTTTACACATAAGCAAAGATGTACAGAGTCTGAGTGAGAACAGCCGGCTGCAGAGTGGCAGTCTTCTCAGTAACCAGTGACATCTTCTTGCATGGTCTTTCTCTCTGGACTTTCTTCTTTCCAGATCCTGCTTGGGTGGATTAATCTGGTACAGGTGACTAATCGTACCCATTTGCATAAGGATCTTTCAAAGTTGCACGATCAGGTTTTACAGTTGAGGACACTGACACAGAGATTTAACTTCCTGGGCTGCGGGGGGCAGGCCCATCTTTTGAAACTAGATGTGTTCAATTGAGACAGAGATGAGGGGGAGTGGGTTAGGGGGCACTCAGCTCCTGGCTGAGGCTTGCCAAATATTATCACTAAACCCAAGCCTGGTTGCTGTGTCCACATGGAAACCCAACAGGCTCTTTGACTTGTGGAGTGGAGCCGGGGTGGGAAGAGAAGGGGAGATCGTGTGCAGGCTGTGATCCTCACAGTATGGCCCAGCCTGAAACTTCAGGGTGTCTAAAAATTCTAAACTTGAAACAGACTTTCCAGGTAATTAGGAAGGTAAGTTGTTGGAGTGAGCAGGACTGAAGCCATGTTGGGAACTAAAACTGCATGGGTTCTCAAAGATTTCAAAAGGACACAGATTTTTTGTTTTTCCTTGGACTTCATTTCTCTGAGTTCCCTCTTTCCCCATGGTTATTTGATATTTTGAACCTCGGTTATGGGGCAAGATGACGTTATATACATGGACTTGAAGCTGTCCTCCGGTCAGCCTGGAGCGGCAGAATTGCATGTGCTATCCAAGGAAGACTCACTAAAGCTATGCTGATTCCATCCCTCCAGCAGGACCCTGAGATAACAGCAAGGACGGGAGCAGAAACCAGACGGAGGCTGGCTGAGACTGCACCTGGTTCCTTGCACGTGCCCCTCCCTCCTGCTTTTCATTTCCCGTGCTCCATTCCCTCCGCTCCCCCTTAAAGTCCCCTGAAACCCTAAAGTGGTAGACAGTTCTAGTCTGTCTCCTTAGACATCTGATAATGAACTTCCTGCCTTGCACCAACATTTGGGACTCACCAGTCTTTTGTTTCTGATTGGTGAGCAAGCGGTGGGACCTGGATGCCAGGAACATACTTGTAAAGGTAGGAGGAGAGGACATATTTGATTGAACTCTTTGCAACTCAAGATGGGGCTCATAGGACTTCAGCTTGTGTTAGTTGATTGGGGGAGGGTTCAAGGAAGGGGTGGTTTTGTTGTAGACTGGGTGCTGTCAAAAAGCAAGAGCAATTCTATGATTATCTTAACTTTTACTTAGAAGCAGGCAAAATAGTGTAGGAAAGGGAGACATCTGGCCATTTTGTGGTTTGGACAAAGTTCTTGTTTTTGTCTGTTCTTAGACAATTACAGAACGGTCTTGGTTTTTATCTTGCTCCAGAAAGGTAACAGAGAGAGTGTTCTGGGACATGGTTTATGTTCAGTAGGAGAACTCCATGGCCTGGCTCAGCTATGGTGGTCAGGGGCTGCTTTTTTTCTTTCTCAAAGTTCACATTATAATCAGTTGTTTTGTTTCTTTTTTTCTTTTTTTTTTTTAAAGATGACCGGTAAGGGGATCTTAACCCTTGAATTGGTGTTGTCAGCACCACGCTCACCCTGTGAGCTCAGAGGCCATCCCTATATGGGATCTGAACCCGGGGCCTTGGTGTTATCAGCACCACACTCTCCCGACTGAGCCACAGGCCGGCCCTTGTTTTGTTTCTTTTAATCAAATACCTTCTGTGTTAGTTCATTCCTGTTGCTTATAACAAAATACTTGAAAGTGGGTGATTTGTAAAGAAAACAAAATCTATTGCTTACAGTTTCTGAGGCTGGGAAGTCCAAGTCCATCTGTTGGTGGTGACAGTGACCCCGGGGTCTCACATTGCAAGGTGGTGGAAGCTGAGAGAGCAAGACAGAGAAAGACAGACTCTCCTCTTCTTTTAAAGTCCTCAGAATCACACCCCTGACCATCATTTTTAATCCATTTGCTCCTGCATGGTCCTACAATCCAATCAGCTCTTCAAGGCTCCACCTTTCAACTACCATAACAGGATTTCCCACCCTCTTAACAGTCACAGTGGGGGTAAGTTTCTTTCTTTTTTCTTTTTTTTTTTTTATACCAGCCAGGAGTTTAATATAAATACAACCAGCATAGAGAAACTCAAAACTATACATAAGCCAAACCCAGATGCCAAGAAGTGGAGATGACGGCAGGATTTCTGACCCTTTGGTTCAGCCGGCCCCGCAAATAAAATCCAACCAAAAGAAATCAAGAAAATAACCATGATTCATACTGAGCTGTGGGAGAAAGAGGGGTGACAGGACAAAGGTAGGTGTGGGTTTCACCATGGGATCAGGTCTGACCCTGGGCTGGGAGGGGGAGGGCAAGGTCCTTCACCACCACATAAGCCAAACCCGAGCCACCCAGGTGCTATGAGGCCCTGCCCGAGCAGGGAGGCTGTGTCACACATGCGGCAGGACCCCGCCCCTCCCCCAATGGGATCAGACAGTGGCCACCCAGGTCTGCTGGGCTGGAGACTGACACAGGCTCTGCCTCCTTGTTTAGGCTGCCTGTGGAGGACGGGGTCACTGCTTCATGATGGCACCTGGCTCAGCCCCAGCAGACCACAAGAAGCCAGCCCCAGACTCACTCAGTGACTCCAGCAGCTGTGCGGACGCCGCATCCTTAGCTACGTCATGCCCGTCCTGCCCATCTGCGGCCAGCGCAACCCAGATAAGGCCGCTGAAAGGCACTGGATGACCAGGGATCACCGCATGGTACCAGAAGTGGTGCCAGCCAGCAGGTCCTGTGCCCAAACACTTGGTGAGGAAGACCGGGCTGCCCAGCCTCATTTGTTAGCACAGCAGCTGGAGGGCAGCCCGAGCCCCTTGGGACCCTAGCCTGTCCCTAGCCAAGGCCAATCGGCTGCCCTGCGGCTGTAGGCACCGCAGTGAGGGACCCGCAAGCTGCTGGCGTAGTCGCTGCTTCGGGCCTGTCTTGAGCCACTCCACGGCCTCCTGCCCTCCACAGACAGCCCTCCCACCAGTGCCTTTGGGGGCAGGCGGCGGCGTTGCGCTGCGAGCTGAACTTGAGCAGCGCGATCTGCGCGGGCGCCGCCGGGGCTGGGCAGCGGCAGCGCCTCCTGCAGGCCGGGCCGGAGGCTGCAGCGCGAGCAGCAGCGGCGGCGGCTCCCGTTCGCGGTGACCCGTCCACGCGCAGCTCGCTCTTCTCGCCGCAGCGGGCAGCTGTGCAGCGGGGCCATGGCGGCCTGCGCGCCGCGCCGCGAGCTGCAGCGGGCGTCGGGAAGCCGCGGTTCAGGCCGCTGAAGGTCATGGGCAGGCGTATCTCGCAGGCGGCCCGCGCGCTGCCACAGTGGGATCCCCTGGTGCTCCGAGACGTCCTGGAGCAGCCGCCCGAGAACACCTCCGAGCCGGCCGGCGGCGGGCTGCCCACCCGGCCTGGGGCTGGCCCGCCGTCCTTCCTCTGCCCCTCCACCTGCACCAGGCGGACGCCCGTCTCCCTGACCCGCGCCCCCAACGCCGCCTCGTTCCCTGGATTCACCTGCTCACCCCGGAGCTCACACGCCCGCTTGGACTCGTAAGTTTCTACTACAGAAAACCTGGGGATACAAGTCAAGCCTCAATGAGTTTGGGGGGACACAATTCAATCCACTATGCTTTCCCCCTAGTTAAAAAAAAAAATGACTTTTTGAAAACCAGGTCAGTTGTCTTAAAAAATGTCATATTCTGGAGTAATCCGATTATTTCTTTGTGATGGCATTTAACTTGTAATACACACTGAGGACCATTGTTTAGGTTCGTTTACTAATTTAAAGGAAAAAAATCCATTCTGTCAAGCAAGGACTAAAAACCACAAAACTACCTACACAGTTTCACTTATCAAGATTCTGACACTCAAGGTGAGGGACTGAAATTACTGAGTGTATATGTACTAATACGCTACAGTTGCTAGTGTTTTAAACCAAAGACACCTGAAAGAAGTCTTTATTTGGGTATTTGCCGCATTTCACAAATAAGTATATATGTACATATATTTATATATAAAGTTATATGTGATAAATTTGATACTTTTAACTAAAAGTGGAATCTACTATTAAACATTAGTGATACTCTGTTTTAAAACAATAAATGTTTTAAAGCTTTGCCAGATCATTAAAACATCCTTAAATATTTCCTGCTCTCTAGGTAACCATATTTTGTATTTTCTTCTATAACGTGTCTGCTTTATAAATTTTACAATAACAACATTTAGGACCAGAGATATTCTTTATTTATCAGCCAAGTTCACAAAAGAAATGGGTGAATAAGTTGGTTTCAGCTGGCCCTCTGTGCAACCAGTTAAGAAAAAGGGGCCTCCAGCTAGTCAGTTGGTAAAGCACTCCTGTCTCAGGCCAAAGAAGGGCCTCCATATGCCTTCAGATTCTGCTTACCTCCACCTATTGGTCTGGGACAAAGTCACAGTGACAAGACCTGTGACTTGAGAAACAAGTTTCATTCTTTTGTTTCTCACCTGACGTATTCATCATTCTGTGGATTTGGTTTACCTGTGTTACAGTCACAAGCTTGACTCTTATCCATGTAGACCCAAACTCCTCCTTGGAGAAGTACCAAGCTCTTCAACAAAATGCAAAATGAAAGCAGCACAGGAAATGCCTCCCAGTGTTCGGTTTAGAAAACATTTATGAGAGAGATGGTGCTTGCTATGCTCCATTTCATTTCATCTGCCATGAGATCTTCTCCTATGAGGGCAGTACCATCGCTATGCCCATTTTCCTGAAAAGAAGGCTGAGGTTTAAAATTAAGTTAAGAAAGCTTTGCATAAGATGACATACCAAGCAAGTAAAACAGTAAAGGTTTAAACTCTAGGCTATGACTTTCCTCTGCTTTTCTTTCACTGTAACAGACAATATAAAAGGGCGTCCACATTGGGACGGAATGAGCAATGGTTTTCAAGCTGAAATTGTTTTCTTCAAAGGGATTGTTATTAAAAGGGTTTTCAGTATAGTCCATTACTAAAGAGCAAAATATTGTGGATTCAAATCTCAGAATTCTTTGCCTCTAAAACCCTAAAAAACAATACCCACAGTAATTTGCCTAGGAAAGCAGAAAAGTAAAGTCTTCAGGCTCCCTGCAGAGCTTTCAGGTTGGTACAGAAATGACCGGCCCATTATGATTAGCCTAATCCAGTCTGTTAATAACTGACAAGCCAATACCCTATCCTCAGGCTGGTTCTATCTTCAGGCTGACAGCCCGCCGCATTCTTGGAGGCAACATGCCTGTGTCTCCCAAGGAGGAGGATTCACAGTGAGGGGGCAGTGGGAGGGCACAAAGTCTCCTGCGCTGCATACAACTGGCTATGGATTTCTTTTACCTAAATGTTCAGAATTCTCTCACACAAAGACTGGACGCAAAGTCCAATCTAGCTGAACCTCATTAACGGTTAAACAAATAATTTTAGCTTTCCTATTTAGCACCTTCCTTCCAAAACCAAAGGTAATTTCCAGCTGCCTATAAAAGCAGCACCAGGACCTGCTTTTAGCCTATCCAGGTGCTTCACCTGAGACGTCTCTAACTGCCCTGTGCTGGTCACATAATCAACCTCCCCCTTGAGATTTAAAACAAAAAACAAGAAGCAAAATGTTCTATTTTGATAAGGATAGATTCACTACTGAGGTAGGAAAAAGTAGTAAGAGATTTTAATTCTTGTTCTTAGCAACAATGGAATAAAGAATACAACAAACGGTCATTACCTCATCCACCATGGTCACGGTTCTTCACTAAGTGCTGCTGGGATGTCAAGATGACAAGTCTTGGTTCTCAAGGAGTTTAATGTCCAATAACAAAAAGCCAATCACTGATTAACTGCAACACATGGCAGAGGATTCAGAGGAGGGCAAGGGCACATCTGCTGAAGGAGGCCCAGGAAGCCATCCTTGAGCACACGAAACTGGAGCCGGGCTAGGAGGGACAGCAGAAGAGCAACAGGAGAGGCCACAGGCAGGGGGATGCCACACTCAGTGCGGGCACTCGAGAGACAGGAGACAGGGAGGAGAAGAGCCAGTGCCCATTATGGCCAAAGCTTGTGATGCAGGGAAGAGACAGAACACATGGTGATTGACTGGTCTGAGGAAAAAAGGGAAGCAGAAAACCATACCAAGGAAACTGGTATTTCAAGCCTGGGTACCAGGGAGTGAAGTCATGCTGATAACAGAACCAGGAGTTGGGGGAGGGGAGAGGATGGAGTGCAGAAGTTTGAATTTAGCTGTGTGGACTTTGAGACTTAGAGAGAGCATCCAGGTACAGAGATCAAATGGACAATCAAAACTGCAGGCTAGTCCTGTCTTTGGAGAGTTAATTTTCCAATCCCTATGGTGATTCCCAAATTCATATCATTATCAGAATCAGGTGGGGAACCTGTTCAAAGCAAGACCCTCTGGCCCCCACCCTAAGAAATCCTGACTACATAGATCTGGGAAGGGCCAGGAATGCATATTATTTAGAAACCAAGAGTAGAGGCCACTGCTCTTGGCACTCTGCTCACTTTGCAGTCTATAATCTCCGGCCTTTATAGTTCTGGGTGTGCTTCCAGAGCATGCTCATTTTGATGGAACTTGCAGAACATGGAACTAGTACACCTTTCTGGAGGATTGGAAACATACCTTCACACCTGAAAATAATTTTTTCTCCGTCTATATTCCACTGGCTATGGGAATGGCTTTGATATTCTGCTGTATAACTGATGGTCGAGGTCTGCGAGTACCAACGACTACAACACAAAGATCCATTCTGCCAAAACTTTTGTGACCAATGTAACTCATGACTTCATGACTACGAGGCTGATGGTAATGTGCAGCGGTTCTTTTGTTCTAAAGGATGAGGTGCAGTGAGGTTATGGGACAACTTACGTAACGAAACGTGAACCTTTTACAGATGTTGGTCACTTTGCACATGTTTCAGCAGACTTCTTGCTCGGAGTCCTCTCTACTCCTGGCTCCTTTTCCACCTCACAGAGGTCATTAAGCTCAGGAAGGCAACTTAGCCAATGGAAAAAAACATTCAACCTGCAACTTTTATTAAAAGCACAAAATGCTTTTTTTATAAACTTTGTATTTTATTTCTGAAGAAAATAACCAGAGATGGGAAAAAAGAGCAAATGTGAAATGGAAACCTGACATTGCAAACCGCAGGAATTTTATTTTTTAAATGTTTCTAATAAAAGAGCAAATTAGTTTAGTATTAGAGTAACCCTAATTCTATTTACTGATGGCCTGTTTTCTCTCTGTTGTTAAAAAAAAACAGTAAAAGGCAACTTTTTGTGCACTCACTATGTATAAGCCATTGAGCTGTCTTTACACAAAATCTATAATTCTCACAGTTATCCCACTGCATAGGTAGTCTCATGACCACCACTTCTACAGATGACAATACCAAGGCTTGGACAAGTCTAGTTTTAGTTCTCGGTCTCTTCTCCTGAGGGCAGAGCTGGAATCCCACCCAGTGCTCCTGAGGGCAGTGGCCTCTTGGCCAGGACCCCAAGGGGCTTCTGCAATACAGGAGACAACATAAAGGCAGGAGGAAAACAGTTCATCTTTGAAATGATCCACAGGTATTGTTTTCTGGATCCCTCCTGTGGCCACGTTACCCCACGTTCCCTGACATGGCACATGTGCTTTCTTGAGCACGAGACTGTACTCACTTAGGAAGAAAACAAGTGCCGCTCACCTCAGCTCTGCAGCACCTAACGCTGACTGCCACAGGGCATGTTCCTAACGGTGGTGCTGAATGGACACGTGGTACCTTGCTAGGGCTTACCCATTGGCTCTCACAGCCCTAAGGATGGCTTTAGGGATTTGTGGAGGCATTTTGGTTGTCACAGTGACTGGGGGACGATGCTACTGGCTCTGAGAGGGTGCAGACAAGGAATGCCCAGGACAGTCCACACAGCCAAAGACTGTCCTGAATTCCTCACAACTTTTTAAAGTCTTGTTGGATACTCATGTGGGTAAAAAAAACCCTGTTTATAATTGAGCATAGAACCTAACTCATTTTTTACACAGGCACAAACTATGTGTTACAAAGTATGTATTAAAGATGACTACTTTATTCCAAAGTTGTATTCAGGACAAAGTATGTATTAAGGACTACTATTTTATTCCAAATTCAACCATTTCAAAAATGACGACACTAAGAGCAGACCACTAGTGCTTACTGAGTCTCCGCTGCCAGCACCTGTGGCAGCCTGCGGCTGCGGCCGTCCCACGCTTGGGGATGCTACGGAGGTGCAGGCCTTGGAGAGCTCCATCAAAGGCTCGAGGGCAGCAGTGTCTACACCTCTGTGTACTAAAACATTGGCTCTCCTGGCAAACAAGTTTCTTTTTATTTCCTTTTTTGTGGTAATAAAAACAATATATAGATTTTTTAAAATAATGTGTGTAGTTAAGATATGTTATCTGTGAATTTCATTTTAAGACTATAAAGTGGCAAATACACATGAAACCCCACATGAACCCCTAGAATAGTGGAAGCTTAGTGAAAGTGCTATAGAGGAAAAAGGCATTATTAATATTACCTGTCATTCTCAATTTAGTGTGATGCAAGTCAAGTGAGATGGCTCCCATGCCTCAGGAGATCCTGACTTAATCTCAGCATTGTCAGCAGTTTGTACTGCGTGTATATGAGAAAGAAAGGCATCTATTGATCCAGGTGCTTCTGTATTCCATACATGAGCTCCTTTGGATTCAAAGCTTAGTTTTTAAATTTCTGTAATTTAAAAATGACTAATTTCTGAATCAGCATATATAGTAAAACTAATTTAAAAGGAAATTAAAGAAGGAAGAAATGACATTAAAATATTCACAATGAAACTTTTTTTTAAAAAATGTTTTAAAATGTTTAAAAAACATTTTTTTAAAAAGAAACTTGGGGAAAATACAAGGGTACTTCAAAAAGTTTGTGGAAGAACAGAATTGAAAGATCATGTGAATCTTTCCATGAGCTTTTTGAAGTGCCCTCATGTTTCATGATTCTTAAAGGTCAGTTCCTCATGGAGTATATTTTAAACACACACACATATATATAGTTGTTTAAAACCAATAAATAAACATGACAGCTAAAATATTAACACTAAATTATGTCTTTAAGCATTTTCTACCAATTTTACTTCCTTTATCGATCAACATGTTTCACATGTCTAGTTCTCTTATCATTATGACAAAAAAAGGTTCCAAGCCACCAATACAAATAGAAGATGACTAGAATTAAAGCGTGCCACACACACACGCTTTTTGGTTGTTTTATTTTCCTAATCATGGGGGAGGGGAAAACACACAAATAGCTTCCCCTACCCAGTTCACACACAGTGACAGTTCTTTAAAATCACATCAATTTCCTTGACAAAAATTAATACCATAGCAAAGATCCGTTGTTGAAGGCTTCGTTACTACTTGGATGACCATGTATAAAGGGGCAAAGTTAGCGTAGTCAATGTACGACTTGCAGACACAGTAATACTGCTGCCGGCCAAGTCCAGTAGCGATGCTCCACAAATGCTATTCTGTGAGCCACAATCACTCCTCAAACAGTCTTCAGAATTATCAAAGACTTATTTTTTTTTCACTAAAAAGAAAAAAAAACATTACTTTTAATAATATCAATAAAGACCTTGGTTTCCTTTCTGAGGTAATAATACTCTAGGTGGAATTAACAAGAGTAAATAAAATCATAGTAATTTTAAAACATGTTCTTAAAAACTTATTTCATCTTTTCTTCAACAAACACTTTAACTAGAATTAGTACAAAGAAAAAAACACTTGAACTTCACCTTCTTTCCCTTGTTCCTCCTCTTCTAACAGAAGTTACAGGACCTAAAGACTTTGTCTGAAAATTCTGAAGCAAAAGGAAGAAGACCTTAGACAAATAGGAAACTGAACACTAAATTTTTGAAAAAAGTGTTTTATTTTCCTTTATGCCTTAAGCTTATCAGGAAAAAATTTCCAATTCTAGGAACTCTGTGATTGAAAATAAAAAGTATGAAAACCAAAATTAAGACGCTGTGTCTTGGTCTGCTAAGGGCAACTGGGATAATTTACTTGAACTTTATTGCACATTTATTCTAAAATAAAGCCAATACTTTTGCATTTTAATCTTTTTCTCCTAATGTAAATGGGAATCTATATAGCAACTATCTTTTCATGGATTAAAATAAGTTTTCAAAGTTCTTCTTGGGGAATAATAATAAGTCCATAAAAATTATGTGTTGATTTCATAGGTATTGTGTGTCTCCTCTTTTTTTCTGAAGAGTGAGGTATAAAGTAAGACAATATAAACCAGGCTTACAGTTTAAATTTCAAAAGTGAAATAAGATATCTATTCATTTTATTTGCAACTATGGAAGATGTATGTCAAAATAAATATGTAAATATACAATGTACCATAACATTCCAAGATGACAATTGGGCACTTATTTCAGCCTAAGCAAACACCGCGTTTGTATTCAAAAACTTGTAAATGTTAATGACAATTTCAAACAACCAACTTTCTACTTTAGCATTCTAAGACTGTGTGAAAAAAATAAATAAATTCTTGTAATAGTTTATACTGAACAGTCTCTCTGAAGTACAAAGCAAATGTAAAACTTAGGTGTAAGTATCAAGGACTAAAAAATGCAATGCAAAGGCTTTGTATTTGAGCCACCCAGTGGTTTATTTCCCTCACTGCACTGATAAACACTGTGCTATGCACACAACCTTTAATTGGATCTGTATGTTTTACTCTCAGTACCAAGAACAAAGAGAATTCACACTTACAAAATGTAGTAATAGTGTAGGTCACAAGGCATGACTCCACTAAGAACCACTGTTAAAAAGTTCAGTGTGGAAGGCACTCCTGAAAATCTACCATAGCAGGTCTCTAGAACGGTTTTTTATGTTTTTTCAGCAGTGTTCCACACCTACACTAAACAGTGAATCCAAAACAAACTCAAAGAAACTGTAGATCACACAGTACAAGCTGGCTTGCCTGTGGTTTATTTACCTCTTGGCTAGTTCAGTAAAGAGCAAATTTAACTTTTTAAAGGATGCTGTCTTAACTGTCAACAAGGTGGTAATAGATGCTTAGAGACATAGTTTAAAAACAGAAAAAGTTAAATATGAGGCACGATCTGTCACCAAGGGGAAAGTTGCAGAACACTGATTTTTGTGACTCTGTCTGACATCAAATTACACCCACCAAAAGAATTCCCAAAGGGAGTCTTGGAGTGCTCAAATTTTCATAAAAGCAGAATATGTCCAAAGGCCCGTAGCTTCAAATATACTAGTTAAGTAGCTAGAGTGCAATAGACGAGAGCCATACAATTCTAATGATTATGAGTATAAAACTTGATTCTAAATGAATACTTGCAAAAGAGCCATTGACAGTGTAAGCCTTTTAACTAATAAAAGGGCCAGGGCAATGAACCTCTGTTCCAGCAGAACAGTCCCACACCCTTCCTAGGACAGACAACTTCCATTCTCTAAGCATCCGTAATCTCTTCTGTGAAGAGCCAGTGAAGTCAGAGAGAAATGTGCTTAGCAAGCTCACACATCCATTCCGATGACTGCTGCCCATTCCTGACTCATCCCGGTGACTCAAGGCCACACAGCTCACCCAGTGGAAACCTCTCTCCATCTTCCAGCCCAGGCTCTCAGTGGAGGGTAGGCTGCTATTCAAAGACTAGTTTCCTGAGGAAGGTAGATAGTTTTAGGGAAAGACCATTTGGCTGAAAGGAGGAAGCTTTGTTGCCAGCTGTTCCTCCAGCTCCGCTCCCTATGTGGTCTCAAACAAGTTGCTAAACCCGACCACGTCAAGGGCCAGGCCTGTAAAAATGATGACATTTCCCATAAAAGGGCTGCCTGGTTCTGCACCTTTTGCCTTCATGAGCAAGCACTGTGGCTACAGAAGCTCTGGGGCTGCTGAAAAAATCAAAAAATGAAACATGAGCTTTATGTTTTCCTCAGTGCAAATCAGTGTCCCATTTCCCTGAAACACTCTAACAACATGGCTTTAATCTTCCACAATTCCTAAACCTAGGGGCCATCATGACCCAGCCAGCATTGCAACAGAAACAATGGCACAGTTTTCATGTGAGGTCTGAGCACAACAGGAACGGGAGCCTTCTCACGGAGGCGCCCCTACAGCAGGGCCAAAAGGCAGATTTTACTAGCTGTCTTCCCATCCTTTCTTCAAGAAGTCATTAAGAAACAACACAGGGAACAAAAGAAAAAGTAAATAAATGGGATTATATCAAGCTAAAAAGCTTCTGCACATCAAAAGAAACAACTAACAGAGCAAAAGGACAACCACAGAATGGGAGAAAATATTTGCAAACTATGTATCTGACAAAGGATTAATATCCAGAATATACAAAGAATTCAAATAACTCAACAGTAAGAAAACAAGTAACCCAGTTTAAAAATGGGCAAAGGAGCTGAATAGACATTTCTCAAAGGAAGATGTACAGAGGGCCACCAGATACGTGAGAAGATGCTCAGCGTCCCTCAGCACCAGGGAAATGCGAATCAAAGCCACACGCAGATATCATCTCACCCCAGTTATGCGGGCCATTATCAAAAAGACAGAGAACAACAAATGCTGGCAAGGATATGGAGAAAGGGGACCCTCCTACACAGCTGCTGGGACTGTAAATTAATGCAGCCACTATGGAAAACAGTGTGGAGGTTCCTCAAACAACTGCAGATAGAACTGCCATGCAACCCAGCAATCCCTAAAGTGTAGCTGGGTGTATTCCTTTGGGTATTTTTCTTGAGGTATACACCCAGCTACACTGCTGGTTACATTCCTAGAGGAATGGAAATCATCATGTTGAAGGACACCTGTACTCCCATATGTATTGCAGCTCTATTTACAATAGCCAAGAGTTGGAATCAACCTAAATGTCCATTGACAGATGGGAGTGGATAAGGTAAGTGTGGTATATATACACAATGGAATACTACTCTACCATAAAAAAAATAATGAAATTCTGCCATTCGCAGCAAAATGAATGAACTTAGAGAAAATTATGTAAAGTGAAATAAGCCAGCACAGAAAGAGAAATACTGCATGTCCTCACTCATAAGTGGGAGCTAAAATAAAGAAAGAAAATGAAAGGAAAAAGAGAAAGAAATAATCACAATAATACATAAACTTTCAAAAAAAAAAGAGAAAACAGAACTATGGTTATTAGAGGTGGGAAGCAGGGGATGGTGGCAAGAAATTAGTTAAGGGTCACAAAGACTGATTACATTTTGTAAACATGAGTACACTCATTATCCTGACTGATCACCACATATTGTACACACGTATTGATATTTGATTCTGTACCCCACAAATATATATAATCAATTATCTTTCAATAAAAAAATGTCAAATAAAAAGAAAAAAGAAAAAGAAACAACACAGGTATTAGAGTCAGAAGTCCTGGGCAATTCCCAGCTCTGTCATTTACCGTGGGGGAGGTGCTGCACAAAGTAACCTCTCCCCATCTGCACTATGCAAATAATGCACACTGCCCCACAAGCCCAGGGCGATCAAATAATGAGAAGGTGTGGGGAATTACTAACATAAGCAGCCACTAGAGGCGGAGACTAGGATGGGCCAATAAGACAAGTAACAAGGAATGCAGAACTTATATCAGGAGCTAAAGGGGTAATCCCCTGCCCATGATGAGAAATCTGGATATGTATATACAAGTACACATACACAAATATATGTAATATCTGAAGAAGGGGCAGTCTTGACAGGTGTATCATCACTGCCTGCCTCAAAATAGGAAAAATCTATTTGTTAGGAAATGAAATATGTCCAAAACATGAAGAGAGGCTTTGAAGGCTTTGCTGTAAACTAATGTATTTTGTGTCCCCTTCAATGACACAGCTTTCATTCTGTTTATTTTTCTTTTATAAAATGTGAAAGCATGCTGGGACTCTTCAATGACCAGAGGTCCAAGGTTATATAAATTTTTAATCACGTTCCAGAGATCACTGAATTAAACACATAAAAGACAAGGAAACTGAGCTATAAAGAAAAGTAGAGCTACATTTAAGAACTGAGTTAGGAAAATTTTACTTTATTTTATCAGGTATTTTATAAAATCAGAAAATTATGATTCTCTGTGTGAAACTGGAAAATGTTAGAACTGTTATAACTTCTATACCACATCAGGCTTCTCATCAAGTTCAAGAAAAACTAAATATTTTGAACTTCATGATGTCGGGAATAGAAAGGTTAGAGACCATGGATCTTAAATCAGTGGAACTTTATTAGTCTATCTATGGAGGTGTCTCTGGGCTATCTTTAAGACCAGTCTTGGTTAGAACGGGAAGAGGCAGAAAAGGGACCATTTATGAAGTCAATAATTCAGGCGTGGTAATGGCTTTCTTCGCTTTACCTATGGTGATCCTTATACCAAGAGTTTGCTATTGCTATCCTAAAGAAGAAACACAGTATCCTTATTCACATGGTTGAATCTGTAAGTTCTAACCATCTATTCATTATCCTACCCTACAATTTTTTAAATGTAATTTCCTACTTCATATAAAAGACTGGCTTCATATAAAAGATGGCTGGCCAGTTAGCTGAGTTGGTGTTGATAATGCCAAAGTCAAGGGTTCGGATACCCATACCAGCCAGCCATCAAAAGAAAAAGACTTGATAATCCAACATTGTTCATTTCTTCTTGGTTATAATGGTGTAAATATTTAGAGTGATTTACTGTGTGTTTTCAACTTTCACATCCACAGTACATGATGTTGTTTTTTAAATAATTGAAAATTTCTTAAAACTCACTTAACAAAGAATTCTAGTTTTATCAATGGCAATAAAAATTAAGTATTATACTGAAAGCTCTCTGTTAGACCTTAACAGGAACCCCAAATAAATTAAGTTTCTGACACAATGACTTATAGGCAGCCAGAGATCTTTACAAAATGTAAATCAGATGCTGTCCCATTTCAAGTGGAATAAAATGTAAATGACACTCTGGCCTACAACATCCAACACAATCCCCTACTTACTTTCTGCCCTCAAATAGCTCCTCTCCCTGTCCTGCTTTCTACCTTCCCCAATCTCTGCTCCCTCCCTACAGTATACTACAGCCACCTAGGCTTTTTTTTTTTTTTTTTTTTTTGCTAGAATACAACCTACTCAGGGTCTTGGCACCGCCTTTTCAGCTGCCTGAAACACCTCCAGGCGACTGGTACCTTCTCTCCATGTTCAGCTCTATGATACCTCTGCAAAAGGCCTTCTGACACCAACAATCTAACACAAAGCCCGAGCCCCATACCCAATTCAATCTCTACTCCTAAAATTATTTGCATAGTACTTATCATTTGTTGAAATTGCCTTCATTTATTTCATTATTCTTCATTCAGATATAAAGTCCTTAATAAGAGGAACCTTATCACCTTGTTAACCACTTTTGTACAGTACCTAGAAATAGTACTAGATACAGAGCAGATACAATAAGTATTTGTCCCCACTACTGCCAAGGACACTGCAGATGCAAAAGAGATGGTTAAAGCCGCCATGAGGTAACCCCACTGCCGCTGTGGACACTGCAGATGCAAGGGAGGCAGATGCAGCTGCTAGCACCACTGCCCTCCCCATGAGGTAACCCCAAGGCTGCTGCAGACACCACAGGTGTAAGGGAGGCAACTGTAACCACAAGCACTGTTACCACCCCCATGATATAACCCAATTGTCACCAAGACCCACAGACACCAGCAGCCACCATAGCTGTTGATGCCACAAAGTAACCCCATGGCCACTACAGAAACAGCTGCAGGGGCCACTACTGTAGCACCACCACCAGTGCCACCAGGCAGCCAACATCATTATGCGAGCAGCCCACCACATATGGAGCCACCAATACCACATAGGCAGCCCACCAAAGCCACTGCCACAGCCACCACCACAACAAGGGTGGCCTTACCACAGGAGCAGCTGCTACTGCTGTGCAGGCAGACTAACTACCACTCAACTGCTTTAACACAAGAAGACTCACCAACAGAGATCAGAGGAGAGCAAGAGAAGAAGCAACAGCTCTACCACATGACCAGACATGAACACAGAGACACTAGAAATAAGGGAAAACAAGAAAATATGATGCCACCAAATGAAAACAATAACTCTCAAGTACCAGAACCCCAGAGCAGAAAACCCTTGAAATGACTGAAAAGGAATTCCAAGTAAAAATCTTGAGTAAACTCAATGAGATACAAGAAGATGCAGTTAGATTACACAATGAACTGAGCAAAACTATCTGGGATACGAAGGAGGAAATTTACAAGAGAAAAATACCTTAAAAAAGAATGTAGCAGAACTCAAGGAACTGAAGGAATCATTCAATGAAATAAAAAACACAACTAAGAGCTTGAGCACCATCTAGAGCAAGCAGGAAAAAGGATGTCTGATCCTAAAGACAGTGTCTTTAAATAACTCAGGAGGATAATAAAAAAGAAAAAATAATTTTTAAAAATGAAGAAAATCTAAGAGAAGTAACAGACAACCTTAAGTGCACAGACATCCAAATCCTGGGTGTTCCAGAAGAGGAGGAGAAAGGAAAAATTATTTAGGACACAATCAATGAAATAACAGCAGAAAACTTCTCTGGTGTAGGGAGAGACATGGAGCTTCAGATCACAAAACTCAAAGATCCCCAGACATATTCAATCCAAAAAGATCCTCTCCAAGACACATGATAGTCAAACCAGCAAAACTCAAAGACAAAGAAAGAATCCTAAAAACAGCAAGAGAAAAGCATTAAGTCACCTATAACGGAGTCCCCATCAAACTAACAGAAGACTTCTCAACAGAAACTCTACATGCCAGAAGAAAATGGGATGATATTTTCAAAATCCTAAAAGAAAAAAACTGCCAGCCAAAAATACTATATTCAGCAAGGCTATCCTTCAGAAAGGAAGAAGAAACAGTGTATTTCCCAGACAAATAAAAACTATAGGTGTTCACCACCACATGACCAGCCCTACAAGAACTCTTCAAGGAAGTCCTGCACCTGGGATCCAAAAAAACAATAATCACTACCATGAATACACAAATGAATGAAAGTCATTGGTAGAGCAAAAAATGCAAACAAAAAAGAGAAAAGAAACTAAATCTTATCACCTAATACAAACAATGAAAGGGAAAGAAACAAGAGATATTTAAAACATCCAAACGAAAATTGATAAAATACCAGGAGTAAGATGCCTTTCAATAACACCCTAAATGTAAATGAATTAAATTCCCACCAAAAAGACACATATTGGCTGACTGGATTAAAAAGCTAGACCCAATTGTATGGTGCCTATAAGAGACTCACCTCAACTGTAAACACACACACAGACTATTAGTTAAGAAATGAAAAAAGACATACAACACAAATGGAAATCAAAAATGAGCAGGAGAAGCTATTTTTCTATCAGATAAAATAGACTTTAAACAAAAAACTATAAAAAGAGACAAAGAAGTTCACTATGTAATGATGAAGGGATCTATCCAGCAAAAAGACATAATAATCATAAATATATATGCACCTAACATTGGTGCACCCAGATAGGTAAAGCAAACACCATTAACCTAAGGAAAGAGATAGACAAAATATGATAATAGCGGGGGATCTGAATACCCCTTTCCCAAAATTGGACAGATCATCTAAGCAACAAACCAACAGAGAAACAGGATTTAAACCACACTTTAGGCCAACTGGACTTGGCAGATATCTACAGAACATTTCATCCAATAAAAACAGAATACACAATCTTCTCATCACCACGTGGAACATTCTCCAGGAACGATCAGATGTTAAGTCTCAAATCAAGTCTCAACAAATTTAGAAAAACTGAAATCATTTCAATTATGTTTTCAGACCACAACAAATTAGAACTAGAAATCAATAACAAGCAACACTGTGGAAACTATACAAATACTGGAAATTAAACAACATGCTCCTGAATGACCTATGGGTCAAAGAGGAAATTAAACTGGAAATTTTAAAAATTTCTCAAAACTAATGAAAACAGAGACACATCATACTAAAACATGTGGGATACTGCAAAAGCAGTACTAAGAGGGAAGTTTATTGCAATAAACACTAACATCAAAATAATAGAAAGATCTCAAACAACGAACGAAATGGCACACCTCAAACAACTAGAAAAATAAGAACAATTCAACCCCAAAATTAGTCGATGGAAAGAAATAATTAAGATCAGAGCAAAACTAAATGAAATAGAGACCCCAAAAATCATACAAAAGATCAATGAAACAAAAAGTTGGTTTTTTGAGAAGATAAACAAAATAGACACACCATTACCTAGGCTGACTAAAAAAAGAAGAGAGAAGACACAAATACAAAAATCAGAAATGAAAAAGGAGACGTTACATCCAATACCACATAAATACAAAGAATCAATCATTAGAGACTATTATAATCAACTATACACCAACAAATTTAAAAACATAGAGGACATGGATAAATTTCTGGACACATACAAACTTCCAAAACTGGACCAAGAAGAAACAGAAAGCCAGCAGAGACCAGTAACCAGCAACGGAATTGAAGCAGCAATCAGCGTCTCCCAACAAACACCCAGGACCAAATGGCTTTACAACTGAATCCTACCAAACCTTCCAACAGGAATTAATACCACATCTCTTCAAACTATTCCAAAAAATTGAAACACAGGCCTTTTTCTCAAACTCACTCTATGAGGCCAGCATCACCTTAATACCAAAACCTGACAAAGATACACAGAACAATAAAATATAGGGCAATATCTTTGATGAAAATAGACACAGAAATCCTCAGTAGAACATTAGCAAACAGAACACAGCAACACATAAAAAAAAAAAAAAATGATACAGCACAATCAAGTGAGATTCTTCCCAGGGATGCAAGGATGGTTCAACATATGCATTTACAGTAACCCCTGTAATTTAGGACTTAAATGATTAAAAAGCAAAGAAATACATTTAAATCCAATTGTAGCAATCTCTAATAATATTATTATCAAAATAACTACCATTTGCTGTGTCAGCCAGCATATGTGAGCTAAATGCTTTCCATATATTTCCTTCTAATAATGCCCCCTATAACCTGTGCATCATCTCCATTTATGCCCTATTTTACAGAAAAGAGGACTATCTAGACTGAAGTCACACAATTTTTAAGTGTTAGAGTGAGGATTCGAAGACAGATTTATCCAGTTTCAGAATCTGAACTAGCCTTCTTCTATTAACATTCAATGTTCAGCAGTTATTTATTAAGCATTTCAATGTGTAAGATGCTGGGAATACATTGGAAGGATAGCCCGACCCTTGAGCTCGCAGATCGTCTGGGGTGGGTGGAGACCATATGAATAGGGAATGAAGAGTGACAAGTTCCATGTGAAGAAGTAGCACAGGGAGCTACTGAAGTCATGGGGGACGGACAAGGGTCAGGATAGGCCGCCCAACAACTACTGTTTAAGTCGAGACCAATATAATTAGTGGAATTGGCCAGAAGAAGGAAGGGTTGGGAAGCAGTGTGAGAAGGGCAGTTCCAAGCAGAGTAATGGCGAGCATAGAGACCCAGACATAGGAGAAGTGCAGGTGGCTCTGCATGGCTGGGGCCAGAGAGGAATAATGGAGCTAGATCGAGATATTCTGCTGAGGAGTTAGGACAGCGTTGATGTCAAGGAAGATTTCTCCAGGTCTTCGTGTCTGCATTTTATGGGATCATTTTCATCGTTGGGTCTCTGTACCCTCCCAATTGCTAGAATTGCCCAAACAGAAGGCTAATGGTCCATTTCCATTAAAAGTGTTTTCTTTAGGTTGCTGCCCTTCAATTCTGCCTGTTGCCTGCTCTCCTCTTTGTAGCCATGCACATCTCTTGGTTATCACCTTATTCACAGCAGCAAAAAAGGGAACAACTGACCCTGAGAAACCTTAATACCTAATATCAGTGCTTCTTGAATGTCAATATCTGTGTCAAACAGTGATGTGAAAGCTTGCACTCGCCTCTTGTGTGCTTTTCAGTGCCTGCTTCTCGCAAAATCCAGGAAACATCATGACATACGGGATGCTAAGGAAATCATTAAATAAGATCAAGCTGGATTATATCGTCTAATTTCCATGACACCTGATGGCTATTTAAATAAGTACAGTTTTCTTCATGACGTTTACTTTTTAGCAGATGGGATCCACTTGTTCAATATAATTTCTATTTTTGAGAGGTGTGGTCTGTTTACTTCTGGGACAATCTGCAAGAATTGAAAAGTTGTCACTTAAAGCATTAGCAGCCTACGGCTCCAGGTAGAAATGATGAAGTTGACCAAGGAGAGTAGACAATAAATTCATGCATTTCCATGTTGATCACTTGTGGTGGTATTGTCTTAAATACAGATGATAACTTTTCCATATGCAATCCATTTAACCCCAGAGAGCATTGTTCCACTACCAGGCTTTTGTTCCACTACCTTTTGTCTCTGTTTTAAAATAAGCATTTATATAGCACTGTCTTCTTCAATCTCTTCAAAAGTTGTTCCAGCAAGGCAAGAATTATTATTCCCATTTTACAGATAGGGAAAATGAAAGACAGAAGGGAAAAACCTTGTTATAAATACCTTAACAAGTAACTAGGCCTTCAGGTTTCCAGTTTGTTATTAAGTTTATTGAATTTTCCATTGACTGAGTTGTGCTGTCTCCTTCTAAATGAGCATACTAAATTCTAAGAGAGACAGTTTAGAATTTTGTTTACAATGTTTATGCTGTACATCATCCAATCCAGTAGAGCCCTCTATTTGCATGCTTTCTTTTTTCTTTTTTTGTCTTTTTAGAGGTTATATTCTAGAGGCTGGAAAAGAATACAGTGTCTCTGAGTCCAACTTGTCTTATCTTAAATAAAAGAAGAAACAGTCCTTTTTTTCTCCTTTTATAAATTATGAAAACAAACAGACATGACTCGTGTAAGGCTGTTAACTACAGGGGAACAAAATGAGTAACACTCAAAGCTCTTGCTAAAGAAGTTCTGGTGTTGCTAGAAAGATTAGTTACACAAATAACTGTATATTAAGATAATATTAACAACAATAGCAATAGCTTAAATTTTTGAGTGCTCACCACATTTCAGGCACTTTACATACATTATTTCATTTAATTCTCAGAATAGTCCTCTGAGGAAGGCAGTATTTTCTTCCCCCATCATGTATATGAGAAAAGCAAGGCTTTAGCAGTTTGCCCAGTAACCGAAGGCAGAGTCAGCTCTCAAAATCTTATGGTCTGGCTCTTAAATCCATGAATCTTCCTTACTTGTTCTTCCTTTTGAAAATTGTTTTAGCTCTTCATGGACCTTAATTCTTCCTAGGAAATTTTAGAATCAGTTTGTCAATTTGTACAAAATAGCCTTCTGGAATTTTGATTAGCAATGCAGTGTCTTTAAAGATTAATTTTGATAATGTGACAACTTAACAATAATAAGTTGTTTCATCTAGGACCGACAGAGTGGCTCTCCACTTATTCAGATGTCTTTTTATATTGCTTGGTGAAGGTATTTGCTTCTGGTTACTTTGTATTTGTTGCTATTTGAATGGTGTTTTATCCTGGTTTTGTTTCCTGTTGTGTTATTGCTGGTGTAAAGAAATGTCGATTTTTATAAGTTGATCTTGTACCTAATACCTTGTCGATCAATCTTTACTACATGTAGTAGTTTTGGATTCTGCTGTTTTTCTTTATAGATGATCATATCATCTGCAAATAATGACAGCTTTGTTTCTTCCTTTCCAATTCTACTACTTCTTTTTATTTTTTCTCCAGGCCAATACTGAACAGTGAAGGTAATAGTGAGCATTCTTGTCTTGTTTTATGATGAGAAAATAAATCTCAAAGAGATATTTTATGTGATTTTTTAAGGATAGGACTAATCAAGTTAATAATCTATTTCTAGTTTTATATATTTTTAAAAAATTATAACTTCTGATCAATTAAGTTAATTATGTGCTTTTTCTGCTTTTGAAGATGTGATAACTACTGATAGATTCTCTGCTTTAAATTATATTTACATATGATTTAATATGTAGATAGAAATGAAGGGGTTTGGAATGAACCCTATTTGATCTCAGTGCTTTTTTTGTCCTTAAATTTGGATATATCTATATAATATTTGATATAGAAATTTTATATCAGTGTTAATAAGTGATTTGGGTTTATATTTCTTTTCTTATATAGACTCTCACTTGGTTATAGAATCAATGTCGAACCAGCCTTTTAAATAAATAGGTCCTTTCTGTCTTTTCCTGCTTCTTGGAACAACTTGAACGAGTTAAGAATCATCTAGTCCTTTATTGAATTCTCCAAAATGCCACCAGAAAACTTGTTAATAATGAAAAACTAAGTTCATTTGAATTCACTGCAGCAAGGGAAAATGCCGTTTCGACAGAGTCAGTGTCTCAGAAGGAGAATTCAGAAGTGGGGTATTTACAGGGCTCTCTAGCCTGGGCTGAAGTGGTTACAGATGGGTCATTCAGAGAGGGAAGCTGATTGAGATTGTATAAATTTGTGGAAGTTTAGGTTTGGTGACTACAGCAAGTCAAGGATCTTGAAGAGAGTCTTGATCAGTATTGTTGGATGAGTGAGCTATTTGCTCAGGTGATGCTCTGTTTTCTCCTATGAACTGATCTGTAGGAATTCTCTGAAGGAAACTGTGTTCACTGAGAATATGGCATTTGAGCATAAGTCAGAAGAAAGTGAAAGTGTATGGATATCTAGTGGAAAATCATTCCAGGCAGAGGAGACAGTAGGTGCAAAAGCCCTGAGGCAGGATCGACGTGTATGGAAGAGCAGGCAGCCAGTGTGGCCAGTCAATGCCAGAGCAGAAATGGAAGGACTGATTATAGAGGAAATTGTAAGGACTTTGGGGTTGACTGTCAGAAATGTAGAAACCTATTGGGAGGTTTTAAGGAAATGAGTGGCACGATCTAACTTAGATTTTAAAAGGATTAGAGAGGCTATTGTGGTGTGAATAGATTGTAGGAGAGCAAGTTGGGGTGCTAGTGCAATACTTGAGGTGAGAGATAATGTGATGGTTTCTTGGATGAGAGTGGGAGTCATAAAAATAGTAAGAAGTGGGTAGAATCCAGGATATATTTTGAAGGCAAGGCAAGCAGGTTCTACTGACATATTGAACGTGTCTGTGAGAGGAAGAGAAAAATTAAGGAAGCAACACGAGTTTTGACCGGACAGTGAGTGGAAGAATACAAAGAACATCCTCAAAAGTTCACAGAAAGATTCATATGATCTTTCAATTCTATTTTTCCATGAACTTTTTGAAGTACCCGCATTTAGTTGACAACTGCTGGGAAAGGAAAGGCTCTAGGAGGAGCAGGTTGTGGGGCTATAGATCAGGAGTTTGACTTTGGACATGCTAATGTGAAGTGCCTTTTAGATATGGTACAGGAGTTCAGATATATGAGTCTGGAGCTCCAGAGAGAGGTCTGAGGCAGAAATAGGAACTTGACGTTTGCAGCAAATAGGCGGTGTTTAAAGTCATTAAACTTGTGTAGACAGGGAAGAGCCCAGGGACTGAGTTCTAGGCTTTCTGATGTTTATATGACAGAAGAGAGAGGAGGAATCAGCAAAGAATATTGAAAGAAATGGCCAAGGCAGTGGAAGAAAACCTAGGGAAAGGAGTGGAAGAAAAGCTAGGGAAAGGAGTGGTGTTTTGGAAGCCAAGTGACATAATGGTTTCAAGGAAGAGTGATCAATTTTGGCCAAATATGAGAATTCACATGGATCCCCTGACTTCGCACTGTGGAAGTCGTTGGAAACCTTGAAAGGAGCAGTTTTGGTAGAGTGATGGGGGTGAAAACCCGCCTGGAGAGGGTTTGAGATGAAAAGGAGGGGATGGGAGGCAAGGAATTTAGATCACACTTTTAAGGAGTTTTGCTGGAAATGGGAGCAGAGAGAAGGAGAAGTAGCTAAAGGGAGAAGTGACATCAGGACATTTTCTATTAATGGGAATGATTCAGTAGAGAGGAAATACATTATGACATTAGAAAGAGTATTACTTGAGTGATATTGATTAATGTTTCTCTCCATAACTCTGTCTGTTGTTGCTTTACCTGTTTCATATTCTCTCTCTCTCTCTCTCTCTCTCTCTCTCTCACACACACACACACACACACACACACACACACACACACGTCTATAATCATTTCATACTTTTCTAAGTATATATGTCTATATAATATTTTAAATTTACTCTTACTTCCTCAGGTATGTAACAGTCCTGGTGCCATATAATTTTCATGTCTCCTGTCTGCTTTTATTATTGCTACCACAGTTTTTTGGTTCACATTTGCCTGAAATATCTTCATTCACTCTTTATTTTAAACCTTTCTGTATCCTTTTCTTATTAAATGTGTATCTTATAATAGGATATACATGTTGTTTATTTTTTTAATCTAATGTGTCACAATTTTAATTTGTGAACTTCACTTATTTCAATTATTACATTAGTTTTTATTTCTCTATCTTATTTGATAATATATATTCATGATATATTTTTGTTTGTTCTTACATTTCATTGAATAAGTGAATTTTTTTATACTAGTTGGAAGTTGTATTTTCTATGTTTATTCTTTTAGTGGTATCCCCAAGGTATTAAGGACAATAAATATGCTTATTTTTTTCCTTAATGAAGTCCAAGTCCTTTCATATTCTTACTGCCTTTGTTCTATTTTTATCCTCAAATACAATTTTTTGATGTTGGTGTCATGTAGCCTTTGATTTTCTGGATTTTCTTTTTCTTCATTTTTGTCTGTGTGTGAGTGTTCTGCTTCTTGTTTGATCATGACCTATTAATATCACACCACAAGAAGGCTTTTTTCTTGTTTTCTCATGCTTGCTTCTCATATCTCAGAAGATATTTTTAGATTGGTTTCTCTTTTTCTCAGGAGTGCCTCCTTCAAGAATGTTTTATTTATTTATTTATTTATTTATTTGGCAGCTGGCCAGGGACGGGATTCAAACTCTTGACCTTGGCATTACCAACACCGTGCTCTAACCAGCTGAGCTAACTGGCCAGCTCACGAATATTTTAAAAGTAAGTTCCTGTATAGTATATTTCCTGAGGCCTTCTATGTCTGAGCATATCTTTATTTCTATTTTATCTTAAAATTAACATTTTTGCACGATATATTCTAAGTCCAAATTTTCCATCCTTTCACAGTGTGTAAAAACATTACTTCATTGTCTTTTTGCTTCCAGTGTCCCTGTTGAGACGTGATGTCAATTTAATTATCGCTCTTTTTTAGGTTGTGTGTTCTTTCTCTCTGCTATATAGAATTTTTGCTTTGCTTTTGATGTTCTTACAATTTATGATAATATGTTTAGATGTGGATTTTTTCTTATTGATTGTGTTTGGCACTCTTTATTTTAGATACTGGAAAAAGACAACAAGATGTGGTTGCATAAATGTAATGTGAAACAGGTTAACCTGCATGAATGATTTTTCATATCTGCCTATTTACCATGCAGGAAATGATGATTACATATATTTAACAATGATATGTATTATTTATTGATTCTATTATGTGCAGAGTTTTACACAATGCATTATTACTTTAACAATTGCAACAACTGTATGAAAAAGATGCTGTTGTAATTTCCATATCTATGAGATGAATGAATTGAAATTTAAAACACATAATTTGCCCAAGTTCACTTAGCTAAGAAATGGTGAAGCTGTCAGTATCTGACCCAAATTGATTAATTCTTTATCTTTCTCATAATAACCCCATTACCCTTTAACTCTAGTGATATATGCATGAAACAGATTTGTTTTACTTAATCGATGAGTACTCTAAACCTGTATGCTTTAGTTTAGTACTTTGATGTTTAGGGAGGAATTTTACTTACCTACAACAAAAAACTGACATAATTATTTGCATTTATATGTAGGGGGAGAGAGAGGAAGAGAATTTTCATGCAAATTACTTTGAGAATAATTTAATAATTTGGTACAATTATGGTAATAACTACCATGTCTGTTAGAGAGGAGAATGGCTGTCAAATGAAATGGTTTCTCATTACTTTTGTCCCCTGCAAACTGTCATCCCTTGGTTACTGCTGAAATAATCTCATTATTAGTAAAACAAAGATCCACATTTGAAAGAAGAAAGATTGCCGACTACGGGTTGTGGGCAGGGTTATTTGTCTCACTGTCTTTGCCAGTAGGAGTATGCGTTTGTCACTGTTAACTGATTTTCCAGTTGCCCCTCAATGTCTGGTTCTGATAACAAGCTAGAAAGGCAGGCTGTAGTATCAGAATCAAACGGATAAAAATGTGTGGAGATACTGAGGCAGTGATGAGAATGGTTTAAATGTTGATTCTAGAGTCATTTTCTTCCGGATTTTTTCTCTGAGACCAAATTCCACTCTTCAAATATTACGTGTGATTTGGGTTTGCAATAAAAACAAGTGTTGTTTCAGTTCTTTGACTAACCAGTCACTTTTTATACTTCTCTCTTTAACTTCTTCCTAATTCTGTATTGAATTCGAGAAAGTGTTAATGCAGGGGAAATGAATCTTGATCGTCACAGGTAAAACTTCTGGACGAGGGAGCTATTTCTCCTGCATTCTATCTACTTAATTCTCCCATTTGTGAATCTCCATTTGGCTTGGGACAGAATTTCATTTTATTTAGAGATGTTCACTTGTTTAAAAAGTAGTTTCCTTTTCAAGATGGCGGCGGCTGCGGCGGCTGGCGCGGAGTAGCTGAGGTGGAAAAGGTGGCCACTGGGCCTCAGGCAGCCGGAAAACTTGTGGTCCTTCCTCTCGCCATCTCTTAAGGGAGGACTGCTGCTGCTGACTGGTCGTGGGGGGTGACCGCCACATTGCCCCCGGCAGGAGAGGCTGCCTCATTTACAGGCAACAGCTTTGAAGTGTGGAGCAGGAAAAGAACTGTTTCTTAGCTGCAAAAGTGAGTCTCAAAACAGGGAACACGGCGCCAGGGCTGCTGTGGATGCAGCCAGGATCCCGGAGGCCGGGGCCGCGCTGAAGGCGGCCAGCTGCCCTATTCAGGATTCGAGGTTTCAGGCCGGCATTAAAGAAGATTCCTGGGAGCGCCGGAGCCGCGCCGCGACTGAACAGCCCGAGGCGGCAGCGGCCGAGAACTGGGAAAGGCGGCAAACCAGAGACAGAGCGAGCACCCGACCTGGCACAGCACTGTGAGTGACCCCTGGCACAGCTCTGTTCGGGGGGCGGATGCCCACACGGCTCCCGCCTGCACCACCAGCCCACTCACCGCCGGTGCTGCCTCCATTTTCCCAGGTGCGGGCAGCTCCGCCCTGCTCGGCCATCACTGAGCCCTCCCACTTGCTGGCCTGGCGCCAGGCTTTCCGGAGCCTGCGGACCGACCTCCGCTCCAACTCCCTCAGCTGTTCTCTGGCGGGGCTGGTGGCGGAGGGCGCCCCGGGCCAGTTTCGGGAGGGCAAGGAAGTACGGGCGGGCCGACTGTCACTCCACCATACCCTGGACTCCGGCCCCAGGTAAACTCCCTGTTACTGGGAGGCAGATACCATCTGTGCGGCCACCAGTTTGGAAAAAAGCCTAACGAATTTCTGGTTGGGAATAGTGTGGTAGGAGAGTTCCCAGGTCCGCTTGAACCTGCCGGTGACCAGGCTGCATGTGGGCGCTAGACTCGGTTTATACTGGGGGGATACAAAGGTGAACAAGACCCGAGAAAGATCTACATAGTGCCACAAAGGCACCCAGAGAGACTGGTCGTCTGTGCCCAGCAGAAACCTGGTAGACTTCCTGGGCGAGGCGGTGCCGAGCAGGGTCTTGAAGGCCTAGCTGTTAGACAGGGGTGCAGAAGACACGCCCCAGCCCAGCACAGTGCGCACAGAGTGGGGAGACGTGCGGCCAGGGAGGCGGAGACTCGACAAAAACCACACACCCGGTGGGGTCGCTACTGCACGATCTAACAGCCTGGGCCAGAGCACACGGAACAGGGAGAAGTCCTGCACAGGAAGTGAAAGCTCAACAGAGATCACACACCCTGTGGTACGTGACCCACCAGCCCAGCAGAGTCCAAGCTGAACAGAAAGGTGGCTCCCCAGAGAAGCCCAAGACCCGAGGCAACCACACACACAAGGCACTAGAGGCCAACTGAGCAGTCACGGAGGGAGCCATACGAAATTGGCAACCACAGCAACATCCTAGTTAGTCATTAGTCTCAAACCGGTGGACTGTGAAACCCCCTGCCACAATGAATAAACACCAAAAAAAAGATACCAGAAATACAAAAAATCAAGAAAGTACACCACCAAAAGTTAATAAATCTCAAACTCTAGATCCTATAGAACAAGAAGCCCTTGAAATGACTGACAAGGAATTTCGAGTGATAATTCTAAAGAAACTGAATGAGATACAAGAAAACTCAGCTAGACATCATGATGAAATGAGGAAAAGTATACAGGATCTGAAAGAGGAAATATACAAGGAAATCAATGTCCTGAAAAAAAATGTAGCAGAACTTGCTGAACTGAAGAAGTTATTCAACGAAATAAAAAACACAACGGAGAGTTTAACCAGCAGGCTTGTCAAAGTTGAAGAGAGAACCTCTGAACTTGAAGATGGGCTGTTTGAAATAACACAAGCAGACAAAAAGAAAGAAAAAAGAATCAAGGACATTGAAGAAAATCTGAGAGAGATATCAGACAACCATAAGCGATCAAATATCCGAGTCATGGGTATCCCAGAAGGGGAGGAAAATGGAGATTCCATTGAAAACATATTCAACAAAATAGTGGCAGAAAACTTCCCAGGTATAGGAAAAATCACAGATCTTCAGATCCAGGAAGCTCAACGATCTCCAAACGTATTCAACCCAAAAAGGCCTTCTCCAAGACATGTCATAGTCAAATTGGCAAAACTCAGAGACAAAGAGAGAATCTTAAAAGCTGCAAGAGAGAAGCGTCAAATCACCTATAAGGGAGCCCCAATCAGGTTAACATCAGACTTTTCATCACAAACCCTAAAAGCTAGAAAGGAATGGGATGATATTTTCAAAATACTAAAAGACAAAGATTGCCAGCCAAGAATACTCTACCCTGCAAGGCTATCCTTCCGAAATGAGGGGCAAATAGTATATTTCTCAGACAAACAAAAACTGCGGGAGTTCACTACCACAAGACCACCTTTACAAGAAATCCTCAAGGGAGTACTGGGTTTGGTTCCTGAAAAATAACTACCACTGCCATAAAAACCCAAGAAAAATCTAAACCCGCTAGTATAATAAAAATGGCATTCATGAAGAGAAAACAAGCTAACAAAAACACTATCTACAACCTAAGGAACCAACAAACACAGAAAACAAACAGTAAATCAGAAAGCAAGGAACAAAAGACACCTAAGACAACCAAACAACCAATAAAATGCTAGGAATAAATCAACACCTTTCAATAACAACTCTTAATGTAAAAGGCTTAAATTCCCCAATTAAAAGACACAGACTGGCTGACTGGATCAAAAAGCAGGACCCAACTATATGCTGTCTACAAGAGACCCACCTCACCCATAAAGATTCACACAGACTAAGAGTGAAAGGATGGAAAAAGATTTACCATGCAAACAGAAAAGAAAAACGAGCTGGAGTAGCAATTCTTATATCTGACAAAATAGACTTTAAACTAAAAACCATAAAAAGAGACAATGAGGGACACTACTTAATGATAAAAGGACTGATCCATCAAGAAGACATAACAATCATAAATATGTATGCACCCAATGTTGGAGCAGCCAGATTTATAAAACAAACTCTATTAGACCTAAAGAAGGAAATAGACACTAATACCATAATAGCAGGGGACGTGAACACTCCACTGTCAATATTAGACAGATCATCTAGGCAAAGAATCAGTAGAGAAACACAAGATCTAAACAAGACTCTAGACCAATTGGAATTGGCAGATATCTACAGAACATTCCACCCAACAACCTCAGAATATTCATTCTTCTCATCAGCACATGGATCATTCTCCAGGATAGATCACATATTAGGTCACAAATCAAGTCTCAATAAATTCAAAAAAATTGGAATTATCCCATGTATCTTCTCAGACCACAATGGATTAAAACTAGAAATTAATAACAAACGAACCTCTGGAATCTATACAAACACATGGAAATTAAACAGCATTCTACTTAATGACATATGGGTCCAAGAAGAAATCAAGCAGGAAATCAAAAAATTTATTGAAACTAATGAAAACAATGATACATCATACCAAAACCTGTGGGATACTGCAAAAGCAGTACTGAGGGGAAAATTTATTGCATTAAACGCTCACTTCAGAAGAATAGAAAGATGGCAAGTGAACAACCTAACACTTCACCTTAAAGAACTAGAAAAACAAGAACAATCCAAACCTAAAGTTAGCAGACGGAAAGAAATCATTAAGATCAGAGCAGAACTGAATGAAATTGAAAACCAAAAAACAATTCAAAAGATCAACGAATCAAAAAGTTGGTTTTTTGAAAAGATAAATAAAATTGACAAACCATTAGCATGGCTAACAAAAAAAAGAAGAGAGAAGACTCAAATAACAAAAATTAGAAATGAAAAAGGCGATATTACAACTGATTCATCTGAAATACAAGGAATCATTCGAGACTACTATAAACAACTATACGCCAACAAATTTGAAAATCTGGAGGAAATGGATAAATTTCTGGACACACACAAGCTCCCAAAACTGAACCGTGAAGACGTAGAAAATTTGAACAGACCAATAACAATAAAGGAGATTGAAGCTGTTATCAGAAGGCTCCCAACAAAGAAAAGCCCAGGACCAGATGGATTCACAGCAGAATTTTGCCAAACATTCAAACAGGAATTGACACCGATTCTTTACAAACTATTCCAAAAGATTGAAACGGACGCAAATCTCCGAAACTCATTCTATGAAGCAAACATCATCCTGATACCAAAACCAGGTAAAGATATAACCAAAAAAGAAAACTACAGGCCGACATCCCTGATGAATATAGATGCAAAAATCCTCACTAAATTACTAGCAAACAGAATACAGCAACACATACGAAAAATTATTCATCACGATCAAGTGGGATTCATCCCAGGGATGCAAGGTTGGTTCAACATACGCAAATCAATAAATGTGATACACCATATTAATAAACTCAAACACAAGGACCATATGATCATCTCTATAGATGCTGAAAAAGCATTTGATAAAGTTCAGCACTCATTCATGACAAAGACCCTCTATAAGTTAGGTATAGATGGAAAGTATCTCAACATAATTAAAGCCATATATGCCAAACCCACAGCCAATATCATCCTGAATGGGGAAAAGCTGAAAGCTTTTCCTTTAAGAACAGGAACTAGACAAGGATGCCCACTCTCACCACTCCTATTCAACATAGTGTTGGAAGTACTAGCCAGAGCAATCAGAGAAGAGAAGGAAATAAAGGGCATCCAGATTGGAAAAGATGAAGTCAAACTGTCCCTCTTTGCAGATGACATGATCCTATATATCGAACAGCCTAAAACCTCTACAAAAAAACTGTTGGAATTGATAAATGATTTCAGCACAGTAGCAGGATACAAAATCAACACTCAAAAATCAGTAGCATTTCTTTTCTCCAATAGTGAACATGCAGAAAGAGAAATCAAGAAAGCCTGCCCATTTACAATAGCCACCAAAAAAATAAAATACTTAGGAATTGAGTTAACCAAGGAGGTGAAAAATCTCTATAATGAGAACTACAAAACACTGCTGAGAGAAATTAGAGAGGATACAAGAAGATGGAAAGATATCCCATGCTCTTGGATTGGAAGAATCAACATAGTGAAAATGTCCATACTACCCAAAGAGATATACAAATTCAATGCAATCCCCATCAAAATTCCAAAGACATTTTTCTCAGAAATGGAAAAAACTATCCAGACATTTATATGGAACAATAAAAGACCACGCATAGCCAAAGCAATGCTGAGCAAAAAAAATAAAGCTGGAGGCATAACACTACCTGACTTTAAGCTATACTACAAAGCTATAATAACCAAAACAGTATGGTACTGGCATAAAAACAGACACACTGACCAATGGAATAGAATTGAGAATCCAGAAATCAACCCACACAGTTACTGTCAGCTGATCTTTGACAAAGGCATCAAGCCTATTCAGTGGCGAAGGGACTGCCTCTTCAGCAAATGGTGCTGGGACAACTGGATATCCATATGCAGGAGAATGAAACTTGATCCATACCTCTCGCCGTATACTAAAATCAACTCAAAATGGATTAAGGATTTAAATATACACCCTGAAACAATAAAACTTCTTAAAGAAAACATAGGAGAAACACTTCAGGAAATAGGACTGGGCACAGACTTCATGAATACGACCCCAAAAGCACGGGCAACCAAAGGAAAAATAAACAAATGGGATTATATCAAACTAAAAAGCTTCTGTACAGCAAAAGAAACAATTAACAGAGTTAAAAGACAACCAACAGAGTGGGAGAAAATATTTGCAAAATATACATCTAAGGAAGATATACAAATGGCCAACAGACATATGAAAAAATGCTCAACATCACTCAGCATCCGGGAAATGCAAATCAAAACCACATTGAGATACCATCTAACCCCAGTTAGGATGGCTAAAATCCAAAAGACTCTGAACGATAAATGCTGGCGAGGCTGCGGAGAAAAAGGAACTCTCATACATTGTTGGTGGGACTGCAAAATGGTGCAGCCTCTATGGAAAATGGTATGGAGGTTCCTCAAACAATTGCAGATAGATCTACCATACGACCCAGCTATCCCACTGTTGGGAATATACCCAGAAGAATGGAAATCATCAAGTCGAAGGTATACCTGTTTCCCAATGTTCATCGCAGCCCTCTTTACAATAGCCAAGAGTTGGAACCAGCCCAAATGCCCATCATCGGATGAGTGGATACGGAAAATGTGGTACATCTACACAATGGAATACTACTCAGCTATAAAAACGAATGAAATACTGCCATTTGCAACAACATGGATGGACCTTGAGAGAATTATATTAAGTGAAACAAGTCAGGCACAGAAAGAGAAATACCACATGTTCTCACTTATTGGTGGGAGCTAAAAATTAATATATAAATTCACACACACACACACACACACACACACACACACAAACGGGGGGGGGGAAGAAGATATAACAACCAGAATTATTTGAAGTTGATATGACAAGCAAACAGAAAGGACATTGTTGGGGGGGAGGGGGGGAGGGAGAAGGGAGGGAGGTTTTTGTGATGGGGAGCAATAATCAGCCACAATGTATATCGACAAAATAAAATTTAAAAAAAAAAATTTAAAAAAAAAAGTAGTTTCCCCCTGACCCTTGTTTATTTGTTTGTATATTTATTTATCTAATTAAAATAAAAAATAAAATAAAATAAAATAAATAAATAAAAAATAGGGTCTTATGTCTTAAATTTAAAGATTAGCTTGATGGGATTCAACTGGTACTGGCTGCTGTGACTGCAATTTTACAGTTACACTTAGCTTAATATTAACTACCATTGCTCAAGGCATTTGGAACACATTACTTATGGCCTTCTTAACAACCTGTAAGATAGATATTATTAACATTTTACAGATGAGAAAACTAAAGCAAACTTCCCGTGGTCACTCAGCTCTCCATGTCAGAGCCAGGAGTGAGGCCAGGGCCTGCCTTCAATACCCAGATCCCTCTCATGTCACTGCTCTTCCACACCTCACCCTCAAAATAACGCATCTTTATCTTTCTCATGCTGGCTCATTGCCTTTATCGATGTCCCTTTGGCCTTTCCCCCTTGGTACCATGTTGTCAGTGCTTTGGTTATGAGTAGTTTAAATGTTGTAATCCTGGGCCAAAACCCTGTGTTTCTACTTTCAGAACACATTTAACATTCAACGGTTCTCGAAATAAAACATCTTTCTGCTCAATAACTTTGAGTGAATTAAAACTTGTATCAATTTACTATTGGATTGGAGGCAAGTTGGCAAGAATTATCTATAAACATAAAGAAGAGTATTAATTTACTTTTGAATGTTTGGGGTTCTTTTTCCTTGACATAGCTGAATCTAGCAAAAAGAATGATGCCTTTTGTACTATACAGCCCACTGATGGATTGCTATAAGATGTCTTATACGTTCAATTCAGATAGAAAGCTGCCTTCAGTGCAGCTGAACCATCAGATGCATTTTATTTCCAGAATTACACAGTGCGTGTAATAACTAGTTCCCTGGACTTTTTACAGTTCAAAGGCTAATTTATAGTTGAATCAAATAATGTGGTTTGTAGCACCAGGGATGTCTGTCTATAAATGCACTGGCCAACATAGTAGTCACTTGCCATGGGAGGCTATTTAAATTAAAATTGAAATTAATTAAAGTTATATAAAATTAAAAATTAGTTCTTCTGTCACACTAACCCTGTTTTAAGTGCTTAATATTAACATGGGATTAGTGGCTATGCATTGGATAGTGAAGCTATAGAACATTTTCAGCAGCACAGAAATTTCTATTGGACAGTGCTGAACCATAAAGAAGCCAGAAATGAAGTTAAGAATAATTGCTGTGCAAAGCATGATGGTCAGCGTCACCTGAGCGTAGGAATGAAATGGGTTGTGCTGCATTGTAATTCCCTCTCTACTTATCTGCCTTCCTGGGTATGTATTGGGAGGAGGGGATCCCGTCGTTGTTTCTCATGGTTATCACATAGCACAGTCACTGACTCCCAGGGGCTCAGTAAATATTGTTCAATGTTGCATGAACAAGAATAAAGAAAATAAGATGAATAGAAAATAATTCTTTCAGGTAATAAAATGCAGGTAAATATTTGGCCAGTATAAATAAAATAGGCATTTTCTTGTGGAATAGTTGATCAAACCATTTCAGCATAGAAGAGATGACAGTTGTCCAGACTCCAAGACCTGAATCCACCTGTCACCAGGAAAGAAAAAGAAGCCAGAGCTTAATAACATTGTCAAGTTCAATTGACTGATTTGGAATGGGTGGCTGTCAAGACATGGTGAAACATTTTGCTTTCCTGGTTGAATGAGACTCTGAAAAGGAAAATAATCTTTTTTTAAAAAAAACATTTAAATTTATTTTCTCTTCTAGAGCTAAGTCAGGAATAAAATTGGAGATTGGTTAGAAAGTCACTTAAAGAAGCTTCATCTTTTGGGTTATGAGAAAGCCATGATAAGGGAATCATTTATACCTATGAAAAATAAAGCAGTGTTTTAGGTTACAGCAAAATATGGTGTTGCTATGTTTTTTCATATCTCATATGTTTAGTAAGCATGTCATATATAAGTAGAGAATGAGTTACAATAGTGGTTGCAATAGGAAAGCAAATGTGTGTGTGTGTGTGTGTGTGTGTGTGTGCGTGTGCATGCACATGTGTGTGGGGGGTTGACAAAGCTAGAGAGGTCTGGGATATGGAATTACAAGATTCCTTTGGCACTGTAGAAGAGAGTTGAACTTGGGATTTAGTCGATGTTTCTCTTGTCTGTGATTTACCACATATTTCATCGAAGGCAGTCTTTTATATGGTCACTTAGAAAAATGATAACCAATAACTTGTGTTGTGTAATTAATCTCAATATATGTGATTATTTTCCCCTACAGATTGTATTCTCAGTGGCTGAGTCATTCCATTGTGGTTGCAGCACACTTTTCCCCTTGACCAGAGCTGCATCTAATGACCCCTGTGTGCAGGTATGCCCTAGAGTTGTTTATCCGCTGAAAGTGGAAGGATTTTATGCATTCACTCATAAAAATTTCCTTCTCACTTGGAGCTCATTTTCTCTGGTCAAGCACATTTGATTTAGCAACCTATAGCTATAGAACAGAATGAAGACATCTGCTCCCAGCATGGATTAGACTTGACTTCTAATCTCAATTTCATTAACTGGACACTGTCAAGAAATGAGTCATGGAAGGAGCAGGTACTCAAAGCCATGTCCTTAGGCTTCAATGACATTACCTTTGCATGTGACTGTAGACTGGGAGAGTAGCCCAAGATGAGAACGTAAGTGGTATTGTTTTGGTGTGGTCTCCAGCAATCCTGTAGTTAGATACCAAGACCGGAAAGGCATTGGCTCCAGGTTTCCTTAAATCATAGGCAGTTCCCCAAAATAGCACGAAAGAAGAAAGGGACTGAAAACTCCAAGGTAATTCTAACAATTGCTCTTGTAAAAAATAATTTGTGCTTTTAGTTTTTTACTTATTTGAGTATCTTAGTAGCTTATCTGATTTTTTTCTCTAAGCAGTCTATAGCTTTATGGTATTTGGGAGGAAATAAATCTTTTTATATTGTAGGAACATGGTTTAATGTCAAAGTGATGGGAAGGAAGTGCTTGGCTACTCATGATTAGGTATGTTAGGATAGTAATGCAGCATTTATTGCACACTTTTTTTTCTCCCTCATTCCTTCATATACTATTTTCTCTTCCTTTACTAAAACAAATAAGGCTATTCCTTGCAATTTGCCCCACTGGCCAGTCATATGAAAAAAGAGTCCAAATCAAATTTTAGCTCCATGGCAGTTAGGAATAACAAAGAACTGAAACATGGTTTGTCCTGCCATCTTACACATAGCAGGAAATGTTTTGAGTTAGCACTGTTGGGAGCTCAGACAAAAATCAAAAGATATATTTCCCCTTCATTTTAATAGAACAACAATAGTAATCTGTGAGATGGAAAGAACGCATCAAACTACTGAGCTATATAATAAATCTAAGGAATAACTACACTTCTGGACCCAATTTAAGAAAGCTTTGGCTCCGTGCCTGACTAGGTATGTCAGAGATGGACGAGAGAACAGTTTCTCTCCTGAACTTGCTGACAGCCTGCGATGCGCTGTCTTCCTACGGAGGCGGCCTTATTGAGAGGTCCGGTGTGTTCTGAGAATGTTAGCTCAGACTGAATCCGGCAGACAGCCCCAGAAAACTTAGCCGGAAAGATCTCATTCAAAAGGGGCCTTAAAGCATTTGTGACATGGCTGGAATATGTTAAACTCCATTGTAGAAATGGAGGTCTTGGGGTAGTGACTGTTGAAAAGATTCACAGTCACACTCAAATAGATGCCTTTCTAGATCAGGTAGTTCAGTTTTTTCTGATAGGCGTGAGGGGTACTGACCACTCTCAGAACAGCATTAACAACCTATCTTAAACTGGGGAGCCATTTATCTGTTAATTCAGTTTTGTGATTAGCTTTCTCTAATATGTTTAAATCCACATATTCTGATAGCACAAGAGTGAAAGGTGCATGGGAAGAGAAACCTGAGTGTAGTAAGTTAATGACACGCACTCTGAGGTGCAAATTCAGAGAACACAGGTCTCTAAATCTTTATGTCTTATCCTGCAGTCAACAATGGGAGCTGCTGTGAGCCTGTTTAGGTAAAGCATATTACTTCTTAAATCTTCCAAAGGATTTTTCAGATACCTTAGTAAGTTTTGTGTTCTCCATAGAGCGGTAAAACGAATTTGAAAACACTGCAAATGGAAAACAACAAAAAAGTTTTGTTCCTTTGTTGAAATATTCTCAGAGATATGTCAGTAGCTGTGAGGTTTCCTCAGTGCAGTTCTGAGCAATTTTGGAATCCATTCATTTTGAGCCCCTCTCTTTAGTCTTGACAGTTGTCTGCAGAGGTATGTTAAAAATTGTGGTACTTAATGTCTGATTTCTCATTGCTTCTAGAACCAACCCTGTGAATGAACCACCCTGCTTTCACCAAAAGAGAAGATGGACTTTCAAACTCTGAAGATTAATTTTCCATGCAATGTTTAGATTCCAGCTGAACTGGCTGCTGAGACGATCCTCCACCCTAATTATCTTGCTACCTAGGACATCTTGGTTGCTTCCAAGTTTTAGAAGTTATGGATAAATCTGCTATAAACATCCATGTGCAGATTTTTGTGTGAACAAAAGTTTTCAACTTATTTGGTTAAATACTAAGGAGCTCAGTTGCTGAATTGTATGGTAAGACTATGTTTAGTTTTGTAAGAAACCGTCAAACTGTTTTCTGAAGTGACTGTACCGTTTTGCATTGCCACTAGCAATGAATGAAAGCACCTGTTGCTCCACATCCTCACCCACATTTGGTGTTGTCAGTGTTTTGAATTTTGGCCATTCCCATAGGTGTGCAGTGGTATTTCATTGTTGCTTGAATTTGCATTTCTCTGATGACATATGACATAGAGCATCTTTTCGTGTGCTTGTTTGCCATCTGTACATCCTCTTTGGTGAGGTGTCTGTTGACGTCTTTGGCTCAGTTTTTAATCTGGTTGTTTGTTTTCTTATTCTTGAGTTTTAAGAATTCTTGGTATATTTTGGATAACAGTTCTTTATCAGATAGGTCTCTTGTAAATATTTTCTCCCAGTATGTGGCTTGTCTTCTCATTCTGTTGACATTGTCTTTACAGAGCAGAAGTTTTCAATTTTAATGAAGTCAAGCCATCAATTATTTTTTTCATGGATTGTGCCTTTGGTGTTGTACTAAAAAAGCCGTTGCTATACTCAAGATTATCTTAGTTTTCTCCCATATTATCTTCTAGAACTTTCATAATTTTGTGTGTTACATTTAGGTCTATAATCCATTATGAATTAGTTTTTATGAAGGATGTAAAGTTTTTACCTAGATTAATTTTTTGTGTATGTGGATGTCCAATTGTTCCAGTAACATTTGTTGAAAAAACTATCTTTGGCCAACAGACATATGAAAAAATGCTCAACATCACTCAGCATCCGGGAAATGCAAATCAAAACCACACTGAGATACCATCTCACCTCAGTTAGGACGGCTAAAATCCAAAAGACTCTGAACGGTAAATGCTGGTGAGGTTGTGAAGAAAAAGGAACTCTCTTACATTGTTGGTGGGACTGCAAAATGGTGCAGCCTCTATGGAAAATGGTATGGAGGTTCCTCAAACAATTGCAGATAGATCTGCCATATGACCCAGCTATCTCACTGCTGGGAATATACCCAGAGGAATGGAAATCATCAAGTCGAAGGTGTACCTGTTCCCCAATGTTTATTGAAGCACTCTTTACAATAGCCAAGAGTTGGAACCAGCCCAAATGTCCATCATCGGATGAGTGAATACAGAAAATGTGGTACATCTACACAATGGAATACTACTCAGCTATGAAAACGAATGACATACTGCCATTTGCAACAACATGGATGGACCTTGAGAGAATTATATTAAGTGAAACGAGTCAGGCACTGAAAGAGAAATACCACATGTTCTCACTTATTGGTGGGAGCTAAAAATTAATATAAAAATTCACACACACACACACACACACACACACACACAAACCGGCGGAGGGGGAAGAAGATATAACAACCACAATTATTGAAGTTGATACGACAAGCAAACAGAAAGGACATTGTTGGGGGGGAGGGAGGAGAGGGTGGAGGGAGGGAGGTTTCGGTAAGGGGCAACAATAATCAACCACAATGTATATCGACAAAATAAAATTTAAAAAAAAAAACTATCTTTGCTCCATTGTATTGTCTTTGCTCCTTTGTCAAGGATCAGTTGACCATATTTATGTGGGTCTATTTCTGGGCTCTCCATTCTGTTCTATTGATCTATTTGTCTGTTCTTTCACCAATACCACACATGCTCGATTACTACAGCTTTATAGTGAGTTTTAAAGTTGAATAGTGTCAGTTTTCCAACTTTGTTCTTCTTCAACATTTTATTGGCTATTCTGGGTCTTTTGCCTCTCCATATAAAGTTTACAATCTTTGTTGATATCTACAAAACTAGTTGATGGAGTTTTGGTTGAGATTACATTGAATCTGTAGATCAAACTGACAAGAACTGACATCTTGACAAAATTGATTCTTTTTATCCATGAACATGGAATATCTTTCCACTTATTTCTTTGCTTTGGTTATCAGAGTTTTTTAGTTCTCCTCATATAAATCTTGTGCACATTTTGTTGGATTTATATCTAAGTATTTCATTTTTGAGGGTGTTAATTTAAATGGTATTGTGTTTTTAATTTCAAATATCACTTGTTTATTGCTTGTTTATTGTTATTATAATCCAAGAAAGTGGTTGGCTTTTTTATGTACTCTGAAACCTTGCTATAACTGCCTATTTGTTCCAGGAGTTTTTTTTTTTCTTTAAATTCATTCAGATTTTCTACATAGAAATAACATCATTTGTGAACAAAGAGTTTTATTTCTTCTTTCCCAGTCTGTATACCTTTTCTTTTCTTTTCTTGTCTTGTCTTGTCTTGTCTTGTCTTGTCTTCTTGAATTGGCTAGGAATTCCAGTGCAATGCTGTAAGGCAAGTCATGAGAGGGGACATCCTTGCTTTCTTCCTCATCTTGGTGGAGATACTTTGAGTTTCTCACCATTAAGTATGATGTTAACTGTAGGTTTTTTTGCAAATGTTCTTTATCAAGTTGAAGAAGTTCCCCTCTCTGTTACTAGATTATTGAGAGTCTTTACCATGAATAGGTGTTGGATTTTGTCAAACGCATTTTCTTCATCTGTTTATATGATCATGTAATTTTTCTTTTTTAGCTTGTCGATGTGATAGATTACTTTAAATGATATTTGAATGCTGAACTAACCTTGCATAACTGGGACAAGTCACAGTTGGTTCTGATGTGTAATTCTTCTTACATATAGTTGAATTCAATTTGCTAATATTTTCTTTTGGATTTTTGCATCTATGTTTCTCTGAGATATAGGTCTGTATTACTTTTCTTGTAATGTCTTTGGTTTTGGTATTAGGATAAAATACTGGCCTCATAGAATGGGTTAGGAAATATTCTCTTTGCTTCTATCCACTGAAAGAGATTGTGGAGAATTGGCACAATTTCTTCCTTAAATATTCGGTAGAATTCATCAGTGAATTTATCTGGGTTTGTTGCTTTGTGTTTTAGAAAATTATCAATTGTTGATTCAATTTCTTTAATAGATATAGGCCTATTCAGGTTCTTAATTTTGTCTTGTGTGAGATTTAGCAAATTGTATCTTTCAAGGAATCAGTCCATTTCATCTAGGTTATCAAATTTGTGGAAATAGAGTTGTTCATTCCCTCTTTACAAGGTGATTGATTTCTACTATAATTATTATTCATTTTTTTCTGCTTACTTTGAATTTAACTTACTCTTCTTTTTATAATTTTCTTTTTTTAAATTCTCCTTCTAAATATGCATCATAGTTGATTTTCATGCCCTTTTACCCACTCCTCTCTACCCCTCCTCTCCCATCCTGGCATCATATCTGTTCACTTGACTTAAATAATTCAAGGAATTTTTGTGGTTCTTCTGTCTTCTTCCCCCCAAACCCTTTATTTCTTTGTGTGCTCATTTATTTGTTTATTTTTAGCTCCCACAAATAAATGAGAACACGTGATATTTCTATTTCTGTGCCTGACTCTTTTCACTTAATATAATTTTCTCTGAGTCCATCCATGTTGTTGCAAATGGTAGTATTTTGTTCTTGTTTTATAGCAGAGTAGTATTCCGTTATGTAGATATACCACAGTTTCCTTATCCAGTCATCAGATGATGGACATTTGGGCTGGTTCCAACTCTTGGTTATTGTAACTAGAGCTGCAATAAACACTGGATTATAGGTATCCCTTCGGCATGATGATTTCCATTTCGCTGGGTATATTCCCAACAGTGGAATTGCTGGGTCATATGGTAGACCTATCTGTAATTGTTTGGGGAATCTCCATGCCATTTTCCCTAAAGTCTGCACCATTTTGCAGCCCCACCAACAGTGTATGAGAGTTCCTTTTTCTCCACAACTTCTCCATCACTTATCATTGTCAGTCTTTTGGATGTTAGCCATCATAACTGGAGTGAGATGGTATCTCAAAGTGATCTTGATTTGCATTTCCCGGATGCTGAGTGAGGTTGAGCATTTTTTTCATGTGTCTTTTGGCTATTCCTACATCTTCCTTTGAGAAATGCCTATTCAGCTCCTTTGCCCATTTTTGAATTGGGTTATTTGGTTTTTTGCTGTAAAGTTGTTTGAGTTCCTTGTGTATTATGGACATTAATCCTTCGTCAGATGTATATTTTACAAATATTTTCTCCCACTCTGTTGGTTGTCTTTTTACTCTGTTAATTGTTTCTTTTGCTGTGCAGAAGCTTTTTAGTTTGATATAATCCCATTTTTTAATTTTTCCTTTAGTTGCACATGCGTTTTGGGTCTTATTCATAAGTCTGTACCCACTCCTATTTCCTGGAGTGTTACACATATGTTTTCTTTAAGGAGTTTTATTGTTTCAGGGTGTATATTTAATTCTTTAATACATTTTGAGTTGATTTTTGTATATGATGAAAGGTGCAGGTCTAGTTTCATTCTCTTTCATATGGATATTCAGTTATCCCAGCACCATTTGCTGAAGAGGCAGTATCTTCCCCAGTTTATAGGCTTGGTGCCTTTGTCAAAGATCAGATGACCGTAGGCATATGGATTGATTTCTGCGTTCTAAATTCTATTCCATTGATCTGTGTGTCTATTTTTATGCCAGTGCCATGCTGTTTTGGTTATTAAAACTTTGTAGTATAGTTTAAAGTCAGGTAGTGTTATGCCTCCAGCTTTATTTTTTTTTTGCTCAGGATTGCTTTGGCTGTGTGTTCTTTTGTTGTTCCATATAAATGTCAGGATAGCTTTTTCCATCTCAGAGAAAAATGTCATTGGAATTTTGGTGGGGATTGCATCAAATCTGTAGATTACTTTGGGTAATATGGACATTTTCACAATGTTAATTCTTCCAATCTAAGAGCATAGGATATCTTTCCATCTTCTTGTGTTCTCTTTAGTTTCTCTCAACAGTGGTTTGTAGTTCTCTTTGTAGAGGTTTTTCACATCCTCAGTCGCCTTTTTTTTTGGTGGCTATTGTAAATAGGCTATCTTTCTTGATTTCTTTTTCTGCATGTTCACTGTTGGAATATAGAAATGCTAATGATTTTGTGTGTTGATTTTGTATCCTGCAACTTTGCTGAAATCATTTATCAACTCTAGGAGTTTTTTGTAGAGACTTTAGACTGTTCAATATATAGGATCATATCATCCACAATAAAAGACAGCTTGACTTCATCCTTTCCAATCTGGATGCCCTTTATTTCCTTCTCTTCACTGATTGCTTTGGCTAGTACTTCCAACACAATGTTGAATAGGACTGGTGAGAGTGGGCATCCTTGTCTAGTTCCTGTTTTTAAGGGAAAATCTTCCAGCTTTTCCCTATTCAGAATGATATTGGCAGTCATCTTATCATATATGGCTTTAATTATGTTGAGATACTTTCCATCTATATGTAACTTGTAGAGAGTCTTTACCACAAAGGAATGTTGAATTTTGTCAAATGATTTTTCATTGTCTATAAAGATGATCATATGGTTTTTATCTTTGCTTTTATTGATGTGATGTATCACATTTATTGATTTGCATATGTTGAACCAACCTTGCATCCCTGGGATGAATTCCACTTGATCATGGTGTATAGTTTTGTGTATGTGTTGCTGTATTCTGTTAGCTAGTATTTTATTGAGGATTTTTGCATCTATGTTCATCAAGGATATTGGCCTGTAGTTTTCTACTTTTGATGCAACTTTGTCTGGTTTTGGTATCAGGGTGATGTTTGCCTCATAGAATGAGTATGGGAGAATGGTCTCTGTTTCAATCTTTTGGAACAGTTTGTAGAGAATTGGTATCAGTTCCTCTTTGAAGCTGTATCAGTTCCTGGTACAGCTCCACAGTGATCCCATCTGTTCCTGGGCTTTTTGTTGGGAGCCTTCTGATAACAGCTTCAATCTCTTTTATTGTTATTGGTCTGTTCAGATTTTCTATATCTTCTTGGCTCAGTTTTGGTAGTTTGTATGCATTCAGAAATTTATCCATTTCCTCCAGATTTTCACATTTGTTGGCATATAGTTGTTTATAGTAGTCTCTAATGATTCCTTGTATTTCTGAGGTGTCAGTTGCAATATCAGCCTTTCATTTCCAATTTTTGTTATTTGGGTCTTCTCTCTTGTTTTCTTAAATAATCTTGCTAAAGATTTGTTGATTTTGTTTATCTTTTCAGAAAACCAACTTCTTGTTTCACTGATCTTTTGTATTGTTTTTCAGGTTTCTATTTCATTTAATTCTGCTCTGATCTTAATTATTTCTTTCCATCTGCTAACTTTAGGTGTGGATTGTTCTTGTTTTTCTAGATCTTTAAGGTGAAGTGTTAGGTTGTTTATTTGCCATCTTTCCATTTTTCTGCAGTAAGCATTTAATGTGATAAATTTATCCCTTATCCCACAGGTTTTAGTATGATGTGTCATTAGTTTCATTAGTTCCAAGAAATTTTTTGAATTTCTGTTTACTTTCTTCTTGGACCCTATTTTATTAAGTAGAATGTTGTTTAATTTCCATGTGTTTGTATAGTTTCCAGACTTTCATTTATTATTGATCTCTAATTTGTGATTGGAAAAAATACAGGAATAATTCCAATTTTTTGAATTTGTTGAGACTTGCTTTCTGACCTAAGATGTGATCTATCCTGGAGAATGTTACATGTGCTGATGAGAAGAATGAATATTCTGAGGTTGTTGGATGGAAAGTTCTGTAGATATCTGCTAAGTCCTATTGTTCTAAAGTATTGTTTAGATCTTGTGATTTTCCATTGATTTTTTGCCTTGTTGATTTGTCCAATGATGAGAGTGGGGTGTTCAGGTCCCCCACTATTATGGTGTTAGTGTCTATCTCTTTCTTTACATCTAAGAGTGTTTACTGTGTAAATCTGGCTGCTCTGACATTGGCTGCATACATATTTATGACTCTTATGTCTTCTTGATGGATAGATCCTTTTATCATCATATAGTGGCCTTCTTTATCTCTTTTTATGGTTTTGCTTTAAAGTCTACTTTATCTGATATAAGAACAGCTACTCCAGCTTGTTTTTTATTTCTATTTGCATGATATATCTTTTTCCATCCCTTCACTCTTAGTCTATGTGTGTCTTTACAGGTCAAGTGAGTCTCTTGAAGATAGCATACTGTTGGGCCCATCTTTTTAATCCAGTCAGTGAGTCTGTGTCTTTTGAAAGGTGAATTTAATCTCTTTACATTTAGAGTTATTATAGAAAGGTGTTGATTTACTCCTGGCATTTTACTGATTTTTGTTTAGCTGTCTTAAGTACCTTTTGTTCCTTTCTTTTTAATTTTCTGTTTGTCTTCTGTATTTGTTGGTTTGTTGTGGTGATAGATAAACTATTTTTTTTTCTCTTTTGCTAGCATTTTTGTTTTCTGGTAGTTATTGCTCTTTCTTGAATATTCATGGCAATGATGGTTGTTTTTGTGGTATCAAACCCAGTACTTCCTTGAGATTTTCTTGGAAGGGTGGTAGTGTGGTAGTGAACTCCTGCAGTTTTTCTTTGTCTGGGAAATATACTATTTGTCCTTCAATTTGGAAGCACAGCCTTGCTGAGTAATGTATTATTGGCTGGCAATTTTTGTCCTTTAGTGTTTTGAATATATCATCCCATTCTTTTCTGGCTTTTAGGGTTTCTGATGAAAAGTCTGATGTTATTCTGATTGGGGTTCCCTTCTAGGTGACTTGCTGCTTCTCTCTTGTAGCTTTTAAGATTCTCTCTTTGTCTTTGAGTTTTGCAGGTTGATTATCACATGTCTTGGAGAGGACCTTTTTGGATTGAAAGTGTTTAAGGATCTTTGGGCTGCCTGAATCTGGAGACCTGTGACTTTCCGTATACCTGGGAAGTTTTCTGCTATTATTTTGTTGAATATGTTTTCAATGCCATTTCCTTTTTCCTTCCCTTCTGGAATACCCATGATTTGTATATTTGAGCACTTAAAGTTGTCTGTAGTCTCTCTTAGATTTTCGTCAATTTTTTTGATTCTTTTTTTTTTTCTTGTCTGCCTCAGCCTGTCTCAAGGTCAGAAATTCTCTCTTCTGTTTGTTCAAGTCTGCTGGTTAATCTCTTCATTGTGTTTTTTATTTCACTGAATGAATCCTTCAGCTCCATAAGCTCAGCTATATTCTGTTTCAAGGCATTGATTTCTTTGTACATTTCTTCTTTCAGATCCATTATATTTTTTTTCATTTCATTGTGTTGTCTGAGTTTCCTTGTATCTCATTTAATTTCTGTAGAATTGTTACTCTAAATCCTTGTCTGTCATATCAAAGACTTCTTGTTCTATAGGATCTAGCCCTTGAGAGTTATTATTTTCCTTTAGTGGCAATGTACTTTCTTGATTTTTCATATTTCTGTCGTTGTGGCCTGGGGTATCATAGTACACTCTCTTCTCCCTGAGGTCTGGCTTGGATCCTGAAGTCACTGCTGCTTCTAGGCAGAAGGAACTAGCCTGGGCTTGGTGTCCCACTGTACCTGCCTTTTCTGGGACAGCTGGCTCAGGGTGCAGGGGCCCTGAGGCTCTTAAGTCTCTCCTGAGGGTGGGGATCAACCTAGCCAGAGGTCCTGCCCCATCTGCCTTCTCTGCCTGGCTGGCTCACTGTGTGGGGGCCCCAAGGCTCTTAAGTCTCTCCCAGTGTTGGGGAAAGGCCTGGGCCAGAAGTCCCACCCCACCTGCCTTCTCCAGCCCTGCAGGCTCTGGGCATGTGGGCCCAGAAGCTCTAAAATCTCTCCATGCAGTGGGGAGCAACCTGAACTGGAGTCCCACAGTGTGCTGTTCCCCACCACTCCTGTGCAGATCTCGGGTCCTCCATTACTTCTCCTCAATACCTCCAAATTGGTCGCTCTGTGGGAGAGAGCAACACCAGGAACCAAACTACTCTGCCATCTTGACTGGCTTCTTTTTCTAATTTTCTAAGGTGAAAACTTAGATTATTGATCTTTTTTTCTTTTCTGATATATATATTCAATGGTAAAAATTTCCCTGTAACCTCTGCTTTTGCTACGTTCTACAAATTTTAATGAGTTATGTTTTCATTTTAATTAAGCTAAAAGTATTTAAAATTTTTCTTGAGATGACTTTCTTACCCATGTGCTATTTAGAAATGTGTTGTTTAATCTCCATACATTTTGAGATTTTCCATCTAACTTTCTATTATTGATTTCTAGTTTAAAATGATTGTGATCTGAGGGTAGACATTACATGATTTATGTTCCTTTAACATTATTAAGGTATATTTTATGACCCAGAATATGATCAATCTGTGCAAATGTTCCATGTGAAATTGAGAAGAATATGTATTCTGTTGTTGGATGAAATACTGTATAGATGTCAATTGTATCCAGTTGAATGATGATCATATTGTTGGATTTAACTATATCCTTAATGTGTTTCTGCCTGATGGATCTGTCGATTTCTGCTAGAGGGGTGTTGAAGCCTCCAACTTTAATAGTGGATTCATCTGTTTCTCATTGCAGTTCTATTAGTTTTTGCCTCATGTAATTTTTTTTTTTTTGACCAGTAAGAGGATTGCAACCCTCAGCATGGTGTAGTCTGCAGCCACGTTCAGGCAGTGAGTGCACCAGCCATCCCTATATAGGATCTGAACCCGTGGCCTCGGCGCTACCAGCACTGCACTCTCCCGAGTGAGCCATGGAGCCGGCCCTTGCCTCATGTAATTTGATGCTCTGTTGTTAGATGCATACATATTAAAGATTGTTGTGTCTTGACTCCTTGATCTTTATGTAATGCCCTCATTTATTCTGGATAAATTTCCTTGCTCCAAAATCTGTCCTGGCTGAAATTAATATTGCTACTCCTGCATTCTTTTGATTGCTGTTAGCGTAATAAATCATTTTCCATCCATTTACTTTTAATCTATATATTTTTTAATATTTACAGTGGGTTTCTTGTAGACAACATATAGTTGGGTTTTATTTTTGATCCACTGTGAAAATCTTTTTTTTAAATTGGTGCACTTTGACCATTGATGTTCAACGCGATTATTGATATAGTTGGATTAGTATCTACCATATTTGTTATTGTTTTCTATTTGTTGCTCTTTTTCTTTGTTCCTATTTTTATATTCTGCCTTTTTCTACACACAGTTTGCAAACCATCTTTTGGGTTAGTTTTCTTCATGGAAACAGGGCTGCCCATCTCACCGAGCCATCATGAGGAATAAGTGAGATATTACGTAAACTGGCAAGCCAAAAACAAAATCAAAAAACAAAAAAACCCAATCTTTACAATAAATGTTTATTTCCCATTTCTTTCTTCTTTTTCTCTTTAAGATAATTTATTACATATATGTGTGGGGTACAAATTTGATTTTCAGCAGCTGTGTACAATCTGTGATGGTCAGATCAGGATAGTTAACTTATTCTTCACTACTATATGCAATCATTCTTTGTGTCTGTTAACCAGTTCTTCATTAGCCCCCTCCCTCTTCCACTTCTCTCCTCTTTCCCGCCTCTGGTAACCACTATTCTTTTCTCTCCTTTTAAAAGTTCAATGTATTATTGTGGATTGCTGTTTCTGTCTCTCTTTCCCTATTGTTTGTTTACTGATTCAGCCCCCACTTATGAGTGTGTCTGTCTCTTTCTTTCTCTTTTTCTTCCACTTCCTGTTCCCTCCTTCTATTAATCAGGCTTTTTGTTTACCTGCCAGTGATGCCTTTCCTACTTTAGAGTCAGAAAGAATTGGAGTTTTCATACCAACTCCAGACAGCATCTTTTCTTGTTTCTTAAAATATAGAGAGAGTGACCTGCTCCCTAATCTCTAATTTAAGATGTTGATTTGCAAAGAAACTATGAAAAAATGATTTCTATTTCTTACACTGAGTTTCAGAGGTTGGCCACATGTCCATTTTTGTTGGTTTGTAAAGGAAGGTAAGTCTCTGAACAGATTGGGCATTAGAGGTTCTGCAGGCATTAAAAAAGAAAAACTCACTCATTTTTGCTAAAAAAGTTAAAAATTAATTTTAAAACTTAAAATGAGCTTCATATTTTTCTTCCTTTGAGGCTCATTCTGCATCTTTTGATGAACAATATGTGCAGTCTCAAAGTGGGTGCCATGTTTGTCTCAGCTTGTGTGTCCCCTTCCCACAGCTTCCAGGGGTGCTGTGTAGGGACTGATGTGTGGGCATTCTGTGTGGGTGCCCTTGAGTACAGGTGGCACTCAGTGAATGGAGCAGGCACTTGCTATTTCTCTCTCCTCCCACCCTACCCTCTAATGAAAATTCATCCTCAGTGTACACAACATTGTGGGGGAGGTTGATTATACTAGAGCTACATTCTCTCTGTTTACAAAGAAAATAAGCATTTTCAGGATGTGAAACAAGTGGATAATTTAGAGTCATGAACCATGCAAGAAAGGGAGTTGGTGACAGATGAACCTGAAGTGAATTGAAGCTTGGTAAATAATTGCTAAAGAAGAAGAATAGAACTGCCTCCAAAGATCTTTCCAAGAGCAAATTCACAATATTGGGTGAGTCCTAATGCAGACTTTATTTGATAGTTGTGATCAAATGAATTACAAGTTTTTGGGCATTACCAACCTCTGAAGTCCAGGTTATTTAGATTAAATTATCTTCTAAATGTACACTTACTTCTCTCTCCAGGTACTGAAAAACCTCAAAGCATGGCAGTTTAGAATTATACGTACCTAGTGTGAACAACTATTCTTAAGTAATAACTATTCATAGACAATGCCTAAATTTATTAGAAGAGGTCTGTTGTTCCCAATCCATATATCTGCTATGTTAATGTCAATAGAATACATTTAACTTTGAGCTAGAGAGAGATGAGAGTAACAGATTCATTAGGAAGGCCAAGAAAAGAGAAGGTTCTATTATGGGGGAAACAACAATTTTAAAAAGAGATTAAACTTTGGAAACAGTATATGCTTTGATAGAAGGAAAAAGCACTGATTATTACTTCATTCTTTTCATGGTTAACATTCATTTAAATTTTACAATAGTCTACAAAAAAATAAAATACCTAGGAATAAATCTAACCAAAGAGGTGAAAGATCTCTACAATGAGAACTACAAACCACTTCTGAAAGAAATCAAAGAAGACACTAAGAGATGGAAAGACATTCCTTGTTTGTGGATTGTAAGAAACAATGTAGTAAAAATGTCCATAGTTCCCAAAGCCATCTACAGATTCAATGTGATTCCCATCAAAATACCAATGACATTCTTCACAGAAATAGAAAAAGCAACCCTAACATTCATATGAAACAGCAAAAGACCCCAAATAGCCAAAGCAATCCTGAGTACAAAAAGTAAAGCTAGAGGCATTACACTTCCTGACTTCAAACTATATTACAAATCTGTAGTAACAAAAACAGCATAATACTGGCATAAATACAGACACGTGGACAAATGGTACAGAATAGAGAACTCAGAAATCAGCCAACATATTTACAGCCAACTGATCTTGACAAAGGCACCAAGAACATACATCAGGGAGAGATTGCCTCTTCAATAAGTGGTGCCAGGAAAAGTGGACATCCATTTGTAGAAGAATGAAACTTGATCCATACCTTTCACCATATACCAAAATCAACTCAAAATGGATTAAAGACCTAAATATAAGCCCTGAAACTTTAAAACACCTAAAGTTTTAGGAGAAAGGCTCCAGGATTTAGGACTAGGCAATGACTTTATGAATAACACCGCAAAAGCACCGGCAACAAAAGAGAAAAATAAACAAATGGGATTGTATCAAACTAAAAAGCTTCTTCACAGCAAAGGAAACAATCAATACAGTGAAAAGACATCCTACAGAATGGGAGAAAATATTTGCAAAATATGCATCTGACAAGGGATTAATATCCAGAATATACAAAGAGCTCAGACAACTTTACAGCAAAAAAAGCAAGTAATCAAATTAACAAATGGGCCAAGGAGCTAAATAGACATTTCTCAAAGGAAGACATACAAATGGCCAATGGGTATAGGAAAAAATGCTCAGCATCACTAATTATCAGGGAAATGCAAATCAAAACCACTTTGAGATATCACCTCACCCTAGTCAGACTGGCTATTATAAAAAAGAGAATAACAAATGCTGGTGAAGATGTGAGGAGAGAAGAACCCTCCTACACTGTTGGTGGGACTGTATGCTAGTGCAGTCATTATGGAAAACAGTATGGAGGTTCCTTGAACAACTACAGACAGGACTTCCATATGATCCAGGAATCCCACTCCTGAAGATATATCCAGAGGATTGGAAAACATCAAGTCAAAGGGATACCTGCACTCCCATGTTTATTGCAGCTATATTTTTTTCAATAGCTGGGTAATGGAACCAACTTAAATGTCCATAGATGGATGACTGGATAAGGAAATTGTGGTGTATACACGCAATGGAATACTACTCAGCCACAAAAAAGAATGGAATTCTACCATTTGCAACAACATGAATGAACCTGGAGAAAATTATGCTAAGTGAAACAACCCAGGTACAGAAAGAAAAATACCACATGTTTTCACTCATAGCTGGGAGCTGAATTCATAAATAAACAAATGAACAATAAAGAGAGAGAGAGAGAATGAAAGAAAGAAAAAACAATCACAGTAATATGTCGAACTTTTAGAAAACTAGAAGTGGAAAAGGGGAGTGGAGTGGATAGGAAGGGGGTGCTAATGAGGAATTGGTCAATGGACACAAGAATGATTGCATATTGGAATGATGAATAAGCTCACATACTGATCTACCCACCACACAGTCTACATAATTATTGCAAATCAACATTGCACCCCACATGTACGTGTAATAAAATAAGTAAATAAATAACTTTTTTTAGCTAGGATTTTTGTCTCCCAGAAAGATAGCCAAAACTGCACTGATTTACATATTTTTGGCATCAGTTCAGGTCCTCTGGGAAGCAGACACCGTGATGGAATTAGGAGTGCAAGAGGCTTATTGGGGGAACACGTGTGAGAGATAAAGGGGAGGGGGAGTAGGGGCAGGCAGGTGGGGAGAGGATAGAGATCCCACCGTGTGCCTGGCATCTGTGAAAAGAGAGGGCAGGGGAAGAATGATTACGGTGGGAGAGCCGAAGACTGCAGTGCCCCTTCCACAAAGTCTTAGTGAGGGCGATGGGCTGCCCACAGCAAAGGTTCTTCATCGGAGCAATCCTGAACTGGGCAGACATGGCCCAGCTCCAGTATCCACACTGCTCAGTACTGGCTTGGAGCAGCCTGGGAAGGGTGTGGATCCGAAGGCTGGGGGATCTGTCAGCTCACCACAGTCTTTGCAGCAGTTCCTCTCTTGAAGGCCGATCTGAGCAGTGCAGCTCTGTGGCTATTATAATATCACACTATTATGTGTTAACTGCCCTAGTACTTAGGCCGCTATAACAAAATTCCATACTATGTGTGGTTCATAAACAACAAAAATGTGTTTCACATACTCCTGGAGGCTGGGAAGTCCAGGATGCAGGCAGGTTCAGTGGCTGCTGAGGGTCTACTTCCTGGCCTGCAGATGGTGACTTCTTGCTTGTCCTCACATGGTGGAAAGGGCAAGGGGCCTCTCTTGGGCCTCTTTTATAAGAGCACTGATCGCAAGGTGACTTAATCACCTCCTGAAGTCTTCAATTCCTAATTCCATCATCGTGAGGATTTGGATTTCAACATATGAAGTTTGCAACCTCTTTTTGAATTCTAGCAATTTGTCCTTTCTCATGCATTTTTGCTAATATTGGTCTTTATGTTCCTATACTAAGGCCTGAGAGTTTTAGCAAATATTTCACTAAACATCATTCACTTCTTTTTTTTTTTTTTTTCCTCCCTCCCTTCTCCCTCCCCCCTCCCCCCCCAACAATGTCCTTTCTGTTTGTTTGTTGTATCAACTTCAAATAATTGTGGTTGTTATATCTTCTTCCCCCCCCCCCGGTTTGTGTGTGTGTGTGTGTGTATGTGTGTGTGTGAATTTATATATTAATTTTTAGCTCCCTCCAATAAGTGAGAACATGTGGTATTTCTCTTTCTGTGCCTGACTTGTTTCACTTAATATAATTCTCTCAAGGTCCATCCATGTTGTTGCAAATGGCAGTATTTCATTCGTTTTTATAGCTGAGTAGTATTCCATTGTGTAGATGTACCACATTTTCCGTATCCACTCATCTGATGATGGGCATTTGGGCTGGTTCCAACTCTTGGCTATTGTAAAGAGTGCTGCGATGAACATTGGGGAACAGGTATACCTTCGACTTGATGATTTCCATTCCTCTGGGTATATTCCCAACAGTGGGATGGCTGGGTCATATGGTAGATCTATTTGCAATTGTTTAAGGAACCTCCATACCATTTTCCATAGAGGCTGCACCATTTTGCAGTCCCACCAACAATGTATGAGAGTTCCTTTTTCTCCGCAGCCTCGCCAGCATTTATCGTTCATAGTCTTTTGGATTTTAGCCATCCTAACTGGGGTTAGATGGTATCTCAATGTGGTTTTGATTTGCATTTCCCGGATGCTGAGTGATGTTGAGCATTTTTTCATATGTCTGTTGGCCATTTGGATATCTTCCTTAGAGAAATGCCTACTTAGCTCTTTTGCCCATTTTTTAATTGGGTTGCTTGTTTTCTTCTTGTACAGTTGGATTAGATGTTAAGGAAGTAAGATCACATCCCCAGAGATATTTTCAGTAGCAGATTGATACCTGAAACCTATAAAGAGGTCACTACTTTATCAAAAAAAAAATCTCTGTGTCTTAATAAGTACATATTACTCCACAAAGTTCTGAAAGTGATTATTCTATAATTAATAAACAAATTTATGTTTGGTCTATCTATAATAAAGTTGGTTTTTGTTAATAAAATCATAAATATAGGTTTGATCTTTTTCCCTTGAAGTAAGAATTATATGATAAATATGCCCTAAAAGAATATGAGTTAAACGGTAATTGGATTCATAGTTTATTTCACTCAAAAAAAAATTACAGCTGCTATCATAATGGACATATACTAGTGTTGTACATTACTGATCTCTCAAAGCTGACATTTGTTATTAATAGTATTTTGAGTTCACCTGCCACCACATAAATACCTCTCTGCCAGTTAATTGCTGTCATAGAAAATTTCTGATTTCCATAGAAGTAAGAAATTATTGATAATTGTATTTCTGTGTCTAGCTGAGCTAAAAATTTATTTCAGAAAGAGTGTTGATGAGTGGCTGATATTAAGAGCAGATCTATAGCATGGAGTTTATCAGCCTATAATGAAACATTAAATGAATAGGAAGAATTATTTCTTAATTCATCAAATATTTATTTGTGCCTTCTATGTGTAAGGCACATAGTAGGGGTTTGGAATACATCAGCGAGCAAAACAGACAAAAGATTTTTATCTTCTTAAAGTATATATTCTAACATGGGTAGACAAACAATGGCCAAGAAACATAAAAATAAGCAAATTATATTATACAAGGTAATAAGTGTTTAAGAAAAATAAAAATTAGAGAAAGGTGATGTTTTGGGAATTGTGGTGGGGTATTAGTCAGCATGACCCTCACTGAGAAGGGAGAGTTGACCAAAGACTTGAAGGAAATGAGAAAGTTTATTTTTGTGATCACCTGGAGGAAGAGCATTCCAGGCAGAATGAACAGCTGGGGTAAAAGACATTAAGTAGGACAGTGCCAAGCTTGCACAAGGAGGAGCAGGAGGCTGGTGTGGCTGGAGTGCAGTGAGCAGGGGGAAGACTGAACAGGAAGTGAGTCTGGACAGCACAGCAAGCCCAGCATAAAGAGCCTTATAGCCTGTTAGAGGGAGTTTGGAACTAACTGGCTTTGGGGAAATGAGGAGTCTCTGCAAGGTTTTTAGCAGAGTAGTGACAAAAACATACATTTTAAGAGGTTCTTAGCAATGAGCTGTAGGTGGGGAGGAATAAAAGCAGAGAGGCCAGATAGGAGTCTTTTGCAATGAGCCAGATGAGAGAAGATGGTGTCTCCATCCGGGCAGTGGCAGTAGAGACAGTGAGAAGTGGTCAGATTTTGGATATAGTTTGAAAGATTAGATTTAGTGTGGGAAATAGGAAATTCAAAAATAACTCCAAAAGCTTTGTCCTGAGCTACCAGAAAAATGGAGTTGCCATTAAGTGAGATGGAAAAAATTACAAGCAGACTAGGTTTGTGGGATAGGAATGGGATTTCTGCATCATTTTGTTAATGGCAGGAAGGTATGTATTTGTATATTGTAGTGCTTCTTGAAGTGAGGTCCCTGGACTGGCATCATCAGCATAACCTGGGAGCTTGTTAGAAGTGCTTACTCTTGGGCCCCATCCTAGATCTACTCAGTGAGAAACTGTAGTCATGGGACCCAGCAGTCTACGCTTTAACCAGCCTTCCAGGTGATTCTGGTGTGCACTCAAGTTGGAGAAATACTGAATGTCATCTCCAAGGTATAAGGACCAAGGACCACTGTTTCAGAATGGAAACATCATGGGTTTGGGAATTAGAAGATCCAGATCCAAATCCTGAGTACTTGTGGCAAGATAGTCCCTCTACTTGAGCCTTAATTTCTACAGCTTTAAAGGGCGAACAGTAACAATACCTATGTGACCAAATTGATGTGAGGAGCCAGATCAAACAATATAGGTTAACAACCCTGTGCAAATTAAGCACCTTGGAAATATTGAGAATAAAGGTTGGGAATAAAGATGTTACAACACAATTTGCCTCTATTTTTTTGTACTATCCTCTTGCTTTCAAGAAGAAATAATAACTACATGGAAAATCAAAGCTTTTCTTGAAATTTCGCTAGACTTTGAAAAACAAGTAATAAAAATGACTGCCTATCAAATATATTGATGGTGTTACTTGTGTGATTCAGTGGAATTTAATAATTTCTTTACTTACATGTAGAAAGAAAAGATAAGTGTATTTTTACAATAAAATTGGAAAAAAACTGTTTCAGTATGAATTAGTTTCTCCAGGTTTATGCAGTTATCTTTTTACATCTGTTTAAATTTCGTTTACAATTTTGAGGTTTATTTTTCTTACTTCACAAAGTAGATTATGACGTCTATGAGCTTTATGGACGTCTGCAGATAAGTTCAAAATAATGTGAAATGTAGTCTTGAAATCATTTTTTTTCCAGGAAAACTCATTATTCTTTCATTTTGTTACAAGAAAAGATATTCAAGCTATTGAAGTCTATGTGATGGCAAAGTAATGCTTTAAGGTTTAAAGGACTTGTTATATGACAAAAGTTTTTACATTTGAGATCACTAACAAAGCCTCCCTTGGCAATGTTTTAGCAAAAAAATATGTTTGAAGCCAGCTTGGTTCTTCCATACTGATTTCCAGACAAAAGTGTCAGCTAATAGTTAGCCATGCTTATCGTTATTATTCTAGGTTTCTGATCAAGGAGCTATTACGGTCCACATACAAATGAATAAATTTGCTAAATATGGACTAACATCACTGGGCTGGGAAATTACAAATTAACTACCACTTTGTATTTTTATGCAGTCAGTAGAGGACGAAGGTAATAAATATAGGACATAATAGAGTTAGAAAAAGTAAAGTAAGATTTGCTTCATATAAGTACAACTTAAGTTAATCCTCATCTGCCTATTTTGGAAACTTTTGCTTCCCGCCTCTGAAATTTTCTAAAAATATTCTTGCAGATTGTTCAACATTCATTCAGCTGAGCAAATATATGCTGAGCACCTGCTACGTGCCTGGCACCATTCTAGATGCTGGGATTACAACAGTGAACTACAGAGAGAAGCATCCCCACTCTCCTGTAAGATGTATTCTGGAGAATAAGGCAGACAATGAATGCGATCAGTACATTATGTAATATGCTACATCTGCGGTCTAATAAATGCTGTATAGAAAGATAAAGCTGGGAGAAGAATATGAATAATGAGGAGAAAAGGGGAAGACAATTTTACATAGAGTACCTGGGAAATGATTTGCTGAGAAGGTGACATTTGAGTGTAGACCTCATGGGAGTAAGGGAGTAAACTGTGTAGTTATTTGGGGAAGAGAGTTCTTCGAAGAGGGACTGCAAAGGCCGAGAGTTGGAGCACATCTGGCCTTTTCTATGAGCAGCAAAGCACCAGTGTGCCCAGAGAGGAGTAAGAGAGAGAGATTTAAGAGATGAGGATAGCAAAATATATAACCCTTGTGGGCCCTTACAAGGACTTAATTTCTTAGAGTGAAATACGAACCATCAGAGGGTTTTAGACAGAGGGCTTGCATGACCTGTCTTCATTTCAAAGATCTTTCCTTTTTATATTTTTATTTGATTAAGAGCTTACCTGGGGGGGTTTCAAGATGGCGGCGGCTGCGGCGGCTGGCGCGGAGTAGCTGAGGTGGAAAAGGTGGCCACTGGGCCTCAGGCAGCCGGGATACTTGTGGACCTTCCTCTGGCCATCTCTTAAGGGAGGACTGCTGCTGCTGGCCGGTCGTGGGGGCTCAACGCCACTTTGCCCCCGGCAGGAGAGGCTGCCTCATTTACAGGCAACAGCTTTGAAGTGTGGAGCAGGAAAAGAACTGATTCTTAGCTGCAAAAGTGAGTCTTGAAACAGGGAACACGGCGCCAGGGCTGCTGTGGATGCAGCCAGGATCCCGGAGGCTGGGGCCGCACTGAAGGCGGCCAGCTGCCCTATCCAGGATTCGAGGTTTCAGGCCGGCATTAAAGAAGACTCCTGGGAGCGCCCGAGCGGCGCCGCGACTGAACAGCCCGAGGCGGCAGCGCCGAGAACACGGAAGGCAACAAACCAGAGACAGAGCGAGCGCCCGACCTGGCACAGCACTGTGAGTGATCCCTGGCAAAGCTCTGTTCGGGGGGTGCATGCCCACGCGGCTCCCCGCCTGCACCACCAGGCCACTCATTGCCCCGGTGCTGCCTCCATTTTCCCAGGTGCGGGCAGCTCCGCCCTGCTCGGCCATCACTGAGCCCATTTGCTTGGCCTGGCGCGGGGCTTTCCGGACCCTGCGGGCCGACCTCCTCTCCCACTCCCTCCACGGTTCTCTGGCAGGGCTGGGGGTGTGGGGCGTCCCGACCAGTTTTGGGAGGGCTAGGAAGTACGGGCGGGCCGACTGTCACTCCACCACACCCTGGACTCCGGCCCCGGTAAACTTCCTGTTACTGGGAGGCAGATACCATCTCTGCGACCACCAGTTTGGAAAAAAGCCTAATGAATTTCTGGTTGGGAATAGTGTGGTAGGAGAGTTCCCAGGTCTGCTTGAACCTGCCGGAGAGCAGGCTGCAGGCGGGCACTAGATTCGGTTTATACCGGGGGGATACAAAGGTGAACAAGACCCGAGAAAGATCTACACAGTGCTACAAAGGCACCCAGAGAGACTGGTCGTCTGTGCCTAGCAGAAACCTGGTAGACTTCCTGGGCGAGGCGGTGCTGAGCAGGGTCGTGAAGGCCCAGCTGATAGACGAGGGGTGCAGAAGACACGCCCCAACCCAGCACAGTGTGCACAGAGGGGGGAGACGTGCGGCCAGGGAGGCGGAGACTCGACAGAAACCACACACCCGGTGGGGTCGCCACTGCACGATCTAACAGCCTGGGCCAGAGCACACGGAACGGGGAGAAGTCCTGTACAGAAAGTGAAAGCTCAACAGAGATCACACACCCTGTGGTACGTGATCCACCAGCCCAGCAGAGTACAAGCTGACCAGAAAGGTGGATCCCCGGAGAAGCCCAAGACCCGAGGCAACCACACACACAAGACACTAGAGGCCAACTGAGCAGTCACGGCGGGAGCCATACCAAATTGGCAACCACAGCAACATCCTAGTTAGTCATTAGTCTTAAACCGGTGGACTGTGAAACCCCCTGCCACAATGAATAAACACCAAAAAAAAGACACCAGAAATACAAAAAATCAAGAAAGTACACCACCAAAAGTTAATAAATCTCATACTCTAGATCCTATAGAACAAGAAGCCCTTGAAATAACTGATAAGGAATTTCGAGTGATAATTCTAAGGAAACTGAATGAGATACAAGAAAACTCAGCTAGACATCATGATGAAATGAGGAAAAGTATACAGGATCTGAAAGAGGAAATATACAAGGAAATCAATGTCCTGAAAAAAAATGTAGCAGAACTTGCTGAACTGAAGAAGTTATTCAGCGAAATAAAAAACACAACGGAGAGTTTAACCAGCAGGCTTGTCGAAGTTGAAGAGAGAACCTCTGAACTTGAAGATGGGCTGTTTGAAATAACACAAGCAGACAAAAAGAAAGAAAAAAGAATCAAGGACATGGAAGAAAATCTGAGAGAGATATCAGACAACCTCAAGCGCTCAAATATCCGAGTCATGGGTATTCCAGAAGGGGAGGAAAATGGAGATTCCATTGAAAACATATTCAACAAAATAGTGGCAGAAAACTTCCCAGGTATAGGAAAAATCACAGATCTTCAGATCCAGGAAGCTCAACGATCTCCAAACGTATTCAACCCAAAAAGGCCTTCTCCAAGACATGTCATAGTCAAATTGGCAAAACTCAGAGACAAAGAGAGAATCTTAAAAGCTGCAAGAGAGAAGCGTCAAATCACCTATAAGGGAGCCCCAATCAGGTTAACATCAGACTTCTCATCACAAACCCTAAAAGCTAGAAAGGAATGGGATGATATTTTCAAAATACTAAAAGACAAAGATTGCCAGCCAAGAATACTCTACCCTGCAAGGCTATCCTTCCGAAATGAGGGGCAAATAGTATATTTCTCAGACAAACAAAAACTGCGGGAGTTCACTACCACAAGACCACCCTTACAAGAAATCCTCAAGGGAGTACTGGGTTTGGTTCCTGAAAAATAACTACCACTGCCATAAAAACCTAAGAAAAATCTAAACCCGCTAGTACAATAAAAATGGCATTCATGAAGTGAAAACAAGCTAACAAAAACACTATCTACAACCTAAGGAACCAACAAACAAAGAAACCAAACAGTAAATCAGAAAGCAAGGAACAAAAGACACCTAAGACAACCAAACAACCAATAAAATGCTAAGAATAAATCAACACCTTTCAATAACAACTCTTAATGTTAAAGGCTTAAATTCCCCAATTAAAAGACACAGACTGGCTGACTGGATCAAAAAGCAGGACCCAACTATATGCTGCCTACAAGAGACCCACCTCACCCATAAAGATTCACACAGACTAAGAGTAAAAGGATGGAAAAAGATTTACCATGCAAACAGAAAAGAAAAACGAGCTGGAGTGGCTATTCTTATATCTGACAAAATAGACTTTAAACTAAAAACCATAAAAAGAGACAATGAGGGACACTACTTAATGATAAAAGGACTGATCCATCAAGAAGACATAACAATCATAAATATGTACGCACCCAATGTTGGAGCAGCCAGATTTATAAAACAAACTCTATTAGACCTAAAGAAGGAAATAGACACTAATACCATAATAGCAGGGGACCTGAACACTCCACTGTCAATATTAGACAGATCATCTAGGCAAAGAATCAGTAGAGAAACACAAGATCTAAACAAGACTCTAGACCAATTGGAATTGGCAGATATCTACAGAACATTCCACCCAACAACCTCAGAATATTCATTCTTCTCATCAGCACATGGATCATTCTCCAAGATAGATCACATATTAGGTCACAAATCAAGTCTCAATAAATTCAAAAAAATTGGAATTATCCCATGTATCTTCTCAGACCACAATGGATTAAAATTAGAAATTAATAACAAACAAAACTCTGGAAACTATACAAACACATGGAAATTAAATAGCATTCTACTTAATGACATATGGGTCCAAGAAGAAATCAAGCAGGAAATCAAAAAGTTTATTGAAACTAATGAAAACAATGATACATCATACCAAAACCTGTGGGATACTGCAAAAGCAGTATTGAGGGGAAAATTTATTGCATTAAATGCTCACTTCAGAAGAATGGAAAGATGGCAAGTGAACAACCTAACACTTCACCTTAAAGAACTAGAAAAACAAGAACAATCCAATCCTAAAGTTAGCAGACGGAAAGAAATCATTAAGATCAGAGCAGAACTGAATGAAATTGAAAACCAAAAAACAATTCAAAAGATCAACGAATCAAAAAGTTGGTTTTTTGAAAAGATAAGTAAAATTGACAAACCATTAGCATGGCTAACAAAAAAAAGAAGAGAGAAGACTCAAATAACAAAAATTAGAAATGAAAAAGGCGATATTACAACTGATTCATCTGAAATACAAGGAATCATTCGAGACTACTATAAACAACTATACGCCAACAAATTTGAAAATCTGGAGGAAATGGATAAATTTCTGGACACACACAAGCTCCCAAAACTGAACCGTGAAGACGTAGAAAATTTGAACAGACCAATAACAATAAAGGAGATTGAAGCTGTTATCAGAAGGCTCCCAACAAAGAAAAGCCCAGGACCAGATGGATTCACAGCAGAATTTTACCAAACATTCAAAGAGGAATTGACACCGATTCTTTACAAACTATTCCAAAAGATTGAAACGGACGCAAATCTCCCAAACTCATTCTATGAAGCAAACATCATCCTGATACCAAAACCAGGTAAAGATATAACCAAAAAAGAAAACTACAGGCCGATATCCTTGATGAATATAGATGCAAAAATCCTCACTAAAATACTAGCAAACAGAATACAGCAACACATACGAAAAATTATTCATCACGATCAAGTGGGATTCATCCCAGGGATGCAAGGTTGGTTCAACATACGCAAATCAATAAATGTGATACACCATATTAATAAACTCAAACACAAGGACCATATGATCATCTCTATAGATGCTGAAAAAGCATTTGACAAAGTTCAGCACTCATTCATGACAAAGACCCTCTATAAGTTAGGTATAGAGGGAAAGTATCTCAACATAATTAAAGCCATATATGCCAAACCCACTGCCAATATCATCCTGAATGGGGAAAAGCTGAAAGCTTTTCCTTTAAGAACAGGCACTAGACAAGGATGCCCACTCTCACCACTCCTATTCAACATAGTGTTGGAAGTACTAGCCAGAGCAATCAGAGAAGAGAAGGAAATAAAGGGCATCCAGATTGGAAAAGATGAAGTCAAACTGTCCCTGTTTGCAGATGACATGATCCTATATATCGAACAGCCTAAAACCTCTACAAAAAAACTGTTGGAATTGATAAATGATTTCAGCACAGTAGCAGGATACAAAATCAACACACAAAAATCAGTAGCATTTCTTTTCTCCAATAGTGAACATGCAGAAGGAGAAATCAAGAAAGCCTGCCCATTTACAATAGCCACCAAAAAAATAAAATACTTAGGAATTGAGTTAACCAAGGAGGTGAAAAATCTCTATAATGAGAACTACAAACCACTGCTGAGAGAAATTAGAAGATGGAAAGATATCCCATGCTCTTGGATTGGAAGAATCAACATAGTGAAAATGTCCATACTACCCAAAGAGATATACAAATTCAATGCAATCCCCATCAAAATTCCAAAGACATTTTTCTCAGAAATGGAAAAAACTATTCAGACATTTATATGGAACAATAAAAGACCACGAATAGCCAAAGCAATGCTGAGCAAAAAAAATAAAGCTGGAGGCATAACACTACCTGACTTTAAGCTATACTACAAAGCTATAATAACCAAAACAGTATGGTACTGGCATAAAAACAGACACACTGACCAATGGAATAGAATAGAGAATCCAGAAATCAACCCTCACACTTACTGCCATCTGATCTTTGACAAAGGCACCAAGCCTATTCACTGGGGAAGGGGCTGCCTCTTCAGCAAGTGGTGCTGGGATAACTGGATATCGTTATGCAGGAGAATGAAACTAGATCCATACCTCTCACCATATACTAAAATCAACTCAAAATGGATTAAGGATTTAAATATACACCCTGAGACAATAAAACTTCTTAAAGAAAACATAGGGGAAACACTTCAGGAAATAGGACTGGGCACAGACTTCATGAATACGACCCCAAAAGCACGGGCAACCAAAGGAAAAATAAACAAATGGGATTATATCAAACTAAAAAGCTTCTGCACAGCAAAAGAAACAATTAAAAGAGTTAAAAGACAACCAACAGAGTGGGAGAAAATATTTGCAAAATATACATCTGACAAAGGATTAATATCCAGAATATATAAGGAACTCAAACAACTTTACAAGAAGAAAACAAGCAACCCAATTAAAAAATGGGCAAGAGAGCTAAGTAGGCATTTCTCTAAGGAAGATATCCAAATGGCCAACAGACATATGAAAAAATGCTCAACATCACTCAGCATCCGGGAAATGCAAATCAAAACCACATTGAGATACCATCTAACCCCAGTTAGGATGGCTAAAATCCAAAAGACTATGAACGATAAATGCTGGCGAGGCTGCGGAGAAAAAGGAACTCTCATACATTGTTGGTGGGACTGCAAAATGGTGCAGCCTCTATGGAAAATGGTATGGAGGTTCCTTAAACAATTGCAAATAGATCTACCATACGACCCAGCCATCCCACTGTTGGGAATATACCCAGAGGAATGGAAATCATCAAGTCGAAGGTATACCTGTTCCCCAATGTTCATCGCAGCACTCTTTACAATAGCCAAGAGTTGGAACCAGCCCAAATGCCCATCATCAGATGAGTGGATACGGAAAATGTGGTACATCTACACAATGGAATACTACTCAGCTATAAAAACGAATGAAATACTGCCATTTGCAACAACATGGATGGACCTCGAGAGAATTATATTAAGTGAAACAAGTCAGGCACAGAAAGAGAAATACCACATGTTCTCACTTATTGGTGGGAGCTAAAAATTAATATATAAATTCACACACACACATACACACATACACACACAAACGGGGGGGGGTAAGAAGATATAACAACCACAATTATTTGAAGTTGATACAACAAACAAACAGAAAGGACATGGTTGGGGGGGAGGGGGGGAGGGAGAAGGGAGGGAGGTTTTGGTGATGGGGAGCATTAATCAGCTACAATGTATATCGACAAAATAAAATTTAAAAAAAAAAAAAAAGAGCTTACCTGGAAGTAAACTTATAGGATTAACTCATCTTCCTTTAAGTCTCTGGAGGCACCTTTGACCCCAACCATGTAGCATTTCATGTGACTCTGAATTTTGTTCTTCCGTAGATGACATTTTTCACTTTCTGTAATGTTTAGCCTTTCTTATTATCTTTATATTTTACATTGAGTGGTTGTTCAGGTAAATATCTTCTCCTTTTTTCCAAAAGTTTTTCTCATGTACCTAAAGATTCTTATTTCTCATTTTGATGAAATTCCTTCTATTATTTATTTCTTTGATTATTTTCTCTTTTCTTTATTGCTTCTTCATTATCTCATACTTTCTAACATCATATAAGATGAATTGATAGACTTTCGGTATCTTTCCATATCTCTTAATTTTTCCTTTTTTAATTTCCATATATTTATCTTTTTCTACACTACAGACTGCCAGAGTTAGAATTCTAAATTTGCCAACTTACTTGCTCTGTGACCTTGAGCTAGCTACTTGATCTCTGTGTATCTGTGATTCTTCATCTAGAAAATAAAGATAAATATAATAATACCTACATCATAGGAATGTTGTGAGGTTTAAATAACTTTATAGAGAGTGACTAATTAATGTTAGCTATTTTTCTTCCAGATCAGAAATTCAGTATTCATTAATCTTCATTCTATTATTGAGCAATTCTTTTGACATTTTAAAGTGTTGAGACAATTATAATTTCAATTTCCAAAAAAGTTTCTTAATATTTACTTTATTTGACCGCTGGCCAGTATGGGGGACTGAATGCTTGACCTTGGTATTGTAAGGCTGTGCTCTCACCAACTGAGCTAGCCAGTCAGCCCATTTTTTGATTTATTATTTCTATATAGAAGCCTATTTTTTTTCTGTAAATGCCATATGAATTTCCTCATAAAATAATTAGAAAAATTTGAAGTTCTATTCTTCCCCAAATTAATTGTTTCTATTTCCTCTACAGTCTGCCATTCTATTTCTATTTCTGGTGTTTTTATTTTTGACATTGTTTTTCTTCAAATGCTTTGAGATGCTCAGTTGTCAATCCATGTTAATGAATGAAGGATGTGAACTTTTAGGAAATAGATAGCTGGCCCTTGGTAATCTTATATACGGTGCAAGTTTTTTTCTCCTCCAGATCGTCCCCTTGGGTTAGAAGACTCACTGCAGGGTTCTGACAGGCAGGCTTCCTTTTAGGGTGCATGGGCAGGGACAGGTAGTCAGACCGTACAATTGACAACTTAATGTCCTTCTTGGTCAGTGTCACATTTCCTTGTTCGTGTCTTTCTTCCAGTCATTTGTGGAAGTCCAGATTTCCCTTAACTTCCACTCTGATTCTTTCTTTAGCTCCCAGACAAATACAAGGAGCCCAAATCAGACAAATAAGGCACTTTCTTTGGGGACTTCTCAGGCTTTTATTCAATTGCTTTCTATACATCTGCTATGGTCTGGATGTTTGTGGCCTCCCAGAATTCATACATTGAAATTCTAATTCCAAGGTAATAGTATTAGGAGGTGAGGCCTTTGGAGGTAGTTAAGTCATGAGGGCTGAACCCCTATGATTGGGATTAGTGCTGTTATAAAAGAGACCCCAGAAGGATTCCTTGCCCCGTCTGCCATGTCAGGACACAGAGAGAAGGTACCATTTATGAACCAGGAAGCAGGACCTCATCAGACAGCAAATCTGCAGGAAACTTGATCTTGGACTTCCCAGTCTCCAGAACTATAAAACACAAATTTTTGTTATTTATAAGCACCCAGACTGTGGTATTTTGCCATAGCAGACGAAATGGACTAAAACAGTGTCTAAAGAGAAAGAGGGACCTGACTAGCCCAACAATCCTTTATTTAATTTCTTTAATGATTTTGCAAATTTTCTAGTGCTTCTTTAAAAACAACTTTACCTCCTGCTTTGAAGACAGATTGTTCTGCTCTGGTTTATCTTTCAGTCTATTTCTCTCGGTATCCATGTTCTCAAAATTTGTACTTGATGCTTGGTACCTGTTCTTAATATATTGTATGCCATTTCATTGAATTGGGATAGCAGCAAAGGGATGAGAAGTTTGTGCTCTGTACACTATTTGGTCCGAAGTTAAGTCCACGTCTTTTCATTTATACTCCTTGTGCATTTTGTCCCAATTACTGTTTCTAATTATGGATTAGATGTGTTTTTGAATATGAACTAGGTCTTTCCAAGGCCTAACATAATTTTTTGTAACACAGAGAAGTGTATAACATCAGGAAATTTTCTTCTTCCTCATATTAGGCAGAGTTCTCTGGAGAATCAGTAGGAGATAGATAGATGGATGGATAGACAGATAGATAGGTGAGATAGGTATAGACTCAGATAGACAGGTATAGACAGACAGACAGAGACAGAGAGAGAGAGAGATGAGAGGGGATTTATTAGGAAAATTGGTTCACACAATTATGGAGACCGAGAACTCCTATTATTAGTAATCTGCAAGTTAGAGATCCAGGGAAGCCAATAAAGTGGCTCGGTTCAAGTCCAAAGGCCTCGGAATGAGGAAAGCTGATGGTGTAACTATCTGCCCGAGGCTGAAGGCCTAAGAACTTGAGAGGCCATTGGCACAAGTCCTAGAGTCTAAAGGTCAGGGAACCTGAGGTTCTGATGTCCAAGGGCAGGTGAAGAATGTAGTCCTGGCTCGAGAAGAGAGAGAGAGAGGATTTATTTTTCTCTGCCTTTTTGTTCCAGGCCTTCAGCTGATTGGATGGTGCCACCCACATTGAGTGAGGGTGGATCTTTCTTACTCAGTCTACTGATTCAAATGCCAGTCTCTTCTAGAAATACCTTCATAGACATACCGAGAAGCAATGCTTTACTAGCTATCTGGGTATCCCTTAATCCAGTCAAGTCGATGCATAAAGTTAACCATCACACTCGTCTTTCTTTAGAGTTTGGCTCTTCCAGTTCTAAGCTGAGTGTGCTGGATTACTTTACAGGGATCTCCAAGCTGAGAACAACAGGGATTACCTCTTCAGCTCCTAAATTAAGGAACTTTCCCTCCTCAATCCAGACTCTTCATCCTCAGTTGAATATGAAGCAGAATTGGTTTACTGGAGCTTGCCACTGGGAAAATATAAGGATAAAGAGAAGTAAGTGGCTTGGAGTCTGGAGAAAGAAGAAGAACTTTTGAGAACAGTATGTGGGGAGCAAAAGTGAGATAAGTTAGTCTCCCCTCTTCTTACCCATGGGGACATGTGTTGAACATGTTTCCCTATCACATTTCAGGATTTCAAGGGGGATTAGCATTTAATTTCCTGGCTAGAATTTACCTGGCTGCAGGACTTCTTAATCCATTCCCATAATACCATGAAAGGACTGTAAAGGAATGAGAAAGTGGTAAAATAAATGGAAAAAAGTTAAAAATCAGCCTTCCCTCAGTTTTCTAGAAAGTCAAAATGAGCATGATGGGAATTCTGAAATTTTCTAGGGACCTAGAGTTGGCCAAGGAAAGTAGCTTGAGCAGCAAGGTGCTGCCTAATGAGGTAAAGAACTCTATACATGCAGGTGGATGGACTTCCAAGTAGGAGTAGCCATTCTTCAGGAGACTGCATCAAGTCAGGAGACTGCAGAAGGCACTTAGTTCATGCTCAAAAATCATCAGACAGACCACATCATAAATCCAGAAGCTCGGTGTACTCTTTGGCTGAGTAGGGTGAGGATTGGCCAACAAAGAATTGAACAAAACCCAACTTAAAGACCTGAGATTTTTAATAATTTATTCATGTAATCACGCTCCTTTTGTGTAAATACTCTTCGGCCTGTTTTGAGAGATTTTAATCAGGTAGAAAAGGAAGACAGTAGAAGGCTAAGAAGTTTGGAGAGAGAGTGTTGAGTGGAAGAGAGAAAATGAAAATGTTTGTATAAGACTGTGTATTTACCCAAGGGACACTGAGTTTTAATCTAGAAGTGATTGTTAAAACTGTAGGACTGGAGTACATTTATAAGGTTGAAATAAATTTAGTTTTCCCAGTGAAATTGACTAACGTCAGTAAAAAAGAGGAGAACATTTATTTAAAAAAGGAGTTTCACATTTGCCCATATCTGAATGTTGACTGCATAATTCTGAGCACTTAATACGCAGATTAATGACCATTATCGTAGTGTACTTTACAAGTGTTGCCTAATAAAAATATTTTATTTATCATTACTTAAAGAGTAATTGTGTTTCAATGATAAAAGATAAAATTTTCACATGTGTCTCCCTCTGGGTTTGAGTTTAGACACTGTCATAGCTGTTCATAAATGTTCTAGCAACCTCCAAGGCCTAAATAGTTATCACACAGACTGGTCAAAAGTTACTCTCCATATGCCCCAAACAATCTCATACCTTTAAAAACTGAAAAGGAGGTCCGAAACTGAGCTTGCTCTTACCATTCTAATCATAAAAATTAAAGCTCTGGAGTGCCATTAAAACGTTCCCTATAAGTCCACCAAACCACATTTGATTTATTACTACCCTTGTTTAGACTTCCAAACCAGATTCTGCCTTAGTATATTTCAGGCACTCAATATTTATTAATTGATTCAGTACTAGAGGGAAAAGGATGGCATGATACTTATAGAATCATTTCCTGCTTGACATCCTCATATTAATTAGTATTTGCATGTGGATTGACTGATGTGAATTTGAAACAGATCAAACTTTATATTTCTTACCTTTGTGTTTGAATATTTGTCATTGAAGATGGCATTCCTAAATAGTTAATTCCCAAACTGAATTTTTAGCCATCTGTGGTATGAAAGAAGAAGTGCATAGCACTGTATGCAAACCTCTTTGGGGTTCAAAATTACATGTTTCTCTCTATCATGACAGTTCTTGACTGTATTCTGTCTCTTTATAAGTTTACTTTTGATCTCTGACTTCTGTTAAAGTTGATCCGGTACAGGTCAGTCTGACTTATAAACTACACAAAATTGTTTTTGTGGTTCAAAGCCCTAATATCAGATAATGTCAAAATCTTCCATAAAAATTTGCCTGTGCTTTTTGTTCCACAGATATTAATTATCTTCTTTATAATCTTATTCAAGTTTTGATGTCTATGTTGCTTTAAAAATACTAAGAGAAAAAAATTTAACTAAATGATGCTTTTCTTTGGAAATTAAATACTGATACCTACTCCTAAATGGAGACTTTCTTCCATAATTTTTATTTTCTCCTTAATTTTAAAGAAAATGACTTCTGTTGTAAAGTTAGGTCACTTACGTTTAGTCCCTGGTTTCACATTGTGGAACATGAGTAGAGTCTGCAATATTGGAAATTTTTCTTAAAATACATGCAGTTAGTCAAACTGACCCTTTTCTTAACTGCCAAACGAGGGTGTGGTGCTCTAACCTGGCTTCTAATCTAGTTTCTATTCAATAACCAAGTGACTTGGGACATGCCATTTGACCTTTCTGTATTTTACTTTACTCTGCTGTAAAAATGAGGATATAATATCAACTACTCACAGTATATTCAATTCAATGTACAAAAAATAGATGGATCATGGTTAGTATATAACAAACGAACAAACAAAAAACATAATCTTCCTTCCATTCTTTCTTTGCACTACAGAAATCCAATTTTACTTCAAAATAGATTATTCTTTTATTTGGGTATGATATTTTTTTCAGTTCTTGATATTGAGAGCACCAGGTACTAATATAGGAATTAGCTTTCCACAGCTGTAAATGTAGAAACGTAGCTACATGAGTGCTCTAGTGGCCTGGGAATTAGTATGCAGCAAGGCCAGCAGAGCAAAGCTACAGCTGAAATAACAGGTATTCTTTCTGGCATGGCATTTGGACACAGGTTCTTTTAAAGTTCTCTTTCATACCCTCCTCCCTGCCCCAAGAGATACTGGAGTTGTCTCCCTAGAAAGGAAACCAGATGCTGAGTCAGCATAAAATGTTCACATATAGACAGATTCTCCATTTAAAAAAAAATTCAATCACTGACTTCTCAGTGAGTAATTGTAGGTAGGCTATACTCAATCTATGCAAGGCACAAGTTGACTGTGAACTATTTATGCTTATTATCAGCATTTAAGACACATCCTCTTATGTTCATCATCACCTGTCTATTCAGAAGAAAATCTAAGACCTGTCCCTTTATTTGAAAGTCAAATGTATTTCTATATCTTTGCCACATCCATTTCACTTAAAGACTTAATTCCCCAAACCCAAAGTGACAAAATCCACAGCTTAGAGTCATTTATTAAAATTTAAAGCCTCAGTTTAAGTGAAGAGAGCTTTTAGGGAATCCCATGGTCCATGACTTTAAGACAATTACTTATTATGCAGGAATAATACTGATAAGTTAACATGCTTCTTCTCTGCCTTTAATTTATAGTAACTGTAATCATAGAATGTCTTTTGAGGTCTGTCTTGTTCTGCCATTTGGCAAATTATGTAGCAGATATAAACTCACCCACACCCAAAGGGAAAGAGAAAAAAAAAAAGAAAGAAAGAAAGAAAAAACACTCCAGGAGTAATTGATCGAGGCTTGAGGCCAAGCAGTCTATTTTTAGTGCTTCCTCTACAAGCCACACAATAAAAATGTAACTGAAATGGTGCTACTTTCTCCTCAGACTGTTTTTTCAAAGTGGAAGTTTAGCGCTGTTTAAATTGTTTATTTTCAAACCTTCTTCAAGGAACTTGGTTACTCTAGTTTTGGGGCCCTCAAATCCCAATTTCGCATTAATTATAACTCCCATGTTTTTTATAGCTTTACAGTAGCTGGCCTTGATAAAAATCTAGGTATCAACATGATAAATCTTCCCATTCTGTGTTGCTGAATTAGCACTTCGTCGATTGGATCTCATCTAAGTCTTCATGCGACTGATAGACCAGTCGATAGACCAGGTTTTCAAGTTATGAATCCTTTTTCTATGGGTTGCTTGTTTCAGTCAGCCTTTGCTTAGGGTAGCTAATTTACCTTTCTGGAATACCACTGGATTATAAATTCCTAATGAACAGGCAGCCATGTTTTAACCCTCTGTGTTAACCTTTATAACTTTGAGGTGAGAATTATTGTCTTCATTTTACAGGTGAGTTAATCCGAAATGCACAGGGTGAGTATCTTGGCCAAAACCACAACCAGTGTGTAAGGTACCAAAAATTTGAGCCCAGACAACTCTTAAAACCTGCCTTATGTTGTCTACTTACTAGTGAAGGATAAGAATTCAGGACATGAGTGTGGAATTAAATGAGCTTCTGTGAGACCTACTGGAGGTTTTTAAAATTATGGCTGATGCACATGAGATGAAAAAATAAAAGTGAAAGAGAAGTAGATAGAATAAGAAAGTTAGAGAGTAGCATCAAAGAAAGAATAGAGATTAAGAAAGGATGAAGAAGGAAATTAGCCCAAGTGAAGGAGTTAGTAGTGAAGAAGGAGAAAGGAGTTTAAAAGAGCTTAAAAAAAGAAATAGGAATATTGGAAGAAGAGGGTATTAAATAGAAAAGTCTTGAGAAAACATTATTGATGGGTTATGTTATTGGAAACAGTATTATATTATTGGGAAGAGTGTCATAAATTGAAAATATAAAATAAAAAATCTTTTATTCTTAAAATTGCTACACATTTGCTGTTAGATGATTGCTACCCAGATTACACTCACGGTAATCTCTTAGCCTCACAATCTTGATCTTATGTGAATCAACATCAGACACCATGGCAGGTCAGATGCTAGGGGGGTCATTTCATGGGAACACAGCTGTTTTTGGACTTTTACTATTCACTGAATCTGTACACTGTACAAAATAGAAAAAAAATGTACTTTAAGGGTTCTTTTTGATGCAGAAATATACTACCAATCCTCTCCTGAAATACCTTTCCTAGACTGTGTCTGAATACCAGTTTTCCCTTTCCAGTAAATAATCTACTCTAATTATCTGTAACCGGTATTTGTACAGTCTCATTGGTCACAGAGATGATAGGAAATCCCCAGCTGCAATAACAAAATACCATAGGCTGGGTAGTTTATAAACAACAGAAATTTATTTCTCACAATTCTGGAGGCTGGGAAATTTAAGATCAAGAAGATGCCAACAGATTCGGTGTCCAGTGAGGGTCCATTTCCTGGTTCATGGATGGTGCCTTCTCCCTCTGTCCTCACATGGTAGAAGGGGAAAATGCACTCACTTGGGCCTTTTATAAGGGCACTAATCCCAATCTCAATCACAAGGGCTCCATTTTCATGGCCTAATCACCTCCCAAAGGCCTCACCTCTTAAAAACTATCATCACATTGGGAGTAAGGATTTCAACATAGGAATTTGGGGGGAACATAAGTATTCAGACCGTGGCAGCCTTATTCTATTCTTGTCAAGCATTGTCTTGGCTACTTTAGTGTGCCCATTTCAGAACTCATATTCACCCAGGTCATATTTGTTCACCCACATGCCCCCATCAGTCACTGACAACAGTATCCTTCCGAGACAGGAGGATACTATTCTGAATTGATTAAAGTAGATTTGGAAGGGCCCCCCTCCTCCCAGCTTCTTTTCCTTCCTATGTTTCTATGTTTTGGGTTATCTAAGGCTTTTTGATTTTCCTTTTCTTTTCACTTCTCTCATTTTGGAAGTTATGCTTTGTTTCTGTTTTTTTGTTTTTTTGTTTCATTTTGTTTTTTGATTTTTAGTAATTGCCCATCGTTTTTAAATTGTAAACTTGATTTAACAAAGTCTAATGTGGATTTGTATGTCAGCTCTTTTCTTGAACAGTACAAAGATTTGGAGCTTTTTAACTCCTGTCATCATGCCCTCCTAATTTATTCATGATTGTTTGCCAGACTTTTATATCTACTTTGTATAACACTCCCCATATTTAATCATTGTTATTTTTGTTTTTTAAGTCTGCACTTGTTAAGTTTTACCTGCACGTGATTAGCACATTCTTTGCTTATCATTTCTTTCTACATTTCACTCCTTCCTAGTGTATCGATTTTCTTTTGCTTGAGATACATCCTTTAGAAGTTCTTCCATCTAGCAAACTCTATTAGAGACCTCTCTCAGTCTTTGTCTAAACATTTTCTTATTCAGTGTTAACTATTGAATGATGTAGGACATAGAGTTTTTTTTGATAATTTTTCCCAAAAGTTTAACTACATATTTATGAGAAATCTCTAGATGATAATTAAGAATCATTAAAACAGATTAATATCTTGAAAAGAAGCCATGGATTTTAAGTGTTGGGAGATAGCCATTAATTATTTCAAGATTAAAATCTAATGTAAATTAACTTGAAATTTTAAAAAAAGAGTGTTTAACTCAACAGCTTTTCAGTATAAGATGTTTAATTATCATGAAATTATCAGAGAGGTAAAATAGAAGAGTCCTGAAAGCTGATTTGGGAAATTATCTTTAAACAAAATGGGATACAAAGGTGACACTGAAAATTCGCATTGTGTCTAGCATTGAACAGTATTGAAGAAAGTATTTTTAAGTTTGAATACAAATCCATGGTATATAAACTCTATGAACACAGTTTCTATCTGTATCTTCACAACTGAAGCACAAGGATTTAAATGGGATTATTTGAAATTTTTCACTCATGAATATGCTTTCAATAAACACACTCCCTACAAACCATTGACTCCATTCAGCCTCCCTTTTCTGTCACTGTGCTTTCTACTCTTCTCCACCAATTCAGCTCTTACCTTTCTCTGAGGACTCAGGTTAAACCCCATTCTCTCGTCACTGAAACTTTTTGTATCTTTTAGGGCAGTGATTGTTTATACTGGCCGCTGCACACCACATTGTTGTATCAGCTCATTTTTCATATATTATTTTGCCAATTAAACTGAGAGAATGTTCTTGAAATTGGGGACCATACCTTTTACTTCTCTGTAACCCCCATAGCACTTTGTATGTCACATTGCATAAATGATTTTTTCTGCATTTCTTAGTCCAGTAGTCAAAACTAGGCAGTTTGGAAAGAGGAAAGGAAGATACAAGAAAATTGAAAGGATAGTTTCTTTCTTCATGAACTTAGAAATGTTAGTTCTCTAATCAAGGGAGCATTCACATATGCATACCTAAAATAATTGGAGAATAACTTCAAGATCATACATAAGCATGTGGACAAAAGGAAATGCAAACTAGTCAGCTATGTTTCAGAATAATTTGAAGAGCAATGTCTCCATAGAATACAGTAATAAAATAAGTCAGAGAAGGTTGACTACCTTGGTTTTAATGTGCAGTTTTTTCCCTAAATGTGTCACTTTTGGCATACAAACAATTTCTGTTTATGATGTTTTGTTTTTTGGTTGTTTCTTTTTAAAGATCATCTATTTTCATAGTATTTTCTGAGGTGTCTACATTTCATGACATTGAGAATTTTATTTAAGAGGAACTCTGACATACTCCATAGAGACATGGAAGACCACCTGCTTTCATAGATGTTGAGATAATAAGCTTTTAAAATTCCAAACAAGTAACAGAGCTTATTATGCTAAGTAGTGACCTTGTTGTCCATTATAGACTTTTTATCTTCAGCTTTCTTCTGGATATAGCTTAACGGATGCAAGTACTATTCAGCAAAAATCACAACTGCATTTTATTTGGTAAGGATTTTGATGCATTAAATCAAGCCTCTTTAAGTAAAGTATTTTCATATGTTCAACTGGTGACATTGACTTCAATACATTCCATAAAAATGTCCTCTATAAGTTAATTTAATGCCAAGAAAAAATGTAGTTATCTTTTTAAAAAAGTTCTCTTAATTCAACAGAATAAATATACTATCATATTAAGCAGTGGAAAAGGCTATACATGAATTAATTTGTACATATAAATTTTACAAGTACAGACACATGGCATTTATACTTTTTATATCATTATTTAAAAAATGTCTTGTCTCAGCTTCAAAAAAAAAAAAAAAATCCAGCATGTTAAAGCATATTACTAGGAATTTGCAGTCTCTTGTCTCCAAATGATACCAAAGGACCCATTTTGAATTCTAACTTGGAAAATTCAGCAACTCATGTTTTTTGACTTATGGTTATCAAAAACCCACCAGAGGGCAGAGAGTTTCAAGATGGCGGCGGCTGCGGCGGCTGGGGCGGAGTAGCTGAGGTGGAAAAGGTGACCACTGGGCCTCGGGCAGCCGGGAAACTTGTGGACCTTCCTCTGGCCATCTCTTAAGGGAGGACTGCTGCTGCTGGCCGGTCGTGGGGGCTCAACGCCACTTTGCCCCCGGCAGGAGAGGCTGCCTCATTTACAGGCAACAGCTTTGAAGTGTGGAGCAGGAAAAGAACTGATTCTTAGCTGCAAAAGTGAGTCTTGAAACAGGGAACACGGCGCCAGGGCTGCTGTGGATGCAGCCAGGATCCCGGAGGCTGGGGCCGCACTGAAGGCGGCCAGCTGCCCTATCCAGGATTCGAGGTTTCAGGCCGGCATTAAAGAAGACTCCTGGGAGCGCCCGAGCAGCGCCGCGACTGAACAGCCCGAGGCGGCAGCGCCGAGAACACGGAAGGCAACAAACCAGAGACAGAGCGAGCGCCCGACCTGGCACAGCACTGTGAGTGATCCCTGGCACAGCTCTGTTCGGGGGGTGAATGCCCGCGCGGCTCCCCGCCTGCACCACCAGGCCACTCACTGCCCCGGTGCTGCCTCCATTTTCCCAGGTGCGGGCAGCTCCGCCCTGCTCGGCCATCACTGAGCCCATTTGCTTGGCCTGGCGCAGGGCTTTCCGGACCCTGCGGGCCGGCCTCCTCTCCCACTCCCTCCGCGGTTCTCTGGCAGGGCTGGGGGTGTGGGGCGTCCCGACCAGTTTTGGGAGGGCTAGGAAGTACGGGCGGGCCGACTGTCACTCCACCACACCCTGGACTCCGGGCCCCGGTAAACTTCCTGTTACTGGGAGGCAGATACCATCTCTGCGAGCACCAGTTTGGAAAAAAGCCTAACGAATTTCTGGTTGGGAATAGTGTGGTAGGAGAGTTCCCAGGTCCGCTTGAACCTGCCGGAGAGCAGGCTGCAGGCAGGCACTAGACTCGGTTTATACCGGGGGGATACAAAGGTGAACAAGACCCGAGAAAGATCTACACAGTGCTACAAAGGCACCCAGAGAGACCGGTCGTCTGTGCCTAGCAGAAACCTGGTAGACTTCCTGGGCGAGGCGGTGCTGAGCAGGGTCTTGAAGGCCCAGCTGATAGACGAGGGGTGCAGAAGACACGCCCCAACCCAGCACAGTGTGCACAGAGGGGGGAGACGTGCGGCCAGGGAGGCGGAGACTCGACAGAAACCACACACCCGGTGGGGTCGCCACTGCACGATCTAACAGCCTGGGCCAGAGCACACGGAACGGGGAGAAGTCCTGTACAGAAAGTGAAAGCTCAACAGAGATAACACACCCTGTGGTACGTGATCCACCAGCCCAGCAGAGTACAAGCTGACCAGAAAGGTGGATCCCCGGAGAAGCCCAAGACCCGAGGCAACCACACACACAAGACACTAGAGGCCAACTGAGCAGTCACGGCGGGAGCCATACCAAATTGGCAACCACAGCAACATCCTAGTTAGTCATTAGTCTTAAACCGGTGGACTGTGAAACCCCCTGCCACAATGAATAAACACCAAAAAAAAGACACCAGAAAAACAAAAAATCAAGAAAGTACACCACCAAAAGTTAATAAATCTCATACTCTAGATCCTATAGAACAAGAAGCCCTTGAAATAACTGACAAGGAATTTCGAGTGATAATTCTAAGGAAACTGAATGAGATACAAGAAAACTCAGCTAGACATCATGATGAAATGAGGAAAAGTATACAGGATCTGAAAGAGGAAATATACAAGGAAATCAATGTCCTGAAAAAAAATGTAGCAGAACTTGCTGAACTGAAGAAGTTATTCAGCGAAATAAAAAACACAACGGAGAGTTTAACCAGCAGGCTTGTCGAAGTTGAAGAGAGAACCTCTGAACTTGAAGATGGGCTGTTTGAAATAACACAAGCAGACAAAAAGAAAGAAAAAAGAATCAAGGACATGGAAGAAAATCTGAGAGAGATATCAGACAACCTCAAGCGCTCAAATATCCGAGTCATGGGTATTCCAGAAGGGGAGGAAAATGGAGATTCCATTGAAAACATATTCAACAAAATAGTGGCAGAAAACTTCCCAGGTATAGGAAAAATCACAGATCTTCAGATCCAGGAAGCTCAACGATCTCCAAACGTATTCAACCCAAAAAGGCCTTCTCCAAGACATGTCATAGTCAAATTGGCAAAACTCAGAGACAAAGAGAGAATCTTAAAAGCTGCAAGAGAGAAGCGTCAAATCACCTATAAGGGAGCCCCAATCAGGTTAACATCAGACTTTTCATCACAAACCCTAAAAGCTAGAAAGGAATGGGATGATATTTTCAAAATACTAAAAGACAAAGATTGCCAGCCAAGAATACTCTACCCTGCAAGGCTATCCTTCCGAAATGAGGGGCAAATAGTATATTTCTCAGACAAACAAAAACTGCGGGAGTTCACTACCACAAGACCACCCTTACAAGAAATCCTAAAGGGAGTACTGGGTTTGGTTCCTGAAAAATAACTACCACTGCCATAAAAACCTAAGAAAAATCTAAACCCGCTAGTACAATAAAAATGGCATTCATGAAGAGAAAACAAGCTAACAAAAACACTATCTACAACCTAAGGAACCAACAAACACAGAAAACAAACAGTAAATCAGAAAGCAAGGAACAAAAGACACCTAAGACAACCAAACAACCAATAAAATGCTAGGAATAAATCAACACCTTTCAATAACAACTCTTAATGTTAAAGGCTTAAATTCCCCAATTAAAAGACACAGACTGGCTGACTGGATCAAAAAGCAGGACCCTACTATATGCTGCCTACAAGAGACCCACCTCACCCATAAAGATTCACACAGACTAAGAGTGAAAGGATGGAAAAAGATTTACCATGCAAACAGAAAAGAAAAACGAGCTGGAGTGGCTATTCTTATATCTGACAAAATAGACTTTAAACTAAAAACCATAAAAAGAGACAATGAGGGACACTACTTAATGATAAAAGGACTGATCCATCAAGAAGACATAACAATCATAAATATGTACGCACCCAATGTTGGAGCAGCCAGATTTATAAAACAAACTCTATTAGACCTAAAGAAGGAAATAGACACTAATACCATAATAGCAGGGGACCTGAACACTCCACTGTCAATATTAGACAGATCATCTAGGCAAAGAATCAGTAGAGAAACACAAGATCTAAACAAGACTCTAGACCAATTGGAATTGGCAGATATCTACAGAACATTCCACCCAACAACCTCAGAATATTCATTCTTCTCATCAGCACATGGATCATTCTCCAAGATAGATCACATATTAGGTCACAAATCAAGTCTCAATAAATTCAAAAAAATTGGAATTATCCCATGTATCTTCTCAGACCACAATGGATTAAAACTAGAAATTAATAACAAACAAAACTCTGGAAACTATACAAACACATGGAAATTGAACAGCATTCTACTTAATGACATATGGGTCCAAGAAGAAATCAAGCAGGAAATCAAAAAGTTTATTGAAACTAATGAAAACAATGATACATCATACCAAAACCTGTGGGATACTGCAAAAGCAGTATTGAGGGGAAAATTTATTGCATTAAATGCTCACTTCAGAAGAATGGAAAGATGGCAAGTGAACAACCTAACACTTCACCTTAAAGAACTAGAAAAACAAGAACAATCCAATCCTAAAGTTAGCAGACGGAAAGAAATCAAGATCAGAGCAGAACTGAATGAAATTGAAAACCAAAAAACAATTCAAAAGATCAACGAATCAAAAAGTTGGTTTTTTGAAAAGATAAATAAAATTGACAAACCATTAGCATGGCTAACAAAAAAAAGAAGAGAGAAGACTCAAATAACAAAAATTAGAAATGAAAAAGGCGACATTACAACTGATTCATCTGAAATACAAGGAATCATTCGAGACTACTATAAACAACTATACGCCAACAAATTTGAAAATCTGGAGGAAATGGATAAATTTCTGGACACACACAAGCTCCCAAAACTGAACCGTGAAGACGTAGAAAATTTGAACAGACCAATAACAATAAAGGAGATTGAAGCTGTTATCAGAAGGCTCCCAACAAAGAAAAGCCCAGGACCAGATGGATTCACAGCAGAATTTTACCAAACATTCAAAGAGGAATTGACACCGATTCTTTACAAACTATTCCAAAAGATTGAAACGGACACAAATCTCCCAAACTCATTCTATGAAGCAAACATCATCCTGATACCAAAACCAGGTAAAGATATAACCAAAAAAGAAAACTACAGGCCGATATCCTTGATGAATATAGATGCAAAAATCCTCACTAAAATACTAGCAAACAGAATACAGCAACACATACGAAAAATTATTCATCACGATCAAGTGGGATTCATCCCAGGGATGCAAGGTTGGTTCAACATACGCAAATCAATAAATGTGATACACCATATTAATAAACTCAAACACAAGGACCATATGATCATCTCTATAGATGCTGAAAAAGCATTTGATAAAGTTCAGCACTCATTCATGACAAAGACCCTCTATAAGTTAGGTATAGAGGGAAAGTATCTCAACATAATTAAAGCCATATATGCCAAACCCACTGCCAATATCATCCTGAATGGGGAAAAGCTGAAAGCTTTTCCTTTAAGAACAGGCACCAGACAAGGATGCCCACTCTCACCACTCCTATTCAACATAGTGTTGGAAGTACTAGCCAGAGCAATCAGAGAAGAGAAGGAAATAAAGGGCATCCAGATTGGAAAAGATGAAGTCAAACTGTCCCTGTTTGCAGATGACATGATCCTATATATCGAACAGCCTAAAACCTCTACAAAAAAACTCTTGGAATTGATAAATGATTTCAGCACAGTAGCAGGATACAAAATCAACTCACAAAAATCAGTAGCATTTCTTTTCTCCAATAGTGAACATGCAGAAGGAGAAATCAAGAAAGCCTGCCCATTTACAATAGCCACCAAAAAAATAAAATACTTAGGAATTGAGTTAACCAAGGAGGTGAAAAATCTCTATAATGAGAACTACAAACCACTGCTGAGAGAAATTAGAGAGGATACAAGAAGATGGAAAGATATTCCATGCTCTTGGATTGGAAGAATCAACATAGTGAAAATGTCCATACTACCCAAAGTGATATACAAATTCAATGCAATCCCCATCAAAATTCCAAAGACATTTTTCTCAGAAATGGAAAAAACTATTCAGACATTTATATGGAACAATAAAAGACCACGAATAGCCAAAGCAATGCTGAGCAAAAAAAATAAAGCTGGAGGCATAACACTACCTGACTTTAAGCTATACTACAAAGCTATAATAACCAAAACAGTATGGTACTGGCATAAAAACAGACACACTGACCAATGGAATAGAATAGAGAATCCAGAAATCAACCCACACACTTACTGCCATCTGATCTTTGACAAAGGCACCAAGCCTATTCACTGGGGAAGGGACTGCCTCTTCAGCAAGTGGTGCTGGGATAACTGGATATCGATATGCAGGAGAATGAAACTAGATCCATACCTCTCACCGTATACTAAAATCAACTCAAAATGGATTAAGGATTTAAATATACACCCTGAGACAATAAAACTTCTTAAAGAAAACATAGGGGAAACACTTCAGGAAATAGGACTGGGCACAGACTTCATGAATACGACCCCAAAAGCACGGGCAACCAAAGGAAAAATAAACAAATGGGATTATATCAAACTAAAAAGCTTCTGCACAGCAAAAGAAACAATTAAAAGAGTTAAAAGACAACCAACAGAGTGGGAGAAAATATTTGCAAAATATACATCTGACAAAGGATTAATATCCAGAATATATAAGGAACTCAAACAACTTTACAAGAAGAAAACAAGCAACCCAATTAAAAAATGGGCAAAAGAGCTAAGTAGGCATTTCTCTAAGGAAGATATCCAAATGGCCAACAGACATATGAAAAAATGCTCAACATCACTCAGCATCCGGGAAATGCAAATCAAAACCACATTGAGATACCATCTAACCCCAGTTAGGATGGCTAAAATCCAAAAGACTATGAACGATAAATGCTGGCGAGGCTGCGGAGAAAAAGGAACTCTCATACATTGTTGGTGGGACTGCAAAATGGTGCAGCCTCTATGGAAAATGGTATGGAGGTTCCTTAAACAATTGCAAATAGATCTACCATACGACCCAGCCATCCCACTGTTGGGAATATACCCAGAGGAATGGAAATCATCAAGTCGAAGGTATACCTGTTCCCCAATGTTCATCACAGCACTCTTTACAATAGCCAAGAGTTGGAACCAGCCCAAATGCCCATCATCAGATGAGTGGATACGGAAAATGTGGTACATCTACACAATGGAATACTACTCAGCTATAAAAACGAATGAAATACTGCCATTTGCAACAACATGGATGGACCTCGAGAGAATTATATTAAGTGAAACAAGTCAGGCACAGAAAGAGAAATACCACATGTTCTCACTTATTGGTGGGAGCTAAAAATTAATATATAAATTCACACACACACATACACACATACACACACAAACCGGGGGGGGGGGGGAAGAAGATATAACAACCACAATTATTTGAAGTTGATACAACAAACAAACAGAAAGGACATGGTTGGGGGGGAGGGGGGGAGGGAGAAGGGAGGGAGGTTTTGGTGATGGGGAGCATTAATCAGCTACAATGTATATCGACAAAATAAAATTAAAAAAAAAAAAAAAAACCCACCAGAGGATAAAAGGTCCATAATATCCAGGAAAAGAGACTATAGGGACAATTAGGTGAAAAAATGCCAAGTGTTGAATTTGGGAAAATCATAACAAGTTAGTCTGTGGCAATAAACAGAGTAAAACAGAAAATGTTCCTTCTACAAGAGATTCCCTGTATAATTGAAATAAAAGACAAGGAAAGGTACCAAGACATAACTTTGATTTAGTTTGCACTAAGGAAGGCAGAAAATTACAGGGACCGAGGTTAAATAATAACTTGTAATATCTCTTTCCTAGTATACTCTTTAATGAAAAGAAATAGTTTTAGAAATATTCTCTTAGTATGAGTATATATATATATATATATGTATACATATGTAAATTTGTGTGTTTATATATGTGAATATGGATGTGAGTACATATACAAATACATGTATATAGTTGTAAATAGGGTGCAAACTACAATGGCTCTAAAAATTTTTAGAGCATAAAAATGTCATCCTAAATATGCTATTGTTTTTTCTCTCTCATATTCTGTATGTAACACTGGTACCAGAAAAATAATTTCTGGGAAGTACAATTATAATCTATGATGATAACCTCAAAAAATTCAGGAATATTTACCTAACATCTATTTTTCTCTATAAACGTATCACTTAAAAATGTAAATAATCCCTTCTTTATATGTTGTCCAGCCTATCTAAATGCTATTGATATATTATGACGTAGGAACGCACATCCCACTATATTGAAAAGTAATGAGTTTCTTTTATTCGATATTAAACTCCTTGTCGACTTCTATGGCTCTATAAATTTGGAATTCCATGCACAAATATATTTTCTTATAAAAATTTTATTCATAGTTGTTTTCCTTTTGGTTATTCCCTATCATCTTTTTTTTTTTTTTTCTTCGAAATGATGAATACACATTTTTGGTCTTTAATCTTTTTCTTTTATTTATTTTAGTTCCTCTTCTTTGAAATTCCATTTTCTTTAGTAGCCAAAGCTATATTTCGAATCTAGAACTTCCAGTAACAGCTTATTTTGGTGACGTGTATACGTAGAGAAGAATGTTTCTCTTTCTACTTTGAATAATGCCCACTTTCTTGCAGGACTTTCTGGTTGTATAAGCACATTATCTACAACGAATAGATAATATGTACTGTAGGGCCAATGATTTCATTGAGTACAGAACAGATTTCAGTCCCTCACTGTTAGTTTCCTTCTTTTTAAAAATAATATCTTTTTTCAATAAAAAATATCTTTCTTCTCCCCATCCCACCATTGCTGTAGTGTTTCTTTTCTTTTAAGATCTTTTTGAGTCTCAGATGTGAATTTAAAGTAGATGCCCAGTGTCATCCTTTATAACTCCTGCATTCTGCGAGTGTTAATGTGGGATCTTAACACAAAAGTTGATAAATCTTATTCTTTCCTCTTGTCTCTATGCAGACTTGTTTTTCTCTCAAACAACTACAGTAGTCCCCATAATCCATAGTTTTGCTTTCTGTGGTTTTGGTTAACTGCAGTCAACTGTGGTCCAAAAATGTTAAATAGAAAATTCCAGAAATAAATAATTCATAAGTTTTAAATTGTGCACCATTTTGAGACGTGTGATGAAATATCACACTGTCCACTCCATTGCAGTCAGGACGTAAATTGTCCCTTCGTCCTGTGTGTCCATGCTATATATGCCATCAGCCATTTAGTTATTGACATTGTCTGCTCCTGACATTCAACCATAGACATAATTATGGCTTGATGATCCAGGATTGCCCAAAGCAATGATCCTCCTTCAAAGTATCATGAGAAGGTCAATAGTAGCCTAATGCTGCATCACAATGCCTATGTCATTCAGCTCATGTCAGCCCATCACAGACATTTTATCATCTCCCATCACGACAAGATGAAGGGTGAGTGCAGTACAGTAAGGTATTTTGAGAGATAGAGTGAAGAAGAGAAAAACCACATTCGGATAACTTTTATTACAGGATATTGTTATAATTATTCTATTTTACTATTATCATAAATCTCTCACCGTGCCTAATTTATAAATTAAACTTAATCATAGGTGTGTATGTATAGGAAAACATAGTATGTATAAAGTTTGGCACTGTGTATGGTTTCAGCATACACTGGGGGGTCTTGGAACATACTCACTGCCGAAAAGTGGGTACTACTGTCCATTGCCCTTTGCCCAGTAGGTTGTATTTGAATTTATTTTTAGTGATTTTATTCTTTGCTAAATACCCCACCAATTTACATAAAATAAACATAAAAATACATTTCCTGTGGTTAGTTGGATAGTCTAGAGGGACTAGCTTATGTGTGATAAATTAAAAACAAACACTCAAATAAATATTTGTACCTTGAAAGAGCAGTTTCTGAAATTATAGTATTTTCTGTGTGAGTCACAGCATGCTAATTGCTGTAGGAAGTAGCCACCTAATGTACAATGTCTAAACACCTTTTTCTTCCTCATGTTAACAGAAAGAGTAGCTGAAGAGTTTGTCTTTCTCCAAGCCGTCATTCAGCAACCCAATTGATGAACACCTTGACACCTGTAACATGTCTTCAGAGGTTGCTTTGGGGTCAGTTCCACTTCAGGCAGCAGAAAGTAGAGAATAACAGGAAAGAGCAAAGATGGGAGATTGTAATAACCCAGATCTAGACATGACACCCATCATTTCCACGTACATTCTATTCTGTTGTCTAAAACTGCATCACATAACTATTCTTAACTTCAAGGAAGAAGCCTGGAATAGATGGTTTACTGTGTTCCCAGGAAGAAAAAATAATTTTTTTTTTTTTGGAGAATAGCTGGAAGCCTCTGCCATATCTACTTTACTCAGAAACATTTTTCCAGAATCAGAAAAGGTGTAGAAGGAAGACACTAGCTACAGACAGTTTGTGTTAGCTATTTCAAGGTCTTCAATATGCCCAAAGTATGTTCAGCTGCCAATTTCCAGAGCTGTTCTGTGACTCAGGCACAGCTGTGTAATGGTTCTGACGTGCTGCCATCATTTCATCATCAGAGGTTACTAATAAACTTACTCAATGGCAGCCAGTGTTCAAGTGTTCATTACATAAATGTGCCAAAATAGAAGTGAGATTTAAACTAAACCTTAATAACCACCCCCCCCCCAACACACACACATCCATTAGAAGTTATTTGATTCTTTTGTAAATTCTTTTCTTGAAGAAGGAGGCTAGCTCAGTGACAGGCTCGTCGGTGGTTAAAATGAGTTATCAGATACAATGAATTCTTTTTTATTGAAAGTGCTATTTTTTTCTTCCCTGAATTCCAAATTAATGAGATTTACAATACCAAGTTTATAAAATGCTAAGTTAATGAATTATAATAAGGAATAAGAATATGTCATTGTAAAGCTGCCATTGATACTGAAAGGAACAGCTATATGAAGAAATTCGAATCATAATTCAAATGACTGAGGAAGGCAAAGGTTATAAGAAGAAAAATGTCAATGTGAGATTAAATTGCTTTATGCCCATCAGAAGACTCTAGAGGAAAGTATTATTTGACTTTTAAAATTAACTAGTGCATGATTCTATTCAGAGAAAGCAAATCTTCTTTTCTGATTTTACTCTAAGCCCAAGAATTTCCATTTAAAACCTGACCAATACTGAGAAAAATTACATAACATGAGAAAACTGCTACTGTGTCCATGTGCAGTTATAAAGGCAGATGTCTTACCAAATCCTGTCATTCAGCGTACAGTGACCCTGATATTTTTGGAGTTGTTCTACTGTCTTTTTATGCCTCTATGCATTACCCCTTCCCCATACAAGATACCTGGTTACACCTGACAGTTCAGAGCTTCCTCATCGTAGCACTTTACCAGGGTCTTTGCCCTTCCAGCCCCAGTCTGTGCTGCTCACCTCTGCTCATCCATTCACTCCCTCCACTGTCAATGCTCAGCTGGCCTGACAGCAGTCCCCGAAGGACTTGCTCCTACAGGCACACAAATGCCTGTGTGACTCGGTGATATTAGGAGTGCTATCAGTACAAAAAATAACTGCTCATGCAGAAATTTCAGGCATTCTGCACTCAGTGAAAGATTTTATTGTGGGTATATAATCATTTTTCCTCAAATTATGACATATATCCATTGCATAAGGTTGCATTTTATGTGAAAACTGCATGTCTTTGTTTTTTCATTAATGCAATGGAATTATTTATTTATAAACTCTATGTAGAAATGGATAGAGAAGTAAATAACAATTGCTACCATTTTTGACTATTATATGCCATTCACCTCACTAAGTACTTTCTTTATATGTTACCTAAATTAATCCTCCAAAAAACTGTTTATGTATTTTCACCCTTGTTTTACAAATGAGGAGACAGGTTTTTAAAGTTTGTAAATTGCACAAGCTTACCCAAATAGAAGTGGGAGATAAGCTTAGAACTTAGATCTGTTTAGTGCCAACACCCATTATCTTAACCACAACGAGTTTATCCTGTCCTCAAATATCTATTTTCACTTTTACTCTCAATATGAAGTAAGTTAGAATTTTTTTTATTGTTTTGAAGAGAATTTAGAGCTCACCTTGCTATACAGAGACCCATAGAAATTAAATGTCCCTACTTCAAGATAACCTACTTGGTTAACCGAGTAGCACAAACTAGAACTAGTGTTGCCTCTATAATGTGCCACCTCCTGCACTGGAGCTTAGATGATTCATCTAACATGCCATTTTAGAAGCTGATTTCTTTCAAAACTTATCTTTTCAGCATCTTAGCATCTTAGATGCAAGCATAGTAGATTGGAAAACATGGAAAGATTCTAAGCTTAGTAGTAACATACTCATTGGTAATATATTGTTAAATTTACACTCTAAATTCAAGAGCCTCTAATGCCTTGTAGATAAGATTGGAATAAATAGGGAAATTGATGAGATTTGTTGCTGGACTCAGCTTTTCAAGAAGAGCAAAGAAAAAACCAAACAACCAACCAAAAAAAACCCCAAAATGCAGTCTTTTTTGATCACAAGATCACATCCTAGATGAGGAGATGTACATGCTCTCACACCAAGAGACCCACTGAGAGAGGGACTCTCAGCGGGGGTCTTCCCACAGGCCTGAGGAGACATTCACATAGAGAAACAAAATTGCCATTCATCTGCTTTTGTTGTCTCGAGCTGGGGAAGTGACCAGTTTTACTCCAACTCAGGACCAATCAGTGGGTTGCCTTTGAGTACTGAGAGGATGCTGCTGACCCACTGTCAGTAGGGTATGTGCTCTGAGCAATGTTTTTTCCATCAGCAGTGACTGACTTGTGTGGCTTTGTCCTTCTTATGACCAAGGGCATCCATTTTCAAGACAGCTGGTCAGGGTTTGGGATAAATTCTGCAGCTGTGTCGGGGCCAAGGTATAAGGCCACATATGGAAGAACTCATGCTCTCAACTAAATTAGCTTCAAGGCTTAACCAACTAAGCTAGATGGCAATAGAGCACTTTCCCTTGAAGCCCTGCCTGTGCACATATACTCACATACAACTATAGACAAAAGACAGGTGTGTTTTGATTATGCAAATCACAGAGGGCCATTGTAGGTCACCAAACCAGTTTTTGAGACCATTCTAAATTAACCTTTACCCCCAAGAGAAAATGTAGGAACAGATCAGTTTAACCTCTTGAAAATCTTCCTCAAGAAACATGCTCTTATTAAAAACATTCAATAAATGAAATACTTTCCAAAATCAAGATCAAAGCATAATATACAAAATTCCATTTTCCCCCAACATCTTGTTAAGGCTGTTCCTTTTAGGGTCACTGATTCTAAACTTATCAATTTCAATCTCTGGTCTTGAAGTGAAGACACACTTTTTCCTGAGCTCTGTCTATGAGCTTTGAGACAGCACAGTGATTGAATTTGGATCCGGCTTTGAGTCCCAGTCCTGCTTCTTACTAGCCACACATTGGCAAATCCCAAATGCTCTGTGCTTTGTTTTCACCTTAAAATGGAGTACTTAGATTTGGTCATAATTGAGATACCCCAATTTCTGAATTTCCCAATTTACAAAATTTCACAACCTATTTTTTTCCTTTCCCATGACAGCAGTCATGTAAAGTCCTCCAGACTATTCACCCAAAGTAAAAATCTGTATCTTTACTGTGACCCTCAAGGCTCTGCCTCCCATTCCCTCTCCCACTTGGCTTCCTCTGCCCTTCTCCTTGCTCCCTATGTCACCCTGGCTTCCTCGCTTCTCAGGCATACCAGGCACCCTCTGAAATAGCCTTTGTACCAGCTGGAATGCTTTCTCTCTAGATAACTGTGTGGCTTGCTTTCTCATACCTGTTAGCTGTTTATTCAACTATCAACTTCTCAAGTCCAGCATTTCTGGTCACTCATGAGATATCACTGTCCTCATTCTGACTCTTCCTATCTTCCTTCTCCCACTTTATCTATTCTCCTTAGCATTCACTACCTAAATACTGCATATTTTACTTATCTATCCTGCTTTTACTTTCCCCTGCCCCCACGTAAGCTTCACTAGGACAGGGATTTGCATCTGTTTCACACCTAAAACAGTACCTCTCACAAAGTAGGTGATCATTTAATGTTTGCTGAGTGAATAAATGAATGAATGAGTGGAATTAATCTTAACAATCATCTCTAGAGACCCCTGTTCATATATTTCTGATACCTTGAATGGTTTGGCTATTGGGTTATGTTATTTGAAAAGGTCCAACCAAAGCTCACTAGTGCTTTTGGGGTGAGAAAAAAATAATCTTATTTCTTTTAAGCTCTAAATCTGATCATTATGTTTCAAAAATTCATGCATCATTCCATAATTATTCCCTCAAAATGGATTTCTCTTCTGGATCCATTGCTTCTTATAAGTTCCACAGCATCTAGAGAAAAATTGGGAAAAGATAGTGTTTAAACTCATGTCTCAAATGTGACTCTCCTTAATGCAAATTGAGTATGAATTTATTAGAAATCATTAGTGGATAAATGTTCTCCTATTATGTAAATATGTGTCTTTAATCTGAAATGTGAAAAGTGAATTGCTTTCCAGAATATCTAATCTTCAATTCTGTAATTAGGTGAGCAGGTGGTTAATTACAGGTGCTGTTAGTGACTTGCCCCTCGTCACAAGAGCACAAATAGGTAATTCTATGCATCCCAAGTTAGTCTTGGGGGCAGTTGTGTTGGCTACACAACTTTTAAACCCATAGTCTGTTAAGTGCCTGAATACATGAACAGAACTTTTATAAATACCAAAGTTGACCCTTCATAACTGATGCACATTAAAAAAATTTTTTAAATGACAGATTCATATTGATTTTTATATATTACTTTACAACAGTAGTTGATTGAATGTCTAAAAAGCTGGTGGAATAGGGAGAGAAATTGTGTTTGCCTACATTTTTGAAACTGTGCTATAATAGTATGTGAAATGTCTACATGAATTATGAAAGGGGTCATTAAATCTCTATCACTAAATTGAGGGTCCTGGACCTTCACTGGGGTACTCAGTTTATGATCTCACTTATTTTCTAATAACTATTTAAGACATAGTGTTAAGGAAAAGATTATAAAACATGTCCAGGTGCTGAGCTTGTTGTCATAACCAATAACACGTAGCCATAGAAGTAAATTCCATGTAGAGTATTCTCCCAGATATTAAAAGGACTATATATAAAATGTGGAAAACCCAAGAAACCTAGCATAAAAAATTGAATTTTCAATTCTAAACTCTGTTAAGATGTAGGAAATGTTTATAAAAGACAGAAAGAAAGCATAGTTTGGGGGCAGAGATTGATTCATCTTTAAAGAATTGTGAAGCCCCCGACACGTCCTCCTGCTTCTGATCACACACCTTTGAGATCCAGGGAGGTGTATTGTGGTCTTTTTCAAGCTCAAAAACTTTACGGCCTTAACGACACACAAAGAGATGGAATAACATGGAGAAAGAGAGGTTGGGGAAAAAAAAGAAAACCTGAGAAGCATTGTAGAATAATAGGCTGAAAGTAAATAGAGAATAACAAGGGATTGACATTTTGATCTCCAAAATGTTGTAATTGTCTTTCACAGAAATAGGAACTTATTTTTCAACAAAGTATGATACCATAGCCTTGTCCTAAAGAAGAGTTAGTCAAGATTACTGTTGTGGCCGTATAAAAATGTGGGAAATGTCAAGTGGGATCCATCAGATAAAGATTATTTGACTTATCTCTGAAACCGCACTCTCCCCCCCAAATTTTCAATATTGGAATTTGGTAAGAGTAACTTAAATTAAATTACATTAGAAACAGAGTTGTGACAGTGGACCTTGCATAATTGTAATAAGGCAAAATGAGTTGTAATGATGCAATAATGAACTTGGCTTCTGGAGCCATATATCAAAACTGGCTGCTCATGATCTTGTCAATTTTTACACATAGTTTTCCTTTGCCCACTGTTCTTTGCTTATGCCTTGTCTCCATCATCAATCGATATTATGGTTTAGGGAGGGCTTTTGGTTTTCATGTGATGATGAGAGATCTGAATTGATAATCAATAATTGCAGTAGGAGACAAGGTTTGACCCCTGGTCTTTGACTCTCAAAACTATCTTCCATTTTTGTACCTGAATATTTTATCTTTTGATGGTTCCCCGCCACCTCATTAGATAATGTGCAGCCTCCTCAGCATGATTTATGAGGCCTTCCACGAGCCAGCCCCATCTCTCATCATTCTCTTTGCCTCCTGCACCTCTGCCCCATCATTCCAGTTGCTGGCCAGTTTTAGTTTCCCCAGTACACCACACTGGTTCACTCATTTCTTCATGCCTTTCCATCTGCCTAGAACAGCTTTCTCCATAGACCTTTGCTTTGCCTGGCAAATTCGGGTCACAACTTCAGTCCTTACCTTCTCTTTTCCCAAAGTACTTTTACCTACCACATATAGCACATGGTCATGAGCTTCTGTGTTAGTTGCAGTCTCCCCCGTAGAGTGTAGGTCAGAAATTTGCCCCTTCATCATGATTTCCTGAGAACCCAGCACAGTGCCTCTCTCACAGTAGATGCTCACTGTCTGTTGAGCTGAGCTGTACAGTATACTCTAGTCTGCATAATATATTCATCCATCCATCCATTCATTCAAACAGCAGGTATTGGATTTCACATTGTTTTACCATGGCCTTGCTAAGATAGCATATTGTCATAAGTAAAGCATGATTAGCTTAAAAGTTTTAAAATTGCAGTAGCTTTGACAGTTTAAAAGTGATAAACTGAACAGAGAACACTGAAAATGCATTTTGCCCACATCTGGTTATTTAAGTAGCACTGAAACTCTTAATAGGCTTTACAAATATTCTAAAATTCAAGACCTGATTTATTAAGTCAGATTTGAGAGCTAATTCTCATACAGCTAATAACCTAATGTGACAAATTGCCTCATATGGAAGGAGATGTCCAATTTATCAAATAAGAGAGAAAGGAATAAACTGAATACTTCATGCTTTGAAAATGTTTGCCCTTTTCAGCCACATTGCCCAAGATAAACATCTACATTTTGGTATATAGGCCACCAAGCAGGTTTTGTGTACTTGTTTTCTTCTGCCAAACTAAAAATAACAATCTACAAATTTTTGTTTGCTTCTAAGAATATTAAATAAAAAAAATTTCAAGCAAATACAAAATTTAACATTATGCCATCAGGCAACTTAGTGAATACTTTTTGTTCTTTATCAAGATACATTATAAACTCTTGATTATAAAATTTAAGCAATCAGTATATTTTAAAGGATTATTATACGTAGGAATAAATTGAATCATCACAGAATAGGGAATTAAGAGCAGCCAGCTACCACCATCAATCCCAATTAGTCAATCTTCTGCTACCATCTAATGTTGGAGCTGTTTCTAAAAAAGATTCAGAGTGCAAATAATCACTATCATTTGAAACTGTATCATATACCAACCTGTTTCCACAAAATGCATAAATTTCAACTCCTTCCCAGAAGGGGAAGATAATAGTTTGGTAAAATGGAGAAATTTTTTTTCTTCATTTGGAAGCTTCAAATGAGAGAAATCATGTGACAGTGACTATTTGAGTACTAATATTTCAACTAAATCCTAAGGGAAGTTACTCCTTTCCCTAATATGGCTATGTGACAGTGTCTACATATGTTTTAATATTTCTTTTTAAAGTTAAAAAATAAACACAAAATGTAATTGTAATTAGAAGACATTAATTTAGTTTTAAATATGCTTATGCATTTAATTTGAAAATACATAATTTAGAACCTACTCACAATTAATTAATCCCCTAAATATTGTAATTGTCTTTCACAGAAATGGGAAGCTCTTTTTTAGTCAGGTATCACTATTCTAGGTTTTGGCCATGTAATGGTTTAAAAATGGACATGATCCCTGCCCTCAAATAAATGAACAGATAATTTCAGAAAATGGTAAACTAATGTGAGGGAAACAAAGCAGGAAGGGCAGAATGATTGGGTCAGCAGAGAGGCTGAGAGGGCCCTAAGTCAGCCTGCATGGTCAGGGAAAGCCACTGTGAGAAGGTGACATTTGTGCTGAGATCTGAAGGATGAGAAAGAGCCCTGGGAAGAGTTGCAGCAAAAGTGTTTACAGCTGAAGACACGGCAAGGAGCGGCCCTTGGGCAGAATACAGCTTAATGTGGTGAAGAATGGGAGGAAAGTCACATGGCTGGGACACATTGGGTAAGAAAATTTAGTCTGGGGTCAGATCATGCAGGTTGTTTAGGCCATTTGTCTTAGTCTGTTTTGTGTTGCTCTAACAGAAGACCTGAGACTGGGTAACTTAAAAAGAGCAGAGGTTTATTCGGCTTACAATTCTGGGAAAACTGCATTTGGCACGGGCTCCAGGCTGCTTCTACTCATGGCGGAAAGTGGCAGGCAGCTGGGTACAAGCAGATCACATGGCGAGAGGAAGCAAGAGAGAGAGAGAGGAGGTGCCAGGGTCTTGTAAACAACCAGCTCTTGCAGGAATTAATGGAGTGAGAACTCTCTCATTATTTCCCCCACCTAGGGAGAGCATTAATCCATTCGTGAGGGATCTGCCCCTGTGACTCAAACTGTCAGACTGGGGATGAGATTTCCACATGAGTTCTGGGAAGACAAGACATCCCAACTCCATCACCTTTTAATGAGTTTGGATATTTTCAAAAAACAGTGAGAAGTCATATTCGTACTTTGGCTAAGTGAACAACATGATGGCTTATTGGTTTAATTTTTTTAAAAAATCCTCAGATTTTTGTGTGGACAATGGATTGTAAAGAGACAAGATTGGAAACAGGAAGACCAGTATTGCTAAGAAAATTAGAAACTAACTTTCAACTTTTGTCAAAGCTACTCCAGTTAAGTGTCAATTCTATCATTGAATGAGTAAGACAAAAATGACCTTAGGAGTCATATTTTTCCTCATTTTACAGATGAAGAAACTAAAGCCTAGGGATGTTAGGTAACATAACTTACTACTTGATCAAGCTGTGTCATAGCAGTGTCTATTACTACTCCCAAGATAACCAGCCTTCCAGGAGGCCTGCACTTGCAAGTCACAGCAGACGCCAGGTTGCCTGAAGTCTTTGAGGAGGTGGCACAGCAAAGTGCTCAAGGCACCCACAGTGGACCCAAATGACCTGCTTTCATACCCTTTCTCACCTTACTGGCTGGGTGATTACCAACAAATTATTTAACTTCATTGGGCATTAGTTTCTTCATCTATGAGCAGCAATGATAATAACAATACCTACCTTATAGGGTTAGTGTAGGAGATACATGAGCTAATATTCATAAAGCACTAGGAACTGTAGTTGACAAGTGCCATAAAATGGCTTTTAAAAATAAAAAAGCGTAAGATATTGAAACACAGAGGTGGCAAATATTGCAAGCGTCAAGTGTCAAGGGCCTGAGGGGCTTAGATGTGGGGGAAACTTTCATACCTAGCGGAGCACTTGGGAAGACATATACAGTAGTGGGAAAGATGAACGTTGTACATTGCTCAAAGGGATTACTTGATGATGATATTGTCAGAAGCATCCACTATTGGTTTCCTACCCACTCACCATTTCTCTTCCTTTACTTTTTTCCTGTAGAGTTCATGACTCACAAAAAAAGCTAAAAAAAAAAGTCACATTCATGCTTTCCCAGACTTCATTTCTGGGTGTGGCTGTCTGATTCTGACAAGGGACCATAGGGGAACATGTGTGTGTGTGGCAGATGGTGACTCCTAGGGAGATTCCCTTTCTCTTCATAATTTTGAATGTTCCTATATGAGGAGTCGATGGCTGGAATGGTGGCAGCCAATTTGTGACCATGAGGAAAAGTCCAAGTGTATTATCACAGAATCATCAGAGTCCTGTAATCATTGAGCTGCTGAAATAGCCAACTATAAAACTACCTACATCAGGAGTTCTTTTTAAGTGTGATTTTAAAATAAATTCCTCTTGTATCCTGTCTGACATACTTTCCTCAATCATTCATTTTTCAACAAATGTTAATTAGATCTGTCTAATGCCAGATCTCCTGCTTAATCTTAATATATGAGTAAAAGATGTATGAACTCTAGAAGCATTCACGATGATTTTCTTATTCACTGTTTATTTCTGTGATTCCTCCTTACCATATTGCAAATAATTTGAAGTCAGGGACTGATTTTTATTTGTTTTCCCCCCTCACACCTACACAACACCTGCTGAAGTTCCTTGGTTACCAAATGAACTTGATTAATGTTTATTGAATTATATTGAATAGCTTTGGGTAATTGCATTTCCTTTCCCCATCTCTTATAGCTATAACTCCATATAACCTAAGATGATTAAACCTTAGATTGAAAAACACATATTACATTAAGTATTAATTTTCTCACTCTCAGCTAAAGTTCAGTCAAAGAAAGCAATATAAAATGAGGCTTGGGCAGTCTCAGAATCAATGTGAATAGATGGATTACTCTAATTGAAAGACATTCTGGCTAAGAATTATGCTTCACTCAAATTAAATATGACCTCATAAAAATAGGAAAAGAAAAATAAGATTTATTTTGAATTTACATTATTGATAAACTTTCCTTATTAATACCATTCATTAGAGGATATTGTTGGGGGAGGGAGAAATGTACCTTTCTCATATAAGTCTCTCAGCATTGCTAAAGTACTGCGACAGCTTTCTCTGAAAATTGCTTGAACATATTATTTTTTCATTTGTTTCCACTCAGCTTTTTCCCATCTACTTCAAAGTGAATGTAAGAGCACTTTCCAGAGTGAGCTGGTCTTCTCCCATCTCCAAAGTGAAGAATACAGTAATGCAGACTGTAATATCATTTGATTATCACAATTTTTCAATCTTTTTGAAGATCTGAATAAGGCAGAATTGAGCTCCTCATTGCATAGTTTTCTTAGAGCACCATTCATCTCCTCTTATTTCATCTAGGCTCCAACCCCGTCCTTTACTTCATGTCTTATGAAATTATTCTCAGGTTTCATCTGATGCGGAACACTGAGAAAGTAGGGCTATAGTCTAATGTCTGAAGTTTCAAAATGTCCTTTGGATTCCTACATAGAATCTGAAATGTAGACACTTATAAGTAACTAGGCCTTGGCTCCTTCTGATGCATTTAATTTCATTGTTCCTGAAATTCTTTCTCTACACTTCCTATAAGTTTCCTTTTAAGTTTCACCTCCTATAAAAAGTCTTTCATGATTAAGTAGAATTTGGGAGTTCCAAATTAAAACAAATTGTCTTCCCTTATATCCCATCATCATTTTAACTGTGTTCATCTTCTTATGTATGGAAAAATTGATTTTTCTGGGTTTTGTATCTTATTTTCTTACCTCAAGTATTAGCAAAGTGGTTTATAGTTAATAGATTGTCCAAAAAGAACTTGCATTAAAAACCTATTATATGCCAGGGACCTAGAATGCAAAGCAACGTAAATGAGCCCTGGCTCAATGAGTTCTTCTATTTGGGGAGAGAAACAAGCAAGCAGACAAAAGCTTGTCTAGTCTTTGCCAGGCATATAGCAGATATTTAATAAATGTTCAAGAAGGAAATAAAAGACTGAGCAAGGGCTATGTTTGAGTGTACATGCTTATTCATGGAGTCCCAAGGATTTTATCTGTATTAATTTCCTTGATGATCTCATAGAGTCTCAGGATTTTACATACTGTGTATGAACTGATGACTCAACTGCTCCTCTGAATTTCTCTGCATATCTGATTTTCATGTGGATAATTCCTCTTGTATATCTAAAATGCTTTATAAACTTTGCATCCCAAACCCAAATTTCTGAACTTTTCCCCAAAACCTATAACTCATCCCCATCAGTGAAAGACAACTCCATCCTTTCAGGTGATCAGGCCAAAAATGTTGACTCCTTTTTCTTTTACATGCCACATCAAATCCTATAGTAAATGCTGTGAGCTCTACCTTTAAAATGTATTCAGAATTTAATCACTTCCACTGCTATCATCATGGCCCAAGTTTCCATGGTCAGTGTTCTAAAACCCTAGATTATAAAATAGGTTTCTAAATGTTCTGACTGGTCTTTCTGCTTTCACTCTTGCCAGTGCAATCTATTCTGAACATACCAGCCAGAGTAAACTGCTGAGATAGAAATTAAACCATGTCATTCCCTCTGTTCAGCACCCTTTGTGGCCTCCCATCTCATGCAGAGAAAACCCACATTCCTTATAACGGGCTGCAAGACCCTTCTCGACATCTCCCCTACCCCCTTCGCTGTCTGAGCTCATCTGCTGTCTTCCTCTTAACTCATTCCACCACTCAAGCCACACAGGTCTGCTTGATGCTCCTCCAGCATGGCAGGCACTTTGTACTTGCTCGTGGATAGCATGACATTCCTCCATTCAAGCCTCAACCTGCCTTCCTCACCTACCTCAGACTTTGCTCAAGTGTTATCTTTCAGTATTTAATATTGGAACCCCCTCTTCACCACCACCAGACTCTCTCTAACCTTTCCCTGCTTTATTTTATGCTGCTTTCTTATTACCATCTAGAATAACTTATTTGTGGTTTTCAAGTATTTCTTTTTAGGCTGTTTATCCCCACCACTAAAATGTAAGCTCCAAAGAAATAATTGTTTTCTGTTGATTTGTTTTTTCTTCCAGTGCTAAATTAGTAATATCTGGAATGTTTTCAGGCATGTAACAAACTTTCAATAAATACTTGTTGAATAAATGAATAAACGTGTATATATCTCTGCCAAAGAGGGTCAGGGATAGTTTCATAAGGCAGTTACCTGTGAACTCAGTTTGATGGAAGAGGCTTTGAGGCCTGGGAGAGCATTGGGAGCTCAAAGAACTGTAGAACGTGTGTTCTGGGAGGCATCGTGACACAGCAGCTCAATATGCCAACTCTACAACTCATGTCACATCTTGGCTTTACCAGTTACTAGCAATGTGGTCTCAGGAAAGTTACTTTATCTCTTTGAAAATTATTTTCCCCCATTGTAAAATGGGAATAGTCACAGAATAAATCTCACAGGGTTTAGTTAGGAAATTCTCACAAGGTACTACATGTGATGACAGTAAAGCCTGATTTGTAGTCTGTACTCAACAAGTGGTATCTATCATTACTTTCATAATAATGATTATTAAAAAATGAGATAATGTCTATAATTTACCTAGCATATTTTTTGGCAGCTAATGAGACAGTCAGCGGCTAAAGCTTCTTCAGCTGCAGCTGCAGCTGCTGGAATTCTTAGGGATGAATTTCAAGATAAGGGAACAAGGGTTAAAAAAAAAAAGGAGCTATATAAAAGGCCTTGTAGGCTTAGCTAATGATTTTAGACTTTATCCTGTAAAATGGTGGTTCTCAAACTTGAGCATGCATCACAATTGCCTGGATGACTTGTTAAAATACTCATTGCTGAGCCCCACTCCCAAAGTTTCTGATTCATTGGTCTGGAATGGATCCTCAAAAATTGCATTTCTAACAGGTTCCAGGGATATTTACTATCTACGGCTGCATAACAAATCGTTCCAAGCCTGACTGACTTAAAACAGCAAACATTTATTATCTCTCAGTTTTTGTGGGTCAAGAATCTAGGTGCAGATTGCAGTCAGGGTGTCAACTAGGTCTGTGGTGTCATCTGAAGTCTTGACTGGAAGAGGATCTGCTTCCAAGGTCACTCATGAGGTTGTTGGCAGTATTCAGCTACTTCCCGGGTATTGAACGGAGGGGCTTGGTTCCTTGCTGGCTGTTAACTGAAGATGTCCCTCAAGTCTCTGCCGCCTAGCCTCTCCATAGGACAACTCATGATATGGCAGCTGGCTTCCCTCACAGCAAGCAAGACTTTTTGTAACCTAATCTTGGAAGTGACATCCCATTATGTCTGCCACATTCTGTTTGGCAGAAATAAATCACCAAATCCAGCCCACACTCAGTGGGAAGGGATTAGATAAGGGCATGAACAGCAGGAGATGGTAATCATTAGTGGCCAAGGTGGTGGTTATGGTGCTGGTTTGGGAACTATAATCTGAGAACCATTGCTGTAAAGAAGTTTAAGCCACTGTGTGACATGGGATGGATCTAGCATGGGAAGGTACTAAAAATGGAGGTGAGACTAGTTAGGAGACTACTGCAGTAATCTACATGATGACTTTTATGTTTGATAATTAACATTCTATTGTGCTTAGAAAAATAATACTCTTTTAATCAACATTTTAACAATTGTACCTCTAATTTTTGGTGTAAACCTTATCTATAAGTGAAATATTTGAAAATAACTTTTAAGTTGTATAAAAAGAACTATGTGGAGCTAAATTCCATTAAGGGTTTCAGTACGATCTTATCCCTTTATCTACAATTAAGCATGCATTTAAGCACAGAGAGGCTGCAGGCTGCAGTATCAGTAAAGATACTTTGGGCTTGGCCACTAAACTACAGTCTATGCTGAAGGCAACTGACAGCTCCTAAATATGAAAGTACAGACATTTAAACACACCCCCCCTCTCTCTTTATCTGAAAGCTTAGACCACCTGCCAAGTTAATAATATAATCAAGGACACAATAACTGTTCAAGTTGCTAAGAGAATCAACATAAAAAATGGAACTTTTCATAAAATGAGGGGGAAATGATTTCAATTTAAAACTAGAAGTAAATTACTTTAAAAGTGTGGGAAATTGTGCAAAATAAGTACACTTAGACATTATTTTAATGGAATTATTTTTGCATGGGAAGGAATTCATGGTGCTCAATTATATTTTTCAAAAGCTTATCAGTCCATTTGAGACTCTGTACCAAGAAGCTGCCCTCTTAGCCGAGAGGCAGCCTGCTTGACCTCTTCCGCCGTTCCTACCCGGATTCTGGAAGTTGGTGACATCCAGTTCCAACAGCAGGTTTCGTATTCTTTGCTGCAGCACCAGGAGGCAGCTTAGCCTTTCCAGCTGGGGATTCTGTTCCCTTGGCCTGCTTGTTCGTCTGAGTCAAATCACTTGCCTCAGTCTGCCCTTACCTCCTGGTTATTGATTTTGGCTGACATTTAATTCAACATGTTATCAATTCTCTTAATCATCTCAAAGAGAAAAGAGAGAGCAGAGATGCCATAACTATTACCCATCACAGCAGCCCAAGACAGCTTTAGGTTATCCATTCCCCAGACAGCAGCTCAAGTTGAAATAAGTGTTTTCCTTACCACAACTTCAACCACAGCAATAGCAATGAAAATGTTAGCTAATGCATCCAAAACTATATCAAATACCTAATTCTTTATCAAGCAGTTTTTTTCTACCTCTATTGCAACCAGGGATTCCCCCCTTCCCATATTACAATGGGATAGATAGATGATTAAAGCTCAGCAAAGTACAAATGAATGTGATTTTGAAAGGTTAAAACACTACTCAGAAAACCCACAAGTGAAACCGTGAAAACATATGAAAAAAATTTAAAGGGAGAGAAAAGCTACATTTATCAGTGTGGCCTTACAAATTCTAATCAATTCAGCTAGGAAATCATACATACAACAAACTGCTTTAAAGTAACCCAAAGCTCCGGTAAAATAGGATGTTCAGGGAGGTGTCAGTCACCAAGACTACCTGAGGATAGATTAAAGAGCTGGATTTGTAAAGAACAGTAAATGCTGCACAACATTTTCAGGGAAGAAACCCTAGTTTCTGCAGTACTAAATTAAAAATAATTAAACAACCAAGACTTCATACAGAATTATCTTACATTTGTTCTATGGAAAAAAATCTATTGATCATTTGAAAAATTGGTTGTCTTTTTAAAATTTGTACATTGCATTCAGAGTAGCTCCTTCAGGTATTGCATTATTTGAACCATTTCTAATTTCATCTGTGACTTTCTCCTAAGTTCCAGATCAGTATTTCTAAGTGCCTAATTTGATATCCTTCAGGTTTGAGACCGCTCCTCCTTAAGTATTCCCCACCACTCTTACAGGCAAAATTACCCATCTTGTGAAATCTTTGAAGATGAGATATTGTCCAATTCAGCTTTGTGTCCCCAATACTTTTCCCCAAGAGAGAAAGAAGTCATCCTGCTCTTTCATAGCTCTTTTGATCATAATTACATGTCCACATGTGTCCACATGTGTATTTGTCATCATCAACTAAGCTAAGGACTATCTGTGAGTAGGATCTAGGTCTCATTTATCTTTTTCCCCCCTGAACCTAGCACAGTGCTGGCACATGACAGGCACTGAATATATTTGCTGAATGAAGGGAAAGGAGAAGAGCAAAGGAAGGGCGGGACAAATCAAACAAGCACTGTCTTTTTTTTTTTTTTTTTTTGTCAAGTAACAAAATAAAAACTCACAATGAGAATGACCTGATGAATAAAAACATGTAGAGTCAGAGAGAAGCAGATGTAATCACATACCCAGACACTGAAGTGATTCCATGAAGAACCTGAAGAAATGAATTTATAACTTTGTAACTTTCAAGCTTTAGGTTAGCATAAGATTGGTCTCTGAGCAGGACCTTGTCATTAAAGGATAAGACGGCAAGCATGAGCACCAGCCTAGAAGCCTGTGTTGCTGTGTTTACTATCAGCACAGATAAGCATTCAGAAGAGGTCACAAGGCAAGGGGCAAGTAAGGTGTTTATTCTATTCGGCAAGCATTAATTGAGCACTCTTGTGGGCAAGTTAGAAGATAAAGAGATGAATAAGATATAATCCCTGAACTCTGGAAACTTCAATTTAAAGGGGAGGCACAGCATTTACACAGGTATAATTAGATCACTTTCCATTGTGTTTCTTCTGTTAGTTTCAAAGCCCTATAAGGGCTGGGATTTTCTACTCTTGGCCACTAGCACAGTGCCTGGCACATACTGAGCATTTCACAGCACCTCTTGGAATGAATGAGTTGTTTTACCACCAAGCAGAGAGCAGTCATCCTCTTCTCTCCATGCCCTGTCCCTCCTCCTCAGGCTCGTTTTCTGCCTGGACGCCTTATTCCAAATCTCTTCCAGCTACTTTCTTTCCACTGCCACTAGAGGAACCTGTCTAAAACCAAACCTGATCCTGCCTGAAATCCTAATGTTATCCACAGCTAACAACGGTCCTTTATATTGGGGACACAGATCTTTCTGAAAATCTACTGAAAGCCGTGGAGCATCTCCCCACTTACAATGCGTCTATAACACAAGATTTTGTACCTGATTTATAGGTGTCTGTGGTCTCCCTGAAGCCCATTTCCTATTCTCAATACAGGGCTAGGAACCATAAGCTAAGAATCCCAGGATAAAACCCAAACTATTTAGGGCACAAGTTATCTGTCACTGTTGTGTCATCTTCTGGCACTGTCCTCTCCCCCAGCAGCCATGCCCCCGACTTCACTTTGCACACCAACAATGCCAATTGCTTATTTTATTTCTTCAAGTATGCCAGGCTCTTTTAAGCTCCTGGGGTTGATTTTGTCATCTCACAATCTCAAGACCTTGTCTGATTAGTGAATCTTAACCATCCTTCAAATGCAAGCTTATATTCTGCCTCCTCTATGAAGGCTTCTCCAACAGGCCATAATAAAATTATCCCATTTCCTAGGGTAATTTCTGGTTCTTTTACCACCTCTTGAGTTGCTCATCTTACTATATTATAATTATATTACTCACATGTCTCGCCTCTGAACTGTACTGATATTAATAATGATAATGGCTAGTTTTCATTGAGAGCTTACAAATGTATGCAGCACTGTTCTAACCATTTCATATGTATAAAATAATATGAACCTTTCAAACATCTTATGGGCAGACTTTTTTATCTTTATTTTATAGACGAAAAACTGTGGCACAAGAGGATAAGTTTTAATTTCTTGAGTTACAAACTTTCTGAAATCAAGCTTGCTAAAATGAATTAAATTGAAATGCAGTATTAGAAATACCAGCAAATTGTTGAAACAATACTTAGGATAGCTACCATTTACTGAGCACCTACTGCTCTTACTGTGCACTTGGAATTTTACATTACATCGTCACTAATATTCACCACACTTCAGCAAGGCGCTGCTGAAGTTTCCACTGTTCCATTGTTAACACAGTTTCCACTGTTAACAGTGGGGGACTCTGACCCTCCGTTCAATCCCTTGATACCATGGAAGCTTTCTTTGCAATCTGAATACAGAAGAGGGGAGCCTTTGGAAGCCTTCTTAGAGGGTCTGGTACATGGGTGAATATGATGAAAACAAGAGTTTCAGCAGGTTTGTAGATTGGACAAAGTGTGCAGTGTGATAGGTGTGTCATTTAGGGAAGACCGCTTACATCTCACAAAGATACCCACAATGAGTAGAACCTTTGTACGGTCATATAGTCTCACTTTGGTAGATTTACAAATTTGAACATTAGTGCTTCTAGGGGTCATCAGGTTTTAGAAGATTAATTCAGTTTAAATAAATTAACAAAACCAATATATAAAATTAGAATGATACTTTGTTAATTCATAATCCGTTCAATGATAAGTACATTCACTCCTTGCTGTCAAATCTATATGAAATGGTACACCATAATTTAAAAATTGCCAGGAGCACACAGAATCTGAGCTGTGAGGGTTAATAAGACTTAATTTTCCAGCAAATATTGAGTGCATCTACATGTCACCCACTGTTCTAGTCCCTGAGGAATACAGGAGATAATGAGAAAAGGCAAAGATCCTACTCTCATGGATATCAAATACTAGGGTTACCTCATTAGGTCTGGTAGCCGTGCCCTTCCATATTCATTATAGAAGCAACCCAGTTATATGCTAATAGTGATTGCAGGACTCCCTCTTTTGAGCATACAGTAGACTCTCTGTCAATGTTTGCTCTCTGGCTTTTCCTTCTATATCAATGCTCTATCACTGATAAAAAAATATGCTTTAGTATTAAGAAATTTTCTTTATTGTTTATTCTAACAAGTTTATGTTCAAATCTTGATGTGATGAAATTTTGTTCCTTTAAGAAGATTTTGCATATCTTCTCTGTTCTGTTGCATGTTTATTTAGAGTTTGACACTAGAAAGCAGGAAGTCTTACTTTTCTCTTCCAAGGTGCTTGGGCATTTCATTGCTGGTCCCATGAGTCACCTGTAGACAGCAGCTTTAGTAAAAGTATGCTTCTGTGTATGTTTCCAAATCGGCAAATAGATCATCATTTCAGGCTAGTATGACTGTAGTTACCTGAATAATTAAAGATGGAATTAAAAGCAGAAGCCTAGCATGGGAAAACAAAATCTATAAAGAGGCAACAGATAAAATTAATTTACTAGCTTATGTAGGCGCATACTAATTACCTGTATATTTACTAAGTACCCAAATTATGAAGTTGATGCAGAACCAAAGGTTGCTTTAAAAGGAAAATATTCTCCAATGAACTAATGTTTTACAAAACTAGTCCCCATTAAAACACCCCACACAATTTGCAGTAGCATAGATCCCCACCAGTCCAATCAAAGCTTTTTATTGGTCTTTCTCTTACTGATGATGGCTCATATTAAATCTCCAATTTTAAATTCAATTTTTGTGCAAATCAATTGCAAACTAAAATTTCAAACTTTGCAAGATGAGATTTTATGTAGTTTCTGTAAGTAATGTTGTAGAATTATTTGTCATACCAAATCATTGGCAGAATGTCATTTTGTCTTCTCTTAATTTTTTGATGAAAAAAATCAGCATTTGATTCAGTCTACAGTCATTCTAAGAACTTATGCATAGTTAAATTATAAATAAAATTTGTTAAATACAAAATAAGCATATCATAAATTCCTTTTTTTACTAACATCTCAATTTAACTTCTTGTTGTTTTATAATATTTACCATGAAAATTCTATATGTATTAAAGGGATTCACTTTCACTTTCGGTGACTTTCTCCAATAACATAATGAATATCTCCTGTACAAAATAAATCAGGTAGAAGTTTATACAGGAAAAAAAGACAATTGTTTTATAGCTGTCCTGTCTTGGAGAAAAATATATCTTAAAGGTGGGTGAATGATAATGACAGAAAATACAACAGACTTATAGATGGATTGGAAAACAAATGCCCACTTTACCTGTGCAGCTTTATGGCAAATAACATCCTTTGCTTTATATTACAGTGAGTAGTTTGTATGTTTTAACACCTCTATAAACTTCATGCTTTATTTTCTGGGCAGAGGTTGCACTTCCGAATCTTTTTGTATCTTCCCTTAAGCCCTTGGCTGTGACAGGAGTTTAGCAAAATATCTGTGGATGACAGAATACATAGTGCTGCTGTGAGAAACACAAGGGAAAGATAGGCCTATTCTAGAAGAAAGGCTGAGAAATTTGAGAGTGAATACTGAAGAGAGAGCAAGAGCCAAGAGGGCTTTTGAAAGTGATGAAATACTAGTTGTGTGGCTAACACCTATAATTAGCCTATAATTATGTTATTGGATACATGCTCAATACAGGTTTGCCCTACAGCTAAGAAATACAAGCAGATTCCAGCTTTTGTGTAATCCATACAAGAGAATAAATAATGAAAGGAAAGAAATATATAATTGTGTTAGTGAAAGCATGTTAAAATCTTTTCATTGGGGCCAGCCCATGGCTCATGGGGGTGAGCGTGGTGCTGACAACACCAAGTCAAGGGTTAAGATCCCCTTACTGGTCATCTTAAAAAAACAATCTTTTCATTGATCAATAAGTGGGAATTCATGTAATATCCAGTTCAGGACCTTTCCAAGTTACATCGGTTAGGGCTCTTTCCTACTCCTGTGTTTATAGAGCTAGAACCACTCCCTTTTTCAATTTAATGAAATATTAGTGAGAAAAAAAAACTCTGGCATTTGTTCTTTTTCTTATTCCTTTATTGCAGTGACAGAAAAAAACATAAAATAATATCTTAAGAAATAGACAAGATGTGACTTTTTAGATCTCCTTCTGACTCTGTGGGTTAATATGTGTTTTTAGATAATAAAGGTAAAATAAAGATTATCAGGCTAATTGGTAATGCAGAAGTAGAGGGATAGTTCAGAGTTTAAGAGTTCCTTCTACATGTTAACCTGGTGTGCTTTGCAAAGTATAGATCGCACTAGTGACACAATTCCTGTAAGCAAACAGCAGCAGAGTGCTTGGAAGTCAGTTGTCACTTAAAACAATTTTGTTTTCCTTTGTATTGTTAAAAAAATAGACTAAAACTTTCCCTGAGTAGATGATGGACTTGTGTTTCTCAAAATAAAGTCCATGGACCACCTGCCTGCATCAGCATCATTTGTGGCATGTGTTAAAAATTCATATTCCTAATGTGTACCTGAGACCACTGGATGGGTCCCAGGTATCTGAATTGTATTAAATCCTCTGTTGCTATCTATACAGAATAACACCTGAGTCACTATCTGGATTAAGAACTCACATTCTACTACACCAGATTAATGACAACAGGATTTTCACAGTTCAGTATACAAAGAATTTCTAAGCTATTTTTAGAGCTTTAAAGATATAAATAATACAAATAAAAATATGAAAAATAAAGAGAAAATATTTAAAAAATAACTCTATCATATTTTTATCCCAGGAAAGAACACTTACTCTTTGGTGAATATTTGAGTAAATTTCCTTCCAGTTTCTGGATGTCACAGATCATCATAGGTTCTGAAAACTCCTAATGGCAGGGGCTGTGTTTGTTTCTGCTCATCACGGTATCCCCAGCTCTTACCAAAATGTCTAGCACATAGTAGGCACTCAAATATTTGTTGAATTAACAAAGTGAATAAATGAAACTAATATCGAATTGTATGTTTGATTTTGGCCCTCTGGACACTTTTTATGAAAATGTGCCAGCATTAAATAGAATATCACTTTCTGATTCTCATAGGCATCAACTCAATAACCCATCAATAACTAGTGCTTTTTCTACTATTTTACTCATATTCATTTAATCCTAACAACAACATGTGATATAAGTGCTCTTTTATCCCCATTTTATATATCAGGAAACTGGAGCACAGAGAGGTTAGGAAAGTTACCCAAGACCACACGGCAGAGCTGACTCCTGAGATTTTAGGAGACTTGTTAACAAATACCTACTTGTTCATGAGTTTTAGGTGATTATACGACAGTTCAGACGCAGCCCCGGCTCCTATGGTTTTGCACTCTGCTACTTTCCACAACTCTGCAAGTACGGCCGCACCACTCGGCGGTGGAATGCTGGTGCACGTTGCAGGTACCTCCGTGCACACCCAGACCTGGTGTTCTCGACCCCAATCAACAGGTTCACCTTCAAGTGCACTTCAAGCTTACCACGTCCACCAAATAAAAAAGCAAGCACACGTTGTTAAGGCTAAAGAGGAGGGAAGGTCATGCAACACACACAATTAATTCTACGTTTTCCAACGCCTTTCACTCTGCCACACCAAAAATACAAAAAAGCCCAGGATCTAAGATCCCATACATTCTGGTCACAGTGAACTGTTGAGTAAACTAACCATTGGTGGCATTCGCTGAGAATCCCGTGGAATAAAACCCTTCGGAGGAAGCGACGCGTGAGACACAATCTCCCGCCCAGAACCGGTGCGGGTACTGAGCGCCCCCGACCCCATCTCAAAGGAATCCACCTCATTCACTATACCTAAAAGCCCGACATCCTGAAAACCCACCTGAGCAAGATCCACTGCCCCTCAACACATGCTTCAAAACCACGGAGACCAACGAAAAGCAAGCCCAGTGCCTCGTCCTCCACGTCGCCACCGGCTCCCCAGGCTCCCGCGGCCGTCGCTGCCTCCCGGAGCGGCGGCTGGGCCTGCAAATTGCCTCCAGGCCGGCAGGGGGCGCCGCGACCGCGCAAGAGAAGCCGCGCGCCTGGGAAAGGGCCCGCAAGGCTCCGGGGTCGGGCTGGGGGAGGGGCGGGAAGGCGGAGGCGAGACGGCCCCGAGGCTGGGAGCGCCGCGCGGCAGCGGCAGCGGCAACGGCGCGAGCCCGAGGGGGCGGGGAGGCGCGGGCCTGCGCGCGCCGGGCGTGGGTGCGGATGGGGGTGAGTAGAGCGGGCACCGCGGGAGCGCGGGGCAGAGAGACGCCGGCCACCCTGGACCGCGCATCGCCGGCCGCCGGGTCGCCGCGCCGCAGCCACCCAGGGTCATGGTGAGTGCGGGACGCCGCCGCCGCGGCCCTTTCTTGCTCTCCCTCCTCGACCTGTGCGCTCGGCGGGAAAGGGTCGCGCGGGCGCTGCGGGCTCGACCGCTGGAACCCGCCGCTCTCGAGGGGGTGGGCCGGCCCGCGGGGGCGCGCGGCGGGGCTCGGGAACTTTTTCCCGCTCCCGGCAGCCGCCCCGGCGGCTCGAGGTGGCCGCTGGCGTCCAGCCCCCTGTGGCGGACGCCCGGGATGCCCGAGGAGCCGCCCCTGCCCCTGCCTCGGCGCGGTCGGGGTCCGGCCTCCTCGCCTCCCTGCAGGCGCCCGCATCCCGGGGGTGTGTCCCGTGCCCGCCCCAGCCTCCCTGCGGTCGCACACTGGGGTCCGGGCGGGTTCCATCGGGCTCCCGCGTGGAGGGGCCTCTGGCTGCTCTTTGCAGCGACTCCTCTCCCTGCCCGGACTCTGGCTCTTGACGCTTTCTCCTGGACGTTCAGCTCTGTTCCTGGAGAGCGTGTGCGTGCGTCCGTGTCCCCGTGTGTCCTCCTGTCCGAGGAACTGCCCGAGAGTTTCAGCAGCCGAGCCAGGTTCTTTGAGTACAGAAGAGAAAATGTGCTTTGGCAGCTCAGAGAAGCCGTCGTAGGCGAAGCGCGCGCCCCGCGTTTGTCCCCAGTGGTCCGTGTCCTGTCTTTGCCTCTCTGCTCTCCCATACGCTTCCTCAGCACTTGCCGAGATACGCTGAGCTCCTTTCTTTTCCCAGCCTCGGGACACTAAGCCTCGATCTTGCCCTGGCTACTCTTTGAGGCACACACTGTCCACCTGATTGTGTGTGAAGTTGTTTCTAAATTTTCAACCTTTCCCACCCACACTCGTCACAGCTCATATGCCCCTGGCCTGCTTCATTGTGTTTTCTCTTTAGCATGTATTGTTTAGCATACTACATGTGTCGTTTATTTGTCTTGTTTACTGGACATCTCCCCCACCAGAATGTAAGTTTCAGGACAGAGATTTTTGTCATTATGTTCACTGCTATATTTCCAGTACCTAGACAGTGCCTGGCACGTAGTAGGTGCTCAATAACTATTCTTTGAGTTCACCCAATAAAGCAAAATACTTTGTGCTCATGCACAAGTGGGAACCAGCAATGCAAGTACGGGGATTATCAGTTGACGGTGGTAATGAGGAGAATCTCAAGTGAAGTTTGGGAGGAGGTCTCCTCTTGGACAGGAGGGACACCGTTTGGTGACCTTCAGTGGATGAGTATAGGTGGCCATCTCCCATGCCTGGTCTGTCACTTCATGCTCTTGACACCGTGGAGTTGAATTCGTAAATGAATTAGGCAGTTCAGAGAGACACCCTTTTGAATCCATGTCCAATATGAACTGTGTCTTAAGCTATCTCTGCCGGTTAGTCTCATTATTCTAAAATAATGTTTTCCTTCAGATTTCCTTTTTTTTTTTTTTTTTTTTTTTTTTTTGCGTTTCTGTCGCGTGACTTTATGGCAATGGTTTGTTATTTAGTCTGGGCAAGTGTGTTTATTATCATTGAAGACAAACTGCTTAATAAAATTTCCATGGGGAAGTTTTCGAAGGTGATGTAATTATAGCTGTAACTATCCAAGTTCAGCAGTTCTGTGATTACCATTTTGTCCAGAGGGGTAGTAGACATTAGAGCTCAAAAGGAAGTGAAAGATAAGTTTGGCTTTGAAATGAAAACCAATCAACCAGACATAAATGAAAGATACATGTTCTTTTGATCCCAACTTATATTTGTAGTAGATTTTCCTTTGATTCCATTTAAAATGTCAAGGCTTTTAAAAAATTTTTCTGTTCCTAGAAAGTGTAGCATTTTCAAGGAGTATAAAATCCATTTCTAAAGTATACGGTTTGGTAAATTTGATTTTTGGTTCTTCAACAAATGGTTGCAATTTAATCCAGCTTCCTTCAAATCATTTTAATCAGTTTGGGGGTTCAGGTTCTTTCACGGTCTGAAAGAGACTGTGGAAAATTTAAGTGGATCTATCTCATATCTAGTTATGTACAGAAAACAAGATCCTGCTCTTCAGGGTTGTGCTAATGAGCATTTCTATTGGGCAGTGAGATATGTACCGTCTAACTTGACGTGTTTAGGAAACCTGTGATAAAGGGAAAGAAGTTGCACTGGAAACTTATTTAGTGGCCCAGCGTGGTGAAAATATAACATCAGTAGCTCATCAGTATTTTCTCCTTGATCAAATTTGAATATCATGGGTGTTTCACTGATTCTGACGACGAACCATTCTAATAAATTATTGATTTAAATGTAACATTTAAAACCGAACAGTTTTATAACTGTTGAGCATAACGTGTTCTGGAAGTGAGGTGGCAGTTTAGGGCTTGAGATTTGGGGTCCTTCATCAGTGTGAATTCCAACACCAACATTTAACTGTATGACCTTGGGTGTCAGTATGTTTTCCATAAAAGATGATATTATTTCATGAGTTTGCTGAGAGGAACGAATAAGATGGTGCACTTTGTGTGACCAGTGTGGTGCTTAGAGTGCTCAGTGGATATTACCTCGTACGGTGATGCGTGTTCTTTCTTCCATATCTGTTTTCAGCTGAGACGCTTCATCTTTGATTCACTTCATACTTCTCTGTCCCTTATGTGACCTTAACATGTATCTAGTATTGCTCTATATCAGAATTTTCCAATAGAAATACAGTGTAAACCACATATGTAATTTTCAATTTCCTAGTAGTCACGTTAAAAAGATGAAGAGACAGGTGAAATTAAAATTTAATTAATTTTAATTTTATTTAACCTAATCCATGCAACTATTATTTCAACGTGGAATTAATGCCAAACAAACAAAAAAAAGGTTAATGAGATATTTTACATTCTTTTACTCATGTAAAATCTTAGAAATTTTGTATGTATTCTGTAGTTAATGGCACGTCTCAGTTCAGGCTAGTGGCATTTCATTTGCTCACTAGCCGCACGTGGTTAGAGGCCACCATACTGGACAAAACAGCTCTAGATAGTACATGTCGTCCAAAGACGTGTGTCTGCCGGACCCTTTCCATTCGTGAGAACCTGGTGCCACGTTAAACCCAGCGTTTCAGGAAGAAAGCTGCTCATGTGTCACACTCTCCTTTCTGTTCCCTTTTGCTGTTAGTAATTCCACCAGCTCTTTAGTCTACCGTGTCTGAAATCTGATTCTTACTCTCTTTTTTCTTTTATGTTGTTTATTGTCTAATATTTTCGTATTTTTTACTTGACAGTATTTAAAAATCTCCCCTCCCTTAATCTTCAGCTCCCTTTCCATCACTGTTTTCCTACAGGTTTGCTCTTTTGTCATCTGTTTCTAACTGTTTTCCTTCCTGCCCCTCGTGACAATGTAGTTCTCTGTCTGAATCACTGGGCCCCACACTCTTCATTCTTTCCTCAGCCCTGTGTCTGGTTAAGTCATAAATGGTTTCCATTTTATTGTTTTTTCCTATGCTTAACACCTTTCCTTTATCAAATATCCAAAAAAGTATAATTACTTCCACGGGTAATCTGATATAAAAGTGATCCACCCAAGAAAAGCGCAGGTAAAGGAGAAAAATCAACAATGGGATGGGAAAGTGAAATTGCTCTTTGAGCTTTCGCTACCTTCGAGAAATATCCATGAAACTGATTAATAATAGCAACAACCATGACAACGGTGATGCTCGCTTACATTAATATAGTGTTTTATAAGAAACAGGGCACTTTCCTCTGTGTCTGGTGAACAAAGGCACAAAATAAAGGCCGTAGACCAGGAGTTGAGAAACTGGTTTCTAGTCCTGGCTTTATTATTTACTAGCTTTATTCCTTTGATGAAGTCACTCTGAGACACTGTACTCACCTGTTAAGTGGGGCGTTGTCTTTTTCACAAGATTGTTTTGTTAGAGTCTAATGATGGGGTTTCCGCACCGTTACACTGGCTGTTCCCTTGGGCTGCGTGGGTCTTTCCCCCAGGGAGCTATATGTCTGTCTTCTTAACTCTTTCATAATTAGACCTCCCCTAACCACTCTACTTAAAACTGGAACCCACCCTGCCATGTTTATACACACCCGATCCTCCTACACTGCTTTATTTTTTTCCGCAGCACTTATAACCTAACAGTTTACTCATTTTCAAAGCCCTTGGAACCTTCTAATTATTTACTTATTTACATATCGTGTGTTTTTTGTTTGTCCCTTCTTACCTGAGTGCAAGCTTCGTGAGGACAGAGATTTTTGTCTGTTCAGTAATGTATGTCACGCACCTAGGATGGTGCCTGATGCGTGTATAGTAAGTGCTGTACAGTTGCTTGTTGAGAAACTGAGTGCCAATACTCCTGACTCCCAGTGCACGCTTTTTTTCCTCTTTACATCGCACTTATCATCCAAAAGGGTGTGTTAAGAAATGAACATTGCTTTGCAAAAATACTCAGTATAATTCTTTCAAATAGCAATCTCTCTTAATGCATTTAAAATTATTTAATTTATCACAATTCAGTTTAGGTATGTTTCAGTAATATAGCTTCTTTATCAATACACATGTGCCTGTGCAGCCTTTTAGTAAATGATAATGTGTATGTATTCCTACCACTATATTTACCAACACAAGTGCACATATATGCATATATTTATATTTCTAGTAGTTATTCTATATACAGTATATTGTTCAGTAATCTTTTTCCCATAATATATTTTAGACATCTTTCTAGCATCCTTTTTTTTAAAAAATTTTTTTTGGGGGGATGCTGGCTGGTACTAGAATCTGAACCCTTGACCTTGGTGTTAGAAGCCTCTGTCATTCTTTGGTGCAGTATACTTTTTTTTTTTTTTGGGCACATGGCTGGTATGGGATCTGAACTCTTGCCCTTGGTGTTACTGGACTGTACTCTAAGCAGCTGAACCTAACCCAGGAGACCAATAATGTCCATGAGACCAAACATGGTAGACATGTTTTTAATCTCTAGATTATGACCAGCAGGTGACTATTTCTGAAGCATTGTGTAGACTGACGACTAAAAAGTCAAGAGATGACCTGGTTCATCAGTGGTTTGAGAATGATGTCATTGCTGAGGCTTTCAAAGAAATTAAGGATCGAGAATTTGAGACGATGAGATTCCTGGTCATAAAAATTTCTGTTCAGTTAGTATTTATTAAACTTTATTTTTGTAAGAATAGTTTTAGGTTTGCAAAATAGTTGAGAAGATGGTACAGCGTTCACATGTGTCTGGCACCCAGTTCCCTCTATTATTAACATCTTACATTAGTGTGGTTCATTTGTTAAAATTAATGAATGGATATGGATGCATTATTCCATACTTTATTCAGATTTCCTTAGTTTTTACCTAATGTCTCTTTTATTTTCCAGGATCCCATTGGGGCTATATTGCATTGATTCATGGTATCTCCTTAGGCTCCTCTGCACTGTGAGTTTCTCAGACTTTCCTTGCTTTGGTGGTCTTGACAGGTTTAAGGAGCACTGCTCAGGTATTTTGTAGAACATCCCTCAGTTGGGATTTGTCTGACATTTTTCTCATTATTAGACTGAGGTTTCATGTTTTTTGGGAGGAAGGTCACAGAGGTAAAGCGACCGTCTCATCACATCATATCAAAGGTACATGCTACCAACATGACACTTCACTGTTGATACTGACCGTGATCACTAGGTCACCTTGATGTTGGAGGTAGGGTGCAGGGAGCCTGGTAGTCAGCCTCAACCCACCCAGTCCTCTTACCAGGTTCTTGACTCCACCACAGGAAAGAATTCAAGGGCAGAGTCACAGTGGAAAGTGAGAACACGTTTAACATAACAGATAAGGAATACCGGTTCCACAGAGAGACTGCAGCATGCTCCAGAGATCGAGCAGGGTCCACACCAAGTTTAACAGAAAAGTAAGTTCAGTACAGATATCAGTTCTAACACGAAAGCAAGAAAAACATACTTAAAGTTCAGTACAAAGTGTAGGTTGGCTCAAGAGAATGAGTAGCTGCTGCTGAAAGTAAGCTAGATGCAAAGTAAATTATACACACTTCAGCCAGCAAAGTGCAGGCTGTCACCAGGAAAGTGAGCAACCACAACCCTGCCTTTGGCTGGGATTCGGCTTTGGTAGTTTTTCTATCTAGTGAATATTCAGTTAAGGGGGCGGGTCCCAGTTGTACGCAGCAGAATGTTCTGTGCTCTCTCTCCAGCACGCCCAGCCACTGGATTGCACAAGCCAGGCCCCTGTGGTCTCATTTTCCTGTTGGTACTAAAAATAGGTCTAACTGGCAACAGTTACTTTCCTCCAGGGGAGAGCTCAGAGGAGGGGGCCTGAGACCTCAGGGAGGGGCTGGAAATGCAGAGGCCTGTCCTGAAACCCCAGCCCAGGGACACCGAGCCCCTCCTGTATCAACCTGGCAGTGTTTGTCCAGTGTCTCCACTTAAAGGTCCTCCCCCCACTGCCTACTTTCCACACTGTCCTCTTTTGAAGGAAGTCACTCTGCAGAGCCCATTCTTAAGGAGTGGGGACTTAAGCTTCATCTCCTTGAGGGTGGATTATCTATGTAGAGTACTTGGAATTATTCTGCACAGGAGAGCTCTCTCTCAATCATGTGTTTACATCAGGATGGATTCATGCATCTGAAGATAGAGTGGGTTATAAACTCATACTACATTATATTTTTTAATTGTTCTGGCTTTGGCCATGGGGAGCTTTTTCAGTTCACTCCTGTGTTCTTTTGACATGACCCCATCACTGTGAGTTGTTATTTTAAGCACTTCTTTACTCTTAGCACAAGATGCTCCAGTCACATCTTGTTCACTTGGAAGCAGAGCTGTTTTTATAAAACTGCCTGAGACATTGGCACACAAGCAGCACTGCTGAGACCGCCCGCAGCCAAGTGAAACACACGATGGGAGAGAGACTCTCCTCGGCTTCCAAGCTGAGCTTTGGCTGCCTTTGGTGTTCTCTCTCTCTCTCTTTCCTCCCTTTCTCCTTTTTGCAACACAAGGTCTCAAGAATTTCAGCTTCACCAGGGTGTGGTGATGACCAGCTGGCATGTGGGACCCAGGGGATGTCCAGTGCAAGATGACACAATGGCAGAGAGCAAATTCCTCCACGAAGGACGTTCACTGGAAGCCACATCCCAGCCAATACTCTGAATTGTTTTTAACAATTTATAAGGTTTTACAGCAATTACTATTGAGTAAAATGATGAGGGTGGTTTTTTTTTAAGTTTTTAGGATTTCTGCAAAAGTTTGGTAGGCCAGTTTTCGTTTTATGTTCATAGTAGCATCTTGAGGAATATTCATACAGTCTCTGCCTCAAATGTCTGCTGCTGCAATAGAGGGAGTTGGGCAGAAAGGAGACCTTCTGCTGGGGAAAGACAAGGAGCACTGAGTGGCAGAGATGGGAAACGTGGGCACACGAGTATATTCTTCACTAATATTTCTTATTTACACGAATATACATAGCACTTTTTTCTTTACTGAGAACATACTCTTCACAAAGAATGTAAACCCCATGAGAGCAAGGGCTATGCCTATGTGCTATCAATTTATCGTGAGGACCTGGAAATGGTCAGCGTCTAGGACATCACAGGTGCTCAAAAAACTTGTTCAAATAAGCGGTCGTAAGTATGTTCATTATGAACGTGAACGTATTCAACATCTAGCTTCAAAAACAGATATTTTATTAATCAGAACTGTGCCATATTCTTCCTTGTAAGTATATATTTTTATGAATGAATTATAATATTCATAATTAAGAATATATTCATGAAGATAGTCATTGAATATATTTATATTCATGAAGAATGTTTCCATAAAGATTATTATATAAAAAATGACTTAGGAATTCAGAGAATGTGTGCATGAAGAGTTTTTGAAGAACATCTTAAGAAAATACTAACGAGGAAATATTATAATAAGAAAAGCTTAAAGATGAAGCAAATACTGCTCATCTCCCCTCTCTGCCTCTTTTGCGGGGCTGTCCTGACTCCCCTGCCTCCTTTCCTTGGCAGAAGGTCCCTCCGGTCAGCTCCTCCAGCTGCAGAGACACATTCAATGTTCATGGTTTTAATTTTTTCAACAAGCCTAAAATTAGCAAGGAAAGATTCCTAGAAACATTGCTATATTTTCCTATTTATAAAATATTATAATGCGTGTGATAATGTTCTGCCTTGCACTGCCATTTAACATGTTATTTGAAATGTCTCATTTCTCTTGATTACTACAGATTTCTTGAAGGCAGAGACTATGTTTTATGTTTCTCTGTAATATCTGTAGTGAACACTTAGCACCTAGGTGATGAAAATATATTCTGTTGAATATGCATGGTTGGTTGTTTTTTTTTGAATCATCTTTGCAGATACATTCTCTGAGGTGAACTTGCATTTTAAAAACATCACAAAACCAAACATAAAGTTGTACCTTTATTCTAAAAGCTCCTGTTGGAATTCCATGAGGACAGAGGTATTCTTGCAATGTGGATAGTAACACCCAAAGCAGAAAGGGATGAGCTTCTGTTTGGAAGCCCGCAAGAGCCCTCAAGCCTGGAGACGGAAGGCTGGAAGAGATGACTTATGCACGTCCATTCTGGTATGGCAATTCTGGGTACACTTGAATGAAGAGGCTTTATTGCTACATCTTGGCAATAGCCAGAAAGAATCTTTAAAAGCATAGTGCTTAGGGTGGTGAAGATAAGGAATTCAAGTGTTTATGGAAACCTGGGTCAGGACTGTAGTCTAATAAATAGGCCATCTCCAGGCAGAAGGCTTTTTCAATTGGAGTTTTTAAAACCTCGCCCTTAAGAACCAGTAGAAAATAGGTTTATTTTCCACAGGCAGAGACCTCCGTAGGCAGATGGGTGGCACTTTAATTCAGTAGTGCCTTTCTAGTACAGCTGTCAGGAAAGCCACAGGTGGCTAACGTTAGAAAGGGGCTGTCTGCCCTCTTTTCCCCCATACTCATGGCCCTGCAATGCCTCATGCTTGGAAAGATTTATCAAACAAACCATAAAATACAAAGATATGTGAGTAACTGTCTGAGGATCAGAAAACCCAACTCTAATGGGCTGATTAAAGGAAAACACATTACTGATGTAGCATCCAAAGGACATTTTGTTGCTTTAAAGCAAGTGGAATGGGGCAGGCCTTGTGGCTCACTTGGGGGAGTGTGGAGCTGGTAGCAATGAGGCCGCGGTTTCGGATCCTATATAGGGATGGCCGGTGCGCTCAGTGGCTGAGGGTGGTGGAGACAACACTGTGCTAAGGGTTATGATCCCCTTACCGGTAAAAATAAATAGATAAACCAAGTGGAATGGAAATATGAGTACATGCAGCGATTATCAGCATTAACAGGTCAGTGGTAGAAACTCAGGTTGTTAATTTGGTGTGGTTTGTATATAGAAATGTTAAAGGGTGATTTTTGGCTTTTTAAAATTTTATGTTAATTTTATCTATGATGTATGTACTTTAAAATGATAAAAATATATTTTCTCCCAAAGTAAATGTTATTTCTTCATAAATGTTTAGCAACCAAACTGTTTTGAATAAACACACTTTTAGCCTCTTAGTTTATCAAATGTCATTCACCATATTTTGGACAAGAATGAAATTAAATTACAATATTCCTGCTGAGTAAAGTGTGAAATAAAATACAGGACACAAAGTTAAATCTGAATTTAAGATAAACGATGGGTAATTTTTGTTATGTCCGTGCAATATTTGGGACACACGAATACTCAAAAACAATTCATTTATCTGAAATTAAAATTAAACTGGTGAACTGTGTTTTTATTTGCTAACTCCGGCAAGTGTATCACCAGGACAAATTTCACTGGAAGAAATTTGAAGCTCTCAATACAGCTTGTGATCAAGCACATGACTTGTGTGTACTTGGAAACCAGCTTTCCATCAGGGACAGGGTGCACCGGCTGCCTCCAGCTCCTCACTTCCCATCAGCTCTCAGCCAGTTCCAATGTGCCTCACACAGCACCCTCACCCCATGGAAACTGCTTGTGTCACGGTCACCAGTGGTTCCATGTTGCCAGATCCAGTGGGCAGTTTTCCGTCCTCATCTTAACCTCTCAGCAGCATTAGGCGACATTGACCTCCTTCCCCTTCTTGGAAGAGTTTTAGCTTTGGCTTCTCTGACTCCTTCTGGTTTTCCAACTATCCAGACATTAATTCTCATCTCCTCTGTCAGATTCTTCTCTGACTCCAAGTTAGCAACTCCTCATGGTTTCATGCCAGGTTCCTCCTTTTTCTCTCCTATACCAACACTGTCCAGAAGAAATTTCTGTGAGGATGGAAGTGTTCTGTGTATGCGCTATCCAGTGCAGTTGCCACTAGCTATGTGTGGCTACTGAGCACTTGAGATGTGGTTAGTGTGGCCGAGGAACTGAATTTTAATTTTATTTAAGTTTAATTAATTTATATTGCCACACACAGCCACTGGCTGCCATATTGGACAGTGCAACTCCAGATTATCTTTCCCGGTGAGCTATTCTTGGCTTTGATAGACATCTTTATGCTGATGATTTCTTGATTTTTCTCTGCAGCTCAGGCCTCTCCACAGAGCTCCAGGGTTATGTCCATCTCATAACGTGATGACTCCCAAGCTTTAAGCATTCTTTCTCAGCTGCCGCTACTTCAGACAATGGCACCACCCATCGCTCAGTTCATCGAAGCCAGAGATTGAGAGTCAGTCTTGACTTTTCCCCCTTCTTTGCTATCCCACATCTAAACCATAAGTATGTTCCGCCAGTTCTACCTCCAAATTACATTTGGATCTGTGCACTTCCTTCCATCTCCACTGCTTCCATTTAGTTCAAACCATCACCCTGGTAATGGTGAACAGACTTGCTTAGACTACTTACAATAGTCTTCCTGCTTCCTGAACCCAGCTTCAATCCATCATCCACACAGCATCAGAATGATTCCTCTCAATGCATAGTTTGGATCATGTCACTTCTGCTTAAAAATTCTCCAGTGGTTTACCATTGCTGTTGGGATAAAACCTAAATTTGTTGTCTTAGACTTTGAGGCTCTGGGCCCTGCTTTCCATTCTAACCCATTTTACACCATGTTTCCTCTTGCACCCTATGCTCTGGTCCTTCTGGGACCCCACATGCTCTGCTGCCTCAGGGCCCTTGCACTTGCTCTTCCCCATCTATGAGCTCTTCTGCTGGCTATTCACCTGGCTTGGCTTTTCTCATACTTCATTTCTGAACTCTCGGTTCTGCAGGGAGCTCTTTCTTAACCACTTTATCCAAGCAGGTTCACTTCCCTTCACTTATTCTCTACCTCAGCATGTTTTCTCCTTTGTACTGCTCTGATCTGTAATTACAGCTTGCTTACCACCTCCTCATGGCTGTGTAGCCCATCAGTCTATAAGCTCCAAGAGCAGAGACTTCTATTTAACTTGCCTCTATATATCTAACACCAGCACATTGTTGATTAATAGTAGGGGCTCAATAAATACTTGTTGAATGAATGACAATGAAATAGCTGATGATACAATTAAGAGGCAGGGTGATATACCACAATTTTATTGTTTTTAAGGCCCAGTTTTAAATTTGTCCTTTAAATAAGACTGGAAACCATCACATTAAGTGAAATCATGCACAGAAAGACAAATACTGTATGATTTCACTCATGTAGAATAATAATAATAAAAGTGGTTATCATAGAAGTTCACAGGCTAGGGCTCAACCCTTTCAACCCATTGTACAGAATGGGTCACAGACCCCTCACAAACAAGTCATAAGCTAGGTAATTGGAAAAAGATCCAGGGAGCCATTGGCAGAGTTGACACGGTTCATTCTGACATGAGTTCAGCCCTCAGCTTCCTCAGCAGCAGCTTATAGCAGCCTTTAGCAGATTCAGCAGCAGCGGCAGTCTGATGCCCTCTCAGGGGCATCCCAGGGGCCCTGACAGCTTGTAGCAAGAGCCTCCAGCAGCAGTAGCAGCCCCCTTGTTGCCCCCCTGGGACATACCAGGGGTGGAGGGTACTGTGGATCAGAGCCCTTTGTCCTTTATACTTAAGTCCAATAACCCAGGAACACCTGAGTGTGAGTCAGACAACCCAGAAACACCTGGGTGCCCATGCACATCTACGTCAGACAGTAGCCAAGGAACACTTGGTTGCACATGCACAGTTAACATTTAAATAAAACAGGCTAGGCCATGCTTGGTAAGATTCCAAACACCCAAAGGTGACTAACCATTTACCTTCACTTTCCCTACAGAAGTAGAGAGTAGAATAATGGTTACCTGCGGTGGGAAGAGGAGGGGGTTAGGGGCCAGGAGAAATGGTGGACTAAAGGGTAGAAAACTATGCTATCTACCCTAAGTGAATCATTGTGCAGTATATGCATGTGCTGAAACAACACACTGTACCCCACAAATATGTACAAATAAATGTTAAAATAAAAAAACAGACTAGAGCACACAGAAAAAATTGACTTAAAGAAAACAAAGACTCTAAAGGGAGAAGAAAAATGAAAGAAAAAGAAATTAATCACACAGAATACTGTCTTTCTTCCAAGCCTTCACGAGACTGTATGTATTGCTTTCAGCTTCCTGGGAATGTTTACACTAAAGAAGTTTCCAGTACCATTCTGGCAAACTATACAAAGTGATTCTCAACCTTGGTTGTGCATTGGAAACACCTGGGAAGCTTTAAACCATACTGATGCCTGGGTCTCGCCCCCAGAGATTCTAATTGAATTGGTCTGAGGTGCATTCTGGATACAGGGATTGTTAAATCACCCAGGTGATTCTAACGTGCAGCCAAGGTTGGGTATCCCAGAGGGAGGGAATTACCTGGGTGCAGCGAGAGACAATTTTTCCAATTTTTTTTTTAGTAGTGGATTCTATTTGCAATGGTTTTCTAAGTGTAATGGCTTGCAGATTATTAGCTAATATTGTTCTATAAGATTTTTAAATTATGAAAAGAAGTCATGAGCATTTCTGACAAACGCTAACATTAAACTGTTTGTCAGAGGTTCAGTTCCATGCTTTGAGGTTCTTCCAGTAAAGTACATCAGGTCTATTTCAAGACTATGGATTCTTCATGTAGAAGGAAGAATGGTTTGTAAGTTAGTCTGTTTCCATTGCTTATAACAAAACACTTGGAACTGGGTGACTTGTAAAGAAAATGAAATTTATTGCTTACAGTTTCTGAGGCTGTCAAATCCAAAGTCCATCTGATGGTGGCAACAGTGTCCCAGGGGTCTCACATTGCAAAATGGTGGGAGCAGAGAGAAAGAGAGAGAGAGACAGATTCTCCTCTTCTTTTAAGTCCTTCAGAACCACAGCCCTGATCACCATTTTTAATCCATTCACTTCCGCCCGGTCCTACAATCCAATCACCTCTTCAAGGCTTCACCTTTCAGTTACCGTAGTAGGATTTCCCACCCTTTATCAGTCACAGTGGGGGCTAAGCTTCTAATATGTAAAACTTGGGGGACACAATTCAAGCTTCAATAAGTTTTGGGAGGACATAATTCAAGCGACTACATGAGTAACTCATGTTTTTCTTTAGTGTCCCTTGGCACTGGGGAGGTCTACCTGGGGAAGCCTGCCTTGATCAAAGGGGTCAGCTCTCAACCTGGCCTCCCCTCCTTTGTTCTATCTTCTTCTGCTCTCAACAGCTGATGGAGTTCTGGGTCCAGCAGCAGGCTTGGCTCGTTCTGGTTCATAGGCCGATCAGAACAATAACACCAAGGTCAAGGGTTCTGATCCCTGACCCAGCCAGCTGCCAAGAGAGAGAGAGAGGGAGAGAGAGAGAGAATGACGTATGTCACAGCCTCGCCACCCAGCACCTCCTGTCTGAGCTCCTCGGGACTGTGGTTCAGCTCTCAGCTGTGAAAAGTCACACCTGAGCTTGCTGCCCCATCGGCTCCTGCTGTATAGAGTCTGTTGTCATCAGCATTTCACCCTTTCAGCTGAGCCATTTCCCTTCAGCCCCTGGTCCCTTGCTCGAGGGCAGTATGTCTCATTTTTCAGTAGTCCTCAAACCATTTTGATGACTTTTGGCATTTCCTTGTGATACCTGTAGTATTATTTGCTTAATATTTCTCCTTAAGTTGCTTTGCTTTCAAATAAACAAAAGCAAAATCTATTTTATTTGGGCAAAAATATCCTGAAATTGTAGGTTTAATGTGTTATTTATATATTTCCTGCTATATGTTAAAATATATCTGTAACTATTACAATATCTGTGGACTGTCTAGACGCACCTGTACCCCAGGGCACCCTCATACCACGCTTTGGGAAATACTTGCCTCTGGGCCTCCAAAAATGTCTGCTCTTTCCCACCCCTGCCTCCTCCTCCCTGTCCTGCTCAGATTCCTCAGGTCCCATTTTGAAACACAGACACCTACAAGTAATAAAACTCACCACCCTGTGTCAAGTACAACACTTTAGTATAAATGAAATTTTGTCGATAAATGACTATAATCAAAGCTAGTATAATGTATTGGTTAAGAACATGGACTCTGAAGACAACCTGGATTGAAATCCCAGGCCTCCCACTCATTGTATGTCATTCCACCTCTCTGAGGTGGCCCAGGGGTCAGCTGTATTAAATAAATTAAGATATGTTCAGGGCTTAGAACAGTGTCTGGCGCATGGTAAGCCCTATAAGAATGTTAACTATAATGATAAGCTGTCGGTCTTGGCAGTGGACGTCTACAGGACAAAATAGCCCATGAGTATATGAGGCATCCTCTCCTTTGAGACAACGTTGGCTGGGAAATCATAGGCATGTGCTCATACTCAGTTAGCCTTGTGGTGAGAGCTGCACGTATTCACGTCAGGGTGTTAGGGATCTATGAATCAGGAGGCCCACGTAGAACACTCAGTGATTTAAAATGGCATCTGACTTACTGCAATTTAGTTATGCAAATTGGTATTTTATGCAAATTTGAAGATGATGTCTCTCCCCGCCTTATCAAAAATTACCTCTTATGTAGTTTATCATTATTTGAAAATCGAATATTTTCACTAAGTATTGGGAGCAGTGCAAGAGTCTGTGTGTGCACTCTCCAAATGTTCAGGAGGGTTCTGTTATGAGAGTACAGCAAACGGGTATTTCTAAAATTAACTACAAAACTGCCAAACTAATAAGTTTTAATATTTTATAACATCTGTTTCCAGGTCACAATATGAAAAATATTTTTTCTATTTCTGTTTTGAAATAACTCAAGCATCAGCTACATTACTTTAAAATATCTTTATTACATTTAATTGTACAACATTATAGATTACATTAATGAAGACTAACAAAGGAACAGTAAAGCTATATGTCAATTCTAATTTTGAAACCTAATCAGAAAAAATATATTTAGAACAAGAATAAGCCACTAAATAAACATAATTGTTAGGCTGTTTCTGTTATAACAACCATCACGTTATTAAAAGGTATTCAATTAATACTGAAAACCAAAATTCTTTTTAAAAACAATTGCACTTTAACATTGCCAGAGATTTATAAAATTTTTTTAAAAAGCTATAGATATATACTTCAGACATAAAAGGATCAAAATCACTTCCTGATGCTATTTTAACAGGTTCTACATGATAAACAAAAATTTCATGAAATGTTTGGTAAGATTGCAAAGATTTCTTCCTGAAGGTATTTTGGCAGCCTCTAAGGACCAAATAAGGATGTGTGATATTCCCTAATATGATCTGAAGGGAAAGACTTAGAATCAGGATTTTTGACTTCTACTCCAGCTAATAAGCTAAGTAAATTTAAAACTGTATTTAACCTTCATGGTCTCCAGTTTATTTGTGCAATTGGGAGAGTCACACCTCTGGATTACTTCTATGTACTCTAGTTGGTTTCAAAAAGCTGTGTGAAATTTCCTGATATTATCTAAATATTTCTGACTATTTCCTCAGCTAATCAGCATTTTTACTACTATCTATATTTCTGTGCCTACAGTATGAATCTCCCAACTCAACAAAATAGTTGCCATTAAACGTTTCATTGCCTGCATATGCATCAATACTATATTGTCCCCTGGACTGCCTTTTAAAAATCTTCATTGTCATAGCTAAAGAATGGATCCACTCTGTCCGAGCAACTAACTGCAGAGCCCAGCCCAGATAGACACACATCCCAAGTCTCTACTCCATCTGTCCTGGAGGAAGCTGACTCTTGAGGAAAAGCCAAAGTGGGTCTGATGGCCTGGCAATCTCCTGAAAGTTTCAAAGGAAGTGACCCTGCTGGAGAGGCTGCCCTGGTGACTGTAGCTGGAGGTTCCAAGGCTTCTGGATACATTGACATTGGCGCATTTTCAGAAGCATAGTTACAGCTCAAAAGGCTCTTAACCTCCTGCACGTTGTCACTGTATTTCAGAGCAGGTGGCCGGTAGGCTTGGTAGGACACTTTGGTGGTGGTGGTGATCACGGTCTGTAAGGCAGGGGCACCTGGTGGGGGAGTCGTGAGGTACCTGCAGGGAAGCTCTGGTTTATAATAAGGGTGAGGGGCCATGGTCTGGAACTGCCCATGGTCAGTCCTCTTCCCAATACCAGGTTTTCCAAGCGCTGGTTTCCAGCCATGTTGTTTACTAGTGAAATCAAAGCCTCTCTCATAGCTGCTGTATGAATTGACATTATATTGTAGTTCGTTCAGATGAATCCAATCTGCATCATTAGGGACACTGGTGGAATCTTTATAAAGGGTGGGATAGGAGCTCAAACTTGTAAAACCAGGACCTGCCAATTCATACCTGCAAGCTGGTCTGGGCAGATTCTTGAGTTTGAATATTTTTGAAAGGGGGTCATTATGTCCCCTTGAAAGGTGGCTGGGCCACAGGTAGCTTTGTAAGCATCAGAGTTTGGGAAGGAGGGGCAAGGCTGCCCTGGAATAGGGAAACCGGTGTCAGTAATTACATCAAACAGTTCCAAATTTTCCAGGGGAGGTATGTTGCTGAAATGTGCACTGTTGTCTTGATTCTCTCCTGCCTAAAAAAAAAAAGAAAACAAAACAGACATGTGGTATGTAAATTGCGTGGACACCCTCACTTGTAGTAATAGCCAACCAAGTAAATAAAAAGAAACTTCCAGTTGGTGGGCTCTGTGCTGTGAATACTGCACTGCTCAGGGACATGATTCAGGCATGTGGTCCTGGGGTTGCTAAACTTGAGCTCACTCGGGCACAACAACCACACTACTGAGTGAGGGGTCCAGTGTAGCCAGGCAGGATGGGTCTGAGTGGGAAGTGGTCCTGTTCTCACTCATACTGTTTTCACAGTAGTGTAGATTCAGGAGTCACATAAACCTGGGTTCAAATCCTGACTTTGACCCTTACTTATAAGTTACTTAACCTCTCTGAGCTTCAGAGTCCTCATTTTAGAAATGGGGTTTAATAATAGTAACCTCTTCATAGGGTTTCTGTGACCATTAAATGTGTGAAATTCCTAGATATGTGCTTGACATGTAGGAAGTGCGTGAACAAGGTCAGTTTCTGTTATCCTCACATTACCACTCTGACTGCTTGGCATGCTTTTGTTGAAAGGCCAAACCAGACCAAGTAACCCAGAGAGATGTTATCTGTTCCTGTGTAAATATGTCAAGGACTGGCTCAGGGGTGCACTGTTAACTCCCTGTTGGTATGCACAGGTTTCTTTATTGCTGCTGGATAACTGTCCTTGTAGAAGGATGTCAGCACACATCCTGACTTGATTGTTGCTTGTAGAGATCCTTTGTTGCTTGTTTTTAAGAAGGGATTAGAAACCTTATCCAAACATTGACTTAATATATTGTTAGAGATACATAATTTTCATATAAAATCAAACTGTTGTAATATATAACACTTATATTACACATAATTATCAGTCTATCTTGTCCTGAAAATGAATACAGACCCCTGTGCAATGCCAGCTCTTCGTTACCTCAGATTCCTGATTTCTCTTTTTCTGGAGCTGGTAAAAAGAGGCCATCTGTCTCTTGATGGCACTTCTTCTAGCTTCCGTTTCTTATTTACTCTCTGGTCTTGGGTGATCATGAACTCCCTTGGCCTGCATTAATGAAGAAATAAATCACATGTTATTTATTCCTCTAAAGGAAGCTGGCAATGTTGGCCAAAAATTTATAATGCCTTTCCCATGATCCCAAGTTTTTGTTCTTGTTTTCCAAAATGACAGAGAAAAAATTCTTGAACAACTAAAACAGCATGAATAATAGACATCTTAAAAGATCACCCGCAATCCTTTCCTGTATTAAATGAACTATGGCTATTCCTTGGTTCATTATCTCTGGCCCTTAAAGAACACAGTAGGTGAGTGAATTCCTGGGCTTCTGGTAGGTCCCTGGGGAGCTCCAGCACCTATTTCTGGCCACTGGAGCTGTAGTTTGTTTGCTTTAGAGCTGCCAAGGCACATCGCAAGCAACTTGGTCTCTAAATGGTCTGATGAAAAATTGTGTTCTCACATTGTGTTCTCAGGCTGGCCGTTTAGCTCAATTGGTTAGAGCAAGGTGCCGATACCACCGAGGTCCAGGTTTGATCCCTGTACTGGCCAGGGAAAACAAAACAAAACGAAACATGTGTTCTCACCCACCTACCTGAAAAAATATCGCGTTGCCCTCAAGCCGCCAGAAATTGGTTACAGGGTATCCGCTGTGCCCTCGACAGGGCATCAACTCCAAAGCAGAGTGACAGTTGGGGCACGCTTTCTCTGCAAAGCCCAGAAGGAGAAATCATAGCAACGCCTCCCCCAGACCCTTCTGAAGGAAGAAAGGGGACAGGAGCTGGGGACAGAGCCCTCCCGGGCCGCGCCCTCACGCTGCTGCTTGAGGCGCGCCTTGTCGCAGATGGCTGGCCGCAGCTGCAGGCGGGCGCCGCCGGGCAGGGCGCAGGCCCGCGCGCACAGCACCACGCCCAGGCACGACTTCTTGAGGATGTGGCCATGGTGGTTGTTGGTGTTGCGCATGGCCCAGCCACTCAGGTGGCGCCGCGCCTTCTCCTCGTCGTGGCTGTAGATGAAGCGCACGTAGCCGTCGGGCCACTCGCGGAAGGGGTCGAAGTGGGCCGGCTCCTGGGGACGAGCGCAGGACGAGGGGTCAGCTCTGGCCAGCCCGAACGCACCCCTCGCCCTTGACGTTTTCTACGAGCAGCTAGTACAGAAATGAGTTCTTTTTACACCCAGAAATGTTGTACAACCCATAACTTACGCTGTCACGAAATGTCACAGCCTACGTTTGCCTCTCCGGCTAATAACTGTTTATGTAGCTCTTACCTTCTAGATGCTGCACTAATTCATCTAGACTTCACAACACGTGCAGGCATTTGAACCATTACTATTATCCACATTTTATAGGATATGGAAGTCAGAGAGATTAATTGACTTGTCCAAGGTCACACAGCCAGCAAGGCCTGGCTCTAGGATTTGTGCCCTGGTAGTCTGACTCCAGAGCCTGTGCTCCTGACCACTCTGTTATACCACTTCTTGGTGTGTTTAAATGTTCAAAACATTTTCAAGTTAAGTATTGAAGTGTCAGGACAAAAAGTGACTGGAAAGCTCTATCACTGAAATGCAATTTAACTTGTAAGTATATTTAAGTCAGTGATTTTCTTCAAAAGCTCTTGGTTCTCTATCCTAAACCTGTCAGTCACATCAGCAGTGATACCCAAAGCACCCTCAGAGAGGCTAGAACAGCTTCCCTTCCTACTCCCAACTTAGCTCTCTGAGTTTAAAAGGTTCACAGTGGATGAAGGAATTCCTGCCCTCGCCTTACTACTGAGAAAGTGGAGCCCGATTGACATTTCCTGCTGCCCTCGGTGTTTTCAGACAAGAGCAAGAAAATTGCTAGGAGAAGACACACGTCTAAACTCAACTCTGCATTTCGCAAAGTCCAGAGAAGTTCCCTCTGCTTTTGAGGGCCCCCCAGCAGTGTGTTTGTGGTCTGTCCACAAAGTCTCTGCAAGAACTGGGATGCCCTTGTCCCTTCTTCAGATGGACAGCGCCACTCGTTGCCCCCACACACTCGATTTCACTCACCTGAGGCATCTGCGGGTCGTTGATGTCCCAGTTGAGTTTCATCCCGTAGGAGCACACACGGCCCGCACCCTGCACCACGTCCGCCGGCATCTGCTCCACCTCGCTCAAGCTCTTTGCCCAGAATCCTGAAAGAAGAAAAAACGAGGGGTGCGCGAGGTGACTCTTTAAAAATATAGTAGGGTGTGTGTGCGCGCGCGTGTGAGTGTGTGCGCGCGCGTGAGTGAGAGAGAGAGACACCATTGACAAGTCCAGAAGCTGAGGACGACGGTTATGGCCTCGGTCCCCCGTGCTGACAGGTCTCACCCAGGACGGCAGCAGCGGCGTGTGACAGCTGCCAGCAGGTTTAAGAAGATACCTGTCGCGCGGCTCCGCCTTTCGTCGCCTCGCTCGCTGGCGCCCACGCTCCAGGGGCCGGTCACCCACCCCCCCGACAGAGCCGAGAACGAAGGGGGGGGGGTTCAGCTGTCCTTAAAGTGAAGGGAAACTGAGGCCAAGATGTCGGGGGTGGAGGGAGGGGAAGGCACGTTGGAACGCCTCGTTTAGGTCGAGAATCAACTTTTTTCTAACCGCACCGGGCCGGGGCTTTCCAGCAAAGTCCCCTGAGAGCCAAGACTCAGTTCCAGGAGAGCGTGGGGACCGCACGTGGGACCCTCGGCCCCCGTCGTGCGCCCCAGCCTGAATAGCCCGCGCGCACCTCCCGGTCTGGGGCCGCCCCCTTGGGCCTCGGCTGCCGGCGCTCGCTGTGGCTGTCGCGCGTGTCCGGGAATCTATCTACGCTCGCCTGCTGGGACGTCCGACGGGGAGTCAAGAGCTTCCGTACGCTCCCGGGGCAGCGGAGGGATGGAACGTGAACCCGGGGGAGGTGGCGGTGCTGAGCCCGGGGTAGGCGAGGAGAGACGTGCGCTCTGCGGCTCGGCCTGGGCGCGGAAGCCGCGCGCCTGGAGCTCTCCGCAGCCTCGGCGCCTCCGAAGCTCAGCTCCGAGATCTGCTGAGTAAGGGGTGGGTTCGGTGTGTTCTCGGTTGTCACCTACTTAAACACAACGCTTTAAAATTTGATATTGTCGTGGAATGTCACAAACTCGTATTTATCCCATGACGGTCTTGGGAGGCTTTGGGGAACTGGAGAACCCTGGAGGGGGAGCGGGACGCTGAGGGCTCCCCAGGGCCACCTATGGCGACTCCGGCAACCGAACGCGACCTATAAAAGAGACCGATTTAAGCGACTGAAGTCGCTCTGAGGCCACCCCACGGCCGGGTCCTGGGCGGCGAGGGAAGAGGAAGTGCTGGGATTTATTCCCTGCGCCTTCGTTCTGCAGGCCACACCTCCACTCCGGCCGTAGCCAGAGAAGACCCGCCGGCCTCTCGGGCGGGTCACTCGCAGGACGTTCCGAATCCACGTTCCTCCGAACCCAGAGACCGGCGCGCCCCCGGCCCCGCGGAGCGCGCTCGGGCGCAAGGACGGATGCTGCGCGGGACCGGCCGGGACGGCGCCCTTGTCAACGCCTCTCGCAGGTTAGTCTCTTCCGTTGGCAAGAGGAGAAAACGCAGGTGTGTCTTAAGCCTCCAGTCTGCGCAGAACAACGCAGGAAGCGAGGGGCCGTCCGTGCTCTGGGTCCTCTTACCGCCCCAGTCGAGGGCACTCGGGCTTGCTTAGAAACGCCGATCCCACAGCGAAGTAGGTTTCGGAGCAGCCTGCCAGTGGCGGGGACCAGCCAGCGCTGTGCGAGGGGCGGAGAGCCACGCCGGCTTTGGGCGGTCGCGTCCTCCCTTCCTCTAGCGTTAGCTGGGCCCTTCTCCCAGACAGAGGCGAGAAGTCCTGGCAGAAGAAGGTGGTGTGTTCGTCGTCCAGCCTCCTCTCGCACAGAAGTTCTCTTCTCCCGAGGGGTCCTGTCGGTCAGTGTCTCTGATTTAAATCACTCTCGAGTCATCGCCAAGGTCCGGTGGGAACAGAGATGTGTCTTCACCCGCTAGTTTCATCCTGTTAATCGAGGGGGCAGGTCCCCGCAACTCCTGTTGTTCAGTTGCTTTTTGTGTTTGTTTTGTCTCCCAAAATTAAGTTAAATTGATGACGCTTCTTTTTAAACATGGTATTTCGTGAAATGTGATAATTTAAGAACATTTATATTGTAAAACGCTTTAAAAATAACTTCAAAAATAGTCATTTAAAATTACCTCTGAGAATGGGTAGAAATTAATTTCTGGTCTAATTACTAACTTTTGTTAGACTATTGTGTCTGTGCTTTTGGAATGTTCACAGAGAATCCTTACCCCTCAAAAATATAAATAAGTTTAACTTTTTAATGTTAAAGGCAAATCAGTCGATTTCTAGATGAATTCTGGTGTCCAAAGAAACTACATAGAGCCTTCACCATGTTTAGCTTGAGAAGAATTAGAATATATTACAAGTTGCCCTAAAATTATGTATGGATACAACATGCTAGTAAAAGAAGCCACTCAAAGTGAAAATATGACAAATAAAGAAAAAGTATTGTCGTCTATGATGTTATTTTTTATTTCTCCTGAAGATTTGGATGTTTTAGAACTATAGAGTTTGGAAGGTTGTACTTTTCCCCCAAAGTCTGAAAATAATCGATTATAACGTTTTCTATCAAATACTAAGAAAACATGAAGCTTTTTGTATTCTCTAAAACAACGTGCATTTACACTGCGTTTTGATTACTGCTTTTCTTATCCCTCAATACTTTCCTGCAGTAAATTTGCATCAATTCAAAATACTTTATATTCATGGATTTTCCTGCCTTGATTACTATTTCAATATAGGAAGGGTCCATTAATTCAAGAGGAAAGGAACAAGCCTTTGAGTTTGCTAGGTTTAGATTAAAATAGGCAAATGAATCAAAGTATATTTACGTCACATTTGCCAGGAAGTGGATATGATGAGCTTTGACATAAGCGTCGTTGTGAACGGGCTGGAGGTGCCGTTCAAGTCCTGGGCTTACTAACAGGGATTCGGTTATAGTATGTTTTGCCTTGATGTAGACAAATACCTTGTGTCAACATGGCATGAAATACTTAGCATCGAGTTATAACACAAGGCGGTTTTTATGCAAGGAATGTTTGGATTTGAGGGGTCGTTTTGTTTTAGAAAAATCCAGTCCAAGTTATTTTTGCCACCGTGTTCACATAAAAGGCCACCTACAAGACTCAGCCTAGCCTTAGTAGCCTTACTTGTCAGGTTAAAGGAAGAGGGCAGAAAACAAGCAAACTATTTGCTTTCTTTTTAAAAAAAATCCCCATGACGAAGGTACTTAAGAATGAACGACCACGAACAGCTTCTTTTGTAATGTCAGGAATGGATTCATAATTTTGGTACAAGTGCGGTTCCCATGAGAAAGTTCAGCTTGGGCCTATACTTATCAATAGACCAAAAACAGCTCCTCGGGCTGTTTAAAGTGAAGAGAAAACTCCATTGGCTTCTGCAAAGGGGCCCCTGTCAGTTTGGAATTTCTCACGTAAAGAAAGTTTAAGGGACATTGTTGGAGTCTCTTGTGTCGTTGCTCTCGTAAGGTGCGCGTGCGCGTGCCCAGGTGGCCTGACCCGCGTGCGCTAGTGACTTGCACGCGCTGCTCGGGTCTCAAGCACAGGGTCCTGGTGGGCCGCAGGGGCAGGTTCATCCATCCGAGTTCCAGTTCCGGGAGAAGATGCAGTCCCACCGCCGCTGCGACCCTCGCCGCAGCGCCCCCCGCCGGGCCGGGTTGTCCAGGCGGAACCGCAAAGGGCGGAGCGCCCTGGCCAGGGCCTGCGCGGCGTCGGGCCGGGAGCCTCGGCATGCCGGCGGTGAGTGACACCGGAGGAGGCCCGGGCCACCTCTGCACCGAGCGAGGGGGCAGGAGGGCGTATGGTCCTTCGGGCTCAGCGGGCTTGGCTGGTCCGAGTGCTCGCCCCGCGGGCGCGGAGTCTGCACGTTCGCCCGGTCCTGGGCTGCCCCTTGAGCGCTTCCACCTCGTTAGGTTTGCTTGGAGTTGATGGGTCGCTTTCAGAGGGACAACGAGGCAGAATGGAAATCTGGTCCCTCGCTGATAAAGCGCTTAGGGAAGAAGGAACCAGAAAATTCACGTTCGGGCAAACAGTGAGATAGTTCAAGTCGCTTGGCTTGTTTTCCCTGCTGGTTTTCCTGCCTTCTTTCCCCTTGCTGCGTAGATAGTGCGGGGACATTAACCCACCGGGCAGGCGACAAATGACAACACCTAAGACAGCTGGGAATCTTGGTACCGCCAGAGCTGCTGTTTTTCAGCAATCATTTAACTAGTAGTCATTGAATACTCTGGTGAAAACAAATAAACAAGTTTGCGTTTAGGTCTTTAAATTCACCTTGCTTTTCATATTTATAAATAATGACGATAATATTGTAAAATACACTGACACTTAAGGATTTTGGTCAAGTTCATAAAGAAGTAGCACTGTTAGCCCAAAGTAGGTTTTTTGTTTTTCGTTTTTTTAAAGCTCATTAGAAAAGATTTTTAAAACTTTTTGTGTGTATTATACTTTTGAATCAAGTTAATTGTTGAGATGAGGCGAGGAGATGAGATGCTGCTGTTGAACATGGGCTACTGTGCTGTGAAGTCAGGATGGTGGGCCAGGGACCACTTCTTGAAGAAAATGTGTAACAATCCACTGCTAAATGTTTAGGACACTTTCCTTCTGTTTGTTGATGTTTGACCCTTGAAATGTCAATATGGAAGTCCTAGAGTAACATTTAAAATTTATGTCACAAATAGAAAGCTTAAACTCACCACTGGGCTTGAGACACACTTATTTAACTTTATTTCACAAGCTGTCGTTATGAAAATGGTTTATTCATTCATAGCTTTTCTTTCCTTTTATTTTATACTCATGACTATCGAGTTTAAATTTATTTTGTATGATCCTTTATTCAAATGACCTTTGTTTTGCTTCATGTGATAGTTCGTATTGTGTTTGTCATAGATCAGGCTAAAGGTTGGATAAAGTTTTTTTTTAAATTACTGTCTTAGACATATAATTACTGGCATGAGCAAACAAAGTTTCTGTTCGTGAAAACAGTACAAACCTTTTTTTCTTGTTTTATTTTTAAAACTTGAAATAATTTTTTTTTCAAACATGTTTTTATTGCACACAGAAAAACGAAGGTCCCTCGCGGTCTGCTACGGAAGATGGCGGGTGACAAGGCCCAGGATGCTTTGTGGGTGAATATTACGTCTATTTTGTGTTCTTCGTGTGTGTTCTTTGTAGCTTTGTTTTTCTGAGGCTGTTAGCACAGTTGTTCCCCCAGTTGCTCAAACCAGAAACAAAGAAATCTTTTGTTTCTTCTCCTCGCCTACTTTCCACCATCTAATTTACCACCAAGTCTGTCCAATCTTACCTTCAACTATCCCACCAACGTCCTTATCTAAGCTGTCTGTGCCCAGCACTGTTCTAGGTGGAAGCGGACAGGACTGAACAGAACAGACAGGATCCTGCTCTCCCGGAGTTCACAGCCTTGCAAAGAGCCAAAGAAACAGGTTATCAGAGAAGCTGAAGAACAGCCGGGCGCTTGGCCTACTTTAGTTCAGGTGGTCCTGGAAGACCTCCCTGAAAAGGTGATACTCACAGTGAGATCTGAGGGGACCGGCCATGTGGACAGTGGTGGAAAGCAGCAGTCTAGGCCGAAGATAGCCAGTGCAAAGGCCCTGAGGCAGGGAAGAGCTTGCCTCGTTCTAGGACTCATTAGCAGCAAAGACAGACTGAAGAAGTTGATAGAGATCAAATCCGCGCCGTGTGAATTAAAACAAGGGTTTGGGGCCGACCCGTGGCTCACTCGGGAGAGAGCGGCGCTATCGCCGCGGGTTCGGATCCTATGTAGGGACGGTCGGTGCGCTCACTGGCCGAGCGAGGTGCGGACGACACCAAGCCAAGGGTTGCGATCCCCTTACCAGTCACAAAAAGGACAAAACAAAAAACAAATAAACAAAAAAAAAACCCCAAAGGGTTTGGATTTACTGTGAGCACAGGGGAAGCCGTGGCAGAGTTTTAACCCTGGGCTTTTGAGAGAGAGAATGTGCGTGTGAATCCCCGCTGGATGATTTCACGTAAGCTTGCAAACTTTCCCACCCTTGCTATTAGTATCCCCAGACAGAGAACCTAACTCCTGTGGGTGCTGGTGTGGATTAAATGAGAGCATCTGCAGAACCCTTAACACACTCGGCACAAAAAGGCCCACTATGAGGTAACTTAAAAAAGAAAATATTCTTTTTAAATGGAGTAATTTCAAATGCTATTTTGCCATTTAAACAATACTAAAAATAAGCAGAATTTTTGATATGTATACTAGGGTCCTTCAAAAAATTCATGGAAAGTTTCATATTATCTTTTAAATCTATTTTTTCCACAAACTTTTTGGAGTACCCTCATATAGTAAAATGCTTCTTTATTAAAATTGTATTGCATATTACGATCCAGCCTGCAGGATTGGGCTGGGTTTTTTAAAGATAAAGAAGTCATATCTTTTATAGTATAGATATTTAAGAAAATGTGTGTTATTCAAGTGTATATACCTGGGAGTAAGTCTTGGTTAATATTCAAGCAGAAAAGATCCATTTTATTCATTATGGTTAATTTGCATATTTACCAACTTCCGTTATCTGTAATTATTAGTTTTAATTTTCTTCTATTATGATCATTTGTCAATTTTTTAATGTTTTAGAATTTCCAACATTACTGAGGATCTTCACCTATTGATATCTATAATTCAAATGTAGTTTTTCTTAAGTCAGTGGTTCCCAAATTTTAGCATGCATCAGAATGACCTGAATGCTCCTACCCAAGTCTCCTTTTTGAGAACTCCTGTCTTAAGCCAACAGAAACTTCAATCACGTGTTAAATGGTTGTTTACTGCACAAGATAAATATCTTTATTCTATATTTACCCTGTATTAATTCACACTGAATTATTATTGATAATGATATTAACTAGAAGTACTAGTGCAAAATAAATGTCTTGGAGAAAAAAGTAATTTGCATACTTTCACCTTTCCAGCTTCAATCACTTATTATTGATGCATTCCATGATAATGAGTTTCAGAAAATAAAGGAATATTTTCTACAGAAAGAGAGCCACTTACCTCAAAAATATGATCGCTTCTATTACCCCATCTTGACAGATTAATAAATAAGCCAAGGAAGTTGGTTTGTTTTGTGGCCAAAATACAATGTATAATTCCTTATAAGGTTTTAATCTAGTGTGGTCTAATGCCTAGGAACTGGGTAAAAATGAATTTCAGCATGTTTCACTGTTGCTGAAATGTACTCAGCAATTCTTTATAGATGGCCTCAAAGAAGATGAGCCTTTGCTAATTCAGCAGAGACTGATCCCCATGATAAGTGTCATATTTTAATTTTATATGGCTTTGGGTAACTGAAAGAACTAGAGTGGATTCAGTTGTCTAAGTTTGATATTTTATGCTCCTTTGAAATCAAATTTGACTGGAAGTTAGTGTCCATTCTTACTGCCTATATCCAACCAAACGTTAAACTCAATACAGGTTTCCTGATGTATATGCCGGGCAGAGCACTGTGGGAGTGTCCAGGAGCGAGTCAGAGGTAACCCCTTTCCTGATAAGCCTATACAGTAGTAGCACGTTTTTAGTTATTTCAGTGAAATTGACAGGGGAAGGTAAGATGAGTGAGGCGTAGGCTGTATAACTGTTGTATTAACAAGATTAGACCTAGAAAAAATCTCATCAAAAACTTCCCTTTGCCCTTGTAACACCTCACTCTCCCCACTTTCTAAACACTGGATGAATCTGAAAAAATAGCAAAAACATTTTTGCTTATTCAAAGTCACCCCAGTTATAAAATTTTATTCTGCCCGTTTAAATTAACCAGGAGGCAATGTGCCTTTAATAACAGCATCTGGAAGCAAAGCCGAGTTTGCAAAGTCTTACTGCAGTTCCCCTTTTTGTTGGCTTTCTGCAGCCCTGAGATGATTTGTTTATTGGTGAGGAGATGGGGGAGGAAGAGGGGGTGAAAGGATCGTCTTGCTGGTAATAGAGTCTTTGATTTACCCCCTGGGCTCTATTAAAGTCTATTAAGACAAGATTGGGCTAAGAAGATCTGCCTCTGCCCTTTTTCATTCTCAAATGCCTCTAATTATGAGGAAAGAGTAGACTCCAGGTTTTCCCATCCTCCTCTCAGGGACTTCTAAAGTGTTTTCCAGCGGTATTGAATGAAGACTGTGCTTATGCAAACCATATATATTTTGCATTTAATTCCACTTGACTTTAAGGTATATCAGCTCATGCAGATAACAGGAAGCAGGGAAGAAAAGAAAAAAACCCAAAGGAAATGGAGTAGGGATGTCCTAAGGGTATCTTCGAACCTTCAGCTGATTTGGGGAGGTATGAGTTGAAATGTGCCCCAACCGGATTTTTCTATGTATGTTTAAGAATGCCCTTCTAAAGTTTAAAAAAATAACAATGTCAGATCAAATCTCCAGAGTTTTGAAATCAATTAGGAATTTCCATATTCCATTGGAATTCTAGTTGGTGATGGAAATTTTATAACTGTAATTTAGATATTGTTATTTCATGTAGGTTTTGGCCAGGAGAATAGATCAAAATTATCAAAGAGAATGGGATACTAGACCCTGTGCCTCTAAAGACAATTGTGCAGACTCAACACAAAGTGTATTTGGAAGTTATTCTCCATAGAATGAGAACTTCCTATAGAAAGGAACATATTTTGTCCTATACTTTAAGATCCTCACCTAATAAGTAATTACTGTTGTGTCTGGCTTCTGGTAGTGACACAGCTGTGGGGACAGTGGGGGTTGTTGGTTAGATAATGTATGATTGTGGCCCATCCATGGACTCAGTGAGCACTTTCTATTCCCAAGTATTGGTCAAATAATGGGGTGTTTCCCCCACTTCTTTATATCTATACTCAAGAAATATATTGGGGGCATGGGAGAGAGATAGGCTTTGGGGGGATAGATGGAATAGCAAGAAAAATGTATTGAAAAGCATAGAATTTTGAGCATAAATATAGGGAGGGAGAAAATATAGCCTTAGCAGTGAGCTCTGCTGTATAGAGGGACCTTTCTTCCTTGGGCTGTCAGAGAAAAGTTTGCTTCAGACGGTGGAGAGCTTTCACAAACACTGCCTGGGCCCCACTGCCAGTGATCTGATTCACTGGGTCTGGGATGAGTCCCAGGAATGGGGTTGGGGGAGGCGTTTCAGAGCTCTCCAGGTTTTCCTAACGTGCAGCCAAGGCTGAGAACCGATCAGTTCATTTATGTTCTGCGGCTGGGTGCCTTTTGTTCTTGGCTACAAGTTGCACAAAATTTGGAAGGCCCTGTTGCTGATAGAGTTGTTCATCAAAAATTCAGTTACTAACTTTATGTTCAACATTGATTTCTAACTATACCTGCAGTATTTTTTTCTTTCTTTTTTTAATAAGAGTGACCAGTGTCAGCAAAAATGGCTCAAAGATGACGTTTGCTTTATTGAGTAAATATTCTAGGAGGGGTTACAGAAATTTATTTCTAAACCATACCAATCCTAGCAACTTAATATGAAATTGGAAATATTTCTATAGAAAAAATTCTCCAGTTAACTGGAAGCTTTTGGCAAAAGAAAAGTAGCCAAGCCCAAGGCATATTTCCTGTAACCCTGAATACTTTCAGTGCTTTCCAAATTCTGCATCTCCTGTGATAGTTTTCTATAGCTTCTTAGATCACAAGATTTCTTCTTGTGTTGGGGAGGTTCATTTAGCTCTTAAACCTTCCTCGGTAGCCCCTTTATATAGTTTTCTGGCGTCGATTCTGGCCAGGTCTCCAATTCTTGCTGATATCTGAGAACTTACTTATTACAACTGACTAGCAGTATGGTTCCATCTTGAGGTGTTCTAGATGGGAGGCCTCAGAGTCAGATCTAATTGAAATGTTATGAAATGGAAAAAGGTTTTTAAGATTATTTTGCTCTAGAGGGAAAATTACCTTGTGAAATTTTATTGAATAAGCAGTAGTTATTCAATCCTCGGTGGTTCCATAAGTGTTTCTTTTCCTGTGTACATGGATTCCTGGTTTGAAAGAATGACAGCATTTCTGACCACGGGAGAGCTAGCCTGAGACTCATTGCTGACTACTGCTACAGAAGACTTCTTGGACACTGCTTTGGTGAGGATGGAGGGTGATGTTTCACTGAGCAGGTGTAGTTGGTTATCAGCATGAATCTTCAAGGTTTTTATAAAATCTGGCTTTCTATAAGATGTGAGATTTGTTAAAATACTCCCATGTTTTATTACTAGAATAGTATGTGAAATAGTATCAAATACTAATACATTTAACCAATGTTAGCCAAAAATGAGGGGTGATTTATTTTTATACAAAAATATGACTCATCTGATTAAAGGTGACATGCTCATTTAAATAAAGTGAAGCTCAAATAGGCTTTCTCTGAAATTCATTTCCTCTGTTTTTAAAGTCAACTCCTGCCTATTAGAGAAATACCAGCATTAATGCATTAATGTTATAGTTCATAATGCTGTTTTAAAATAACATGAGCTTTACTTTTTCTTTTTATTAGATTATTTCCAGGAGTAGTAGTAAAGGTAAGCATATTATTGGCTATGAATTGGCTATTAATTTTTCATTAATAGAATATTCTGGTGCAGAGAAAACAATATTTAGTGATATATAAAAGTAAAGTGGATTTAAACATTGTATTTGGATTTATTGACCACCTTATGGTAGTCTTATTGTGATGTTGAAATACATTTCATTGCAAAGAATGCCTCGGTTTGCTTGAGATACACTTTTATTTAGCTGCTCTTGGTCCCCATTTGGCCACTTATTATATTCAGGTAGTGAAAAGCCACTTTGTCATTCCAAACCAGCAAGAGTTTAGCTATTACTGATTTAACTTGGAGCTAATTCAGATGAATTTTTCTGTCTTTCAAGAGTACAAAAGGTAAAATTTTAGAAAACATGGAGGTTAGGTTGATGATTTTGTTCAATTTAACTCAAGTTAAAGGTAATTTGATATTGTGAATTATGGTACCATGGATTCAAAGATGCACTTAAAATAGCAACATTTCAGAAGTTGGGGCCATCTTAAAATGGATGCGTCTTTTTCCCATGGTACGTTTTTTATTTTTCTTTTGAAAAGCTGTTATTAGATTGACACTACATTCTACAGTGGATGGTATCTTATCATTGAGGAAATTCAGCACAAGAAGATTAAGTATGCGTGGTGCTGGGTCGACTTTAAAAAGAGGTCCTGATAAGCTAAGTCAGTGGATCCAAATATTTTCAAGTCAATTCTTTATTAACTTCACAAGTGATAGTTACTGTTGATAAAATATAGAATAGTTAAAAACTTCTTTGACTTTTGTAACATTTTAAAATAAACTTGTCTTTTGTTACTTACCACAGTATGTATATACTGCATATTTGAAAAACAATGCATATGTGAGCTATCTATTTAGCCTATGGGTCATTGCTTGGAGCATTTTTGGATTCACATAATCCTTGCAATAATCCTAATTATTTATCTAATTGCCTTATTAATAGTATCTAATTATTAATCTAATTGCCTTAATTAGAGAAAACACTGCTATAGATGACCATATTAGTCTGCCTGGCTGCCATAGCCAGACACCATACTCTGGCTGAAACAACACACATTCGTTACTCCTAGTTCTGGAGGCTGGAAGCACAAGACTAGGGTGCCAGCATGGTCAGGTTCTGGTGAGTGCTCTCTTCCCGGCTTATCACTGTGTCCTCATGTGTTGGAGAAAGAGCCAGCAAGCTCTCAGGTGTCCCTCGCTAGATGGCACTGATGCCATCAGGATCCACCCCTTTAGCTGGGGTAGTGGCCTCCTGCTGACACTATCATCTGGGCTGTCTCCCTGTTCCATGTTTGGCTTCCAAGCTCTTCTATTGTTTGTAATTATTCCCTGTATTAAATTCCCACAGACTGAAATATCTAGAATGATTTTGATTTTTATCTTAATGTTTCTTTCTTCTTTATATCTATTTTCATCTCAGACTGTTGCTTTCTCTGGCCAACTTAATTTCTTATAACACAGAGTTAGTGTTCTTCTGAGTTTTGAGAAGACAAATCAGATGCTTCCTAAATTTTTCAGGTTCCTGCAGCAAGCGTTTTTTAGAAGTCACTTTTCTGCCTCCTCCTGAGTTCGCATGCTCATCTCCTCTTTCCCACAGGGAGCTGTATGCTGCGAGTTTCTCTACTGCTCTTAAAATGAAGGCACGGAACGGCACCTGGTATTTGCTAGTTAACAGTGTGCACGCGTATCTGCAGAGTCCTCAGCTGTCCTGCTGGGCTCTGTTAGAATCTTTCCTTCAAGTTGTAAGCTGGTGGCTGCTGGGCAGGCTGTTGGCAAAGACTCTAGCCGAATTTCTGGCTTCCAGAGATCATCCAGTGGTATCAATGTGGCTCGTTTGAACCAAAGAGGGGTCATTTATATTTCTATTTCCTAGTTTGTGTTCCCATAATTTCATGAGTTATATGGGAGTTAAAAAGTATACAGTATGTGATGAGTAATTCACATACCAAGATTATACAAAGTTACGCATGACCTTGAAAGAAGTGTTTTCCAAGCTAGCCGCAGTAACGCCATTCCGCAAGGCCAAGAAATTCATAAAGGGGTGTGCGAGGTAGACTGATTTAGCTTATGCCATTTTTACTGTTTGAAAAGTGTTCTTGTTTAAAAGCCCCCCAACACCTGTGGTGAAAATTGAAGGTTAAAAATTGTGCTGCCTGCCTTTGCTGTTTCCCACCTATGCTGTCTCTGACTGATAACACCAAGAGCTGTATCTGGATGTATCTAGACAACCTAAGGAAGAAACCGCCCTGTGAAAGTTTTTGCTGTCCCTAAGTGATTAACTCGCTTCTTTCAGCTTCTGTTATCAGCTTGCACTAGGCCTCCCAGAGCAGTTTCCAGGGCGCCCTTCAACTGTTTCAAGAACTCCCACATGACCGGAGCCCACCCCTGGCCTTGTTTAAATCGACCAATTACCTTGCTTCTCGCTTCTGTACCCGCGCTTTTTGCTATAAAACAAGCTCAAAAACTCTACTCGGCGCGCCAGTCCACCGAGAGACTGAGCCGCCCGGGTACCCGTGTGTTCAATAAAACCTCTTGCTAATTGCATCCGAAGCCGTGGTCTCGTTGTTCCTTGGGAGGGTCTCTCCTGACTGAGTGATTGCCCAAATCAGGCGTCTCTCATTTGGGGGCTCGTCCGGGATCAGACCCCCACCCAGGGACCACCGACCCACCAACGGGAGGTAAGCTGGCCAGCGATCACTCCGTGTCTCGTTTCTGTGTCTGACTCCGTAACTCTGACTGTCCCTCTGAGTGCGCGCATTTTGGTTTCAGTTTGTTCCGGGCTGATCGCTCTGTGAGCGACGTGTGAGTAGCGAACAGACGTGTTCGGGGGCTCACCGCCCGGTAATCCTGGGAGACGTCCCAGGATCAGGGGAGGACCAGGGACGCCTGGTGGACCCCTCAGGAGAGGATCATTATGTTCTGATCCCACTGCCGCGTCTAGAGAGGCGCGCTCTGCCATCTGACTCCTTCTTTTGTCTCTACGCTACTCGATCTCGCCGCCGTTTCTGGTTTCTTTTTGTTTTGTTCCTGATAGGCCTCTGTGTCGTGGTCCCTCTCTTCGAAATGGGACAAAATAACTCTACCCCTCTCTCCCTCACTCTAGATCACTGGAGGGACGTAAGAGCAAGGGCTCACAATCTGTCCGTGGAAATCAGAAAGGGAAAATGGCGGACCTTTTGTTCCTCCGAGTGGCCCACGTTCGGTGTCGGGTGGCCGCCGGAAGGAACTTTTAATGTTTCTGTTATTTCCGCAGTTAAAAGGATTGTCTTTCAGGAAATCGGGGGACACCCGGACCAAGTTCCATATATCGTGGTGTGGCAAGACCTCGCCCAGAGTCCCCCGCCATGGATGCCGCCCTCCGTCAAGGTCGCTGTCGTCTCCAGTCCAGAGAGGCCATCCGCTCCTCCCCGACCCCCCATCTACCCGGCAACAGACGACTTGCTCCTTCTCTCTGAGCCCCCGCCCTATCCGGCAGCCCTGCCACCTCCTCTGGCCCCTCAGGCGGTCGGACCGGCGCCGGGCCAGGCGCCCGATATTTCCGATCCTGAGGGACCAGCCGCGGGGACCAGGAGTCGCCGTGCCCGCAGTCCGGCAGACGACTCGGGTCCTGACTCCACTGTGATTTTACCCCTCCGAGCCATAGGACCCCCAGCCGAGCCCAACGGCCTAGTCCCTCTGCAATATTGGCCTTTCTCTTCAGCAGATCTTTATAATTGGAAATCTAATCATCCTTCTTTTTCTGAAAATCCAGCAGGACTCACGGGGCTCCTTGAGTCTCTTATGTTTTCTCATCAGCCCACCTGGGACGATTGCCAACAGCTCCTACAGATTCTCTTCACCACGGAGGAACGAGAAAGGATTCTCCTTGAGGCCCGCAAGAATGTCCTGGGGGACAACGGGGCCCCTACTCAACTCGACAACCTCATTAATGAGGCCTTCCCCCTCAATCGACCTCAGTGGGACTACAACACAGCCGCAGGTAGGGAGCGTCTCCTGGTCTACCGCCGGACTCTAGTGGCAGGTCTCAAAGGGGCAGCTCGGCGCCCCACCAATTTGGCTAAGGTAAGAGAGGTCTTACAAGGACCGGCAGAACCCCCTTCGGTTTTCTTAGAACGCCTAATGGAGGCCTATAGGAGATACACTCCGTTTGAGCCCTCTTCTGAGGGGCAGCAGGCTGCAGTTGCCATGGCCTTCATCGGACAGTCAGCCCCAGATATTAAAAAAAAGTTACAGAGGCTAGAGGGGCTCCAAGATTATTCCTTACCAGATTTAGTGAGGGAGGCAGAAAAAGTGTACCACAAAAGGGAGACAGAAGAAGAAAGACAAGAAAGAGAAAAAAAAGAGGCAGAAGAGAGAGAAAGGCGGCGCGATAAGCGCCAAGAAAAAAACTTGACTAGGATTTTGGCCGCAGTGATAAGTGAAAAAGGTTCTAGAGATAGGCAGACAGGGAATTTGAGCAACCAGGCAAGAAAGACACCTAGGGATAAAAGATCTCCTCTGGACAAAGACCAGTGCGCATACTGTAAAGAAAAGGGTCACTGGGCAAGAGAATGTCCCCGAAAGAAAAACGTCAGAGAAGCCAAAGTTCTGTCCCTAGATGACTAGGGGAGTCAAGGTTCGGACCCCCTCCCCGAACCCAGGATAACACTGACTGTGGAGGGGACTCCCATTGAGTTCCTGGTCGATACCGGGGCTGAACATTCAGTTTTGACCCAACCCCTGGGAAGGGTAGGGTCCAGACGGACAGTCGTACAAGGAGCAACAGGGAGCAAAGTCTACCCCTGGACCACAAAGAGACTTTTAAAGGCTGGACATAAACAGGTGACCCACTCCTTTCTGGTCATACCCGAGTGCCCCGCCCCTTTGTTGGGTAGGGACCTCTTAACCAAACTAAAGGCCCAGATCCAGTTTTCTGCTGAGGGCCCACAAGTAACATGGGAAGACCGCCCTACACTGTGCCTGACCCTGAACCTAGAAGAAGAATACCGGCTACATGAAAAGCCAGGTCCCTCCTCTATCGACCCATCCTGGCTCCAACTTTTTCCCACTGTATGGGCAGAGAGGGCAGGCATGGGACTGGCCAATCAAGTCCCACCAGTGGTAGTGGAACTAAGATCAGGTGCCTCACCGGTGGCTGTTCGACAATATCCAATGAGCAAGGAAGCCCGGGAAGGTATCAGACCCCACATCCAGAGGTTCTTAGACCTAGGGGTCTTGGTGCCCTGTCAATCGCCCTGGAATACCCCTCTACTACCTGTAAAAAAGCCAGGGACCAATGACTATCGGCCAGTCCAAGACCTGAGAGAAATTAATAAAAGGGTACAGGATATTCATCCCACCGTCCCAAACCCTTACAGCCTTCTGAGTTCCCTTCCGCCCAGCCACACTTGGTATTCAGTCTTAGATCTCAAGGATGCCTTTTTCTGCCTCAAGCTACACCCCAGCAGCCAGCCGCTATTCGCGTTCGAGTGGAAAGACCCAGAAAAAGGCAACACAGGTCAGTTGACCTGGACACGGCTGCCCCAAGGGTTCAAGAACTCTCCCACTCTCTTCGACGAGGCCCTCCACCGAGATTTGGCCCCCTTTAGGGCCCTCAACCCTCAGGTAGTGCTACTCCAATATGTAGACGACCTCTTGGTGGCAGCCCCCACATATAGAGACTGCAAAGAAGGGACACAGAAGCTCCTACAGGAATTGAGTAAATTAGGGTACCGGGTATCGGCTAAAAAGGCCCAGCTCTGCCAAAGAGAGGTCACCTATCTGGGGTACCTACTCAGGGGGGGAAAAAGATGGCTGACCCCGGCCCGAAAGGCTACTGTTATGAAGATCCCCGCTCCCACGACCCCCAGACAGGTCCGTGAATTTCTGGGCACTGCAGGATTCTGCAGGCTCTGGATCCCTGGGTTTGCTTCCCTAGCTGCACCCCTGTATCCCTTAACAAAGGAAAGCATCCCTTTTACCTGGACTGAGGAACATCAGAAAGCTTTTGACCACATAAAAAAAGCCTTGCTGTCAGCTCCCGCTTTGGCCCTCCCAGACCTCACCAAACCATTTACTCTATACGTAGATGAGAGGGCCGGTGTGGCCCGGGGAGTGCTTACTCAGACTTTAGGACCCTGGCGGCGGCCAGTAGCTTACCTATCAAAAAAATTGGATCCGGTGGCTAGCGGGTGGCCAACCTGCCTGAAAGCGGTTGCAGCCGTGGCACTCCTTCTCAAGGACGCTGATAAGTTAACCTTGGGACAGAATGTGACTGTGATTGCTTCCCATAGCCTCGAAAGCATTGTGCGGCAGCCCCCCGACCGGTGGATGACCAATGCCAGGATGACTCATTACCAGAGCCTGCTGCTAAATGAAAGGATATCGTTTGCACCCCCTGCCGTCCTGAACCCAGCTACCCTCCTACCAGTCGAGTCGGAAGCCACCCCAGTACACAGGTGCTCAGAGATCCTCGCCGAAGAAACTGGAACTCGACGAGACCTGAAGGACCAGCCATTGCCCGGGGTGCCAGCCTGGTATACGGACGGTAGCAGTTTCATCGCAGAGGGTAAACGGAGAGCAGGGGCCGCCATCGTAGATGGCAAGCGGACGGTGTGGACAAGCAGCCTGCCAGAAGGTACGTCAGCCCAGAAGGCCGAACTAGTGGCTTTGACGCAGGCATTACGCCTGGCCGAAGGAAAAAACATCAACATCTACACCGACAGCAGGTATGCTTTTGCCACTGCTCACATTCACGGGGCAATATATAAACAGAGGGGGTTGCTCACTTCTGCGGGAAAAGACATTAAAAACAAGGAAGAAATTTTGGCCCTGCTAGAGGCCATTCACCTCCCTAAGCGGGTCGCCATTATCCACTGCCCCGGCCACCAGAGGGGAAATGACCCTGTGGCTACCGGGAACCGGAGGGCCGACGAGGCTGCAAAACAAGCCGCCCTGTCGACCAGAGTGCTGGCAGAAACTACAAAACCTCAAGAGCTAATCGAACCCGCCCAGGTTAAGGCCGAGCCAAGAGAGCTCACCCCTGATCGGGGGAAAGAATTTATTCAGCGGTTGCATCAGTTGACACACTTAGGACCAGAAAAGCTTCTCCAATTAGTAAACCGCACCAGCCTCCTCATCCCGAACCTCCAGTCTGTAGTTCGCGAGGTCACCAGTCGGTGTCAGGCTTGTGTCATGACTAATGCGGTCCCAACCTACCGAGAGATCGGAAAGAGACAACGAGGAGATCGACCCGGCGTGTACTGGGAGGTAGACTTCACAGAGGTAAAGCCTGGCCGGTATGGAAACAGGTATCTGCTGGTATTCATAGACACTTTTTCTGGATGGGTAGAAGCTTTTCCTACCAAAACTGAAACGGCCCTGACCGTCTGCAAAAAGATATTAGAGGAAATTCTACCCCGCTTCGGGATCCCTAAGGTACTCGGGTCAGACAATGGCCCAGCCTTTGTTGCTCAGATAAGTCAGGGACTGGCCACTCAACTGGGGATAAATTGGAAGTTACACTGTGCGTATAGACCCCAGAGCTCAGGTCAGGTAGAAAGAATGAACAGGACAATCAAAGAGACCTTAATCAAATTAGCCTTAGAGACCGGTGGAAAAGACTGGGTGGCCCTCCTTCCCTTAGCGCTGCTCAGAGCCAGGAATACCCCTGGCCAGTTTGGTCTAACTCCTTATGAAATTCTCTATGGGGGACCGCCCCCCATACTCGAGTCTGGAGGGACATTGAGTCCCGATGATAATTTTCTCCCTGTCTTATTTACTCATTTAAAGGCTTTAGAAGTTGTGAAGACCCAGATCTGGGACCAGATCAAGGAGGTGTACAAGCCCGGTACCGTGACAATCCCCCACCCGTTCCAGGTCGGAGACCGAGTGCTTGTCAGACGCCACCGACCCAGCAGCCTTGAGCCTCGGTGGAAAGGCCCGTACCTGGTGTTGCTGACCACTCCGACCGCAGTAAAAGTCGACGGTATTGCTGCCTGGGTCCATGCTTCTCACCTTAAGCCTGCACCACCCTCGGCACCAGATGAGTCTTGGGAGCTGGAAAAGACTGATCATCCTCTTAAGCTGCGTTTTCGGCGGCGGCAGAACGAGTTGGAGTGAAAACCCTCACCAGCCTGTGACCCTCACCTGGCAGGTACTGTCCCAAACTGGGAACGTTGTCTGGAAGACAGAGAAAGTCCAGCCCCCTTGGACTTGGTGGCCCATTCTTACACCTGATGTATGTGCCCTGGCGGCCGGTCTTGAGTCCTGGGATATCCCAGAAACCGATGTATCAACCTCTAAGAGAGTCAGACCCCCTGACTCAAACTATGAGAGCGCTTATAGACAGATCACTTGGGGAGCCATAGGATGCAGCTACCCTAAGGCTAGGACCAGAATGGCAAGTTCCACCTTCTACGTGTGTCCCCGGGATGGCCGGTCCCGTTCAGAAGCTAAAAGGTGTGGAGGGTTAGAATCCCTGTATTGTAAAGAATGGAGTTGTGAAACCACGGGGACTGTTTATTGGCAACCTACGTCCTCCTGGGACCTCATAACTGTAAAATGGAATGGCACAGAGCGATCATGGGGTGCCCTACTGGCAACCTGTGAAAAAACCGGCTGGTGTAACCCCCTTAAAATAAATTTCACAGAACAAGGACGGCAATCCAAAGAGTGGATAATAGGAAAAACCTGGGGATTGGGATTCTATGTGTCTGGATATCCAGGCGTACAGTTGACCATTCGGTTAGAGATCACCAGCAAGCCAGCTGAGACAGTGGGCCCCAACTCCGTCCTTGCGAAACAAGGACCCCCTAACAAAAACCCCCCTTCCCCAACGAGGGAAGCGCCGCCCATCTCTCAACCCTCGGCGGCTCCTAACCAAGTCCCCACGGTACTGGAGGAAAGTGTTGTCCTGAACACTCTGTCTCCAACCACAGGCGACAGACTCTTTGGCCTTGTGAGGGGGGCCTTCCTAGCCTTAAATGCTACCGACCCAGACGCCACGAAGTCTTGCTGGCTCTGTTTGGCCTTGGGTCCCCCTTATTATGAAGGAGTTGCCTCCTTAGGAGGGGCCTTCACTTATACCTCCAACTATACCCAGTGCCGCTGGGGGAGCCAAGGAAAGCTTACCCTCACTGAGGTCTCAGGACACGGGTCGTGCATAGGAAAGGTGCCCTCTACCCATCAGCATCTTTGCAATCAGACCCTACCCATCAACTCCTCCACGAACCATCAGTACCTGCTCCCCACCAACCATAGCTGGTGGGCCTGCAGCACCGGCCTCACCCCCTGCCTCTCCACCTCAGTTTTTAATCAGTCTAAAGATTTCTGTATCCTGATCCAGCTGGTCCCTCGCATCTATTACCATTCTGAAGAAACTTTGTTGCAGGCCTATGACGATCCTCACCCCAGGGTTAAAAGAGAGCCTGTCTCACTTACCCTAGCTGTTCTTCTGGGGTTGGGGGTCGCAGCAGGTATAGGTACTGGCGCATCCGCCCTAGTTAAAGGGCCCATAGACCTCCAACAAGGCCTAACCAGCCTCCAGACCGCCATGGATACTGACCTCCGGGTCCTCCAGGACTCAATCAGCAAGCTGGAGGACTCGCTGACTTCCCTATCGGAGGTAGTACTCCAAAATAGAAGAGGCCTTGACCTACTGTTTCTAAAAGAAGGAGGCCTCTGCGCGGCCCTAAAAGAAGAGTGCTGTTTTTATGTAGACCACTCAGGTGTGGTGCGAGACTCCATGAGAAAACTCAAAGAGAGACTAGATAAAAGACAGTTGGAGCGCCAGAAAAACCAAAACTGGTATGAAGGGTGGTTCAATAGCTCCCCTTGGTTCACTACCCTCCTATCAACCATCGCCGGGCCCCTATTGCTCCTCCTTCTGTTGTTCACCCTCGGGCCCTGCATCATCAATAGGTTAGTCCAGTTCATCAATGACAGGGTAAGTGCAGTAAAAATTCTGGTCCTTAGACAAAAATATCAGACCCTAGACAACGAAGACAACCTCTAAATTCGCTCTAAGATTAGAGCTTCCCACAAGAGAAATGGGGGAATGAAAGAAGTGTTTTCCAAGCTAGCCGCAGTAACGCCATTCCGCAAGGCCAAGAAATTCATAAAGGGGTGTGCGAGGTAGACTGATTTAGCTTATGCCATTTTTACTGTTTGAAAAGTGTTCTTGTTTAAAAGCCCCCCAACACCTGTGGTGAAAATTGAAGGTTAAAAATTGTGCTGCCTGCCTTTGCTGTTTCCCACCTATGCTGTCTCTGACTGATAACACCAAGAGCTGTATCTGGATGTATCTAGACAACCTAAGGAAGAAACCGCCCTGTGAAAGTTTTTGCTGTCCCTAAGTGATTAACTCGCTTCTTTCAGCTTCTGTTATCAGCTTGCACTAGGCCTCCCAGAGCAGTTTCCAGGGCGCCCTTCAACTGTTTCAAGAACTCCCACATGACCGGAGCCCACCCCTGGCCTTGTTTAAATCGACCAATTACCTTGCTTCTCGCTTCTGTACCCGCGCTTTTTGCTATAAAACAAGCTCAAAAACTCTACTCGGCGCGCCAGTCCACCGAGAGACTGAGCCGCCCGGGTACCCGTGTGTTCAATAAAACCTCTTGCTAATTGCATCCGAAGCCGTGGTCTCGTTGTTCCTTGGGAGGGTCTCTCCTGACTGAGTGATTGCCCAAATCAGGCGTCTCTCAACCTTACCATGAGTTTTTGCAGTATGTCCTACCATTGTCATTTTATATCTTAACATCATGTGCATACATGAAACCATAAATTAGAATTTACTGTTTGATAACCATAAAATATTATCACATACCTTGTTATTTACTATGTGCTAATATATAAATAGCTGTTGAAGTTTCTGTGATTGTGCTATTTAATAAAGGTCAACACTTTATTAAAACATTTCTACTTCTCAGTGCAAGACCTTATAAAACTTTTATTTTTATAAAATTCACAAATGGAAGAAACGCATGGAAACAATAGAAAACTGTGTGCAGGAGCTGCCCTTTGCACATTGCTGCGTCTGGACAAAAAAGTAGCTTTGCTCGAGGTGTGATGACAACAATGAACGGTCACACTCGCGTACGCCACTGTTATTTTCTTTAGTGGGTATCTATGTCCTGCAAGTCTCTTGTGGCCTGGGGGTTTCTGTGACTGAAGCAGACTGTAATTTGTCCCTTGCCCAGACTGTCAACTGATTCATTCCTGAACTGTTTACTGCCACTGTCCCTCTTTCACTCTACTGCTTTCTGCTGTGTAGGAGTCATTTCCTTACTCTTTTTAGCATAAATTGATTCTTTCAAAATTCTACTTTCAGGGAAAATTCAGATGTTGGATTCCTTCATACTTAGCTTAGGACTCCTGGTGACAGAAAACACTGAAAATCTTTGGATTCAACAGGAGGTGAGTTGCAAATAACCAAACAGATATACCAGTTGCTCTGGGAACCTCAGAGAAAGTCATGCACAGAAAGTTGTCTCCATTTTGTTTCTTGCCGCTGAATACCTTCTCCAATTCCGAAAGGCTCTCGGGACTTTGAACTTAATTCTGTGTGCTGTGCCTCGGGAACAGAGGAAAAAACTCCCTTTGTCAGAAGGCGCATGTCGTCTTATGTAAGTGACCTTGACTTCATTCGTCCCTTCAGTGAATGCTTTGTGTGCCGCTGTGTATCAGGCACTAAGCCAGGCAGTGAAGGACGGAGGGGAAAAAGGTAGACTTTGCTCGGCTCTTCTTTTGTAGTAGCGTGGGTTTTCTGGTTTTTTTGTTTTGTTTTTTACATCAAATTTGTGAGGCAAAATGCTTTCTGAGGCTGTAGATTATTTTTTCACTGTAAATGTGAACTCAGTGATTCCTGGAAGAATATTGGAGCCAGACCACTTACCTTCAAATCCTAGTTTTGCTCCTTATGCTAGTTGCACATGAGCACACCCTTAATCTCACTGTACCTTAGTTTGCTCACCTATAAAATGGAGTCAACAATAACACCTACTGCATAGAGTTATTGTGAAGGTTAAATCAGACGATCCATTAAAAGTGATTGACACATTACCTGGTAGAGAGTTAATGCTCCAAGGTTACCAGTTATTAGCTATACCCACAGGGCATTGAATTTGAATTATTTAGCAAGTGATTGATGTTTTGATTTTTGGTGACCTAGTCACAGTTTCATAGCTGTTGGAACATAAAATTGGGAGGTAAGGGTGTAATGTGTGATTGTGGAAAGAACAAAACCAGCACCCTGTTTTGAAGTTTGAACCTGAACACACGAGTGTGCTCACCAGTCACCAGCACGGAGGCTGTTGTTGGGGCCCGCCATCATTCACGTGAGCTGACTGCAGTGTAGGGCCTGCAAAGGGGGACTGGTCAGCCTGGCACTCATTGCCATCGTGTGTGCCCACTTAACTAGTCTTTGCAGATGCAAGATGTAGTTTTTCCACTGAATTTTTCCTTCTTTTTTTTGACGACTGGCCTGTATGGGCATCTGAACCCTTGACCTTTGTGTTATAACACCAGGCTCTAACCAACTGAGCCAACTAGCCAGCCTTTTCTTCTTCCTTTTATTTTCTTGCACATGCCTGTGAATTTTTCCTAAAAAGTATCTATTGAATACCTCAGTAAAGTCACTACTCTTAATGGTGTATTTAGATTTGGAAAGCAGCTGACCTGATATTGTCTCTTAAGTTTCCAAACTAATCCTTTGGTCATACTACCTTATTGTTTTTGTGTTCAATTAGCAATAATCACACCTCAGATAAACATCATTAGCTATAATACTGCCACTGCACAAAGCCATTTGTGTGTTCTAGAAAGTCTGGAATGTTCTGGACTTCAAAGGTAGAACCTGGAAACATAAAATTAAGCACAACTCTCGTTGGTACTGTTTTAAGGCTTCTATTTAATAGTAACAAATCAATCTGTTAGGAGAATCTGAACTCTCACATGAAGTTTTAACAAGTCTATTCTTTAAAATGGGAGTTATTTCAGGCGTTAACAAGACCTCCATCAATTTGTTAGTATTCAGTTGAAATTCTTACATGAATATATAATATGGGAGTCGGTATTTGTTAAAATAATGTAATTACTTAATCCCATTGCATCTCTAAGTTAAATTTATCAGTTTTTAGAATCAGATCAAACAGCTCATAGGAAAGACTCACACGACCAGAAAAGGACATACAGCTTCACAGGCTGGTAAGATTATAAAACTCTGGAATCATAGCATTCGATGAATCCTAGAGATTGTCAAACTGAATTCACTTTACAGAAGGGCAAATAGAATCTCACAGTGTATAGTAGCTCTAGTTTCTTAAAAAATACGTATATGTCATTAATATATAAACTTGAAGAATTTTCCATAAAAATGTACTATTGACATTTTTAAAATTCTGATGCTGCATTTGAAATAATTCCATAAATATGTACCTTGGTTTTAAATTTTAATGCAAGTATAATAAAGTTTTCCCTCTTGATGTTCATTTCAGTAAAATGTAATTTATCTAAATGTTTCAGGAAAGAACTTGCAAGGACAATCTTGACTGTGGGTGGTAAGAAGTATATAGAATTTTAAATACCTGGAATATTAAATATTGGACACGGGGGGCATTATAAGCATCTTGAAATTATGGGGAATAAATTATGGTCACATTGAAAATAGGAATTAAGATTTTATTTTAAATTTATTTTGAGAGATTTTAGCATGTGAAAAACCATAAAGAAAAATTAGTGAATTTTATCTACTCACCAGTCAGCTTTGTCCAATTTTAGCATTTTGACCCATTTGTTTCTAGTCTTTTTTTTTTTTTAATATTCAGAGTCACAGCTAAAGTTCCCTGTGTCCATGTTTCCTATTTCATTCCTTGGTTCCAAATCCCTTGGCTTGGATTTGTTTTCCATTCCCAATCATTTTTTTCTGCTTTTACTCTATGTATGCATAAGCAATATACATTATTGTTTTGCCCCTTTAAAAAGGATTATATAAATGCCGTCCTATTGGACATATCTGGCTGCAACTCCTTTTTTACCTTCAAAATTATTTGAGACTTAAACATGCTGATACATGTAGTTTTAGTTTATCTGCTATGAATTACCACAATTTATACTGGGATTTTATTTTTATAGTAGAAATATTTTTCAGGCCGTTTGATCTGCTTTTGATGTCTATTTTAATATATCTAAAATATAAAACCCAGAAATATCATTTATTTTAAAAATTGTTATATGCTGACATATTTAGATTTTCTCCTAATATTTATTAAATATTGAATTTATATGATTATAATTACTCCATAATGCATCTTGCTGCTTATAACGATAAGACACACTGCTAGTCTTCTAGGATGGAATTTCTTAGAGCAAACGCTAACTCTGAAACTCATTTTTTCCTTTTACTTTGTGCCCCAGAAATATCTATGTCTACCATGTTTTTAATCTCTAGATTATGACCAGCAGGTGACTATTTATGAAGCACTGTGTAGACTGACGACTAAAAAGTCAAGAGATGACCTGGCTCATCAGTGGTTTGAGGACGATGTCATTGCTGAGGCTTTCAAAGAAATTAAGGATTGAGACGGTGAGATTCCTGGTCATAAAAATTTCTGTTCAGTTAGTATTTATTATAAGCATCCTCTCAGCACTTGCCTGTGCATTGGACTTAGGCGAGGGTTTTTTTTCTCAAGTGTGATTAAGTTACCATTCTTAAACTTTCTGTTTCCCACATAAGCAAAAGTTTGAAGACAATACAAACAGAATATTTGTGGGCCAAATATGGGGACACAGATAGGAAGGACTTGTCTATAGGGAACTTAGGCTGGAGACAGAACCATGTGAATTTGATGGATCCAGTCAAAGAAAAGGTCTTGGAGGGGGAGCAATTTTCAGTGAACCTCGGAAAGTAGGAAGAATTGGAGAAGAAAAGAAAGAGCACTTTAGCCTTGCAGTGATGGCAGGAGTCTAAAATCGGTGTGGCATGTGCCAGTGGCTGAGGAGGATTGTGGAATGGCTGTATTGTGAGGCATCCAGCCTCTACCATTTGGAGGAAAAACACTTTGCGGTGTTTTCTGCACAACCTGGGCGCGCTGTGATTGTGTCCTCAAGTAGCACAAAAATAGCTTATGGCTTTGGTGTCTGTCTACCTTCATCCCGAAATAGCTACAGCATTTTCCTTCTTTTAAAAAGTTCTTAAAATGAAGGGTAAACTCTTTTAGGAAAGGTAAAATTACTAACAACAGTTCTCATGTTAACAAAGCCTTTCTGGTTGAAACTGCTGTGTAATCGGGATTTTCATAAATCTGCACCTTTTGTTTCAGGCTCTGAGTCTATCGCAACATATCTGTAGTGATTGTTTAGCCGGGGTTCAGTGTGGTCTAAATGGAAAAGCCATGAACTGCGGGACTGTCCCAAACTTGGGTTCGAGTTCCACCGCAGGTGTGAGTCCTGTTGCCCTGACCTATGCCATGTATGCATTTTGGTGACGCAGCAGCCTGGGGAAGCCTGGGTGTCCTCTTCTGTAAAACGGGAACAAACCCCATCTCAAAAAGGAGAGAATTCAGTGAGAGAAACAGGAAGTCCCTGGAGTGTGGTGGGCACTCAGATGTTGATTTCCTTTCTCGTCTGTGTCACTCCCTTACCTGCAGGGAGATTTGATGAAAATAGGAGAAAAGTAATTATGTTTCCAACATCGTTTTCCCCAGAGCCGTTAGCTTAATTGAATTGCTCTTAGATGAAGGGCCTACACTGCTGCTGTCTATTTAGGGCTGAATTTAGACACCGAGTGTGAGGAGTGTGTGACCACAGCAGCCAATCCTTGCTAACAACAAGGAACAAAAACCTGGGCCCATGTCTCTTTGCAACAAATTTACCTTCCTGATAGTTGAAAAGAAAAAAATAGTCTTTGTTCTTAGAACATATGCCAGGTGAGAGATCCCAGGAAGTAGGGGGTAGACAACTCCCAAAAGACAAAATTGGCAATGGGTAATATACCCAGATAAACCTGAAATTGGTTGATTCTGTGTGTTTGTGGTTGGCTTGTGCCAGGCAGTTGTCAGGGAGGTGGATGCTGTGAATGGGTCAAATATTGTAATCTAGGTTGGCAGTGAGATGTATGCAAGTACTTTAAAAAGGTCGTGGAAAATAGAATTAACAGATGGTATGAATCTTTCCAAGAACTTTTAAAAGTACTCTCGTAGTTCTCTTGCTTACCCTTATGACATAGTGAAACACAATCATGCATGTAACTTTTGGAGACCTAAGTAGTCCTCATTTGAATAGCTAATGGCCCAGGAAGGGGGACAGGATTTCTTCTAGAAACATGTACCTGGAGCCTCCTTTTTGTGGTATAAAGTATTGTCAACATATGATAATGAGTCCTTGTGAAGCCTGATGTTACTAGGTCCTGGACATTTAGAAGCAAACACTGGCCTCCACGTGCTGGTCAGGGTGGCATTAAATAAGATACCTTGATTTTTTAGTTAAAAAGTTTGCACTATTTACTTTGCAGGACTGTAGATGGTTTCTCAATGACCTAAACAATAGACTTGGTGACCAGAGAAGGTAAGATGTCTGTCCGAGCATTATTTTATTGACTAGTTATATTCTGAAACTGTCTAACATTTTAAAAGAACACCTAGAACCTATCTTACTTTTGGAAAGAATATAGGATACATCGTTTAATGAGCGCTCCAGACACGTTCATTGCACAGAAACCTTAAAAGACCAACTCCGCTCTGCCTAGTGGCTGATTTGACTGTGTTCAAAAATTATTTCTATCAGTCTCTAGCATATGAGGGTACTTCAAAAAGTTCATAGAAAAATGGAATTAAAAGATAATATGAATACTTGCATGAACTTTTTCAAAGACCCTCATATTTATTTATGATTTGTGATATTTTTAACACTACATCCTTTAGGGAGTCCATAGATTTTATAAAGGATAATTTCCTGAAGTCTTGAGGTCATTGGGGATAGGTGTGTTATGGACAGTTAAATCCTCATGAGACAAGATTTTCTAAATTCACTCCTATGGGAATCTTGCCAAGAAGCTGGGTTGAGACATAGTACTAAGAAGTGGCATCTAGACTGCCAGGTGGATGTTTGGAATCCACCCATAGTAGATTTCTATTTGCAGGTTCAATACATACTCTGTACAGGGAGACTTACTGGCTACTGTAGTTATAAATGCTTGTTGCAGAACATCTTTAGGTTGTGTTTGTGGTCTATCCATATTTTATTTTTTAATTTTGATGTGTTTTGCAGGGTCTATTCATTTCCCCGTGTTGCTGCTTTTGCTGACGAGCATGAGGTATGTTTGTCTCTCTTGGAGGTCCTGAGGGCGGTGTGTAACAAAACTCATAGATTGGTTTATGTAGTTTGGTCGGACTTCTGCTCTTGTTACTCAAAAGGGCTTTTTTAAAAAAAGGACACTAAGTTCCCCCAGTTATCTCAAATCTCAAACTGATCATAATACCGTAACCGGGATGCATTACCAGTAAAGTTCAAGGCTCTTCTGTTACTGTAAATTGAGTATCCCTTCTCTGAAATGCTTGGGACCAAAAATGCTTCAGATTTTGGACTTTTTTCACATTTAGCATATTTGCATTATACTTACCGGTTCAGCACCCCCAATCCAAAAATCCAAAATGCTCAATGAGCATTTCCTTTGAGCGTTGTGTTGTCGCTCAAACAGTTTTGGATTTGGTGCTATTTTGGATTTTGGATTTTTGGATTAGAGATAATCAACCTGAACGGGAAAAAGGAGTTTTAGGGTCTGCACTGTACACATAAGGTTAATTACAGGAGCTTTGCCTCATTTTATTCTGTGGGAAACATTATCCATGCCTCCACTGGAGGAAGAAGGATGATTTTCTTGCTTCTTTCTTTCCAGGTGGTGCCTCTCCCTGTATCTCCAGCAGGAGGGTCACTCTCCTTTTCTCTGGTTCATTCCCCACCTTGTACTTTATAGTTCAAGATTGACCAGTTTATTTTCATCTCCTTTTTTGGTTTCTAGAGGAACAAGGCCCTTCAAGTAAAGGAGCCCCAACCTACAGCATCTCAGCTTCAAGGCAAATCTTCAGGGCTCTTGGAACTTTGACTTGGCTAAGGTTTCCTGGAACCTGTTTCCAGAATGTGCTCATCAACTCTTTCTCTGTTTTGGGTTCAGAGCCCCCTTCTTGGCCTCTGTGAGCTGAGCCTTCAGCTCATGACTGCACTACACGTGCCTTCTCTCTGGAACTGCTTTTGGAAGGTTGTTCCGTGTCTCTCAGTTCTGTTTATTTTTCCTTTGGTTGTCTGAGGATTCCATTCTCTGCTTGGTTCTCCTTGTTTCTAGGACTTCCACGTTTCCATCAGTTTCAATCAGGACCCTTACACGGGCTCCTGGCGACACACATTGTGGGTAAAAATCTTCATTCAGCTCCATAGCTATTAAAAAAGTAGGCATGTTTGATGAAGGAAAGATGCCTAAGAAATACCACTCATTGGAAAAGCAGGTTGTAGAATAGTTAAGTCTAAAGTTTGCTTCATTGTAAGGGAATAGAAACTTTATACACACTTGCTGATATATTCTAGAAAACCTCTGGGAGGAAACAAAGGCATCGTTAATGGTGCCATGAAAGGTTTCTGTGTAAGTTGCTGGGGGTGGGGGGAAGGCAGAGGAGACAATCACTGTTTCTGTAAACACCATCCTGTTTGACTCTTTTTCTTCTCTGTTTTTACTATGACCCTATATTTATTTTATAATAATCAATTTAAATGAAGGTAATTTGAAATCTTCAAGTCTTAGCTCTCCTACATCTAATGGATGGTAAATCTCCACTTATATTTTATCACACTACCTCCTTCTCTAGAAGTTTCCATACATGTGCAGTGTAGATTGTTACTGCTTCAACACAGAATTATTTTCTCTGTGCTTCTCACCAGAAAAAGAATTGAGTGGCTAGAGCTATGTGACACATTTAAATATCTATTAAATATGCTAAAGCAGAATATTTTTTCATTTTGGAAATGGCTTATTTAAAACTGACATCCTCCTCCTGTTTTTGCACAGTGAGTCGAGCAATAAAGAGAGGTCCTGTAATATCAGGATAGTGCCGTTTCAGGAAAAGCACAAGTTCTGTTTTTAACGGGATAATTTTTACGTCGCCTTTTAACATAATTTTTATGTGTATAATTCATGGTGAAATTATCTCTTACAGATGAGAAAACCAGCAGATGAAAAATTAGAGAAATTTTGGATTGATTTCAACCTAGGAAGTCAGAGTGTAACTTTTTATATAGACAATGCTGAGGTAATGATGTTTGATTCCTGATTAGATGTAACCAGTTAGAGACTGTTCCTGTATAAATATGTTTTATTTGCTCATGAATGTCACTTATTTATCTTCCCAAGAGCCTTCTGTGGGACTCAGTGAGACTTTTGAAGGAAGCAGTGGTTAATTTCAGCATAATGGGTAAGAGGATGATTTTAAACTACCCCACATTTAATTCTGAGTATTGTTTTTGTTTATATTTACAGTATATGTTTAGTTCATTCTAGGGCAGATTTTGATCATGCCTTGAGGTGGAAGAGAGGTTGTGTAGTATGGTGTAAGGCGTACTGTGCTCAAGGCCAGGATTTAAGGGTGACAGGGTTGGTGACTCCTTCACTTTGGGACTTTAGGGTTAAATCACTTACCTAGTTTTCTCATTGTAAAAATGGCATAATTCCTCAAAAAATTAGAAGAAGAACTACCATATGATCGAGCAATCCCACCTCTGGGTATATAGCCAAAAGAATTGAAAGGAGGATCTCGAAGAGATATTTGTATGCATATGTTCAAAGCAGCATTTTCCACAGTAGCCAAAAGGTCAAAACAACCCGAATGTCCGTTGAGGAATGAATGGATGAACAAAATGTGGTGTGTACATACAATGGGGTATTATTCAGCTTTATAAAAAAGGAAGTTCTGACACATGCTACAACATGAATGAACCTTGAAGACATTATGCTAAGTCAAATAAGCCAGTCCTCAAAAGACAAATACTGTATGATGACACTTACAAGTATACGAGCTCTCTAAAGTGGTCAGATCTATGGGGAGAAAGTAGAATGGTGGTTGTCAGGGGCTGGGGAAGGGAGAAATAGGGAGTTGTTCAATGGATGGAGAGTTTCAGTTTGGCCAGATGAAAAAGCTCTGGAGATCTGTCGTACAACAGTGTGAATATACTTAACACTACTGAACTGTACACTTAATAACTAAGATGGGAAATTTTATTTCATGTGGGTGTTTTATTTATGACAATTTAAGAAAATAGATTATATAGTACCCGCCCTTCCTCACCCACGGAGCTGTAGTAATAATTAATGAGTGTATATGGGTGGTACCACCTCTACTTAAATACCAGCTCTCTGACCTCTTTCCCCTGAAGCCTCCATCTCTCACCTTTCAGCTCAGCTTGGTAGATGGCACTAAGGGGCGTGGGATGAGGAGTGATCCTTTTCTGAGTGTGTGTAAATAAGCTGTTAGTCCAGTTCAGCATTTTAGTTATAGTCGTATTTGATCATATTTTCTGACTTTAAAAAATAGAATGTTTTTGAAAGTAACTTATTATGCATACATTTCTAAGTAACTAGGTTTACTAAAGAGTTAAAACTAAATATTAAGTAATTTATGAATATTATATTTCACTTCTTTCTACAAAGGATTTAAAGCAGCTTATACATTTATGCCAAAGTAAGAGAAATGGAAAATTGGAACCACAGACAAGAATAAAAACATCTGCCATGAAGGCTCCTCCACAGTGGCCACCATGGGGATTTGATACTTAGCTTCCTAGAAGCCAGGGCAATAAGAGAAACATGACCTGTAATATGATTCTCATCACAGAAGTCTTGGAGAGAAAAAATCCTTTCTAACCTTGAACTCTAACTGAAAATTCTCTCAGGGGACTATTTATGGATAGTCCTTCATCTCTGGGTTCCCCTTGCTGGAATTTTTTGTATATATGAATTAACTTAAATGCTCTGTTAAAAGATAATTGTTGAGAGGGTGAAATCATGACAATTATAAAGTGAATGTGTTGAGGATTTTTAATTTATTAACAAGGAAATCAGTAAGATGTAATAACTAGTTCAAGGGAGAATTCAAAAACTACATAAACAATGCTGAAATTCATCTACAAATAGATGCAAAACTAGACAGTTGAATTCCACAGACACAATTAGTTTGCATTTCTATGGACAAAAATCCCTTGCATTGTTATCAGTTTTCTAAAATAGCTTGAAAACAATGAAAGGCGTGGATAACCCAGGAGGGTGTGGTAGACAGGCACCCAGTAACTCCTTGGTCCATTTCAAAACCATTTACAATTTTCCCTGATGTAGTTCTTTTCTGTGCCTGTGAGAATTTGTTCCAGTGTGCAAGTATTTTGAGTTTCTCCTGTTGGGGATTATTAGAAAAAAGGGAATTTAGGATAAGGAATAAATTAGAAAGTAAACAAAGTGCCAGAAGAGAAGAAACTTTCACAGTGAACTCTAGGAGAAGGAAGGGAGGATGAAGAAAAGTAAGCACAAAGTTTGCAATGATACCTGTTGGCATGTGAGAAGGTGGGGAGTTGAGAAAACCAAAAGAGATGAAAGAGGTGGAAGCCAGCAATTATGCAGTCGCAGAACTGGAAAGACAGACTCCATTGAGTTATAGGGGCCTCCTATCTGGAGTAAAGGCAAGCAGTTTACAAACATCCCACTAGAAATGCAAACTAAATGTAATCAATATAAAGAAGAGTAACTTAATTTATGTAGTAATTACCTGTTAGGATTAATTTAAGATACATAAAATGTCACTGATATTTAGTGTAAGTGAATATATAAGTATGCTATGAGGACTTCTGTGGGTTTCCTGACTGGGGTAGCCCTAACATTGTTTTTCTTATTTTAAATTTTGTAACTCTAAAATTTGCCACTCTAGTGGTTTTTGGGACCAACTTGCCAAAATCAATCTATATTTCATTAATATACCATATTTCTGTGAGACTTTACAAAGTTCCTCACAGTATCTAGAGTAAGTAGGTTTTACTGTTTCCAGTTTTGTAGCCAAGGAAACTGAAGATTGTCTAGTAAATTCTATAAGCAAGACTTTGTGTAAACACCCTTCTGCTTTAGGTGTTGGCAATGTAGTAAGTCAGAAGCTTGGTGAAGTTCTCATGGTCTTTCTTATGACCCTTATGTGTTTCCAGTGATCCCTACAAGCCCACCTAGCTAGTTACCTTTTCAGATTTTTTTTAGAATTATTTTTCTTGCAGGGTTTTATAGACTTTCCCTGCAGTGATGAGTAAGTATCCAGTAAGATCAGTATTTTGGGGAGATTGCTGTCCTATAGAAATATAACGTGAGCCATGTATTTAATTTTAAGTAGTCTAGTAACCACGTACATAATAAAGTGGATTAATTTTTATATTTCATTTAATCCAATATATCCAAAATATTATTTTCACAAGTACTCAGTATAATGTATTGTTAATGAGATACTTTACATTCTCCTTTTTTGTACTAAGTTTTTGCAATCTCGTGTATCACATGCTTACAGGGCATCTCAGTGTATACGAGCCATGCTTCAAGCGCTCCACCGTGCTGGGCAGCACAAAGGACTGACTTTCCATTCCCATCAGTGTGTGGCTGTTCACTTTGCCTGTTCTTTCACGGACTTCACTGCCTTTTCTCTCCTGCTGTTTCCACCTTACCTTGTACTTATTGTGGCTCATTCTTGGACTTTGTAAATTTGATCTAAGCATTTTGTCTTCTAAATTATTATTTGTCTATAAAGAGCTGATCTGGTAGGAAGCCCTCAAGGAAGCTATTGTCTGAGATGTAGATTTCTAAGAGGTTTCCACTTCTCTTTAAGAGGAGTCTATTGAAACGGAGGTGGATTATTTCATTTTGTGTGTTGGGAACAGTGAATTTTATTTTGAATTTTAGAAATAAGTAGGATTTCAGAGAGAATGAATGAATGTTATGCTTAGTATATTTGGAAGTAAAATACCTGTTGTGGGTGATAGCTTTGTATAAACAAAATGCTCTTAAAAAACTGATTGAATTGCAAAAGACAAAACTATCTTCATTTCTTTGCCTCTAGGGAAAACTGCTTCCTATTTTTGCTAGATCAACCACTTAAGTGGTTACGGTTAACCACGAGATGCACATGTGTGCATCTAATAAAAATAATTTCTAAGTAATTTAATGTAATTTCTTTTCAACTTTTAATCGTAGAAAAATTGACAAGTATCCCAATGCAGTTATTTAAAAATATAAAATTTCAAGATAAAACCTTTCAGTATGTTGATACACATTGATATACTGTATTTTTTTTGTTAGAAACTGAGAAGATGAAGACATTTATCATTTACCTGAAGAAACCTATTATTATCAGTAGCAAAGAAGTGACAAAAATAGAAATCCATTTTGATCTGCAATTCGACATATCACATGCTTCCATTCAAGCTTTAGGACAGGATAAACAGGTGGCAGGTTTCATTCCTCTGATTATTTGTAAATGTTTTAGTATGTTTTATGTCTCTTAAATGTCCTCATTGGGTTTTGATGTGAACATCTGATCGAGCAGAAGACTCGGTCTCTTGCATACCATGTAAGAAGTGTTGAGGGTTCTGGGTTCTAGTCCCACTTCTTCCTTTTCATGTGTCGTTAACTATGTAGGATACAGAGCCTCTTTGTGCCTTGAAGTGCTTTATTCCATTAGATGTGACAGTCAAGAGCTGTTCTAGGATGGCATCACGTCCCGCCCACATTCTTCCTGGAGTTCTGAGGATACTCACTGTGGACTTCTTGTCTCCTCCTCTCTGAGCTCCTCCTGGACTTAGGGGGGATCTTCAGGAAAGGGGTTTCTTAGGGAGTTTTCAACAGATTTATATACTGGTCTCACCTTGTGGAAATGGTCTGTGCCTCTTCTAGATTGCTGTGGTCTCCATCTCTCTGACTGTAATGTTTCCTACTTTTATACAAGAAGAGGCCTTTCTCTATTACATATGGCAGGCAGGGCAAAGAAACTTGTGAAAAGAGGACATATAAAATACTTGGTCATGGCTACTAGGGAGCTGAACTTGGGGTCACAGAGGGAGGAAGTCTTAGGCCAGCTTCCTTTTGGTTTGAATTGTATATGAAGGTGTTTATATGTAGTAAGTTGCTCCACAAATTTAGTTTTCAAAGGACTCTGAGAAGCCATGTCGAGGGTGAGGATGAGAAGTAAAGGTGAATCAATCACCTGATTAAAAAAAAATCTCCTCTGTCATATTATATATGATTGACCTGCGTGACAGGTTTGCCTTTACTAATGAAAAACACCAAAATATTATATGTTTCCACATTTCGCAAAATGAATAAAATGTCCTGGGGGTGAGTTGGGGTCTGCATGGGATGAAGCCGCAGCTCCTGTGAGGACCAGGTGGGTGGAGGATCGTGCTGTGGGGAACTCACCTGCAGATCCGTCCTGAGACAGACTCAGTCCCTGCGCGGTGAAGGGGTCGGAAGTTACCAGTGGGGTTGGACTTGAGCCAGAGAGAGAGAGGTCGTGGAGACGCCAGGGCAGCGTGGTCAGGTGCAGGGCGGTAATCAGCCGGAGCTGGGGCTGGAGGGAGGCAGGGATGGAGAAGCTGGAAACAGTGAAACATCTTTTAGACAGGACAAGCTGAACTCTAACTTCTAATTTATCAGTGTGCTGTGTTCTAAGCTTTAAGTTTTCCGTTAAACTGTTTTTTAAGGATTACTGCTTTTAAAAGTCACTTGGCTTGCATTTCAGATGTTGTCTGACCAGATGAAAATCTCCCCAGAACGTTCCAGTAAGTTTGAGAAAGAAGACACTAAGATTCCTAGTAGTCGTGAAAGAGAAAGAGGTATGTTGGGAGATAATATGTTCTGACTCTGAATTCCCTATAAAAGCGCTGATGAAACTTTACTCAGAAAAGGTCACTAGAAACCTGTGATCATGTTAGATTCATAAGTGATCCATCTTAGCTCCGCACAAAGAAGAGCTGCTAATAGGCTTGCATCATTTCCCACACCTGATAAAGTGTTTCTTGTGGGTCAGGTGGAAATGACAGAGGAAGACAGATGGTGTGGCTGGCAGGAGATGAGGACAGGAAAGGTCCTGCCTACCCACACAGCCAGCCCTGCACTCGATTCTACATCTCTTTTGAGTTATGTCCCAAGGTTGTCTTTCCCAGTGCCCACAGATTGCTGATCTAAGGTCTGAGGCAGGACTAAATACCAGCTCTTACTGAAAGAAGGCAATGTACCAGCAGTATGTGTCCCATGAAGAGCGATGGAGGGTGTGCCAGCGTTGCACGTGGTTATTAGCACTTTAAATGTTCTTTTCTAACTGTATATAGAGCAGGCAGAAGAATCCACCCTCCTGGCAGAGGACTTGAGTGCCGCAGATGACCACTCCTTCATAACCTTCTTGAATGACCAGTCTGAGCCGCCTGTGAGTACAGGGAGCCGGGGTCAAGGTTTTGAACTGTGTCCACTAAGGTACTGACAGGTGGGAGCCGCCTCTCCTAGTCTGTAGACCATTTTCTCCTGGCCAGTCATATGTCGAGTTTTCAACCACCCCCTCCTTTAAATTATTTTTGCCCGCTATGTTTATGGATTCTCTTTTTTCACAACTTGGTATTCCCACGGAATGCGTGACCTGGCTGGCCTCTGCCTCATTCCCTCACTCAGGATCTGGAGACTGAGATGTAGGGAAAGGAGGCTAATGTTTGGACTCAGATGTGGTTTTCATAGGAACTTGGTCAAAGTACTTAACATCGATGAGCCTGAGGCTTCTCAAGCATAAAATGGATGTAACAGCTAATCACAGGTGTGGCCCCCCTAGGATGACAATAGAGCACCTGATGCCCTGCGTGCCATGTATAGGTTTTTAGTCCATTCCTCTTTTTCCTGTGCTTGACTGCATGAATACATTACATGGATGTGTCACATGGTGTCATGATTCTTTTTAAAAACAAACATACCAGAGATTATTCCTCCAGATAAATTGTCACCTTTTATGTAGTCTCCATGGGAAGCTGTGCATCTATCCCAACAGTACTGATGCTGTTGAAGGCATTTTGTAAGTCTTCCTCTGGTGTTTTTCTTAGAACCCGTGACACACTCTGTGATTGTCTTTGTGAGTGGCAGATGCTTTCCTGAGGGTGGATATGAGTTATTTTAAAATAGCGAACAGTCATTTGGAACCAACAAATTTATTTATTAATGAATAAAGAGACTGGTATCTTAGTATTCAGTGGCTGTGCTTTTCTTACAAGGTGCAAAGTGGTTACAAAAGACTTTCAAAGGACAGGCCTCAAAGGTATCAGAATAATTTTTTTTTCTGCAACAAACAAATACAGTTGATAGTTTACCTGAAAAATTAAAACTGGATGATACACAGCAAGGTCAGATATTTTTTACCTCTCATCAGTAAGACTTGAATAGTATATTTACAGGTTTACTTGAGATGTTTAATATTTTTTGTTTTTAATTTTCATCATTAGAAGTTACTTCAAAACATGAGGACTCTTCAGATTTACAAAAATCGTTAGACACAATTCAGACTCCTAAACTGGATGAGGAATGTAGGTAAGTGATTTTAAAACTGATAAACCATGTAGATCATTGTTAATGTGAACTTTCCCCCTTTCTTGCGGCTACCCCCCCGCCCCCCACCCCACAACACGCACACGCACATGCACGCACATGCACACGCACATGCACGCACACACACGCACATGCATGCATGCACATGGAGAGAGCACTGTGTGAAGTTGTCTGCAGAACAGCTTGGGCAGTGTCGGCAAGTCCCCCTGGCCTGCAGACCTCTACCATTCATTATACCTCTAGAGTTACGAGTATTTTTGGCAATGTATTTTTCTGCAGCAAAACAGTGAATATGAAATTAAAGGGCACAAGATCAATACACAAAAATTAATTTTCTTTCTGTATGTTAACAATCACAAATTGAAATAAAAAGCGATGTTATTTATAATAGTATTAAAAATATGACGTATTTAGGGATTAATTTGACAAAAGATTAAGACCCTTCCTCTACCTCCCCTCCTGAAAACTACAGGACATTGCTGAGAGAAATTAAGGAAGATCTAAATAAATGGAGGCATACTGTGCTCATAGGATGGAAGACTCAGTGTTAACAGAGCAATTCTTCTCCAGTTGATCTATGGTCAGTACAGTCCCCGATTCAAGTCCCAGCAGGTTTTTGTTTGTTTGTTTGTTTTTTATTTATTATTTTTTTTGAGTGGCAAGCTATTTTTAATTTCCATGTGGAAAATTTAAAGGACCTACAATAGCCCAAACAAATTTCAATAAGAAACACAAAATAGGACACTACTTGCTTTCAAGATTTACTGTAAAGCTACATTAATCAAAACAGTGTAGTATTGACATAAGGATAGACAGACAAATGAAACAGACTATGAAGTCCAGAAATAGACCTGCAGATAGATGGATGGTGCATATATTTGTCCAATCTATAGCAAAAATGCAAAGACAATTCAGTGGAGAAAGACTAGGTTTTTCAACAAATGTACCAAATATATAAGAAAATAAATGACCTTCTATCGCATAAAAAATAACTAAAAATGGTTTATAGACATAAGTGTAAAGCCTATTTGAAAGAAAACACAAGCTAGTCACAAGCCTTTGTTTAAAGCCCCCTGGATGGTTCTAAGGTAGAGCCAGGCTGGCGAATCGCAGCTGTCCAGCGTTGTCCTGGCCGGCTGGTTCCTTGCTGATCCCACCACAAAGGTTTCTGTTTTAAATAAATGGTTGTTGTCTGCCAAAGAATCTATGGAAATAGATTGCAAAATAAGAAGTTTGTCTGCAAAATGAATACTTCCTGCGCAGTGGGTTCGTGATCAGACAAAGGGGGCATGAAGAAGGGCTGAGAAGTGAGGGAAGGTGGAAGGCCGTGGTTGTACCTGCTCCACTAATTTGATGAATTTTGTTTTAGGGCAGATTCTGCTTTCAAGGGTGGCAAAAAGCCAGAGATAAAGATATTGGTAATGTAGTAACTTTTATTTATTTGAGGCAGTACTTGCCAAATCTGTTATTTGTATACCATCTTCAAAATTTGTCACAGCTCTACTCTTTATTATCTGTATTTTTCTTAATTAAACTTCATCCTAAACTTACTTTCAAAGGAATTATTTCACTTTCAAATGGAAAATCAGCATTCCTTGTAACAAATAATAGGTAAGCCCCAAAAGCAATTGAAGAAAACAATGTTATTCTATTGAACTACACTTTTATTTGATATTTAATTTTTATTTACTACATACAATAGGCCTTATTATTAACTATAAACTAGGAAAAGGTATAAATCTGCCATATTCAGGATCATCTATTTAGAAGGACAGATAAATGACCCCAATGAATAAATTCAGCAGAAGCTACATTTCATGTTACATCTTATTTGATGGCAGATAAATAATGGAAAATTTAAAGATAGACTCCTTCAGCCGATTTTTTGCTTCTGTGGCAAGCTCTCATCTAACTTTGTAAAGAGCCTGCTCCCTTTAGAGGAGAAATGATGGGTACTCTCTCTTATTGTGGCCCAAAGTGGTGACATTGGATGGACCCCGCCCTGGGCAGCCAGCATTGTAACTCACAGCCAGAGAGATAAATAAAAAACACAGTCTCTCTCCTTTTTAAAACTCTTTATTAAAAATCTTACATTACATGTTGAGCCTAAATATTAGTCGCTTTTTTTTTTTTTGAAAAAAAGAAAGATTAGTAAGTTGAAGAAGAGTGTTAGAAACCGATTAGCACCCGAGACTCATCCTGGACAGCATCAGCATGTTAAAGAACTGAAAAGAAATGTTTCACTCTGATCAGTGCTGTTAAATGACATGTTTTTGTGTCTATGTGCACCAAATGGCACCTGTCCAGTGTGCCACCACTGGTGGCTCTCGCTTCGGGAAGCACCAGTGCATTAAACAAAACCTCTGTAACGAACATTCAGTGAAAAGTTTCTTGAAAATCGAGATCATGACCTTCATACAAACAAGTTAAGGCTCATTCTGGCTTTCTCCTAGCAGTGGTTCTTACCTTCTGCTGCCCCAGCCACAAATTGGCATCACCTAGGGAGCTGGAGGAACTACTGAAACCTGGTCCCTTCTCCAGGCATTCTGACTTCATTGATTCAGGGTGATGCCCAGCCATTGGGATTTTTTTTAACACCCCCTCCTGGTGAATCTATTGTGCAGCCAAATTTAAGAACTATTGATCTAGATACTTTTGTTTTTGTAAGTAACTTTCAACACCTATCTATATAAAAGCAAAGAAACTAGGAAAGCCTTGCTACATAATTTTTTTAATTGGATGCATTAAATAAAGTGGTGCTTGCTCTTTACAAGACACTGAGCTGAAGAACTCCAGAACAAATGTGTGGGTTCCCCCCAACCTTTATTTTTTTTTTCTTAAGTAAAGAATAAGATGGCAAATAGGCCTGGCTCACCAAGTTCCTTTTAGAAATTATCTTCTCTAATCAACCTAAGTGTCCATCAACAGATGAATGGATAAAGAAAATGTAGTGTATATACAATAGAATACTATCTAGGCTTAAAAAGAAATTCTGTAATTTGCCACAACATGCATGAATCTGGAAGACATTATTTTAAGTGAAATAAGCCAAGCACAGAAAGACAAATAGTGTATGATCTCAAGTATATGTGGAGTATAAAAAAGTTGAACTCATAGAAACAGAGTAAAGTGGTTCCCAGAGGCTAGAGGTGGGGGATTGGAGAAATGACGGTCAGAGGACACAAAATTGCAGTTAGATAGGAGGAAGATCTATTGTACATCATGGTGACTACAGGTAATAAGAGCATCTGTATACTTTATAATTGCTAAGAGAGTAGATTTTAGGTGTTCTCACCACACACACACACACACAAAAACCCTGAAAAGTATGTGAGGTAATGCATGCATTAATTAGTTTGATTTAGCCATTTCACAGTGCATAATATATCAAAACATGTTGTGCACTTCAATATATACTATTTTGATTTGTCAATTAAAAAGAAAGAAAATGATCTTCTCTACAAGATGTTGACCTGGTAAACATTTTAAAAGAGGAGTAACTGGGTCTTCAAAAAATGAATTGACTTGAAAACTAGATCACTAACCATCACCCACCTTAAATGTATGGGTCGTGCTATCATGAACATGGGTGGAATTGGTCCAGTCCCAACCAAGGGGTGGCCTCAGGAGCCGATTCTGCTGATTCCAGGCAGGGGTTGTGTTCTCTGGCTGACGTGTGCCCTATTTGAGAAGACTGTGAGACATATGTTTAGATTCATAAGAATTCTTCCTGGCCTGAAATGAGTGTCACCAGCTGAATGGTAGAGCCCATAGACAGGAAGGATGGCCCGGGGACTGGGCGCCCTGGACACCCCCAACAGACAGAGCTCAAATACTAGGGTACTTCGAAAAGTTTGTGGAAAAATAGAATTGAAAGGTAATATGAGTCTTTCCATGACCTGTTTTTTTTTTGAAGCTTTTAACAGTTTATTTTTTAAAAACATAATTGATCGCACGTATCTTTGGGGTACAGAGTTGAGTAACAATACCTGTGTGCAATATGCGATGCTCAAATCAGGATAATTAGTATATTCAACATTATACAATGTAATCATTTTTTGTGGCCCATTACCAATTCTTCCCTTACCCTCCCCTCTTCCTCATCCTTTCCCATCTCTGGTAACCTCAGTTCTGTTCTCTCCTTTTGAAAGTTCAATGTATTATTGTGATTGTTGTTTCTTTCTTTTATTTGTTTATTTTTTAGCTCCCAATTTGAGGACATGTGATATTTTTCTTTCTGTACATGGCTTATTTCCCTTAACATGATTTGCTCCAAGTTCATCCATGTTGCTGCAAATGGCAAGATTTCATTCTTTTTTATGGCTGAGTAGTATTCCAGAGTAGGTAGACATATCACATCTTCCTTACCCAGTTGTCTGAGGACGGACATTTAGGTTTGTTCCAGCTCCTGGCTATTGTAAATAGAGCTGTGATAAACATGGGAGTGCAGGTATCCCTTTGACATGATTTCCATTCCTTTGGTCTATACCCAGTAGTGGAATTGTTGGATAGTATGGCACTTCTATCTGTAGTTGTTTGAGGAACTTCCATAATGGCTGCACTAATTTACAGTCCCAACAACAGTTTAGACGAGGGCCCTTTTCTCCACATCCTCACCAGCATTTGTTATTCTCAGTCTTTTTGATAATAGCCAGTCTAACTAGGGTGAGATGATATCTCAATGTGGTTTTGATTTGTATTTCCTGATGATTAGTGATGTTGAGCATTTCTTCATGTACCTGTTGCCCATTTGTATGTCTTCCTCTTTAAAAAATGTCTGTTCAGCTTCTTTGAATTTTTTAATTAGATTATTTGTTTTTATAGTGAAGTTGAGTTCCTTGTATATTCAGATGTATAATTTGCAAATATTTTCTCCCATTCTGTAGGTTGTCTTTCTACTCTGTTGATTGTTTCCTTCACTGTGCAGAAGCTTTTTAGTTTGATATAGTCCCATTTGTTTATTTTTGCTTTTGTTGCTTCAGCTTTTGGAATCTTACAATGTCTGTCTAATTGCACTTCCTGAAGTGTTTTCTTCAGGAAAACAGTTTGGTATTTTTAGGAGTGTTATAGTTTCAGGTCTTATATTTAAAATTCTTTAATCCATTTTGAGTTGATTTTGGAATATGGTGAGTGGTATGGATCTAGTTTCATTCTTCTACATATGGGTGTCCAGTTTTCCCAACACCGTTTATCAAAGAGGCAGTCTTTTCCTCAGTGTGTTCTTGGTTCCTCTTGTCATAGATCACTTGGCTGTAAGTATGTGGGTTGATTTCTGGGTTCTCTATTCTATTCTCTTGGTCTGAGTGTCTGTTTTTATTGCCACTACCATGCTGTTTTGGTTACTATAGCTTTGTAGTATAATTTGAAGTCAGGTAGTGTAATGCCTCTGGCTTTATTTATTTATTTATTTTTGGCTTAGGATTGCTTTGGCTATTCGGGACTTTTGTTTTTCCATGTGAATATTAGAATTGTCTTTTCTATTTCCTTGAGGAATGTCTTTGGTATTTTTATGGGGATTGCATTGAATCTGCAGATTGCTTTGGGTAGTATGGACATTTTCACAATGTTAATTCTTCTAATCCAAGAGCATAGAATGTTTTTCTATCTTTTTGTGTCCTCTTTAATTTCTTTCTTTCTTTCTTTCTTATTTTTTTTTCTTGAAAAGTTAAAAATTCCTTAATTTTATATTCCTGGTAACACTACCACAATTTACAGGGCAATATACCTGATGTAATGAAAAAAAGACAAAGCTACAACAGATAAAAGACCTCAGGAATGTATGTCTAATTGACACTACATTGCATTAATCAATAGCTGCACTTTTTGCAAACTGTGGCTATGACCATCCTGAACAAGAAGGGTTCCTGTTTAAGCTGCAGTAACTTTTCTGAGTACGGATCATCATTCCTTCTGTGGCAGATTTTTACAGTTTCTCTAACACATTTGGGACGACTGTCTCAAAGTAACTTGCAGCTTTCCTAACAACTCCTCATGCTCTCTCCTGCTAAGAACTGTAGCACTTTTCTGCTGGTTTTAGAAACTTCTGCTACCATATCCACCACTAGATCCATAACCACCACCATAGGGACTGCCCGAACTTCTTCCAAAAGAGTGCAGGGGTGGCTATAATTATGTCACACAAAATAGACTGTCAGTCAAAATCTGTTACAAGAGACAAAGAAGGTCACTTGATAATGATAAAAGGATAAGTTTATCAAGAGGATATAATAAGTGTAAATGTATGTACCCAACATTGGAACACTTAAATATACAAAGCAAATATGAACAGAACTGAAAGGAGAAACAGACAGTAATACAATTATAGTAGGGACTACATAACCCACTTTCAACAATTAGTAGATCATGCAGACAGGAAATCAATAGGGAAACAGATGACTTGAATAATACTTTAGACCAAATGGGCCTACCAGACATATACAAAACATTCCATACAATAGCAGCAGAACACACATTCTTCTCAAGAGCACACAAAACATTCTCCAGGACAGATCATAAGTTGGGCCACAAAACAAGTCTTAACAAACTTAAGAATATTGAAATCATCTCAAGTATCTTTTTTGACCACAGTGGTATCAAACTAGAAATCAGTAACAGGAGGAATTTTGGAAAACTCACAAATATGTGGAAATTAAACTACACACTCGTGAACAAATTGGGTCAAAGAAGAAATAAAAAGGCACATCATAGAGTATCTTGAGACAAATGAAAATGAAAACACCACATAGCAAAATCTTATGGGATACAGCAAAAGCAGTTCTAAGAGAGAATTTTATAGTGATAACTGCCTACATGAAAAACAAAGATCTCAAATGAACAACTTAACTTCATACCTCAAGGAATCAGAAAAAGAAGAACAAACTAAGCCCAAAGTCAGCAGAAAGAAGGAAATAATAAAGATTGGAGCAGAAATAAAGGAAATAGAGACTAGAAAGGCAATAGAAAAGATCCATGAATCTAAGAGTTGGTTTTTTGAAAAAGATAAAATTGACAACCAGACTAACCAGAAAAAAAAGGACTCAAAATTATAAATGAAAGAGGAGATACTACAACTGATACCACAGAAATATGAAATATCATAAGAGACTACTACAAACAATTACACACAAAAATTGAATATTGTATAAGAAATAAATTCCTGGACACATAAAATTTACCATAACTGAATCATAAATAAATAGAAAGTCTAAACCAATCAACAATGAGTAAAGAGATTGAATCAGTAATCAAAAACCTCCCAACAACAACAAAAAAACCCAGGACCCAATGACTTCGTGGGTGGATTCTACTACACATTTAAAGAATTAACTTCAATCCTTCTCAAAGTCTTCTAAAAAATTGAAGAGGAGGGAATATTTCCAAACTCATTTCATGAGACCAGCATATTACTGATATCAAAGCCAAATAAGGAAGCTACAAGAAAAGAAAATTATAGACCAACATCCCTGATGAACCTAGATGCAAAAATCCCCAACAAAATACTAACAAAATGAATTCAACAGCACATTAGAAGAATAATACATAGTGATATGTATTGAATTGAGTTTTATGTATTAGAAGATTGATCCCCACCGTGACTGTTAAGAGAGTGGGAAATCCTATTATGGGAATTGAAAGGTGGGGCCTTGAAGAGGTGATTAGATTCTGAGGACCATGCCATGGTGAATGGATTAACAATGGTGGTCATGGGTGTGGTTCTGAGTGCTTTAAAAGGAGAGCATGTGAGAGCCTCTATCTGCTCTGCCATGTGTTGCTGAAGCTACTGCCAAGGAAGGCCTTCACTGGATGTGTTCCCTGGACTTTGGACTTCCCAGCATCTGAAACTGTAAGCAATAAATTTCATTTTCTTGCAAATTACCCAGTTCCAGGTATTTTGTTATAAGCAACAGAAACAGACTAATACACACCATGATCAAGTGGGATCCATTCCTGAGATTTAATGAATATAATTATTATTGGTGAAATACTGTTAAGTGAAATAAGCCAGTCACAGAAAGACAAATACTGCTGGATCTCACTTATATATGGAATCTAAAAAAGTCAAATTCACAGAAACAGCAGAATAGCGGTTACCAGGGGGTGTTGCTAGGGAAGATGGGAGATGTTGATCAAGATGGGTCAGCGTCACTAATCAATCAATGTGATAAAGCTCATCAACAGAATGGAGGATAAAAATCATATTTCCATAGGTGCAGAAAAAGTATTTGACAAAATTCAACATCCTTTCATTATAAAAACTCTTACCAAATCAGATACAGAAAGAATGTACCTCAACATAGTGAAAGCCATGTGTGGAAACCCCACAGCTAACGTCATACTTGGTGGTGAAAATCTGAATGCTTTTCCTCTAAGATCAGGAACAAGACAAGGGTGCTCACTGTCACTCTATTCAGTATGGTACTGAACAATTAGGCAAGAAAAAAAAAAAGAAAGAAAGAAATCCATCTAAATTGTAAAGAAAAAAGTTAAATTGTTTCTGTTTGCAGATAACATGATGTTACATATAGAAAACCCCAAAGCCTCCACCAATAAAACTGTTAGAGCTAATACAAAGTGAGTAAAGTTGCAGAATACAAGATCAACATACAAAATATCAGTTGCGTTTCTGTATGCTAACAACAATCTGGAAAAGAATCAAGAAAATGACCCCATTAACATAGCATCAAAAGGTAAAATACTTAGGAATAAATTTAAGTTAGGAGGTAAAAAACATCTGCATACTGAAAGCTGTAAGATATTAATGAAAGAAATTGAAGAAAATACAATAAATGGAAAAATATCCCATGTTCATGGATTAGAAGAATTAATATTATTAAAATGTTTAATACTACCTGAAGCGATCTACAATTTTAACATGATCCCTATCAAAATTCCAATGGCATTTTCCACAAAAGTTGAAAATAAAATCCTAAAATTTTTATGGAACCTCAAAAGATCCTAAGTAGCCAAAGCAATCTAGATAAAGAAGAACAAAGCTGGAGGCAATGTACTCCCTGATTTCAAACTAAGTTACAAAGACATAGTAATCAAAACAAGACACGTAGACGAATGGAACAGGGTACAGAGCCCAGAAATAAACCCACATGTATATGGTCAACTAATCTTTGACAAGGTCACTAAGAATGCACAGTGGGAAAAAGGTAGTCTCTTCGATAAACATTAGGAAAACTGGATATTGATGTGCAAAAGAATAAAGTTGGACCCTTATACATAAAAATTAACTCAAAATGGATTAAAGACTGATATGTAAAAGTAATTAAAGACTCTAAAATTCCTAGAAGAAAACGTAGGGAACCAGCTCCTTGCCTTTCGTTTTGGCAATGATTTTTTGGATATGACACCAAAAGCACAGTCAACAAAAGCAAAAACAAACAAGTTGGATAAGTTAGAAACTAAAAAACTTCTGCACAGCAAAGGAAGCAACAAAATGAAAAGGCAACCTCTGAAGTAGGGATAATATTTGCAAACCATATATCAGGTAAGGAGTTATTATTTGAAATGTATATGGGACTCACACAACTCAGTAGCAAAAAAATCCAAATAGCCCAATTTAAAAGTGGGCAAATGATCTGAATAGACTTTTTTTCCAAAGACATACAAATGGCCAACAAGTATATGAAAAGATGCTTAAGCATGAGAGTAATGCAAACCAAAACCACAGTGAGCTATTAGCTCACATCTGTTAGGATGGCTGTTATCAAAAAGCAAATAGGTAACAAATGTTGGTAAAGGTGTGGACAAAAGGAAGCCCTTGTTCACTGTTGGTAGGAATGTAAATTGGTACAGCCACTACAGAAACCAGCATGGAGATTCCTCAAAAAATTAGAACAATCCAGCAATCCCACTTCTGAGTGTATATCCAAAGTAAACAAAATTAGTAAGTGAAATAGGCCAGACACAGACAGACAAATACATGATCCTCCTTACATGTGGAATCTGAAACAGTTGAACTCATAGAGACAGAGCAGAATGGTGGTTTGCGTGGGCTGGGGGGTGGGGGAGATGGGAGATGTCGCTCAGAGCATACAGACGCTAAGTTATAAGATGCACAAGTTCCAGGAATCTACTGTGCAGCATGTGTGGTACTGGATGTGTTAATTTGAATGTGATAATCATTACACAAACTATACATGTATCAAATCATCACACACATAACAGAAGAGATAAGAGAGGGGATATAAGAGAAAAAAGAGAAGAATCACAGGGCTGATGAGGCAGAATCCTTGCCCACATATTGAGGACCAGATGGGCAGCTACTAAAGTTGCTGATCTGGTTGAGGCATTAGGCTATTCGTTTTTATCTACAGCTCTGCAAAGCTAATAACCACCTGTGCTCTGAAACATACAAAGTTTTTGTTTGTTTTTATTTAGAATTGTGTCTTTTATGATGACCTTGAGCAGTAGTGAAATGTTATTGCCTCTGATTGTTTCTGGGTGTGTTTATTCACTTGAAACTGTTCTCTTTAATCCACAGAACTTCAGAGTCCCCACCCACTGAGCCTTCTCTCTACCTTGGAGTACTCAAAAGATGAAGAAAATGTGTCTCAGGTACTGTTTAAGTGCTGGCTATTCAAATGGTTTCCCAGAATTAATATTATATTTGCATAACATACTGGCTTATTCTTTATTAAGGAATAACATAGCACCACTTTTTTCTCACTTTGCCCTAAAATGCGTACATTTGTGGTCTGTTTATTTTCTTTTTAGATTGTGAGCCAAGAGTCATTTATGGAAAGTGCTAGCCTCAAACATAAGCTGCAAAACTTGGAAGCTGGAGGTGAGAATAATAAGTTATTTTTGCAGAATAAAGTGAAATGAATTTGGCTTTGTCAGGCTGGGCTGTTATTCAGATGGCAGCAGATAAAACCACCTCACAGAGTGACCATTGCCAGACCGTGGAGCGCACCGTGCGAGCTGCTTACCACCTCCACGTGTTCTAGAAGGTCAAGGGGAGAAGCAGGTGGCTCCACTCAGGAACCAGAACCTCCTGTGGCAAGACAGATAAAGCCCAGGATGTAAATCCCGTCAACCAGTCATGCCTCCTCTCCTGCCCCGGAGGAGGGCACAGTGGGGGCACTTTCCTAAGGATCTGGTCCAGGAGGGGCTTGTTTCTCTTGCACTTTACAAGCAATGTTCTAAAAGATTATGGCCAAGTTAGTAAGAATTCTGAATTCATTTTCTTATTGTAACAGTGGTATGAAAATTTCTAGCCTAGTTGTATTCATTCATTTTTGTGTTGCTATAACAGAATGCCTGAGACTGGCTAATTTATAAAGAACAGGTTTATTTGGCTTAAATTCTGGGACAGCTGCATCTGGCAAGGCCTCAGGCTGCTTCTACTCATGGCAGAAAGTGGCACGCAGCCAGCGGGTATAAGCAGATCACATGGCAGGAGAGAGAGAGAGACAGAGAGAGACCTTTAAACAACCAGCTGTGGCAGGAACTACTCCAGGGAGAACTCCCTACCCCCACCCCTGGGCGTTACTCTACTCATGAAGGATCTGCCCCCATAACCCAGACAGCTCCCAACACTGCCAAGTTGGGAATCAAATTTTGATATGAGCTTTGGGGGGACAACACATCCAAACTCTATCACTAGTTCACAATGCTGTATTAATATAACATTAATTTAATAATACATTAATATATAGCAATGTAATGAATTAATATAGCACCTATCTTTAAGATGTTTACTTTTTTTTAACACTTTAACATGTTTTTTCTTTACATTTTAAGTAAAATATCAGAAGTATTTAAATAGTTATAAATTATATATAGGATATTTAGAATATCAACACAACTAATATCTGAGACCTACCATCCAGTTTTAGAAACAGAACATTACTATTACTTTCAAAATCCTGATATGCCCCACCTGAATCCCATGCCCCCCCTTCCCTTTAACAGGGGACACTATCCTTAATTTTGTATTTGATTCTACTGCTTTTTTCCCCACTTTTACATTGTAAAAAATATCATACATTCAGGAGACTGTAAAACGTGAACAGCTTAAAGAATGATTATAACATGAACATCTGTGTAACCACAGCTCAGACTGAGACCTAGAAAATTGTCATTGGCTTAGAATTCTTCCAGTTTTGTATCCCTTAATAATATGTAGTTTAATCTGATTTGAGATGTAAACAAATGACATCATACTTTGTGTACCTCGTGTGGCCTGCTTCTTCTGGATCGTTTCTGAGGCCTGTTTATGCTGATGCAGTAGGTAAGGTGTATTCCTTTCCCTCACAATTCAGCATCCAGTTGTAGGAATGTACCAGAGTCTGTCCATTCCAGACCAGGGGGCTTCCAGCAGCAGCTGGGTTATCGCTGGGCTGGATGCAATGTCAGGGGTATGTGGCTGAGGCCCTCAGCCCCCCAGTGCCCCAACTCAGAAGCCGGGGTGCTTCCTGAGGCAATTCAGTGGTCGTTGCTGGGTTGGTTGTGGATGTCAGGGGGGGCATTGCCAAGGCTCTCAGCCCACCACTTCCCTGGCTTGGGAGCCCAGGGTACCAGTGGTTGTCTCTGGGCTGTTTGTGGATGTGGGGGGGGGCATGGCTGAGGCCCTTGGCCCCCCACCATCCTGGCTAAGGGGCCCAGGGCACTACATGTGGCAGCTCGGTGGTCATAGCTGGGCTGGTTGTGGATGTTGGGGTGTGTAGCTGAGGCCCTTGGCCCCCCACCATCCTGGCTCAGGGGCCCAAGGCGCTACATGCAGCAGCTCAGTGGTCATAGCTGGGCTGGTTGTGAATGTTGGGTGTGTGGCTGAGGCCCTCGGCCCTCCACTGTTCCTGGCTCGGAAGCCCAGGGGTTTATACGTGCTTTTTGGTGAGTGAGACCTTTATTAGTTAATATCAAACTCTGCCTCTGGTCTGTGGGTGTTTTGTTTCTCCTTTCAGTTCTATGTTAGATTATTTGCTGTTCACACCACTTAAATTCTGCACTGGAACTAATTTGTTGTCTTTTGCCTCCTTTTAAAATGGAGGAATTTCCTGTGGGGACCAGCACTTGAGCCTTGTAGCTGAGCTAAGCTAAATTGCTTCATTGTTGCTGATTCACTGGGAAAGGCTTTTTGTGCAGCTCAGGTCTTAATGGTTGGCCATGTATGTACTTCTGGTTCTCGAGAGGTCCAGTGCACCTGGGCTGCGTGGAGGCTCTGGACTGGGCCTGAGTCTTTTCAGCAAACTGCACCCCCTGCAGTTCTATATTCCTGACCAGTCTCCACTGAGTGGTCCTGCACTGATTGGAGGGCAGATCAGCTGTCCATGCTGTACCCAAATGTTCCCCAGGTGGGCCTGTCTCCCCTACTGCCTACGCTGCAAATACTTCCCACAGGATGGGCCATGCACCAGTCCCTTGCAATGATTCACTGGCCTCCGAGTAGCTCCTTTTTTCTGTTGTCTGTGGCTCCTTGTTCTTATGTGAGTCCACAGGAACCCTGTTAGTGGTCTTGCTAGCCTGGGGGCCAACGCCCTGTTCTCCCCTGCTGCTCCCAAGCAACTTCATACTAAGAGCACAGCTGTAGCTTTTGCAAGCTCTTGCTCTGTGTGCTCCAGTCTTAAAGTGGCCAAGGCTTGAAATGGTGGGAGCAATCCTTTTCTTCTCTCATTGTGGTTTCTCTGCCTTCATAAACTCCGTACGTCTCTCCTCCTTTTCCCCTGAGCTCTAGCAGCCCCAGCTTGGCTGTCATTGCTTTTTAATAGTTGTAAATTGATTTGTGGGAGAGAGTGATGCTGGGGACCGTTTATCCCACCATCTTGACTAGAAGCTGGCCTATAATTTTCTTGATTTGTTGTATATTTGTCTGGTTTTCGTATCATGGTGATGCTGGCCTCAGAATGAGTTTGGAAGAACCATACCCTCTGCTTTGATTTTCTGGAATAGTTTGAGAAGAATTGGTATTAAGTCTTTGAAAGTTTGGTAGAATTCAGCAGTGAAGCCATCCTGTCCTGGGCTTTTCTCTGTCAGGAGACTGTTGATCACTGATTCAGTCTTGTTGCTCACTACTGGTCTGTTCGAGTTTTCTTTTTCTTCTTGGTTCAGTCTCAGTAGGTTGTATGTGCCCAGAAATTTACTCATTTGCTCTAGGTTTTCAAATTTGTTGGCAGATAGTTGTTCATAATAGTCTCTAATGATTCTTTGTATTTCTGTGGAATCAGTTGTAATGTCTCCTTTTTCATTTCTGATATTTGATATGTGGATCTTCTCTTTTCTTGGTTACTCTAGCTAATGGTTTGTCTATTTTCTCAAAAAACCGACTTTTTGTTTCACTGATCTTTTGTATCATTTGAAGGGTTTCTATTTCATTTAGTTCTGCTATTATTTGGGGCTGGATTGTTCTTGCTCTTCTAGTTCCTTGAGGTGTAATATTAGATTGTTTATTTGGGATCTTTCACCTTTTTTGATGTAAGCACTTATTGTGATGATTCCTTCATAGTATCCCATAGGTTTTGGTATGTTGTGCTTGTGTTTTCATTTGTTTCAATGAATTTTTTGATTTCCTGCTTTATTTCTTCTTTGACCCATTGGTTGTTCAAGAACATATTGTTTTATTTCCATGTACTTTTATAATGTCCAAAGTTTCAGTTGTTGATTTCTAGTTTTATTCTATTGTAATCTGAAAAAATACTTGATATGATTTCAGTCTTTTAATATTTGTTGAGGCTTGATTTTTGGCCTAATATGTGGCCTGTTCTGGAGAATGATTTGTGTGCTGATGAGAAGAATGCGTATTCTGCATTTGTTGGATGAAATGTTCTGTAAATGTCTGTCAAGTTCATTTGGTCTAAAGTGCCATTCAAATCCAGTATTTCTCTTCAAAATTTTTGACTAGATGGTCTGTCCAGTGCTGAGAGAGGGATGTTGAAGTCTCCAAATATTACTGTATTGGGGTATATCTCCCCCTTTAGATATAATAATAGTTGCTTTATATATCTGGGCACTCCAATTTTGGGTGCATATGCATTTATGATTGTTATATATCTTCTTGCTTCATTGGTCACTTTGTCATTATATAATGTCCTTCTTTGTCTCTTTTTGTAGTTCTTGGTTTAAAGTTTATTTCGTCCAATTAATTATAGCAACTCCTGCTTGTTTTGGGTTCCCATGTGCATGATATATCTTTTTCCATCCCTTCACTATTAGTCTGTGTGTGTCTTTGCTGGTGAAGTGAGTTTCTTGCAGGAAGCATATAGTTGGGTCTAGTTTTTTAATCTGTTCATCCAGTCTATATCTTTTAAGTGGAGAATTTAATCCATTCACATTCAGAGTTGTTATTGAAAGGTATTATCTTCTTCCTGACATTTTATTAATTTTCATTTATGGTCATATTTCTTTTGTTCCTTTCTTTCCCTTTGATTGTTTGTTTTTGCTGTTTGGTGTTTTTTTGTTTGTTTTGCTTTTTGGTTTGTGTTGTAGTGATAAGATACAATTTCTTTCTTATTTGTGTATCTCTACTATTGTTTCTTATTCTTTCTTGTGTTTTCATGATGATAGTTATTGCTCTTTTGATTCCAGATGTATGACTCCCTTGAGGATTTCTTGTAGGGCTTGTCTTGTGATGGTGAATTCCTGCAGTTTTGGTTAATCTGGTAAAGACACCATTTCTCCTTTGTTTCTGAAGGATTGGTTTGCTTGGTATAGGATTTTTGGCTGGCAGGTTTTTGTTTATTTGTTTGTTTGCTTTAGCACTTTGAATATATCTTCCTACTCTCTCCAGGCCTGTAGGATTTCTGTTAAGAAATCTGCTATTAGTCTTGATGATTTTCTTTTGCTGTTTTTAGAATTTTTTCTTTGTCTTTGACTTTCTACAATTTGACTATAATGTGTCTCAGAGAGGACCTTTTTGGGTTGAATCTGTTTGGGGATCTTTGAGCTTCTTGGATCTTGGAGACTGTATTTCTCTCAATATGTGTGGGAGTTTTCAGCTATTATTTCATTAAATAAGCTTTCAATGGCTTTTCATTTCTCTTCTTCTTCTGGTACACCCATAGTATGATGTTTGTACACTTAAGGTTGTTGGATAGATCTCTTCAGCTTTCTTCATTTTTTAAAATTCTTTTTTCTTTTCTTTCATCCAGCTGGGTTGATTCAAAATTCCTGTCTTCAAATTCAGATATTATTTCTTCCATTTGTTCTGGTATGCTGCTTTAAGCTCTCAGTTGTTTTTCTTTCTTTCTTTCTTTTTTTTAATTAAATGAATTCTTTAGTTTCAGGATTTCTGCTTGGTTCTTTTTTTTTTTTTATGATTTCTATCTCTTTGTTGAATTTCTCATTCACGTCCTGGATTGTTTTTCTGACTTCATTGTGTTATCTATTTTTTCTTGCATCATGTTGAGTTTCCTTAAGATTACCATTTGGAATTCTTCAGGCATTTCACTGGTTTCTTGTTGTTTGGGGTCTGCTATTGGAGAGTTTTTGTCTTCTTTTGATGACTTGTCATGTTTTCCTGTTTTGTTTTGTTTTTTTCTTCTCATATGTCTGCATTCATGTCTGGGCATCTGGTGGTGTCCTGTCTTCTTTTAATATTTGGAGTATTTGAAGGGAGAAACTCTTATCTGTAGAAATGTTCTATATTGACAGTTGGGTTGGGCATTTTAGGTTTAGTTCTGGGTGAGCATGGTATTGTAGTCTTCATGTGACTTCTTCAACTGCATTCAATCTTGGAGTTGTCTGTGAGTACCTTCATGGACAAGGTAGTGGGGCCTTTGGTAGTTTCTTGTTAGGGTGGTTGACACTGGGCAGGGTTGTTGTGGCTGTAAGCAGGGCTTTGAGTACCTTAGGGGTGTGCTGGTGCACTCAGTGCTTCCTAAGCTGAGGTAAGTGACCCTGGATAGGGTTGCTGGGGTCACCTTTGGGGCCTCAATTTCTGAGATAGGTGTTGTGCCAATGGACTGTTCTTCCTCTAACGTGGGTGGAGTTGCCAGGGTATTGATCAGGTTGCATACCTCTGGAAGAAGTACTTGGGCATTTCTCTGAGTCCCTGGGGGAGGTAGGTGGGCTCTCTGGAGCTTCTTTGCTAGAGTATGTGGATCTAGGCAGGTTTACCAGAGACCTGGGACTGTGTGTACCTGGGAGGTGTTGGCTCATTCCCCTCACTCTCTCTGCTGGGCAGGCTTGCTCTGTCCTGTGTGGAAGGTCAGCATGGGTTAGAGATATATGGAGCTGTGGGCACCGGGGGGTGGCCAAGTACTTCCTGTACCCTGTCTGATGGAGGAGGCAGGCTTGCTGTGTCAGGTAGGTCCCTGAGTTCTGAGTTGGGGTCGGGGTGAATGAGGTGGTCTTGGATCTAGGCAAGTTTACCAGGGATGTGAGGGGCTGTACATACCTGGAGTAGGTGGCATACTCCTTACACCCACTCTGCTGGGGCAGGCAGGCAGCCTTGCTGAGTTGGGTGGGACTGAGTTCCCAGGGGAGGCAGGAGTGGATTAAGCAAGTTTGCCAGAGAAATGTGGGACTGCATGCACCTGGGAGGTGCCAGCTCACCCCTGCACCCTCTCTGTGGGGGTGGGATGCTCTGATTGTCTTGCTGAGTTGAGCAGGACTCTGAGCTCCTAGGGGAAGTTGGCAGCATCGGTCTAGACACATTTTGCAGAGACTTTCGGGGCTGTGTATACCCAGGAGGGGCCAGCACACTCCCCATACACTCTCCACTGGGCTGGGTGGGCTGCTGGGTCAGGTAGGACTCTGATCTCCATGCGTGTGGATCTAGGCAAGTTCACTCAAGATGTGCAGAGTTGTTTGCACCCAGGAGGGGCTGGCACACTCTCCTCACCCTCTCTTCCAGTGTGGGAGGCTCTCTCTGTGTCCTGATTCCTATCCCAAAATGATGACATCCAGCAACATCTGAGGACCAAGGGTCATGGGAGGACTCCAGCGTGTACTTCCTTTGTGAAAAATGTAGTCACGTGGGCTCCCAGCAGCTCCTCACACTGGGCTCACTGTCCATGAGGGCTGCGTGTTACCTTGCAGTCTGAATAGCAGATGTCTGCGGTGAGAATGCTGACTGCAGTGGTGAGAGTGCTGACCACAGTCCCCACTCCCACACCACACCTACCTTGTCCCAGATGTACATGGTCTCTCCAGTCTCCAGGCCAGTATTGGTCAGGTGCTTCCCCTGTCTTTCTATGTTGCCACCTCAAGTTTCCAAACCTTGGAGAGATTGCCTCACTGTTTTGCTGCATTCTGTCATTTTCTCCTAGACACTCTGTTCCACAGGTGACTTACTTATTGCTTTGGACTTTCTTTGCATTAGACACAAGGGCTGGCCACCTCTAGTCAGCCACCAGTAAAGTCAAAAATTAACCCTAGGGATTTCTTTTTCAGCAGGAGCTTGTAGATACTCTCAGAGTTGCTCTTAAGTGATGATCACTCCTATTGAGTTTATAGTTTTAATAGATTCTAATTTATCACTCTTTTCTCCATGGTTAGTCATGTGAAATTCTTCCCTACCAAAAAGTCAGACATTATATATTGTTTCCTATATTAATACATTTAATGCTGTACGTTTATTTCTAAGTACTGCTTTAGGTAAATCGCACACGTTGTAACATATAATATTTGTTATTTTTGTTTAGTTTAAAATATTTTCTGTTTTTAAATTTTGATTTCTTCATTGGTCCACAGGTTACTTAGAAGTGTATTTCATAATTCTCCATAGTATAGAATTTTTCTAGTTATCTTTTTGTTATTATTTTCTAGTTTGATTGCATCATGGCTAGAGATTATAGTCTGTATAAGTGTATCTTTTGAAATTTTGAGATATACTTTATGGCCCAGTTTGTGCCAATGTTTTTAAAGGTTAATTTGTGGTTACAAGTGTATATTTCACAATTACGAGGTGCAGCATCAATATATATGTATATCCATTAGGTCCCTCTTCTTAACTGTGTTCTTCAAATCTTATATTCTTCCTAGTTTTTTATCAGTCTACTTATTCTATCAATTGCTAAGAGAAGCTTGTTATAAAACCCTTTATTATGATTTTAGATTTGCCAGTTTCTCCTGGTTCTGTTCAACTTTTGCTTTATATAAATTAGGAATATGTCTTTAGGTAAATATAAAAGTTACCTTATTTTATATTTACCTTATGGTATATGGAAACTTTTATCATTATGAAGTGACTTCTTTATCTCCAGTAGTGTTTTTGTCTTGAAGTTTGTTATTTCTTTTGTTTAAAATTTGCATGTTATAATTTTTTTTCTTTTTATGTATATATCTTAATGGCATAGATGTCACTTGTAAGCAGCCTGTAGTTGGACTCACCTTCCCCTCATTTCACAGTATTTGTTTTTTAACCAGAATACTTAGTTCATTTACATTTAATGTCATTACTCATATATTTCGATTGTATATCTACCAATTTATTTTGACTTTCTGTGTACTCCAACTATTCTGTCTTTTCTTGTATTTTTAAAATTTTGCTTAAGTATTTTTTCTCATTCCATTTTCACCTCTATTTATTAGTAGTTATATACTCTATTTTTTCATTTACTGATTAACTTAGAAATCATAACATGCATAACTCTTCTGAATCTAATCAATGACATTACCTTCTTTCCAGATTATATAGGCCCTTAAGACCCTTGAATTCCATTGGTCTGCCCCAACCACATTATGTGGTGGTATGAAAATGCTCACTTCACTCCTATTAAATAAATTTTCATTGGGTGTAGAATACCAGATTGGTAGAATTTTTCCTAGCAGTACATCAAGCAAATTATTCTGCTACCTTTTGTTTTCTGGGTTGTTTTTGTTTTTGTTTTTTTAGCTGATGAAAATTTAACCATCAATCTAATATTCACTCTTCAAAGATAATTTGTCCTTTTTTCCCTCTCTCTGAATACACAGTAAGATGACTTCTATTTATCTTTGTTAATTTTCCACTTATTAGAATTTATCTAAGTATAATCTGTGTTTATCCTCTTTGGCATTTGTAGAAAATCTTGGATATGGTACATATTTTTTCATTAGTTCTGGAAAATTCTCAGCTATTACTTCCTCAAGTATTGCTTCTGGCTTGTTCTTTCTTCTCCTTCTTGAACTTTAATTAGATACATAATATTCCTTTTTCTGTATTCCACATATCTTAGCCACTCCTACCTATTTTTCATTTCTTTGCTCAGTTTGCAATAATTTCATCTGTTCTTTCGTGGCTTCCTCTTCACCTGTATCTGATCTGCTGTTGGACCTATCACTGAATGTTTATTATTATATTTTTATTTCTAGAAATTGTTTGGATCTTTATAGAACTGATAGGTCACTTTGTATAGTATCCCATTCCCTGCAGTTATTTTTAAGCTTTGTTTTATTTGTTTAAAGACAGTAGATGTTTTTAATAATGTGTGCCTGAGAATGGCAGTAGCTGAAGTTGTCACGAATGCCTTTCTGCTGTCTGTTTCTGCTGCTCTTGCTCATGGTGCATTGTTTTCTTGTCTATTTAATGACATTCATTCATTCATTCATTCATTTTCACCTTCTCATATTCCTTAGACAGTATTTGTGATACTACTTTGAAGCCTAGAAGGAAGTGATTTGCTGCTTTACCCCTTTTTTCTTACTGATTTAATGCTTCTTTTAACTTTCCATTTGTCTTTGTCTTTATTTATTTATTTATTTTCATTTTTATTTATTTTTATTTTATCAATATACAGTGTAGTTGATTTTTGTGTCCCTTTACTGAATCCTCCCTCTCCTGGCCATCAACATCATATCTGTTCACTTGTCTTAACAAGTTCAAGGAATTGGGATTGTTGTCTCCTTCTCTGCCCCCCTCCTGTTTGTTTGTGTATTTCTTTATTTATTTATTTTTAGCTCCCACCAATAAGTGAGAACATGTGGGATTTCTCTTTCTGTGCCTGACTTATTTCACTTGATATAATTTTTTCTAAGTCCATCCATGTTGCTGCGAATGGCAGTATTTCATTCTCTTTTATAGCAGAGTAGAAGTCCATTTTCTAGATGTACCACATTTTCTGAAGCCACCCATCTGATGGTGGACCATTGGGCTGGTTCCTACTCTTGGCTATTGTAAAGAGTGCTGCGATGAACATTGGGGAACAGGTATGCCTTCAACTTATGATTTCCATTCCTCTGGGTATATTCCCAGCAGTTGGATCACTGGGTCATATGGTAGATCTATCTGCAATTGTTTGAGGAACCTCCAAACCATTTTCCGTAAAGGCTGCACCATTTTTCAGGCCCACCAACAGTGTAGGAGAGTTCCTTTTTCTCTGCAACCGTGTCAGCATTTATCATTCTCTGTCTTTTGGATATTAGCCATCCCAACTGGGGTGAGATGGTATCTCAGTGTGGTTTTGATTTGCATTTCTCGAATGCTGAGTGATATTGAGCACTTTTTCATGTGTCTGTTGGCCATTTGTGTGTCTTCCTTTGAAAAATGCCTATTCAGCTCTTTTGCCCATTTTTATAATTGGGTTACTTGTCTTTTTGCTGTAAAGTTGTTTGAGTTCCTTGTATATTCTGGATATTAATCCTTTGTCAGACGTATATTTTGCAAATATTTTCCCCCACTCTGTTGTTTGTCTTTTAACTCTGTTAATTGTTTCTTTGGCTGTGCAGAAGCTTTTTAGTTTTATATAATCCCATTTGTTTGTTTTTCCTTTGGTTGCCTGTGCTTTTGGGGTCATATTCATGAAGTCTGTGCCCAGTCCTACTTCCTGGAGTGTTTCCCCTATGTTTTCTTTAAGGAGTTTTATTGTTTCAGGGTGTATATTTAAGTCTTTAATCCATTTTGAGTTGATTTCAGTATATGGTGGGAGATATGGGTCTACTTTCATTCTCCTGTGTATGGTTATCCAGTTTTCCCTGCACCATTTGCTGAAGAGGCAGTCTCGTCCCCAGTGTGTAACTTGGTGCTTTTGTCAGAGACCAGATGGCTGTAGGTGTGTGGGTTGTTGTATGCTACCTTGACTTTTTAAGGTTTTAAAAATCATTTTCTTGTTTTCTTTTAAAAAAATAGTTTGATTTATTCATTCTTTGAGGACTTTGTAATGTTCCAGGCTCTCTTAGTTGAATATTTTTTTCCTTTTAAGTGACCTGATCTTTTTGCCTGGGTGCTCCAAGATTTCCTTTCTTCCTCTCTCTTCTTCATATTCCCCAGGGTCGTATCTCCCCATCCAACAGGTAAACACTGGAATGAGTTTAACGTTCAGTTTTTATTTGCTCTTGTAAAATATAGAAACACGTAGAATGCATGTAAATTTCATTCATGAAATTGGTATTGTTATATCTCATTCCTTATTTCACTCAGCAGTTTTTAAGACCCGTCCACGTGGCTCTAGCGCTCCTACTACAGCGTCCACCACACTTTGCCTGTCCCATCTAAGTGACGGGTGCCAATTGCCTCTAAGTCCGTGACTCCACCAGCAATGATAGGAACACCCTGATATGTCCCCTTATGCACCTGGATGAGAGTAATTGCTCTCCTGAATTCCCAGCAGAAGTGCCAAGTGTTCCTGAATTTCTATATCACTGTAATATTTGGCTTTATCCACCTTTCTGATTTTTGCCAGTCTCATAGGGCAAAGTGATACCTCACTGTTTTACATTTCAGTTTCTCTAATAACCGAGTTAGACATCTCCTCATATTCTTGTCTTTTGGATTTCCTCTTTTCTTGTTTAAAAGTTGTTCCTTGCATATTCTAGATATTAGTCTCTTTTGCTTTGTTTGTGGTATTATAAATACCTTCTAATTATTTATCTGCCTTCCAAAATTGTCTAAATTGTCTTTACAAGGCAGAAATGCTCAATTTTTATGTAATCTAATTATTTAGATTTTGTTTTTGTTTGGAGGGAGCTAATGATTTGTTCTCTTAGGTGATCAAGATGTTTTACTAATTTTCTTCTATTAATTTTCGAGTTGTATCTTACACTCTAAAATCTCGTGGAGTATACTATAAAGCAAATATATTTCACCGGGCCCAGTTTCTTGTACTTTCAGGTTTAGTCTAACTTCTTAAATGTATATATAAAATGTTGACCTTGCAAAAAACAGAAAAATTTCCCCAGGCTATTTATTCTCTGGTGTAAGTCAAAGAATTGTAACACAGCAAAGCTGCTGGTTCAAATACAGACAAGTTACTGATTGATATGTAAAGACACTGGGAAGGTGTGTAGGGAGAAGGAATGTTTGCTAAGATCAAGCTTTTGTTGGTGGATCCCTTAAATTGCCTTATGGAATGTCATCTGGCTTGTTTTACTGAATGTTACCAGCCTATATCATTAAACTATAACCCCACCTACGTTCTCTTCCTGTAACTTCCTGGTCTGGAGAATAAATGTGGGAAGAGACCCCAATTTGTGGTTAATTTCCCAAATGAAAGGAATGCCTCTCTCAAAGGTTCCGGAAGATTAACCACTTTGGGGCTTCTCACTGCTCAGAAGAGATGGGCTTTGAGTAATCCTTTGCAGCTCCGTCACCCAGGGGAAAAGGGGTGACAAATCTAGGGGGACAAAGCAACAAAACTTTTATTTGTTTAGAGTCTTTGTTTTCATATGGCATTGGGTAGTGATCCAGGTTTTTAAAAAATATACAGTAATCCAATATACTCTATTCTACCTCCATATAATTTTTACTGTCCCCCTTGCATTGAAGTATGTACTCTACCAAATATTAAATTTCCATATAAATGTGGGTTCATCTCTGGGCTCTCTCAAGTTTCATAGGTCCATTTGTCCGGGTTCTTACACTGATACCATCCTTTTTATTACTATAGTTTCCTTGAAGGTCTTGGTACCTAATAGAGAAAATTTATCCTCTTTCCTCGTTTTCAAGGTTGACTTAGTTGTTCAAGGACCTTTTATTCTCTCCTATAAATTTAGACTAAGTTGATCAAGTTACTTAATAAGTTCCCTGGAATTTTGATAGTGATTGCATTAAAGGTTAACTTGAAGAGAAGTGACATCTTTAAAATATTAAACCATCCTACACAGGAGTGGAAAATGTCCCTTCATTGATTCGTATCATCATCTGCATACTTTATAGAGTTTTAAAGTTGTCTCCATGAAGAGCTTATGTACTGCTGGTTAAGTTAATTCCTAAATATTTATGATTCATTACTATTGTTTTTTAATTGACTATTGCTAAAGTAGAGCGGCTCTGTTGACTTCTCTAAAATAATCCTGTGTCTGGCAACCTTGCTGAATTCTTATTAGGTCTAATAGTTTACCTGTTGATTCTCTTGGTTCTTCTAAGTAGATGGTTCTGTTATCTGCAAAAAATATTGGATGATCTCTCCCTTTCTGGTACCTATATCTCTTGTTTTTCATTCTTCACAGCATTGGCCAGTATGTTCAGTATGTATTAAACAGCAGTGAAAGTCTGCATCCTTGTCTTAATCCTAATTTTATAACAAAGGCACCTGAAGTTCTTCATTAAGTAAAATTTTTGCTGTAGATTTTTGGTAAATAATCTTTACCAAGTTAAAGAAGTTTCCTTCTATTCAGAGTTTGCTCTGAGTTATTTTTTTAATAATAAATAGGTGTTGAACTTTATGAAATGCATTTACTGCATCAACTAAGTTAATCAAATGAATTTTCTCCTTTATTTCATCCCCTCCCAGCTTTACTGAGGTATAATTGACAAATAAAAGTTATGTATATGTAGGATGTATAACATGATGTTTTGATGTACATATGTATTGTGAGATGATTGCCGTGATCATAGTAATTAACACATCACCTCACATAGCTATCTCGTGTGTGTGTGTGTGTGTGTGTGTGTGTGTGTATGAGTGTGGTGAGAATACTTAAGATCTACTCTCTTAGCAAATTTCAAGTATATAATACATTATTATTAACTAGTCACCATGCAGTATATTAGGTCTCCAGAACTTTATTCATCTTATAAATGGAAGTTTGTACTCTTTGCTCAATATTTCCCCATTTATCCTACCTTTTGACCCCTGGTCATTAGCTTTCTATGCTAAACGAAATAAGTCAAACACCGCATGATCTTACTTGTATGTAGAATCTAAAAAAGTCAAACTCATAGAAACAGAGTAGTCGGGTGGCCCTTTCATTATTAATGTAGCAAATTATATTGATAGGTATTATGATGTTGAACCGTCCTTGTGTTCCTGGGATAAACATCATTTGGTCATGATGATGCCTTTTTAAAAATACACTGCTGGATTTATTTAGCTAATACTTTATTAATGAGCTTTTACACCTACATTTATGAGTGTAACAGACCTATACTTTCCCCCTAATATCCTTACCTGGCGTTGGAATCAGTGTCACACCAGTCTGTGGAGGGAGGTTGGGCATCTCTTTCTTCTGTTTTTCTGAAAATGTTTGTGTAAAGTAAGAAGTACAGTAAGTGTTTCTTAGCAGTTTGATCGAAATCACCTGTAAAACTGCCTGGGAATTTTGGAGATGGGGATACTTTATTATTTCAGTTTCCTTTATAGCCATTGATGTATTTGATATGCTCAAGTTCTCTATTTCTTCTTGGGTCAGTTTGGGAATTTTGTATTTTTCAATGAATGTATCTTTTAGCTTCCATATTTTTTTAGTGTTTCTTGTTTCATTTAATTTTAATCTTTGTAATTGTCTCTCTTTATTCTGTATTTGCTTATGTACATCTTCTCTTTTATTCTTGATAAACTTTACTAGAGGTCCACCTAATTAGACTTTTTGTGTGTGTGTGACCAGTAAGGGGATCACAACCCTTGGCTTTGGTGTCACCTGCACTGTGCTCAGCCAGTGAGCGCACTGGCCATCCCTATATAGGATCCGAACCCGCGGCCTCGGTGCTCCCAGAGCCGCACTCTCCCGAATGAGCCCCGGGGTCAGCCCCCTAATTAGTCTTTTAAAAGAATGAGTCCTTTGCTTTGTTACTCTTCTCTGTTTTTCTCTCTCGTTGTGATCTGCCCTTATTTTTTTTCTCCTTATTTCTTTGGGATATACTAATGCTGTTATTCCAATTCCTGAGTTGAATGCTTATTTCTTTTAATTGACCTTTCCTGTTTCCTGATAAGTGTATATATAAGTTTCCTTCCTAGAAATGCTTTGGCTGTGTCACCATAATTCAATATGTTGTGTTTTCACTACTATTAATGCTAAGTATTTCTTAACTTCATTTTTGATGTGTCTTTTATAAACCAGTTATTTGGTAAAATTGAATTTCCAAACATATGGGATATTGTAAAGCTGTCCTTTTGCTACTTTTTGCTAACTTTATTGCAACATGGTGAGAGAAACAAATTGAGGCTTCCATTAAGGCATGATGGAACTTTTCTTATGGCTGAAAACCGTATTCAGATTTTGTAAGAGTTCTATGTATGCTTGTCTGTTTCCCTATGTCCTGTCCATTTTTATTTTATATATTTTGAGGCAGTGTTATTAGCTGCATTGGAAGTGACCCTCTTCATCTGTACTGATGCTTTTGACTTTGTGTATGTCAGTAAAGCAGCACCCGCTTTCTTTTTGCTAATATTTACCTGATAGTCTTTTTTTCATTCTTTTACTTCAGTTTTTCCTCATCCTTGTGAATTGCTGAATATCACATAAACAGCTTATGCCTGGATTTTTAAAAAATCCAATCTGGTCATCTTTGTCTTTTAACAAGAGCATTTAATCCATTGTGGTTACCATTAACATATTTGCATTTAGTTCTCCTGTCTTTGTCCAATGTTCTCATTCTTTTTTTCTTTCAGTCTTGCCTTCATTTAATTATTTTTTCATCATTTCCCCACCTTGTTCTAGTTTAAAAGTTATATGTCCCCTATTTCTAGAATTGACCCTAGAAATTTTAACACATATAGTTTTTAAAGTCTCAATTTGACCAGTATTTCCACACTGTTCCAAATAACAAAAAGACCTTTGAACACTAACTACAATGACCAAACTTCTGACGTGTTGCTGCTTATGTATCTAGTTTTATTTTAAATTCATAAGAAAATTTTTGTTGTTATTACTTCATACAGTTTTTCATTAAATTTATACTCATATTGAATGCTTTTGTTCAAAATTCATTCTTGCATCTTTCTTCCTGGGATCGCTGGTTTTCTAAAAAGTAATTTTATTTTCAGTATCTCCTTTAGGGGGATGTTTCTGTCTCCTTTGGACAGTACATCCTAAGGTCTAGTTGAACTTTTCTTCCTGTAGCATCAACAGCAGGAGTCCTCGACAACAGCCTCTCTTCTCCCCCAGAGCTTCAGCAGAAGCTGGGATAGAAGAGACTGGTATCAGGAGTGACCCCCCAGACAGAGACAGGGACTTGGGGTGCTGGGCGTGGGAAAGGGTCGTGTAGGGAGCCCGTGCTGCAGCGAGGCGTCCTGGTGAGGGGGGGCTCGGACAAGAGTGAGGGCTGAGGGAGTGACGTGCCAGTGGGGGCGACAGCCCATGGCCTTTCCTAGGTCTTGGTCATGGCCAGCAGATGATCTCTCAGCCTTCGCTGCCCAGAGCACGTCTCGGGTAGGGCATCAGATTGGGGGTACTGTGAAGTTTTAGGGCTGCAGGTTGAGTCCATGTTCTCAGAGGGTCCTGTTATCGTCTCTGGCTTTCCTGGGGTCTTTGATGGGAGGCTGATCTCAAGGTCAAGTGAAACAGGAACCTGCGGTGGCCTGAGAAGAGCAGATCCCGATCGGCCAGTTGTACTCACCATCTTGCGGGCTCCTCTGAAGCAACCTACGTCACCGTGTGGGAGGGAACGTCACTGAGTAGTTGTTACGATTCGGTGAGATGCTGGGGGGAGGCTGGGTGAAGACGTGCACGTGTTCGCTGCCGCCGCTGCTGCCGCTGCTGCCACCGTGAACGTCAGCGCTGTGGTCCTGTCATCAGCTTGTCTGCACTCCTGCCATCCTGCTTTGAGCCACCTTCTAAGAAAAAGGACGAATTAGAACCCCCTCCTCAAATGCTCACATTTCTTTTAATAGTGCTTAGGGTGTAGGTTTTATACCTAAAAAGAGCGAGTAAAATGATGACGTCTTTGTAAAAACCATTACTAGTGGCTTTATTTCTACTTTTTGTGGATGACTAAAATATGTACAATCGAATACTACATTTTATGTGTCATTGCATCGGGTACTGGATTTTTCAGCCCCATGGGCGAGGGCAGCTATGCCTTCCCCTAGAGGGGATGCCCAGGTAATTTTCTTCAGAAAAAGCAGTAGCTTTTGAAACATCTCAAGTCCCTGCTGATTCTTTACAGCAGCCTCAATCCGATGTCGGCTTGTGTTTTAATGTCTATCCTGGAACTTTTGGTGTGCCGCGTTTCCAGAACAGTAAGCAAGCAGGATAATTTTATTTATGATTTTGCCTTTTACCCTCATCTGCCTTGATGGAGAGGCCTCCAGAACAGGGAGGGAGTGAGGCAGAGAGCGTCTGCATTCCCTCAGGTGCTGTGTGCACCTAGCTCAGTGCCTGGCATGGGGAGGCATTCAGTGAGTATGTGCTGAGGAAATGCAGTAGGAAACAGAAAACCCAACATTCAACGATGAACCTTCGCATGATTCCATATTTGAATAAGCATTTATACCTAGTCTCAAATATATATGTATTTTCAGTTAACTTGCAGATTTTTAAATGCATTTAATTCATACAAAAGACATTTTGGTAATCTGCATCGGACTGAACAATTCAATGGGAAAGATTGTCTTTAGTTTTTTATATTCTCAGCACTTAGTAAACATTGGTAGAATAAATAAAGGAATTGGCAGTGGGAAAGTGCCGTCAGTGTCACACTGAGGACATTTAGGTAAAGAAGACTGTGTTCTTGCCCAGTGAAGACTGTGGGCCTTTATCACTCTAGGTCACAGGGTGTCACTTCAGTGTAAGATTTAAAAAATGCCTTAACTTAGTGGAACGTGGCTGTTACTCATAGAGTTGGTTCTGTTCTAGAATAAAAAATGAAACATGGACACCAAACTACATTGACTAACACGTGGGCCCCGTAGGCCAGCCGAAATAAGTTGGGGAACTTCCCGGATTGCAGGAGTCCTCAGTGTTTATGGGAACGATAAGAGGTGTGTCCCGGGGAGAGCGAGCACACACCCCCTCTTCCAGCACCGGCAAACACAAGGAGTTAGCTTCTTCTGAAATCTCCAGCCACAGTTTGCTCTGCTCGTGTTCATTTTTGAAGTGTTTTGTGTGTACAGTTTTAACCCTTTTATGGGGATGTTGAAAAGTGCCAGTGAAAAGAAGCATACGGTTTCCATGCAACAAAACTGAGCTGAAGCCATCACTTGGGACTTGCAGCCTTTCATGGCAGAGCGCTGGCTCCTCGGAGAGCCACACCTTTGGTACAGGTAAAGTGCTTTACCAGCATTGCCACTTCAGCTGTTTGCACATCCCTGAAGTCATCCATCTGGAGGATCCCTTGTTGGAAGGTTCCCAAATTCCAAGTGGCGTAATCAGGGGCTGCTTAGGTTATTTACGCCATGATTCCTGGATTCCTCCCTCTGTTGGATATTACCCGTGTCTGTGCAGACAGATGCCCTGCTTTACCACGGGTGGTGCCTGGACATGATAAATCCAAATTCAAGGCCGTGTTTTGGGCTGTTGCTACAAATATACCATCAGGAAGAAAGAAAGAAAAAAAGTCCCAGAAGGGGCAGAACAAGCAGCAAGGACAGAAATGCAGTGGTTGTTCATTAGCCCTAACTGAGGGTAGCTGGAATCCTAAGTGGTTTCTTTGGGTATAGACACCAGGAGAGACTGAAGCACTAGTGCTGTTTGCTTTGAGGCTGGAAGAGGATGGAGCTGCACGTGGGTTCTTCCCTTGATTTTTAAAATCTTTTGCCCTTGAAACAATGCATCCCCCTAGAAAGTATCCATGCCAACATTAAAAGAAAAAAAAAATGAACACACCTAAGTCTAAGTGCAATGGGAAGAGATACTGGCTCCTGGAAGGTACCTCTCACAATTGAGAGCATTTCTTATGCCTTTCATTTTTCATTATGCAGAGGCTGGATTTGGGCTCTTTCTTTTCCAGGTTCTGCAGAGTGGGAATGTGATCTCTGATGAAGTTACCAGTTTATGAAAATGCTGTAATAGCAAACCAGCTAGGGTGTCCCGTTAAGTTCATCATTCAAATATCACTTTATTTGTATATTACTAGTTTAGTCTTTCCTGCTTTGAGATCAGTCTTTTCTCTCTCAGTTGGTACTTGTCACTTCTCTTGTTTTGCTATTTCTTTTTTTTTTCTTTTAATAAAAATAATCAAAGTTGGATTTTAAGTCTGGGTTATTAATTTTTCTGAAAGATATGTCTTCTATTATACTGCAGAATATGAACTATTTTAACCCTGACTATTCTCTATTTCATATCATTTTAACAGCAAAATTCTTTTTCTTTTCCTTCTGTCACATTGAAGTTTGTGCCTGCCATTCTTACTGTGGTGCTATTTCTAAAAATTTGTATATCTACAGCTCCCTGCAAGAAGTAGTTTTGGCAGATCTTCAAATCCTAAACTTATGCATTTCTGTTTATTTTATGTAGTGGGTATTTGGAGCTCCAAAACCCATGGTGTTTCTCTTCCTCTACCCTTAACACTAGTATAAGAGAAGTGGAATAAATTCTTATCTATTTTACTGAGACCCTCTTTGGTCATATCACGGGTCTCATTCGTAAAAGCTTGGGTATTCTTCAGCTTTCATTCATTTATTCATTCAAGGAATGTTTATCGAGTGCCTATTATGTGCCAGGCACTTTTCCTTCTGACTGGGAACAGCTGACACTGAGATTTTGCCTACAATACAGAATGGCCAAACAGATTTAATAGGGACTAAACTAGCAGATGTAAATATCTGTGGCCTAGTCTGACCAAATGTGTTTTAATGGATCATATCAAACTGTTGCCAAAGATAGGCTTAGTCATTTTAGAAGGAGGTTAAATAGAAATAGTTATATCAGCCAATGTGGTTTGTGGCCTTTTGTTTTCATCCCTTCTGCAGGGATAGCTAGGAGTGGTTGGAGATTTGTCTGAAAGCTGCCAGTTAGCTGAGAGCAGAGGCTATAGAATAAAGTTACCTCCTTAAAGCTGTAGTCCAGGAGAGGCCTGGGGAGTGGGACCATCTGTCCAGGTTGTGGCTACAGGCAATGCCCTGCCATGTACAGGTGGCAGAGCCCAAGGAGAATGCCCTCCAGGTCCAGGAAGACATCCTGCTTATGCTGTTACAGGAACAGATGCCTATGCAGACTGGTTCCTGATATAAATGAACTGAGGCCGCTTTTACCACTCTTAATTTCCCTAATGGGTCTGCTTCCAAGTGCCAAGTGGAGCCACAAAAAAATGGCTAGCTTGTGCCAAGAGAGGGGGGAGATATTACTGTTGAAAAGGCACTAATAAAACTTTCACTTAGGATTTTCTTCTCCCTTTTGGAAACAAGTAACTTGAGTAGTAAGTATATCCTTGACTAGGGTGACCATATAATTTATTGTCCAAACCATGACACTTTGAAAGTGAAAGAGGACATTTAATAATTATGCTGGGCCGCAAACTTAACCTGGGACTATCCCAGGCAATTTGGGATGTATGGTCCCTGTAGCTTTGACCATCATCTTGGATAAGCTTTAAAGCCTTCTTGAACCCTGGCATCTAGCAATGTGGTATGTTTTAGATGGCTGATAAACTGCAGTAGCAAACAGAGCATCTGGGCAGGTCTGACAGCAGAGGCTGTGAGCAGCAGAGTCACACCGTCATGGAACCAGGAGATAAAGAGCCTCTGCTGTGTGGCAGGACTGTTTGATCACCCATCAATCACTTCTCACACACAGAGGTGCATGCAGAAATAGGGCGACTGCCAGCAGCCTCGTCTTCAAGTGTAATAATGGTGGCTCACCATCATGAAGCACTTACTACGTGCTAGGCCTCGTGCTAAGCACTTCTTATGCCTTAGGGCCTACTACATATTTGTTAATGTTTATAGCAAAGCCTTACATGTGAAAAGCTTTTGTGTCTAGTGATTATCTTTATATTTACTGTCTTATTTGATCCTTACAATAATCCAGGGAGGTGGGTATTACTATTCCAATTGCCAGATAAGGAAAGCAAGGCTTATAAGGTAAAATAACTTGTAAATAACTGCTAGAACCGGGACTTAAATCCATATCTGTTCTACTGCAAAATCTATACTCATTTTGTGACACCACACTTAATGTGCAGATGGTCCCCAAATTATGATGGTTTGACTTACAATGGGTTTATTAGAGTATTAAATACATTTTTGACTCACAGTATTTTCTACTTATGATGTGTTTATCAGGATGTAACTGCATCATAAGTTGAGGAACATCTGTATTAAGTCGACAAATATTTGTAGATCAGCCACTCTGTGGCAAAGATTGTGCTAGGTTCTTGGTGTATAAACATGTACCAGGCAGTGGGCTCGAGCTGTGGAAAAGGCAGAAACATTCTCTTTCTGAAAGAGCTTACCCCTTAGTGAGAGCCATAGGCACACAATTACATAATTTGAGTACAATAGATTAGATGCCATACTCTTTGTATATTTTAATGAAATATAAAATACATGATAACATCGTAGGACATATTAATATCATATGAACTCTAGTTATATATTGTTTTGTATTTCTATTTTACAAATACATGTGGGGTACGTGCAAAGTGCTATGGGAGCACAGCAGAGGGGAAACCGGGAAGGTTTCACAAAGCGCGTGACATTTGGGATGGACCTTGAAGGGAACCTAGGAATTTGTCAAGTGAAGTCAGGAAGCCATGCCCATGCTCAGCAGAAGGAGCAGACTGTGCAGTTTCACAGGTTAGCGTGGGACATGTTTGGGAAACGCCAAGAAGGTTGGTGAGTTTCCTGTTAGACGGGCCCACTTGAGAAGCTACAGGTGAATTTATATGATACGTGGGATCTGCTTGAAAACACTCCAGAAGCATAAAAGTATGTGGGGTGGGGAAGGAAAGGGATAGACGAAGCAAAAATGGCAAAAGTCGGATAATTTGGAAGCAGGATAAGAGATATAGGGAGATTTATTTTAGTTTGCTTTCTACTGTTGTGTATGTCTGAAATTTTCTGTAATGAAAAAACTTTTTAAAAAGAAAAACAGAAGTGGTTTGGTGAAGTTAGGAGAAAGTTAGGTGGAGGGGAGAATTCAGAGGTGAGGCTAATGAACTAGGTGGTGGGGTGTGTGTGTGTGTGAGGGGGAGGGTGGACTATGAAAGGTCCTTAAGTGCCAGGATACGAAGCTGGGACTTAATCCAGTAGGTAATGTGCAGACGTGAAAGGGTTTTATTCATGAGATTGACAAATTCATTGAATATTTGAAATAGATCACTGGCTTTGTATAGAGATTGAATTGTGAGGCAGGCAGAGGAGGAGGAGGGAAGCAGGTCCAGGGAGAGATCCTGAGGGCCTGGACAACTGAGGAAACAGAGGTCTCAGTTACGCTCTTTGGATTTCATTCTGAGTGAAATGGGAATCCACTGGAGGGTTTTAGGCGGGGACCTAATATGATCTGATTTTCATTTTAAAAAGATCCCTTGGGCTATTATGTGGAAGACGGACCAGGGGAGGGTGGGCATGGGTAGAAGCAAGGAAACTAATGAAGCCTCTTGCCATAGTCCAGAAGGTGTGGCTTGGACTAGGTTAGTGGCAGTAGAGTTGGTAGCAGTAAATGGATCTGAGAAATAAGTATTTGAGCAATGGAATTGATGGGAACTAACAACTGATCACTACTTGTGAGGGTTGGGAGAGAGGGAGGAGCAAAAGATGTCTCCTAGGTTTTTGGAATGAAAAATGGGATGAAGGGTGGTGCTGTTTACTAAGGTAGGACACGTAGGCAGAAAGGGGGAGTCTGCCATGTGAAAGACAACGGCAGCTGGTGAAGGTTTTCAAAAGGGAATACCCTTCTGAAACTTCAAATAAACTTAAGTGGATTTTGGTAGTACATAGGGGTTACAGAAAAACGTGATTACACTGTGGGGCCTGCAGTTCCCACAACCACTAATAATAGTTTAGAGTGCATTATTTATTATTCTATTGTATAAAAGAGTGAATTATAAAACAAAATATGGACGTGTAGCAAACATCCAGGCCAAGTTCTTTGTTTTACTAAGGCCCAGGGAGAGGAAATGATTTGCACAAAGTTAGGTTAGTTAGTAGCAGAAGCCAAGTCTCTTTACTCCCAGCTTTATGTTCTTCCTGCTACCCAGTTCCTTTCTTTCTTAGCCATAGAATCACAATTGACTATGTTCTTGACCCTCTTCTTCCTGTCTCCCCGAACCCATTTTCTCTGCCTAAGCATGTGTATAAGCCAATATATGAGAAATTCCATCTAATTTCTTTATGATCAGGCCATATGTCTTTTATTTATGAATACATATATTATTAAAAAATATTTTTGTGGCCTCTTGAGAATTTAACTTGCAAGGTATTAAAAGAGAAGATCTAGGTTTATAAAAAAATTATCTGTGAAAACAAAAAGTACAAGGGCTCTTATTCATACACATGCAACTCACAAGTTTTCCCCACTGTGAGTCTGCTGTGCTATTTTCTCTGAATTCTGAGATTTTTCCGTGTCCTCCTTTTTCTGATTTCTTATTGCACATTCAGCTCATGTCTGTGGTCATTGGAAAGCATAACCTGATGAACTTGCCATTGCAGAGCCAGTATCTTCTCTAGTTGTAAGGAATGTTTCGTGCTGCACTTGAACCCCAATTCTCCCAAAGACAGTCCATAGGATTAAGGGCTCTAGCACTGTCATTCTGGAGTTTGGGTTAGTCCAATATTAAAACATTTGCCTTTTTCTGAACGAAAGTTGCCTTCAAAGTGTTTCACTCCATCCCAAGGTTGCTTGATGAGCTGACAACTGATTCCTGCAGTCTCACTGGCAGATAAGAAATTTTCACTATTTCCTACCACCTAAATGCAATTCTACTTTTATTGTATCTCAATGCCCTAGTTTGACCCCCTTGCTACTTGTTTACAATGATTTAGCTTTTCTCACCTTGACCACCTCTACTTGTTGAGGGAGATGTACTGAGGAATAGTGTGAACAAATTTGATTTCTTCTGTACCAAATGTTATTTAAGCCCACAAAGTCAGTAAGTATGGACATTCACAGGGCCTGATGTTAGCTGCTTTTATTGAGTGCTTATATGAGCCAAACATTAGACTAAATGATTTACATACATTATCTCATCACATCCTCAGAGCACCCACTTGAGGGGTATTATGGGTTGAATTGTGTCCCCCACCCCCAAATTAAAATGTTGCAGTCCTAACCCTAGTGCTTCAGAATGTGACTGTATTTAAAGTCAGGGTCTTTATAGAGGTAATCTAGGTAAAATGAGACCATTAGGGTGGGCCCTAATCCAACATGACTGGTGTCCTTATGAAAAGGGGACACTTAGAAACAGATATGTATGCAGGGAGAACACAATGCAGACATGAAGACAGCCACCTGCAAGCCACAGGGAGAGGCCTGAAACAGATCAGACACCTATGGCTTATAGAAAGAAGGAACCAACCCTGCCGATACTTCAGTTTCAGACTTCTAGTTCCCAGAACTGTGAGACAGTACATTTGAGGTGTTTAAGTCCCCCCAGGCCCCGGTTTGTGGTACTTTGTTATTGCAACTCTAGAATACTAATACAAGGGAGTATTATTATCATCCCTGCTCCACAGATGAGTCAGTGCACAGCCTGTCCCATGGGAAGTGATTGCGGCAAGGGCAGTGGAGGAGATAGGTCCCCCAGGAGAACACTGGGGCACAGCAAGGACAGCTGATCTGTACCCCTATCAGCAAAGGGCCACTCAGAGGAGACTGGTCAGGAATATAGAATTGCATGGGGTGCAGTTTGACAAAAAGACTCAGGCCCAGACCAGAGTTTCAGATCTCTCGAGAGCCGGAAGTACCTATAAAGTCGACCATTAAAACCTGAGCTGCACAAAAAGCCTTCCCCAGGGAATCAGCAGCAAAGCAGCAACCTAGCTCAACCACAGGGCTCAAGTGCTGGTCCCCACAGGAAGTTCCCCCATTTAGAAGTAAGCAAAGGACAACAAATTAGTTCCAGCACAGAGTTTGAGTGGTGGGAACAGCAAATAATCCAACACAGAACTCAAAGAAAAAACAAAGTACCCGCAACCTGAGGCAAAGTTTCACATTAACTAGTAAAGGTCTCATTTCACCAAAGAACACCTATAACAGATAGAAGGACTCGAAGTCCCCTGGGCTACCAAGCCAGAAATGGGGGAGGACCGGGGACCTCAGCAATGCCCCCCAACACCTGCACCCAATCCCAAGAGTGGGGAAAGAGGGCCTTGGCCATGCCCCTCAGACACATGCAGCCTGCCCAGAAGTGACCACTGAGCCACTAAATGAAGCACCCTGGGCTCTCCGAGCTGGGGCAGTGGGAGCCTCAGGCCTTGGCCTTGCTCCCCTGGCATACACAGCCAGCATGATGGTGATCACTGAGCCACTGCAAGAAGCACCCCGGACTCTCCTGACCTGGGGTGGTGGAGGGCTGAGGACCTCGACCACACCCCCTGGCACCCACAGCCAGCCCAGCAGTGACCACCAAGCTGCCACAGGAAGCGCCTTGGGCTCTCTTGAGCTGGGGAAGTGAGGGGCTTTGGGACTCGGTCATGTCCCCCCCGACATCTGCATCCAGCCCAGTGGCAACCACTGAGCCACCACTGGAAGTGCCCCAGGTTCCCGAGCTAGTATGGTGGGGGGGGCAAGTGCTTTTCCACACCCCCCTGACATCTGTACGTAGCTCAGCAATGACCAAGCCACTGCTGGAAGCTCCCCAGTCTCCCCTATGGAATGAGGGGGTGCCACAGGCCTCAACCCCACCCCTCCTCCTCCCTCCTTCTTCCATCCTATTTCCTTCCCCTTTTGCCTCTCCCCGTCCCTCCCAACTGCTCCACAACAACATCCTAGAATGTAAAAAATAATACTAATAAGATTACATTTTCTTTAAAAAAAATTACAGGGAAATTAGTGAGTACTTTGAAATAAAAACCAAAGCACAACGATGAAAATTTATAAGATGCAGGACTTGATGGAGTTTGGATGTGTTGTCCCCTCCAAAACTCATGTGGAAATTTGATCCCCAGTGTGGTAGTGCTGGAAACTGATTGAGTCATGGGGGCGGATCCCTCATGAATGGATTAATGCTCCCCCTGGGGGAGGGACTAATGAGTGAGATCTCGCTCTATTAGTTCCCGCGAGAGCTCATTGCTTAAAAAGACCCGGGCACCTCCTCTCTCTCTCTCTCTCTCTTGCTTCCTCTCGCCATGTGATCTGCTTGTACCCGCCAGCTCCCTGCCACTTTCTGCCATGAGTAGAAGCAGCCTGAGGCCCGTGCCAGATGCAGCTGTCCCAGAATTGTAAGCCTAATAAACCTCTGTTCTTTATAAATTACCCAGTCTCAGGTGTTTCTGTTATAGCAACACAAAATGGACTAAAACAGGGTTCATGCAGTGCTTAGAGGAAAATTTATACTTGTAAACACCTGTATTAAAAATAAGAAAAATCTGATATCAGTAATGTGAACTTCTACCTTAAGAAATTAGAAAAAGAAGAGCAAACTAAATCAAAAGCAAATATAAGTAAGAAATAATGAAGATTACAACAGAAACATTTGAAATAGGGAATTAAAAAACAATAGAGAAAACCAACAAAGCCAAAAGTTGATTCTTTAAAAAGATCAACAAAATTTGCAAACCTTTGTCTAGATTGACCAAGAATAAGAGAGAAGACTGAAATTACTAAAATCAGAAATAAAGCAGAGGCATTATTACATTGTCATTGTGGGGCTTTTTTGTGATGGTAAGATTTAGTTTTTTTCTCTTTCTCATTTGCATTTTTGTTCTACCAGTGGGGTTGTTCTTTCTTGTATATTCATGGTAGTGATTACTGTTTTTTGGATTCCAGATGCAGGACTTCCTTGAGGATTTCTTGTAGAGCTGGTTGTGTGGTGGTGAACTCCCAGTTTTTGTCTGGAAAATACACTATTTTTTTCCTCAGTTCTGAAGGATAGCCTTGCTATCGAGAAAGAATATTCACCAGTATTCTTGGATGGCAGTTTTTTTCGTTTAGTGTTTTGGATATATCATCCTGTTTTCTTCTGGCCTGTGGAGTTTCTATTGAGGAGTCTGCTGTTCGTCTGATAGGGACTCCCTTACTGACGCTTTTGCTTGCTTCTTCTACGATTATCTCTTTGTTTTTGAGCTTTGCCAATTTGACTATAATGTGTCTTGGGGAGGATCTTTTTGGGTTGAATCTGTCTGGGGATGTTTGAGCCTCCTAGATCTGAAAGTCTGTATCTGTCCCTATACCTGGGAAGTTTTCTGTTATCATTTTGTTGAATAGGTTTTCCATGCCTTTTCCTTTTATTTCTCCTTCTGGAACACCCACGATTTGAATGTTTGTGTGCATAAGGTTGTCTGCTAGCTCTCTTAAATTTTCTTCATTTTTTAAAATTCTTTTTGCCTTCTTTTTTGTCCACCTGGTTTATTTTGAGAGGACTATCTTCAAGATCAGAAATTCTTTCTTTTGCTTGTTATAGCCTGCTGCTTAAGGTATCAGTTATGTTTTTTATTTTGTTGAGTGAATCTTTCAGTTCCATGACTTCTGCTACATTCTTTTTAAACGTATTGATCTCTGGATGGCAGGCAGGCTGATTTGTAACCTGGTGTTTTCAATGAACAGTATATCCACAACATCTTTGATTATTAATAAATATAAGTCAATAGTTTTGTTTTTAATGACTGTATAGTATTTCATCTCATGGAAATAAAAAGTTTTATTTATCCTTGTTGTTGGGCTTATGGGTTCCTCCCAGTTTTCACTCTTATAAATGATACCTCAATGAATATCCATTTATACCTAAATCTTTGCACACATTTTTTTTAAGACTATTCAAAAAAGTTGATTACCAAGTCAATGAACATGTGCCTTTTAAGACTTTGGCTCCATATTGACAAGTTGTCTAGGCCCCTGTTTTGCATCAAGTGTATGAGTTGTCAGTTGGAACGTGCAACTCAGTGAAGGTAAAGAATGAAACTGAGACCATTTTTAAGAAGTATCAGTATGAAGTATGTGTTGGCATGAGTGGGTGAAATTCTAATTGAATCTGAATCCTCTGGTTCAAATCAGAAGAGCCTATATTGTACCTTCCATGTATGCATGGCTGAGCACTTGAATGAAGACCCCGAGAGCAGGGTGTTATCAAATCTGGGCTAAATGAGAGATTATATGCAGCAAGAACATGCTCTCAGGTTTAGCAAACAAGACAGCCACACTTAGGTTGAGTGACCAAGGTGCACATCAAATTGAAATCATGCTTAAGCTGAAATCATGTGTGCCTCGTGAGGACACTATCATCCAACACCAATGTCCCCTGGGATAATCTGGGATTCAAGACAAGGGGAAGATGCTAGTAGCAGGTAAGTCCAAAACACCAAAACGAGATCAGAGAGGAAACTGAGAAGGGAGTTTGAGGAAGACTTTTCATTCCAGATATCTTGCATCCATCTGCCTTCAAAAGAGTCTGTGCTATTGGCCACTGCTGGCCTCCCTATGTATGGCAACTAAACAGTAACACCAGGTCTAAGAGGCGTCATGCTGAAGAATGCATGTGCACGTGGTTGCAACCTCTACTCAATTTGTAAATCACTACTCTTTGTTGGTGATTTGATCTAAGCCCTGAAGCCTCGTGAGAAAAGGCATATTTTCTCTGCCGTTTGATTTGACAGCAGGATAACCTGCACAATAAACTGCTAAGCCTGTAGAACTATGACTGAGTCAGATCCTGTTGTGGCTAGATTTTGTTTTAGTTACAGTTCTCACTCCATTGCAAATTAAAAGAATTCAGGCTTTGCAAGGGGAGTGGAACTAGGGAACCATTAAACTCTCCTCCAGCCTCAAGGATCTATGAGTCTGTACACATATCTTCAAATGATTTGATCATAAATGGAAAACATCCAGCAAACCTAAGGCTTCTCCATGGCAGTCACGGAGATTTAGTGTGTGCCTGTGGGTGTCCACCCATTGATTGGAGGGGCAAGGCTTCTCTTTGAGTCTGGAAATAACTCTTTTTCTAGCATAAAATCAAACAAGAGAAATGAAGGAGTTAAGAGGTAAAGGGATACTTGAGAGTTGGGAGTGCGCGGTTGGTGAAGAAAGAGCCTTTGCCTTCCAACAATATGAGCTTAGTAATGGGGAGTTGAGTAGTTAGTGAGGCAGGCTGACTCACAGCTGGAACAACAGGTGACCTCTATGTGGCCCCCAGATCCCACAAAGAGACAGTTAGTTGAAGGGTTGAAGTGATAAAGTTAGGAGCTCATGTGGCAGAGGCAATTGAGCCACAGTGGAAAGACTCTTGGCTCACAAGAACAGGAATTTGGCAGCGCAGGGGGAAGGGGAGCTTTGCCAGCTTTATCTACCAACTACTGAACAAATGTTAAATATTGCTTGTTGTGAATTAAACTTCTCAATATAATTCTGTGCCAAGAATGTTCAACAAGACATGGTGCATGGGCAAAGAATACCACTTGATTTATGAAATAGATATGCCCAGGTACAACACACCCTAAATAAAGTAGAATATTCATAAAAATCTTACCGTGGGTACTTCGTGCTAGTCAAAGACAGTCAAAGGTGTGTGTGCGTGTGTGTGTGTGTGCGTGTGCGTGCGTGTGTGCGTGTGCATGTGTGCGTGTGTGTGTGCGTGTGTGTGTGCGTGTGCGTGTGCGTGTGTGTGTGTTGCTTCTCAAGAGGGTTAGAGGCATATGTTGGGGAAGTTCATGAACCCAAAGCTGAGGCTGTGACTGAGAAAGAGAAGTAAGGAATCTTGCCCAATATCATTCATTCAAGTAACATATATTGTGTATCTACTGTAGACCATGCGCTGTTCTGGGCTCCATATGAAGAATCTTCAAAAAAGTTCATGGAAGGATTTGTATTATCTTTTAATTCAATTTTCTGTGAACTTTTTGAAATACCTTCATATTTACATGGATGAGTAAGACCTGTTTTTTGCCCCCAGAGGAATGCACAGTTAGTGGAGTGAAACAATGACAATACAGTATTACAAGTACTGATAGAAGTTAGCTCAGGTGCTGTGGTAGTTTAATCCTCTCTGGGGATGATGGAGTAAGGGAGGAATTCTCTGTGATGGTGGGTTGAATAAAAAGCTTTTAAGGAAGAGGTAATATAACCCAGTCGGGGGATTAACTGGGACAGCCACTAAGTGGCATGTGAGTCGAGGTCTGTAACAGAACTGAGGAAAGGGAATCTTGTCTTCTGGTAGTAGGAGGGAGATTGTTCCCCTTAAATAGGAAACCAGAGAGAGAAGGAGAGTTTTTCTGCCCCATCTCTCCATTAGAGCTAATGGTCATCTCACAGGCAGGTTGGCAGGTGTTTGGTAATTGAGGAAATGTTGAGGAGGTGGGAGATCTCACTAATGTGGGTGCCAGTGGAGTTAGGCTAGGGACACATGGCTAAGTGATGTTGGCAAGATGGGAGATCTGGCAGCATGTAACTGGCAACAGGACACATAACAAGGACTACAGGGAGCCCAGCACAGGAAGACTCCTGCTTCCCTAGTAAGCAGAGGACATGGACAGGATCAGGGTGATGAGAGGGGTTTCAGTTTCCATGTACACTCTAATTTCTGTTAAAGTCAACGCATTTTCTATGCTGGTGTAACTTTAATTTCTCCAGGCCTCTCCAGCATGTGAGTACTAATGGGACTGCATTAACAGAGATAATCTACAGGCCCCCGGCTGGTGCCTCCATCCACATAGTGATGTGCCTCAAACCCCTGGCCCATCAAATCTAGACCCGGGAATCACCTGGGAGACTCTCAGGTACTCACAAAAAGGTCCTTTCAGGTGTTGTGTTCCAGGCTCTAGACTGGGCTTTCTGCTATACTTGTGTGAAGTGTGTTCTCAAGAAGAGAGGATATTTTTACTTAATTTTGTACGTGATAATGGTACTCTGATTTTGCTTAAAAATGAATTCATATCCTGAAATATTTATGAATGAATTTAATGATGTATAGGATTTGCTTCAAAATAGAGAGGGTGAGGTGGGTATAAGTACAGATAAAACAAGATTTCTCAGTTGATAATGGTTGAAACTGAGTCATAGGTACATAGGGATTCATTACACCATTCTGTCTAATTTTTTTTATATATTGGAGATTCTTTGTGATAAATAAAGAGAGGGGAAACATTATATGAGTTGATTAGAATATATTTCTATATAACTTGTTGGACCAAGTGAATCAGGATTTCCAATTTCCTTTCTCCAACAGTAGTCTGGAATCTTCCATAGGACTGATTCAATAGCAGTTACACCAAAGTAAGGCAAACACCAATCCTTAAAAGAAAGTGTGGGATAAGTTACATATTTCAGAAGTTAGGAAGACCAGAAGGATGCTGGTATGAGAACTTCATACTAAGTTGCAAAGATCTGCCTCAAAAGAGGAAAAAAACTCTCATAGAGTATTGAGAAAGTACCCAGATGTCATCTTCCCTAACAACTGATATCAATGGCAAGAAAAACCTCAGTGATCTAGTGCCATTCTTTTTTTATTTTATTTTATTTTATTTTATTTTGTCGATATATATTGTGGCTGATTATTGTTGCCCCTTACCAAAACCTCCCTCCCTCCGCCCTCCCCCCTCCCCCCCACCGATGTCCCCTCTGTTTGCTTGTCGTGTCAACTTCAAGTAATTGTGGTTCTTATATCTTCTTACCCCGCCCCAGCCCGTTTTTTTTGTGTGTGTATGTGAATTTATATATTAATTTTTAGCTCCCACCAATAAGTGAGAACATGTGGTATTTCTCTTTCTGTGCCTGACTTGTTTCACTTAATATAATTCTCTCAAGGTCCATCCATGTTGTTGCAAATGGCAATATTTCCTTCATTTTTATAGCTGAGTAGTATTCCATTGTGTAGATGTACAACATTTTCCGTATCCACTCATCTGATGATGGACATTTGTGATGGTTCCAACTCTTGGCTATCGTAAAGAGTGCTGCGATGAACATTGGGGAACAGGTATACCTTCCACTTGATGATTTCCATTCCTCTGGGTATATTCCCAGCAGTGGGATAGCTGAGTCGTATGGTAGATCTATCTGCAATTGTTTGAGGAACCTCCATACCATTTTCCATAGAGGCTGCACCATTTTGCAGTCCCACCAACAATGTATGAGAGTTCCTTTTGATCTAGTGCCATTCTAAATGCTCGTATACAAAACCACTGTGATAGAAGAATATAGTCTAATGGCTAATTGCAATTTTATTTTATGTGTGTACTTACAAGAAGCCACCCAGGGTAAACTTAAAGACTGTTGAATTCACACATTTAGTCCTCACCACTAGAATGCTGGTAGCCATGTGAAGAGTGGATGCAGCCTCCTTTGAATGCTGTGATGCCAAACCTTACCTTGCTTACTCCAGCACAGATAGTGATGCTCTCCCAGTATCTTAGGTAGAGTGGGGGCGCCCCAGGCTCAGCATTAAGAGATTTCCTGAATTTGGTTTCATGCCTACTGAGAGTTAAGATTGCAGATGTCCAGATCATTCGTGTGATTTGCTTGCTCAGTTCCCAGGAACAGATGTGTGGGATGTTGGCATGGTGAAGGTGTGGCTGGATTCTGAAGCAAAGTCTGTGATGAGAAAATAAATTTCTAAAAACGCCAAAGGGGTAGCAGAATCCCTCCTTGTTTCTTTGGACCTATGATGAATGCCACTTGATTCTCCTCTCTTCTTCCTCCTTTGCTGACCTGGTTGTTCTCCCATGACATTTGGAACCTCTGAAGGGTAGTTTCCTGCATGTTTAGTGGTTGCTAAACAAACGGGTGTTGCACAGTGAGTGTCTGAAGTAAACTGAAATTTACAAAACTATTTGTTACAAGTCAGGACCCTGGAGAGAAGTGGTATCCCAAACTGCCTGATTACACAGATATCTTCCCTGCTCAGGCTCCTTTGAATGTCTGTGAAGCAAAATCTATTTGAATCTCAGTCAAATCCCACCTGCATATCAGGGTATAGTTTTACCTTCTGCAAAGTAGTTTCACAGAGGAAATATTCCAGGTCTCAACACAGCATTGAAAACAATAACCAGTAATATTTAAAACAGATCATCAGAACAATGATTTGGCAGAAGGCTGCTTGATTTCCTGGCTATCTTGCTTCATAAAACAGGGTTGTGCAAGGAGTGAGAAGCAGTCATGTCCTCCTCTCCTGAGATTGCTCACGAGGCAGCAGACAGCTGGTGAGGCAAGGGCGAGGTGGGGAGCACCCACGAGGAGCCGACAAGGAGAAGGTCGGGACTCTGAATCCCACCCCGAGTCAAGAATTTTGAAAAGAGAAATCAATCTTTTTTTTTTTTTTTTTTGGTTTCTTTCACCAATTTTGGAGTCTCACAAGCTTGTAAGGAAATTGTCAAAGATGACCTTACACAGGCTGTGATCAATTAAGTATAGAGTTATTTCCTCGGAGCTCTGATTCCAGCGTCGGCGACCCACCTATAATCACCTCCTCTGGGCTCCCTCAGCCCTCTGAACTCTCTTTAAAACACTCATTGTCTGGTGTGGTGATGATTTATTTGTTTCCATCTCCGTTACCCAACTAGACGGTGATCTCCAGGGCTGATACCTTATCTAATTAACCTCTATATCCTCAGTAGCTAACAGTGACAGGAATACAGTAATAACCTATTAAATGTTTTTCAGTGAATGGATGAGTCCATGGATGGATGGAATGAAGTAAAATGTTATTCTCTCCATTCACTAGCTGGAGCTAGGAACGGGTAGACGAGTTACAGCCGCCCTTCAGAATACGTGGGGAATGGGTTCAAGGACCCCTGTGCATATCAAACTTCAGGTCTGCTCAAGTCCATCAGTAGGTTTGGTTTTGGGTTCAGGTTAGGGTTAGCATTCGGGTTAGGGTTACGGTTCGGGTTAGGGTCGGGTTCGGGTTCAGGTTCGAGTTTGGTTTCGGGTTCGGGTTAGGATTAGTCTCAGGGTTAGGTTTAGGGTTACGGTGAGGGTTCGGTTTAGGGTTAGGGTTAGGGTAAGGCTTAGGGTTAGGTTTAGGGTTAGGGTTAGGGTTAGTGTTAGGGTTACGGTGAGGGTTAGGGTTAGGGTTAGGGTTACGGTGAGGTTTCGGTTTAGGATTAGGGTTAGGGTTAGGGTAAGGCTTAGGGTTAGGTTTAGAGTTAGGGTTAGGGTTAGGCTTATGCTTAGGGTTACGATTAGGGTTAGTATTAGGCTTAGGCTTAGGTTTAGGGTTAGGGTTAGGGTTACAGTGAGGGTTAGGATTCAGTTAGGGTTAGGGTTAGGGTTAGGGTTCAGGTTAATTTTAGGGTTAGGGTTCGGGCTCGGCTTTGGTTTGGGATTAGGGTTAGGGTTAGGATTAGGGTTAGGGTTTGGGTTTGGGTTAGGTTTCGTGTTAGGGTTCAGGTTCGGGTTCGTTTTCGGGTTTGGGTTAGGGATTGGGTTAGGATTAGGGTTAGGGTTAGATTTAGGCTTATGGTTAGGGTTCTGGTTTGGGTTCGAGTTAGGTTTAGTTTTAAGGTTAGGATTAGGGTTAGGGTAAGTGTTAGTCCGAGAGTTTGGGTTAGGTTCTGTGTGAGGGATAGGTTTAGGGTTAGGGAGACATTTAGTGTTAGGGATAGGGTTAGTGTTAGGGTTAGGGCTAGGGTTAGGTTTAGGGCTAGGGGTAGGGATAGGGATAGGGTTAGGGTTACGGTTAAGGTTAAGGTTCGAGTTTCTGTTCGAGTTAGGTTTAGGTTTAAGTTTAGGATTAGGGTTTGGTTGAGGGTGAGGGTTAGGGTAAGTGTTAGTCCGAGAGTTTGGGTTAGGTTTAGTGTGAGGGTTAGGTTTAGGGTTAGGGAGAGAGTTAGTGTTAGGGATAGGGTTAGAGTTAGGTTTCGGGTTAGGGTTAGGGTTAGGTTTAAGTTTAGGGCAAGGGTAAGGATTAGGGTTAGGGTTCGGGTTAGGGTTAGGTTTAGGGTTAGGGTAGTGTTCGAGTTTCGGTTCGAGTTAGGATTAGTTTTAAGGTTAGGATTAGGGTTTGGTTGAGGGTGAGGGTTAGGGTAAGTGTTAGTCCGAGAGTTAGGCTTAGGTTTAGGGAGAGTATTAGGGGTAGCGTTAGGGAGACGGTTCGTGTTAGCGATAGGGTTAGTGTTAGGGTTCGGGTGATTCTTAGGGTTAAGGCCAGGGTTCAGGGTAAGGTTACGGTTATGATTAGGGTTCGGGTTAGTGTTAGGTTTAGGGTTTGGCTTAGGTTTAGGGTTAGGGTTAGTGTTAGGGTTAGGGCTAGGGTTCGGGTTAGGGTTGGAGTTAGCTCTAGGGTTAGGGTTAGGGTTACTGTTCGGGTTTGGGTTCGAGTGCAGGTTAGGTTTAAGGTTCGGATTAGGGTTAGTGTTAGGGCTAGTTCTAGAATTAGCGTTAAGGCTAGGGCTTGGGTTAGGGTTAGGGTTAGGTTTAGGGCTAGGGTTAGGGCTAGACAAGGTTAGGGTTAGGGTTAGGTTTAGGGTTAGGTTTAGGGCTAGACAAGGTTTCCGGGGTGCTCCAGCCCCTGACCCCTGCCCCTGCCCCTATCAAGACATCACCCTGCCTGAGTCCCCGAGGCCCCCTGCCAACAGCATGCCAGGTCCACATTCTCCAGCAGCATGTAGTGAGGCTTGGCCTCCCGGCACAGCCCCAGAAGCTGCACCACATTGGCATGGTTCAGCTTCCCAAACATCTCGAACTGCCTCCGGAAGTCCAGCTGCTGCTGCTCATCCTTGCTCTGCAGGCTCTTCACAATCACCAGGGTCTCCACCACTCCCTCCTCCACGCCCTGTGCCTTTGCCAGGAACACCTCCCCAAACTCACTTTTCCCTGTGGGTACAGGTCTGGGTCAGCCAGCTTCCTTCACCCAAGCAGAGCATGCCCCTGACTTAGGGGGGTACCCAGACTCTCACACAGTGGGAAGTCTTGCTGCACCCCACCCACCTAGGATGGGCAACAGCCCTGGGTCTGCTGTGTGACCCTCTCACTGCCAGGGCTTCAGTGTCTCCCACAGTAAAATTAAAGGACTGGATAAGAGTCAGCATTTTCCAAAGGGTGGTTTGCATGAGAATTTTTGGTAGCTCATGATAAACATGTTTTAATAGTTACATGTTTAATGTATGCAAGCAAAAAATGTAACTAGAACAATCCCATAATTTCTCATTTTCCCCTAGAACAAAGCTAATGTTACTTAAGGAATCAACTTAAAGAAAACATCAAATAATCCTACAGGTAGGACACAGGAATGGGAAAATCTGTGAGGGGGTGTGTTTGTGAGTAACAGGCACTGGGGACACACTGGACTAGATTTCTCCCTATGCTCCCCTCCCGACCTCACATTCTAGGTCTCAGGGACTTCAGAGCCACCAGCCCATAACCCAGCCTCTAGACAGAACCAGCAGGGGCAGCTGTAGTCAAAGCAACATACCCAGCGTGGTGATGGGCTGCAGGCTGGTCCGTGGAAAGTGCATCTTATCACTTGTGCTGTGGCGTTTGTTGGTGGCTGCGGGGCCAGAGCCCAAGCTGGTCAAGGCTACTTCCTCTTGGATCTCTGCTGAGGGTTGCCCATTCTGCAAAGGCCCCCCTGGGAAGAAGAAGCACAGGGGAATGTCAGGATGAGACCTGACACTCGAGGCATCACAGGGACTTCAGTTCTCTCCCCCAGTTTCCCACTTCTGTCAAGTTGGGCCTAACCACAGTGTTCCACATGAAAGGGCTAGTCTAACTGATGAACTGATGGGGCTAAGACAGAGGGGGGATGGGCATCCCTCAGGGTAGGACCACTTATTGATGCAGCTGATTATGACCTCTGAAACTGAAGAAACTGCAGAAGTCTAAAGTGAATCAGTGGTCCCTGAATACCACATCTACATAAGGGTTTTCGCTTTCATGGGGCCTCCCATGTGCAAAGCCCTAAGCAGGCACAAAGGGGAAATCGCATCAAGGGAGACCCAACCCTGCTCCTGAAGCTGCTAGGGGAGAGCCCAGCAATGCCCATGAGGAGCTCCCTCTGTGTGTGTTGGGCGGGGGGTGCGGGGGGGATAGGAAGCAGGAAACAGATTGCCCTTGGGGGAATTCCCAGACTAATAGGGGGAGACAAGATGTACAACAGAAACAGGTATACATATACTAACTTTTTTTTTTTTTAAAGATGACCAGTAAGGGGATCTTAACCCTTGACTTGGTGTTCTCAGCACCATGCTCTCCCAAGAAAGCTAAACAGCCATCCCTATGTGGGATCCAAACCCGTGGCCTTGGTGTTATCGGCACCACACTCTCCCAAGTGAGCCACGGGCCGGCCCCTACATATACTAATTTTATCTGTGGTTTAGTGCTGAGAAACCTAGGAACCTGGTCCAAGAGGCTCCAATGAGGAAGTCTTGAGCCAGGGTGCTTAGAAGCCAAAGCCCTGGGAATCCAAGTCCAAGCTTCTACCTAGGGTGGAATAGCCCCAGCCCCAAGACCCAGCACGAGTGGCCCATTTCCTGCAGTGCAGCAGGAGGGCACTCAGCGCTTGCAAACTGTCCCCCCACCCCCGACCTCGAGGGGGCCCCTCACCGTTGAGGCACTCCATCTCTGGCTCCTCGCCCTCTGGCTGCTTCTGCAGCCGCTTGGCTTTGCAGCGCTTCTTGCAGTAGAACATGAGGCCCAGCACAGCAATGATGTAGGCTACAGCAGCACCCACTGACAGCCCAATGGTCTGGATCATCTTGTAGGGGGGAGGGCTGCCTGGGCCCTCCGACTCCTCCAACAGAGGCTTGTCTGAGAGACACACAGTTGGGTCTGGGCAGGGACTGCTGATGCAAACCACGTCCTACTTCTCTACTAACCCCTTCCCACCCCACATACGTGACAGCTTCCCAGACACTCGATGGCCTAACCAAGCCAGCGAGACCCGGGAAGGGGCACCACCTTCACTGGCTTTATAGGGAAGGCTCTGAGGGAGATAAGGCTAGTATTCCCGAGCTGGCTGTGCATCAGAACCCAAGACAGGGACACATATAAAAACACCCATGTCACGGCACCACCACCAACCCGCACTATTGGTTAACAAGCTTCCTAAATGACTGGATACTGTGGATCAGGCCCTGGACAGCAGCATTTGGGAACTTCTGGTTTAGGATCCCTGTCACTGCCTGGCACAGAGCAGATTCCTCAATAAATATACCTGTAGAAGGGATCTTCTAGTCTAAGGACCTTCAATGGCCCTTGGAGAGAGAGGTCCCAGAGGACATTAGGGGAACTGAGGAAGAGAGGCCATGGGGGAGACTATGCAGGATCCCCAACTTCCACACATACCCCAGTGGCTTCAACTAAAGGGGCCGACATCACTTCATTTTTATACCTTTAAACTTTGTCATACTTTGCCTAGGAAAACAATTCTGCTACTAAACCAAAAAGTTTGAGAACCTCTCATTTAAACCACCTCCATCTTACAGATGCAGAAACAAGACTCCAGAGGGAAAATAACCCCTCCAAGGGCACAGAGCTGGTTAGCAGGAAAGGCCTAGTCCGTGACCTTTCACGGACACATCACCCTCTCTGGGTCTCCAGCCCAAAGGAACCTTGTCCTGCTTTGTCCTGACCTGATCCCCTCCCCACCCACCCAGGGATACGTGTGGCTGCAGCAGGAGCCATTTTTGGAAGAAAACACCCACCTGCTCCCCAACACACACACACACACACCCCAGCCATGGAATGTGAAATATACAACAGCCCAGATCTAAGCAAGTAATCGAAGACTGTGCAGTAGCATGGTAGAGGGGACACAGCTGAATCCCCTCCTCCACCACAAAAATGGTTTAAGTGCCTCTGTGTACAGGGGGCCGATGAGTACAAGAAGAGAACAGTGTTTGGCCCACCACTTCCTGTGCAGGACGTCCCTACCCAGCCATACCCACGACGTAGAGGGGGGCCTCCGTGCGCTTGATGTTGCAGCTGTTGCCTGCGATGCAGGTGTAGCGGCCTGAGTCCTCAGGGGCCACATCATGGATCACCAGGGAGCTGTTCTGGAAGATGTGCATCCTGCCGGGTGAGAAGCCACAATGCTGCCCTCCTGGCCGGCTCCTTGGGAGACAAGGCTGCAGGAGAGGCAGGGCAGGTATGGGAGGGAGGCAGCCCTACCTGGGTCCCAGCTTGGTGGGGTCCAGGATGCGGTCTTTGCCCTTCCACTGAATGAGTGGCTTGGGGTCCCCCTGGGCCTCACACCGCAGCAAGGCTGTGTGGCGCTGGTACACAGTTGTGCGCTCTGGCTCCACCTTGAAGGTTATGAAAACTGGATGGGAAGAGATTAGCGAGGGGCAGGAAGTGGTGAGCAATGGGGCTGGCCCAGTGCAGGCAGCTGCCCCACCAGGCCTGCCAGCCCTGACCCCAGGGCTCTGCCATGGTCGCACCTGCCACAGTGAGCTGGACGTGGGCACGAATCTGGCCCTGTGGCCCGTTGGAGGCAATGCAAGTGTAGTTGCCAGTGTCATCTCGGGTCACCCGGGCAAAGTGCAGGGTCCCAGCATTGTCTGTCACCCACTCTGGAAGGCTGCTCCCATCTACAGAGGCAACAAGGGGAAATTATGGGATGGATCAGAATTACATGGGTGGCTGGCAATGCCCTCACTCAGCTCTACTCAAAAACATGCCATCGCCCCTGACTACCCACAGGCGAAGTCCACACTCCTGAACCAGGTGTTGCAAGTCCCTCCCTCATTATTTTACTCCGTTTCCAGTTTTCAGTCTTACCTCCTTCTACTGCAGTGTACACCGTTGCACCTCTGCTGAACTGGACTTCTGATCGGCCCAGAGGTGACCTCATTCTCATCCTCATCACCTGTCACACCTCACTCCCAGGACCCATTCCTGCTCTCTGCCACCATCCCAGGCTTCAGATCCACTGCAGCCCCCCCCCCCGCAAAAGCTCCCCCAGACCTGAGCAGCAGAGGCCCCACTTTCTCCTCAGAACATACAGCCCTACTCCCTCACTCTCACAGCTGATGGGAGTGTAAAAACTGTTCCAACCCTTTAAAGAACAATTTGGCGACCTGCGTCAAGGGTTGTAAAAATGTTCATAGCCTTTTATACATAATTATTCCATTTCTGGGACTCTTTCCCAAAGGAAATAAACTTAAATCCAGAAAAAAACCTTTGGCTTAAAGATGTTTATTGCAGCAATAAAACAGCAGGGAGGAGGTAGTTAACAACCCAAATCTCCAACATTTAGGAAATACGTAAGGAAATTATGGTACACCTAATCATTGGAATATTATTGCAATCATCAAAACCAATGTTTATGCAGAATATACAAAGACATGGGGAAATGCTTGATAATGTTAAATTAAAAAGGATTTATATTTACATACAGTTATCTGCATTTTCTATTTCTATGACAAGCAGGTCTAAATCATGTAAGTTTAATAAGTGAAAACTATATGTACAATAAAATGCTATGTAAAAACAAAAAGATATGCACAGAAAAAGAAGAGGACACACACCCAAAGATGATGGATAGTGGGATTATGCATTTTTTCCTCCCAAAACTTTCTAAAAGAGCCCCTGTTACTTTTATGTTGCAAAGGATAAACTATTCTGAAAAGGGGGAAAGGAGGACTTTACAATGTCTGAAACAATCCAACCTCCTGTTGCCTAGAATCATCTCCTCTATGACCCAATGCTGTAATCTGACTGTAGCTAGTGTTAGGGCTAGGTTCGGGTTAGAGCTAGTGTTACGGTGAAAGTTCGGGTGAGGGTTAGGGTGAGGGTTATTGTTAGGTTTACGATTAGGGCTGGGGTTAGGGTTCGTGTTCGTTTTAGGGTTAGGGATATGGTTACATTTAGGGTGAGGTTTCGTGTTAGGGTTAGGGTGAGGGTTAGGGTTAGTCCTAGGGATAGGGTTAGGTTTAGGGTTCGGATTAAGGTTAGGGCTATGGCTAGGGTTAGGGTTAGGGTTATGGTTATGGTTAGGGTTCGGGTTAGGGTTAGGGTTCGGTTTTGCGTTAGGTTTACGGTTAGGGTTCGGGTTTGGGTGCGAGTTAGGTTTAGTTTTAAATTTAGGATTAGGGTTAGGGTAAGTGTTAGTCCGAGAGTTTGGGTTAGGTTTAGTGTGAGGGTAATGTTTAGGATTAGGGAGACGGTTAGTGTTAGGGATAGGGTTGGTGTTAGGGTTCGGGTTTTAGTTAGGGTTAAGGTTAGGGTTAGGGTAAGGATTAGGGTTAGTGTTAGGGTTAGGGTTAGGGTTAGGGTTAGGGTTAGGTTTAGGGTTAGGGTTTGGTTTACGGTTAGGGTTCAGTTTTGCGTTAGGTTTAGGGTTAGGGTTAGATTTAGGCTTATGGTTAGGGTTCTGGTTTGGGTTTGAGTTAGGTTTTGTTTTAAGGTTAGGATTAGGGTTAGGGTGAGGATGAGGCTTAGGGTAAGTGTTAGTCCGAAAGTTTGGGTTAGGTTTAGTGTGAGGGTTAGGTTTAGGGTTAGGGAGACTATTAGTGTTAGGGATAGGGTTAGTTTTATGGTTTGGGTTTTTGTTAGGGTTAAGGCTAGGGTTAGGGTTAGGGTTAGAGTTAGGGCTAGGGTTATGTTTAGGGTTACGGTTAGGGTTAGTGTTATGGTTAGGTGTATGGTTTGGGCTACGGCTAGGGTTAGGGCAAGGGCTAGGGTTAGGTTTTATGGTTAGGTTATGGTTAGGGCTCGGGCTAGGGTTAGGGTTAGGGGTATTGTTAGGGTTCTGGTTAGGGTTAGGTTTAGGGTTAGGTTTAGTGCTAGGGTTAGGCCTAGGTTTAGGGTTAGGGTTAGGGTTATGGTTAGAGTTTGGGTTAGGGTTACGGTTTGCTTTTGCGTTAGGTATAGGGTTAGGGTTAGGGTTAGATTTCGGTTTAGGGTTAGGCTTCGGGTTTGGGTTCGAGTTAGGTTTAGTTTTAAGGTTAGGATTTGGGTTAGGGTGAGGGTTAGGCTAAGTGTTAGTCCGAGTGTTGGGTTAGGTTTAGTGTGAGGGTTAGGTTTAGCGTTAGGGAGACTATTAGTGTTAGGGATAGGGTTAGTTTTATGGTTTGGGTTTTTGTTAGGGTTAAGGCTAGGGTTAGGGTTACGGTTAGGGTTAGGGTTATGGTTAGGTTAATGTTTGGGTTAGGTGCATGGTTAGGGTTAAGGTTAGGGTTAGGATTAGGGGTAGATTTAGGGTTAGGGTTAGGGTTCGGGTTAGGTTTAGGGTTCATGTTAGGGTTAGGGCTATGTCTAGGTTTAAGGCTAGGGTTAGGTTTTGGGTTTGGGTTAGGGCAACAGAGAGAGTTCATGGGGAAGGAGGGTCAGCAGTCAGGTACCCAGAGGGGCACTTGCAGTCTTGTACACAGAGGAGGGGTTCAGGAAATGAAGTACCAAGAAGTGACCTCACTTCCTTGAGAACAGACCCCAACAGAACTCGGAACTCGGTAACCTGGCACCCACATTCTATACACAGCCCCTTCCCCAGCTCACTTGGCCACAGGCAGAGTGAGATGTTGTGCTGTATCCCGAGGTCCCGGGGCAGTAGCCCCAGGCAGCCCTGGGCTGAGAGGCTTGTCCGCTGCTTCCGGCGCTGGGTCAGCCCTCGCCCTGGACTCCGGTGGCCCTTTGGCAGGAGGTCCCCAAAGGTAATGTCAGGTGTCCCAGGGGAGGGCGGACCAGGCCAGGCCAGCACTGTGAGCCTCCCTGGGTGACCGCACACCTTCCTCCTGCGTGTGGGGAGAATGGGGATATGGGACAACCTCCCTGGGCAGAGGCAGAGGGTGGGGTGTTTATAAACCTGCTGGTCCTGGTGCGTTCACACCTCAGGTCATGGCTAGAGGGTGAAAGGGGACTGAGGGGGTGGCAACCACCACCCTGTACATTAACCCTGGACCCTCAGGCTCACTTCTCATGTCCTCCCTGGGGTTAAGACTGGCCTCCAGCCCCTTCCGTCCTGGGTGTTCACGGTGCTGTCACTGTGCATCTCTTCCCTGTCCTATCCTAGAGTGAATACAAGTCTTCCCTAAGCCCAGATGCCACCCACAGGTTGTGGCCTGTCCCGGCAGGCACCCTGCAAAAGTGGGTGGAATACCTGGTGCCCACTGTCATGCGTGGCAATGACTCCTATGTGCACACGTTTCTGCTAAACTACAGAAACTTCGCCAGTCCCCAGCAGGCACTGGATCTGCTTTTCCTCAGGTGAGCACTCTGTCCCTCGATCACACAGTGTCACTCAGCCGCCTCCCAGCTGTGAGTCTTGGCACTGTCACCACACCCCTCTGAGCCTCAGTTTCCACCTGTGTTCAGTGGGTGGTAACAGGAACAAGCTCCAGTGGGTCCCCCATGGAAAGTGCTGCTCCTGAGTCCAGCCCTGTGGAAAGTTCTGCTGGAGGGGCCACGGTCGTCCTCATTCAGGATTCCTGCCCCCCCACGAGGAAGTCCCTGTCACACCCTCACTGACCTCGTTGACTTGGGCTTCACTGTTTTCACATTTGAGATTCTATCTGTAGGCTTCTGGGAGTATTCAAAGCAGGGAGACCGGGGGCTGGCAGAGGGGCTTCAGGTGCACCCAGATATCTTGGGAGGAGTCCGTTGGGGTTCATTCCTTCAACAAACATATTTGAAGTCACACTATGCACAGTGACTTTCTGGGCACTGACTATATTCCAATGAACCAAGGAGACTACATTTCCTGCCCTCCTGGGTTTCCATTCTAGTCAGAGGTCAGTCAACCACAACATAAGTGAGGAGCAGGTAGTGCCACCATATGGTAGATGTGACACCGCCCTGGTCTCCTCTAGGTACAGAAGCAGCCTTTTGGATTATCATGGGGATGGCGGACCCCTGGAGCAGCTAAAAGTGTAAGTAGGGTTTGGGTCCAGATGGAGGGGCTCCCATCTCCACAGAACTGTGTGTGGTGTATGGGAGTCTGTAGATGGGGGAGCTGGCAGATCTCTGGCTCCCACACATCTTATGATTCCTGCTACAGGGCTGAGGGCTCAGGATTTCCCTGCAGGGAAATTGAAGGCTCCCCCCATGGAGGCTTTTCCCAGCCCCTCCTTGGTTGCCAGGCCCATCTCTGCCAGGGCTGTCATACTGGACATTGGAGGTGCTGGTCTATGGACAGGCAGGGGCAGAGGGTACAAGAGGGATAGGCCAGGCCTCTGATGCTGCTGCCCACCTGTCTTCTCCCAGCGCCATGTCCTCCATCCTAAAGATCTGGCTGGAATTCTATTCCATTGACTTCCACGAGCCTCCTGAATTTCCTTCTTTGAAGTTTCTGTTGGCATATGTACACATCAATCTGCCAGGCTCAAGGGTGGAGCGCAAGGCTGATCTTCTTCTGGCCCAGCTGGAGAAGCTGGAGCACCTGGAGCCCAGTGAGGCAGAGACTGAGGGTGAGGACGAAGAGGGTGGGTGCCTGTGAGGGTTTGGGGAGGGGGCTGGGCTGGGCCACACAGAGCAGAGTTTCCAGAAGCAGGCTGGGGACAGGGGCACTGAGTACTCAGAACAATCATGCAGTGTTCTGCAGTGTGGGGAGACTTCCTGAGGCTGGGTCTCTGGACTTGGGCTTCTCAGAAAGACAGTGTCATTGGAAGAGACATAGAAACTCATGTTGATATTTTCAATTGTTGTCCCTCCAGTTCCAGCTTCTGCCCAGGCTAAACAACTGTCCCAAGGGCTAAAGACATCTTCAGCTCCAGCTCCAGCTCCACCTCCACTTCCAGAGCCAGAGACTGAGCAAGATCCAGAGCCCAAGCCAGAGAAAGAGCAAGAGCTAGATCCAGATACAGAGCAAGAGCCAGAGTCTAACTCAGAGCAAGAGCCAGAGCCCAAGCCAGAGAAAGAGCAGGAGAAAGATCCAGAGGCCAATCCAGGGCTAGATCTGGAGCACGAGCAAGATCCTGAGCTAGAGCCAGAGCCCAAGCCAGAGCCAGAGCATGAGCATGATCCCGAGCCGGAGCGAGAGCCAGAGGAAGAGCAAGAGCTAAAGCAAGAGCAGGAGCAAGATCCGGAGCCTGAGCAAGAGCAAGAGCTAGACAGAGCCAGACCAAGAGCCATGGCCAGGGACAGGGCCAGAGCCAAGGGAAGAGCCAGAACCAGAGCCAGAGGAAGAGCCAGAGCAAGCTCACCTAACCACTGCTGAAACATCAAAAGTAGAAGAAACACCAGCATCCAGGCGAGCCCTGGCTCCAGAGCTCCCACAAACACCCTCACCAGTCCCCACTCCAGAGCTGTCCTTCCCCTTCCCTGCCACTGTGCTTGTCCTTGTTTTTGTCTTTGTCCTGCCTCTCCTCAAATTTTATCATCTTTTCTCTTCACTTATATCCCTTGTATAAAATAAAGTATTTTAATATTTTCAAAATTACAATTCAGTGGCATGAAGTACATTTCTCATGTGGTGCAACCCTCACCTCTGTCTAGTGACAGGACAGCTTCATCAACTCTGTAGCCATTAAGCTGTCACTCCCCATCCTGCCTCTCCTAGTCCCTGACAACCACTCCATTTTCTGTGTGTGTGAATTTACCTATCGTGGATTGTTCCTATCAGTACAGTTATATGTTATGTGGCCTTTTGTGTCTGGCCACATAATATGAGAAGGAACTGATTAATTTTTATGTTTTTAGTAAGAGGAAAATTACAGAAAAATCAAAGACTATACATAGAAACACAGAGCCGTGATAGTTATTATTGTCATAATCTTGAAATAGGAACTACTTTTGAATGACTGGAGAGCCAGACACCACAGAGGAAAAGACTGACTTTTCCTGGTCAAAACAAAACAAGAATAATGTCAAAAGCTTAAAAGACAAACCCCAGATTGGAAAATTCTTCATGGGCAGAGAAATGGTAATATGCATCCTAGTGGTACAAAGAGTTTTCATTTATCCATGTTTTTAAGGGGACAAAGGATATATTCCTGCAGTTCCAAAGGGAAGCAATTCATATGGCCAGTAAATGTCAGACATCCACGACATCCCTTATGATGACACACAACAATTTACACATTATTGAGATGTCATTGCCCCATCAGATGGGCAGGTCTGTATGTCTGGTGATGACCAGCTCTGGTGAGAATGTGGGAGAAGAGGTCCCAGCGGATGTCCTGGGAGACATGTTCGTAGATACCCCATCTCAGGAACCACTCAGCAACTTCTATCAAAGTGAACACACGTGTCCATCTGCCAAGTAGTGGTAATCTGGGGAGGTTATTCCACAACCACAACGGCCCAGGTTTTCAAGATTTCTGTTGAAGTGTTTTCATCACAGCACTGGTGGAGGTAGCAAGTGGCTGGCCACGTCTCTAACATCCTGTAGAGGGGCTGGGTGTTAAATTGAGCAGCTGCTGAGCTGCACACAGAAATTGTCATGTAAACATGTCATGAAGGCCAGTCTGTATTGAGGGTCTCAGGTTGAAAAACATCTATGTGATGTCAACATGCTTACACACCTGTATGTAAATGACTGTTTAGGTGAGAGAGTGAGACAGACAGACACAGGACAGAGGAAGTCAAATGGGAGAGACAGCCTGGGAGACGTGACCAAGCCATGAATGAGGACCAGCTCTGCTGGGTGGGACTTTCAAAACCTTTTATTCTCCTTTACGTGATATGCGAATATTTTTAATATGCACATTATTTTATGTTTATATAAACATTAACATCACATTAAATACTATCCACTAAACACTCACCTACTAAGTAAAGTACATTACCCGGTTTCAATTTTTGTAGGCACTTATTACAAAGACAAAAGATAATTATTATACATAAATCAGTAGTTCAATATGAATGAAGAATAACATTAAAAACACAGTCCTTCCACCCAGAAGCCCAGTGGGTGTCCACTGTGGTGTTCCTCTTTCCTGTTCTTTCCCTGTGTGCAGGCATGTGTGTGTGTGTGCAGGTGCGTGTGTGCAGATGTGTGTGGGTAGGTGTGTGTACGTGCAGGTGTGTGTGTGTGTGCAGGGTTGTGTGTTTGTAGGTGTGTATGTGCAGTCGTGTGTATGTAGGTGTGTGTTTCCACATAGGTGTGGGTGTGCAGAGATGTGTGTGCATGTGTGTATGTGTGTGTGTGCACTTGTCTGGGGAGAGGGTGCTGTAGGCCTGCAGAGGACCTGCTGCCCCAGTGTCAGGTGAACTCAGGCATGCCGAGGGGACATGCATGTGCCATCAGCAGTTTCACCACCCTGGTGTCCTGTATCCAAGGCCAGGACCCTTTGCACCTCTTGACAGGCCAACTTCTTCAGTCAAAGCACCACCTCCTCTGCACAGTCTTGGTAGCTCCCAGCCTGCTCTGCACCGTGTGATCACACTCAGACCAGCCTGGGAGGAGGTGGCCATCAATGAGTATTCCCAGCGTTATAAACAAGGAGCCCTAAGATCACACTGAGGAAGAGACTTCTCAACAGTGACAGGGCTGCATTGACACAGCACGGTTCCAGTCCAGCTGCTGCCGCCTCCAGGTGTGGCTACTCCATGCCACCACCTGCACTGAAGTAAAAAAAATGGGAAACTCTCCCAGTAGATTACAGTGGGTGTTTTATGAACCTGAGTATCCAATGATCTTACTAGCAAGTGGGTACTCTGGAAAGGAAAGAACAATGTTTTGTAAAACTAAATGAGCTCCAGTTTGGGTTTTTTTTTTTTTTTTAACCTTTATACTTATACTGTTGTTAGTTGTTTATTTCTGCAGAGAGAATTTGATAAACTTTTTGAGACACCATAAAAAGAGATGCCTTATAAACTCAATTTAAATGAACACAGCCATGCTAAAGAGGAATGGGGGTCAGACTAGCATAAGTAATTTTGGAAATGAAGCTCTTACAAACATTGTACTCTAATCCCTAGATTTTGTATTCTCAGAGAAATGCACTATCAATTTTTAAAACATCTTATGTGTATTCTATTTTTTTATTGAAGCATAATTGATTATACATATTTTGGGGGTATACTGTTGACTATCATTATTTGTGTACAATATGTGATCAAATCAATATCAGCATATGCATTACTACAAATCATAATTATTCTTTGTATCCCTTACCCAGTTTATCCCTAGCTCCCCCTCTCCGCTCCCCGTTTCCCACCTTGAGTAACCACAGATTTGTTCTCTCGCTCTGAAAGTTCAACATATTATTGTGGTGCTTCCTGTGGTCGGTCCTTCCTTCCTTCCTTCCTTCCTTCCTTCCTTCCTTCCTTCCTTCCTTCCTTCCTTCCTTCCTTCCTTCCTTCCTTCCTTTCTTTTCCTTCTTTCTTAGCACCCACTGATGAGTGAGGACATAAAGTATTCCTCTTTCTGTGCCTGGCTTATTTCACTTAAGATAATTTTCTCCAAGCTAATCCATGTTTGGTACAAAAAGAATTTCATTCTGTTTTTATGGCTGAGTAGCATTCCATTATGTATACACACCACATTTTCCTTACCTAGTCATCCATCAGTGGACATTCAGGCTGGTTCCATATCTTGGCTATTGTAAATAGAGCTGCAATGAGCATGGGAGTGCTGCTACCCCTTCAACATGACAATTTCCCTTTGTTTGGGTAATTTGTTTGGAATTTCAGGATCATATGGTACTTCTATCTGTAGTGTTTGAGAAACCTCCATACCGTACTATACTATACTCCAAAGTGGCCAAACTATTTTACAATCCCGCCAACAGTGTAGGAGAGTTCCCCTTTCTCCACAACCTTGCCAGCATTTGTTATTCTCAGTCTTTTTAATACTGGCCAGTCTAACTGGGGTGAGATATCTCAGTGTGGTTTTGATTTGCATTTCCCTGATGATTAGTGATGCTGAGCATTTTTTCATGTGTCTGTTGGCCATTTGTAAGTCTTCCTTTGAAAAATATCTGTTCAGCTCTTTTCCACTAAATGAGCTCTAGTTCTGCAGAATTCCCTTAACACAGATAATGAGGAACAATGTCCTTATCCACTTTGCAGAACTGCAACATGAATGGCAGTCCAGGAGCCAAGAATAGCAACAGTGAAACACAGTGTGCTTCAAGTAGTGACCTGAGATGGGGTCAAGTGTCACTGTCAGCACCAGCCAGTGTCACAAACGTCATCCTATGTGGAGCACTAAACAAAGTCTAGAGAAATAATTACATGTTGATGTGGAAATGACTCAGTGAGACATCAAAAACAAAGGCATAATGCATAGGAGTTGAGGTAGACAAGCAATTCCTCAGCACCTACGGGATACCCCTGGGGAACCACAGAAATATTAAAGGATAATGAATATCTCAGAATGGGACAGAGACCCAGAAGGTACTCTGAGGCTATCAAGCTGGCAACAATTGAGTCTAAATATCAATGTGATATCATGTATATCCTCAAGTTAGAGAAGCCTAAGGATTTCTAGGTAACACCTTTAAAATGTCAACAATAAATATAAAGAAACTTGTTAATGAAAAGGTGTAACAATAAGCAAAATGAGCATAACCTGGGTATTACATTTCAGTTCTTGGGTCTCTCTTGACATACTGTAAAAGAACAAATGAAAGAAGTAGAGGTGTGAATAGATATTTCATTATGTTTCTGATTAGATATGTTGTTTTATTTCTTAACTCTTTCCTGATGGTATTCAGAATTTCCTTGAACTCATAATGGGAATATTTCATCAACCTTTCAGGTCAAAATTATGATTAGTAAATATAACACTGACTCTGGCAACAAGAATCATTTTCTCAAAGGGGAAGAAACCTATTAATTTGAACATGCTTACTAATAATTAAGTCCTGGAGTAATTTTCACCCATTTTCCTAAAAATATACAATTATCATGTTATTGGGGATTATATTAAAAAGACTGTTGTGTATTTCAAATAGAAAACAATCTAGTTTGGGGACCAGCTGGGATAGATTCTACTTCTAAGTAGACCGGAAAAACAAACAGTTTCACAAGAATAATTATGTGAGATTATAGATGAAAATTACCACGTATTTTAGATTATAGGCTAGAGGGGTCTCCTCTCCCTGCACAGCAGGTTTCTTCACATTCCACTAAAACAGGGACTGCTCTAAATCTCCTAGCTTCCATCCTAAAGTGCCCAATGAACCTAATGATTGAAAGTGCTTCCCAATATCCAACTGAATCTCTCATAAGAGAATTTAACTCTTTTCTCTCCTGTTGAAAAGCTGAAAATGGATCATCCCCACATGTAATTTAAAACAAACTCAAACACTGTTACTGAAACTCTATTTCCTATTCCTCACAAATTATTTCCTCTATATAAATGCAATGGTTTTCCACCCTTTATGCTCATTAGAATTACCAAAGAATCATCATTAAAAAAAGTGACCCCTTCACTCCACCCCATACCATATGAGACATCTGCAATTTTTTCAAAACTCACCAGGTGGTTCTAATGTGCAGCTTGGGCTGAGAACCACTGCTTCAACTTTTCCATTAAAATAATAATAATAATAATTCTCAAGCTTTTTAAAATCTTTCTGCCTTTTCTCAAGTTTCAAATATTGTTTCAAACTGGTCTCAAAACTACAACATAATATATAATGCCATATGTAAAAGATAAGTACTTTTTATAGATGTTCATAAGCATAGATAATTCAAAATTCTGGATCTCAAGCTCAATTTTCCCAATGACTTCATCACCCCAGTCCCCTAACTTGTGTCTAAAACTGAATCATATCCATCTCACTCTACTAATGGAAGCCAGGCACCAAAGCTAAACATGTCAGACTCAGGCCTTAACATGCCTTCTTCATCCTCTATATGTAATCAGCTGCCTAATCATGTATAGTTCTTCCTTTGAAATGTAGCTCTCATCCATTCTCTTCCATATTCATGCTGCTCTAAATCCTTATTGCCTAACTAGTTCCTGCCACTCAGCTCCTCAACCCACTGCCACTAAATTGATCTTCTGAAATAAGTGTTTTTATTACTCCTCCCTCCACAGAAAAATGTTTAGTGATTCTCTACTGCTTACCCTAACAAAACCCAATTCCTCAATCTACATATTTAATGCCTCAACTAAAATACTCAAATTTTAACACAATATATAACTCCATATATTAAGACCAGTCAGTGTAGCAAAATTCTGTACTTTCTACCAGAATCCATCCTACTTAAGTGTATATCCCACTACACTCTAATACAAAATTTCTACTCAACCCAGGTATCCTGTCTTTCATGTAAGTTAAGTTTATTCCCAATTCCAAGGATGAATTCATACTCCAACACATGCTATGCCCCTTTCCTGAAATCCTATGTTCTCTTTTCTCCATTTTTCCAAACCCTATGCACTGTTCTGGACCTATGCTATGAGGCCTTCCCAAAATACAGCACCACACAGACCGTCCCATTACCACGCAATACATATCATCTCAGCCAATTATTTTGAAATATACTATACTGCCTTATACTGCTACTCAACTATTTCATTTGTTTCTCCTCATTTAAATAAAGCTCCAATTCCTGATATACAACATATATAGTGCATATAAAATTCTACCCTATCATAACAATTCCTTCTAAGTAAATTTCATGAAATTAATTTGCTTATTTTGAGAAGTAGCCAGGCTACTCTACCATAAGTCTGATCAATTCTGATTTAAAGGTAATATAATGAATCTAGTATTTGTTTATATCAAAGAGAGTCAAGCACTCTGCCCTTATATGTTTTCACTATATATTCTCACTAAAGATAACAAGAAAATCAGCAAGGTTAAGGCATTATCAATTAAGAAAGCACCATACTTCAAGAAAGAGTGGGCAATTAAATAGTTATCATGTAGAATAAATAGTAATTATACAGAAAATGTCCTTGGATATTTGCCACTGATGTGTTTTTAGTTAGCCTCCATAGTGTATAGCACAGTAGTTCTCAATCTGTTTGGTTTCAGGACTGATTCATAGTCTTAAATATCATTGTGGTTGTCAAAGAACTTTTATGTGAGTTCTAGCAAATGATGTTCACTATATCAAAAGTTAAAACTTAGAAATTGGTAGAACACCCACATCTACATGTACACATTTCATTAGTCACCAGAGTGATAACTTCATCACATCCTGAAGCCTCCAGGAAAAGTCCACAATAAACTTGTGAAAAATGAGAGCAAAAAAAGGCTAATAACATCTCGGCATTATTATGAAAATAGTTTTCATCTCACAGAACCCCTGAAAGTACTCCAGGAAACCCCCACATCTCCCCTTTGAGAACCACAGGTATAGCACAAAGATTTTATAAAACAGAGTAAAACAATGTTTAGATGTGGTATAAAAACACCAAGTTTCAAGGATCTGGATCCCCATACCAGCCAGTCACCAAAGGTAAAAAAAAAAATGTGGCATTAAGCGAAAAAAAAAAATTTATGATTTTCTTTAAAACCTGAGGAAAAAGTCAAGGTATATTATTATTTATTACACAAATGTATTCCCTTTTTATAAGTACAAAAGGAGAAAAGGAGATTTCAAGATTAAATGCCTTTAGGGTACACAGGTATACCTACACATATAGGTAAAATAAATGAGTGGAATGAGCCTATAGGAGAGAACAGAAAAGGAAATGTATTAAAATGTAAATCCCATGCCCCTACTCAAGAAGGCAGCCATTATTCAGCTCCAGCCATATGGAATGTGGGCCCAGTGTTGACAGATACTTCTGATTTTTCAAGAGAAGCCAGAACTTTAATTTTAAGAATCACCTAATTTTTAAGTTGGGAAAAATAATTAAACATTTCATAAATATTGTAGAGCCAAATAAGGTGTTTCTGGGGGCCATTATTTTTAACCTCTGTATTAAATTAGAAAAGGGAAAAATTCTTTAAGGTTGACCACATGTTTAAAGTAAACAACTACTTGAAATATTTTTTATCTGTTCTGATGGCTTTTAGACTCAAGATGTTTTTTGTTCAACTAAGTTTCTTTAAGTGTGCCGAGAATCCCTTCTAATTATTTTGACTCTAAGGTAACATTTTATAATAAAAATGAATATTGATATTATTCACAAACCAGGTTCCCTGAAATTAAGAACGGCAGTTTAAAAAATAAGTCAGACACAGGTTGTTTAATCATAATTGATACATATGTACATCACAGAAATTTAACATTTTTGAGATTTCTGAATAAAGCACACTATCAAAAAAAAAATACAGCCTCGAAATAGAATACAGTTTACCACTCAAAGAAGTAACTTACCAGAGCTCATAAATGTTAATATTGCAATATGAAAACTCTATGATTCAACATAAAAGACAACTGAAATCTCAAAGGTATTAGCCACCAGAGAGTTTTGAGGAATAGTGGACACTACTTTATTCTGGTAACTTCTTGAGAGTATTCACATCACAACCTGGAAGAAAAAATGACAAAGCCAGTTAGACTATGATCTGCAGGGCCTGTCACCATCCTCACCAGGGGGATAGGAAGTGGGGGCAGGCTACCAACGATGAGAAGTTGGTGCGTTAAGTGTAAGAGATCGATAAATGATAGGTGTGTTCCACAAAGCAAGGGAGAATGTGTGCTCTCAGCCTATTGCCTGCGTTTTTTTAATTAAAAAAAGAAGGCTGGTGGAAGACAGACGGGTGGCTTGAGATACCACTAGGCCTCCCCAGAGGGCCTGACCTGCGAGTTCCTTCAGTTGGCAGGGGGACTGGATGCCTGGATGGTCTAACATACAGGGAATGAGCGGCTGGGTGAATACCCTGACCTACAGGGGCATAGGCCAGCTCAGCTGTGGAAAGTGATTCCCACCCTACAGCTGCTTTTCGCCAAGATCAGGGATTCAGTTTTTCAACACTCTTGACAACTGTGTTCCTGATTAACTTTGGGCTGGTGACCACAGCCTCTGCCCCCTCTAGACAGACTGGGGTTGAACACTGAAGGGTTTTTTTGTTTTGGGGTGTGTCCCCCCCCCCCCCCCCCCCCGTATTTAGGAAAACCTCCTCCAGGATCTATAATTTGGCTTCCACAAAGGAACTGCCCTGGGGCTGTTTTGCTCCAACTGGGAGCCAGAAACTAATGGGCTCCTTTAACTAACAGGCAACAAGGATTTGGCTCTGCCTGTTTGGGAGAAGTCATTACAGTCCCATGGTTATGAATGTGTTTTTTGCCACAACCTAAATAAAGTGCTGTCTCTGCCTCTCCGTCTCTTCCTTCAGAATGAAAGGGCGTATGTTGGGCAATGCATCCTCTTGCAGCCACACTTTGGATGGCGAAGGAACTCTATGGAATCTTCCTCTGGGCTGCCGAGGCCGGGGCTGCGCGGGGGTGGGGGGCGGAGGAGGGAAGGGGCCCACCTGAGTTGTAATGACGATGTCCACTCCCAGCGCCGGACTCTTCCGCTACCAAGGCCGCCACTTCTGCACGGGGCAGGTGCCGGTGCTGCTGAAGTAAGGCAGGGCCAAGCCGCCGCTCTGGGCAGCCAGCTCCATGTAGCTCAGCTGCGGCGGATACTCCCCTTGCAAGAGGGTCCCGAAGTGGGCGCGGCAGTACACCAGGCTGTCCTTCATGCCGAAATGGTTGCCGGTGGTCGGGGTCTTGTTGCAGGTGAAGCAGGTGAAGCAGCTCAGGTGGTAGGCAGAGTCTCGGGTGCGCACGACCATCTCGGAGGCGGAGATGCCAAGGTGGCAGCGGGCACATCTCTGCACAGAGAACCATCTGGAAGGAAACTGTCGAGTCAGGGTACTGGTTGAAGCAAGTCAGGGCCATGTCCCACCCGCGACACCTGGACGTGGTCTGTAGTGGCCCAAGTCTGAGACCTAGGAGGGATTTGGGAGGACAGGACACGGTGCCCACTTTGACATTAATTTTATTTGCACATTGACCTGTTCTGATGAACCAGGACAAGGAATCCTTATAATAAAGTCAGAAGAATCGGGCAACTGAGTCTCAGTTTCCTTCTCTGTAAAGAAAGGTTAAAAGGAAAAAAAGGAGCTGGCGGGTTAGCTCGCAGTGTCATAACACTAGGGTCAAAGGTTCAGACCCCTGTGCCAGCTAGCCGCCAAAAAAGGAAAAAAAAAAAAAAAATAGCAAACAAAACAACCTTTCCTTGCTAACTCACAGCGCTGGAATATTAAACTGCGTTGCCAAGTGAAAACGTTTAATCAGTTATAAAATATTCTATGAATGAAGGAAGGTATTGTTCCGGAATGTGTGCGTGTGCACGAAAGCATCATTCAGACAGAACAGCCCCAGAAAATCACAATTCTGTATAGGAAACGTTATTCTTTTATAGCCGCCTCGATTGCTTCAGCTGAGAGCTGAGCTAGGTCAACTGCGCATAATTCTGTCTTTCCCAGTCCAGGGACAGAACTGGGAAGAACCAACAAACACGCCTGCCGCTGAGTTTTCTCTCCAAGCCGGCGGACACGGTTCTACCTAACCGTAAAGGGAACACTGAACTGAGTGGCTTGGGTTTTGCAACAGCGTTTATTTCTCTTCACAGTCGTTCACAAGGTCTCCTGCCACCCGCTCGAACACCTAACACCTGGTTGCTGCTGCCCGGGCCACCAGTTCAGTTCCAAGGCATGGAACTTGCCCAGTTCGTAGTAAGCGGAAAAAACAAACAAACAAACAAACAAAAACGCCAAATACAAAACAAAAACCCACACACATAAAACGCTCACGTCTCCGCTAACGGAGACACGTCCGTGTATTCTTTCCGGGACTTCCCCACGTTCGGCCCACGGAGCTGCGAAGTGCAGGGAGCGCTGCAGGCCTTGGGTGTCCCTCCCACCCATCTTCACCGTCCCAGGCATTGCAGCTCGAAGGCGAATGCAGCGGATTCCCCTGGTCTTGGGAATGATAACCGTACACCGAAGGGGGATTGGGGGTGGGGTGGGGTGGGGTGGGGGAGAAGAGGGGACTCTGGTCTAGGGCAGGAGGCCCTGCCAGGTGTGCTAACGCGTGAGAAGTGGAGAGCGGGGGCTACCTGTAGTAATCTTCCTTGCAGTAAATGCTACCGTCCTTGGCGAAGCAGGTGAGCTCGGACTCGAGGGCCAGCTCACATTCACTGCACTTCGGGAACTTCAGGCGCCACTGTTTGTCCACGGCCAGCAGGGAGTGTCTGTCCGACATCGTGCCGCCGCAGCCACCGCACAGAGCCGGCTTCTCCGGGCTGAGCGGGGGCATGCCCTGCAAGGCGGGCACTCCGCAAGGCTAGGACGGCCGCGGCGGCGCTGCACAGCGCGGGCTTCCTCCCGGGCAGCGGAGCCCAGAGCGCGCGGCCAGCGCGGCGGGGGCAGGGGCCGCAGCGCAAAGGCAAACGTCGGGGAACGTCTGTAACTTCTCTTTTTTGCGGCTCCCTCTCTTTCTTCCGTGTCCGCTGGAACCCGCGTTCGCCTCCTCTTCGGACTAACCTAAAGACCTCCTTTAAGGTCTGCCAACGGATTGACTACAGTTAGGTGGCGGTCCCAGCCGGGGTTGCCCAAGCGCCTCCTCCCACCCAGCGGGCGCGTCCAAACCGCGCCTCCGTCGGAGACTTCAGGTAGGCGCGCGGCTTCCAGCAAAGCCGGATCTACCCCGGGTGGGCTCCCGAGCAGCCCTTGGGCTTCCCGGCCGTCTGGGCGCCCTCCGAGGACAGAAAACTGCTCCAACTGGGCACCGCCCGGTGGGATCTTACCTTGAAGTCCGGATGTCAAATGTTCGCCCCAAGAACTCGGTTCATGGCAATAGTGGGCGGGAGGCGGCGGGCAGAGGTGCGCACCGGTCCCTGCGTCTCGCCGATGGTCCCTCTGTTAATCCGAATAAATAAATAACCCTTTGGATGAAAATGAATTTGTCCCCCCTCTCCCCTCGCCCCTCTCTGCCGGAATTGACCGGAATCCCTCACCTCTGACCCTCAGATCCCTCCGCCGGTCTTTTATTTCCTGTTTATGCTCCCAAATCGGGAGGGGGAGGAGGAAGGGGCGGGCGGAGGGCACAGACACAGGCAGGCGCCCGGGGACACGCTCTGAGGCTGCGCTCGGCCCTCCCAGCCTCTCGGTGATCAGAGGAGGTGTTAATGGAGGACTCGGCGGTGACTGAACCTCAGAAAGCCGACAGCGTCTCGAGGGTTGGGCGCAGCGGGGGGCGGGGACGGGGCTGGAGTCCCCAGCGCTCCTGGGCTCTCGGGCCCCCGGCCGGCCTTTGCCTTCCTGCAGCTCGTCCCTGAAAGGTGCTGCAGCCAGCTGGTGCGCACAGACGGTGAGTGGGCGGGAGCTCCTGCGGGAAACTGGGCTAAGCCACTGATGGCTCACCCACCCCGTCTCCGCCTCCCCCTCGGTCCTTCCTGCGCTCCCCGCGCTCCCGGGCTTGGCGTCAGGAACCGGTCACTTGGGAAGCATTCTGGGCTCGAGGGCGGTGTTAGCCGCCGGGCCGGCTTGGGGACCGCGAGCACCTTCCGCTCGGGCTCCGGCTAGAGGGTGGGGGTGGAGATGAACCTTCCGAGGGAAACCCTCAGTCACACCTGGCAGGTGACCGTTCGCTGGGACGCTGCCAGACCCGGCACGGGCGGGGACCTGTTACCTGGTCTCGAGTTCCCGAGGGACTGCGTTGCCCAGGGCGCCCCTCACAGTCCGAAGCGGGGAGCCGGGGATTGCTGGGGGGCCCCGCGCCGGTGGGGAGGGGACGTGAGCAGTAAGATTGGGCAGGATCTCGGTCCGGGTGACGGTGCGCCCGCCCTGCCCGCCCCTCCCCCGGCCACCAGAGCCGATCCTGGGTAAGTGCGTGGGCCGAGGGCGCGGTGGGCCAGGGCTGCCCGCGCGCCTTCCAGCCGCCTGTGAAAAGCACGTAGGTTTGGGGCGGCTCCAGGGGCCGTGCGGAGGTGGACGCTGCCTCCTGGCCGCCCCCCCACACAGTTTGGGGACGGTCGGGGACAAACTAGGAGCGGCAAATACGAGCCCCTGGCCTTGTCTTTCAATCCCAAATCTCGGAATGTCGTTCAGAACACCCCGGACAGAATTCTTCTTTCCACCGGAACACTTGGCTTCACTAACTAGTCCCACCAGCCAATCAGTGCCACCAAGTGTACCTTTTAAGCTCCCCTGCCCCCGACTTTCCCCTTCCCATCCCGTCCTCAGCTCTTTCTTCAAGAATCACCCCCCCCCCCCGCCCGATCTCGGTCAGTTTTCACAGCCAGAAAGGGACAAGCTTCCCAGAAAGCCATCTAATGGATGGACGGCGATACCCACCCTGAGATGCTTGGAACTCTAAACTCATCCCTGTCCAAAGCAGCTGTTTCTAACCTCTTCGGGGTCACACACCGTTTTAGGTATTTGATAACGATCTGTATCCCACACACACGCACACGCGCACACACACACACACACGCGCACACACACACACACGCAGGCGCATGCACACTGAAGTGCACACCGAAGCTCATACTTTAGGATACAAACCTCGGGTGGGAGGACGTTGTCCTCAGGGATATCCTCATCCCGCTAGAGTCCATGATTCCCGGTTAACACTCACTCCGTAGTCCCAGGAAGGAGGGCCGTTTTGTGTCATGAGCCCAACTTGAAATCGTTTGTGGGAACGAGGGTCAACCCTTTAAGCCGCCCCATACCCATCAGGGTATCGAGAGGTCCAGGGTAGGCTGGACGTTCCAGGGACAACCCAGTCCCTGGCTAAAGATAGCTGTGGGTTCTTTGACAATTTTTCTAGGAAATCAGGCTCTCCACAGAGGCACACAGAGGGTGCAGAACCCCTCTCCCCTTTATATATCTAAATTTTCTTTTTTTTCTTTTTTTCCCCCCCTTTGGGGAGGGGATTGTTTTGGCATCTAGAGTAACTTTAATTTGTTGCAAGGTAGTGAAAAAATGGCACCGGGTTTTAAATTCTTCTCCGTGGATGAATTGTCCAGTCCACAAACTCAAAGCCATCGCTCGAATGAGTGAGAAGATGAAAAGGCCGTTGTCAGCAAGGAGTGGAGGACGAGGTTCCTCGTGTGCTGGCCAGGGACTTTGTGTTCTCAAAGTGCTGGTTGGAAAGCAACATGCCAGTTGCCATTTGTCTAGTAGTGAGCCTTCTTCCACAGCCTCGATTGAAGGAGACAAATCTAAACCCCAGTGGTTTTTGATGGAGGAACGTGCACACGGAACAGACTTTGGGAAAGCCTTTGGAGAAAGGGCACTGTGCTGGAACAGACCTGTGCCTGGCCCAGAGAGTGCCTCTTCTTCTCAGGGCCCCTCTGTTCCAAACGCACAGTTTCGGAGCCCCACATTTTACCTGAAAAAAATAAAAGCCCTTGTTTTCCTTGTTCCACATAATCGCTGGGGGCAGTGCGGCTTCTGAAGAGAGAAGAGTGTGCATCGTGACCCACCCGCTGCGAGGCCATTAAAGGAGAGACTGACAGTTTTGCAGGGAAAAGTTGGTAAAGGCTCCATCCAGGATGATAATGTTGAGCATTTTTTTAAGAAGCACCTTCAAGTAATTGCATATTTTATCACCAGTTTTTTTTTTTTTTGGTTTTTTAAAAAAATTTGTACCTGTGATTGCCCTATTCTTATCAGCATAATGTTTTACTAATTTGGTGAGTGGTGCATGTCTAATATGTTCAATACTAAAGGGCATTTAATGCCAAATCATACCTTCTGTCATTTTTTGGTTTTCAAATACAATTTGTGTGTGTGTGTGTGTGTGTGTGTGTGTGTGTCTGTGTATCTTAAACTATTTTGACACACTTCAAACAAAAACATAAAAATACTGTGTTAAAGAAGTGTTCTCAGCACAGAAACATTCTATTAAAGCACTGATCATTTATTGATAGTAGTCATTGAATTTACCTGTGTGTGTGCGTTAGTTTCCTAGGGGTTCTCTAACAATGTATTACAAACTGGGTGGCTTAAAACAACAGAAATTTATTCTCTCACACTGCTGGAGTTCAGAAGTCCAAGATCCAAGTGTCAGCATGGTTGGTTCCTTCTGAAGCTTCTGAGATAGATCTGTTTTATGTCTCTCTCCTAGCTTTTTTGGAATCCTCAGCCTTTTTTGGTTTGTAGAAGCATCACTCAAATTTGTGCCTCTGTCTTCACATGGTGTTTTCCTCTGTGTCTATCTCTGTGTCTCTTCTCCTCTTATAAGGACATTAGTCATATTGGATTAGAATACACCTTAATTCAGTATAACGCATCTTAAGGTGATTTTATCTACAAAGACCCTATTTCTAAATAAGATCTCATTTACAGGTTCTGGGAGTTAGAATTTTAACATATTTGTTCAGAGAACACAAATGAATCCATAACAATATGTATAGCAACATTTTAGTTGTCACTTTTAAGTTTAAAGATGGCTTCAATGTGTATTTTCTCATTTGATTTCAAATATGTCTGTTCTTTCACTATACGTCTTCTCATGATGACTTGAAAGGACTTACTGTGACTCATAATTGTTTCAGAAATGTTTCTGGAGCCATTAATATTTATTGTTAGTATATAAGATACCACTTCTTAACTAATTAAAACCAATACAACATATTTTGAACATTTGCATGAAAGTGTTAATCATCTGACACTCCAATCTAACTGTCTCCCAACTCTCAATCTGTGATTTAAATCTCTCATTATAGATAAATTGGACAATTATATCTTATCATTTTCAATTCTTTTATTTTGAAATATCCCAAGGTCACTTAAGTTTTAGGTTAAGTTTTATGTCTTCTTATAAACATGGCTTTTTATTGACATAGGAGCTTGGTATGTATTCACAAACACATGGGAGACAGGATATGTAGTGGAAAGGATGCAGGCTTTGGACAGAATCTGGATTCAAATCCTTGTTCTGCTATTAACTTTTTAATCTCGAACTAGTTATTTACTTTATCTGTAAAACGGTGCTAGACATTGGGAGGATTAAATGACAACAACTAATGCTTATGTAGTAGCATTTATTATATGCCAAACATTTTCTCGTTGCTTTTTATATATAAGTAATTTTTACACAACATGCCTATAAGGTGAAAACTATTATCATCCCCGTACTAAAGAAAGGAAACTGAGACACAAAGATTTAGTAGCTTTCCCAGGATCATTTAGCCAGTAATGATACAGCTAGAATTTGAACACAAACATTCTGGTTTCAAAGTCCACACTCTTGATAATTCCATATTGCTTCTACAATAAATCATCTGTCACAGAGCCTGACCCAGTGATCTGTGTATCTTTTGGCTGTTCATGTGGAGGTGCATTCAAGCACCTCTGTAGATCTGCAAATTAATGGAAATTCTACTGGAAAACTAGATCTGGCAAAGAACTGAAGATTCTGAGTTCAGAAAGAAAGTTTTTACATTAAAAAAAAAATTGAAGCATAATATCTTCCAAAGGAAGTGGAAATGTTCTCTGACCCTGACCAGTATTGTTTTCTTTTTAATTAATTTTGAAGATGCCTGATTTCTCCCATTCCCTTTGTGAGTGTCCGTCAAGGAGAGTATCTTGTAGCCTTTAATATGTGCTAATGAATACGAGCGTGTGTGTTGCATAGGGAATGTTTAAATCAGACTGAAGAGTTTGAAACTGTTCTGCAACATGTAAGTGGCCTGACAACACTTCAGAGTGACATACAAGATGTTCTAATTTTCTGTTCTCATGGCTGGATATCTGAATAAACTCAGACATAGGCGACTCATTTATAGAAAAATCTCTGACGGTGGACCATCGTGGCCGACCCAAGTACACGAACTCATAAACACTGCAGCAGACACAACAGAACATGAAAATCCCCGCTGCACATGCACAAGAACAAGGCACATTGCACTTTAGGGGCCAAGACTGTCTTTGATGAACGAATCTTGTTACGTCTACATTCACCAGGAGGCAAAGAATAAATAATTGGAAGGAAAGTTTAACTGAAAGTGACAGACTCCTCAGTGTGTAGCTAGAACTAAGCTTTCTTGTGTAAGGGGACATGCAGGGTTAGCGTCTGGTCCACGCACTAGCAGTGGTGGTCTCCTGTCTGCGGAGGGGCCCAGGGAAGCTGGAAGGAGGGCAAATCCGATGTGTGTGGGATGGACGAACGGCGGGCTTGGAGGCGCCCCAGTCCCACTGCTGATAACTCGTCTGTCGCTCTGCACTGAAGCCAGATCAGGCGTTGAAAATACAGTCACAGTATATTTTATGTTTTTGGTACTACGGAGATATTTATACGAATTTAAATCTTTAAAAATTTTAAATTATATAATATTTTAAACTTATTAAATATACAGAAAATAAAGTGACACCCAGTTAGATAAGATAGACTGAAACCACCTAGATTTTTCTTTTTTGCTTCCATTTTTCTCTTTCTCCTTTTTTTAAAAAAAACAAAACTTGAAACATGTCAGGCATCTAGGGGCGGCCGCCGAGGATGCGGAGGGGCGGCGACGCGAGCTGGACCCAGCCGGGGCGGCCGGACGGGACGCGCGCCGGGACGGCCGGGCAGGGGAGGCGCGCTCCGGCCGCGCTCGCTCCGCGCTCCCTTCGCTCGCTCCCTCGTCCCTCGTCCCTCGGCAGCCGCGGCGGCAGCAGCAGGAGAAGGCGGCGGCGGCGGCTGGGGTCAGACATGGCGGCGGATCTGAACCTGGAGCGGATCTGCTCCCTGCCCCGGTCCTGGACTGACGGGATCAGCAGGGGCGGCCGAGTCTTCTTCATCAACGAGGAGGCCAAGAGCACCAGCTGGCTGCACGCGGTCACCGGCGAGGCCGTGGTCACCGGACACCGGCGGCAGAGCATGGGTTTGCCTACTGGCTGGGAAGAAGCATATACCTGTGAAGGTGCAAGATACTATATAAACCATAATGAAAGGAAAGTGACCTGCAAACACGCAATCACAGGACAGCCATCGCAGGACAACTGCATTTTTGTAGTGAAAGAACAGACCGTTGCAGCCATGACGACTGAAGAAAAAAAGGAACGACCTGTAAGTCTGATAAATGAAGCTTCTGACTAGAACACACTTCAGATTGTACAGAGCATCCAATGAGCCCTGCAGGCAGAACTTCACGGGCTTCAAAAACAGTTCATAATTTTGGAAAGAGGTCAAATTCAATGAAAAGGAATCCTAATGCACCTGTGGTCAGACGAGGTTGGCTTTATAAACAGGACAGTACTGGCATGAAACTGTGGAAGAAACGCCGGTTTGTGCTTTCTGACCTTTGCCTCTTTTATCATAGAGATGAGAAAGAAGAGGGTATCCTGGGAAGCATATTATTACCTAGTTTTCAGATAGCTATGCTTACCTCTGAGGATCACATTAATCGCAAATATGCTTTTAAGGCTGCTCATCCAAACATGCGGACCTATTATTTCTGCACTGATACAGGAAAGGAAATGGAGTTGTGGATGAAAGCCGTGTTAGATGCTGCCCTGGTACAGACAGAACCTGTGGAAAGAGTGGACAAGATAACGTCTGAAAATGCACCAACTAAAGAAACCAATAACATTCCCAACCACAGAGTGCTAATTAAGCCAGAGGTCCAAAACAACCAGAAAAATAAGGAAATAAGCAAAATTGAAGAAAAAAAGGCATTAGAAGCTGAAAAATATGGATTTCAGAAGGATGGTCAAGATAGACCTTTAACAAAAATTAACAGTGTAAAGTTGAATCCTGTGGCATCTAACTGTGAGAGTGGGTCAACATGCGTGGCTCAGACTGTACACTACAGACCGGTCAGTGTGAATAGTTCAGAGAGCAGAGCAGTCAATGTTAGCCTGGCAGATCTTAGAGGTGGAAATCACTCCTAATACAGGGCCCATACACACAGAGGCCAATCGAGTCATACAGAGAACGAATTCAATGCAGCAATTGGAACAGTGGATTAAAATCCAGAAGGGGAGGGGTCATGAAGAAGAAACCAGGGGAGTGATTTCTTACCAAACATTACGAAGTTATATGCCAAGCCACAGAGCCCAGATGATGGCCCGCTACCCTGCAGGTTATAGAACACTCCCAAGAAACAGCAAGACCAGGCCTGAAAGTATCTGCAGTGTAACCCCTTCCACTCCTGACAAAACAATAGGACCCGGGGCAGAAGAAAAGCAGAGGTCGATGAGAGATGACACGATGTGGCAGCTCTACGAATGGCAGCAGCGTCAGTTTTATACTAAGCAGAGCACCCTTCCTCAACATAGTACTTTAAGTACTCCTAAAACCATGGTTAATATTTCTGAGCAGACAATGCGCTCTATTCCCACATCACCTTCCCGTGGGTCAATAGCTGCTTATCAGGGATACTCCCCTCAACGAACGTACAGATCAGAAGTGTCTTCACCGATTCAGAGAGGAGATGTGACGATAGACCGCAGACACTGAGCCCATCACCCTAAGCATGTATATGTGCCTGACAGAAGGTCAATGCCAGCTGGCCTAACTTTACAGTCTGTTAGTCCCCAGAGCCTCCAAGGTAAAACGCTGTCAGAGGATGAATGTAGAGGCACATTGTACAAATACAGACCTGAAGAAATAGATATTGATGCCAAGTTAAGCCGATTATGTGAACAAGATAAAGTAGTACATGCTCTGGAAGAGAAACTTCAGCAGCTCCACAAGGAGAAATACACACTTGAGCAAGCTCTGCTCTCAGCCAGCCAGGAGATAGAATGAATGCAGATAACCCAGCAGCCATTCAGAACGTGGTATTACAGAGGGACGATTTACAAAATGGACTGCTCATACCTGTTGAGAACTCTCTCGAGCCACTGCTGATCTAGAACGAGCATGGAGAGAATATGATAAGTTAGAATATGATGTAACTATTACCAGGAACCAGATGAAAGATCAGCTAGATCGTCTTGGTGAAATTCAGACTGAATCAGCAGGAATTCAGCGTGCACAGATTCAGAAGGAACTTTGGAGAATTCAAGATGTCATGGAAGGGCTGGGAAAACACAAACAGCAGAGAGGCACTACAGAGACAGGTATGGCAGCATCAAAGCCTTTCTCAACAGTTAAGTACAAAAATGAGGGTCCAGATCATAGACTCTACAAGAGTGAACCAGAGTTAACAACGGTGGCAGAAGTTGATGAATCTAATGGAGAAGAAAAATCAGAACCTGTTTCAGAGATGGAAACTTCTGTTGTTAAAGGTTCCCACTTTCCTGTTGGAGTAGTCCCTCCAAGAACAAAATCACCAGCACCCGAATCTTCGACAGTAGCTTCATCTGTAACCTTAAGGAAAACTAAGATGATGGATCTAAGAACGGAAAGACCACGAAGTGCAGTGGAACAGCTCTGTTTGGCTGAGAGTGCTCGACCTAGAGTGACTGTGGAAGAGCAAATGGAAAGATAAGGAGACATCGACAGGCATGCCAAAGGGAAAAGAAAAAAGGATTGAGTGTCACTGGTGCTTGTGAGCAGTCACCCCCACAGAGTCCTCCAGATTTAAGAGATAATCCATTCAGGGTTACCCAGATGCGAAGGAAAGATGACAACATGAAGGAATTGGACACTGTCATCAAAGAAAATGATACAAAGCCAAACCATGAAACACCTGCTGCAGAAATCGTTCAACTAAAAGCTGAACCTCAAATACGGATCTCAGCAAAGAGCTCAAAAAAGCCGAAAGTGTTTTTTACGAAATGCTTCTGAAACCTGAGCCAAATGGAGTAAATTCCGAGGCACTGATGAATAAAGAAAGAAACAAAGAAGTGCCTGAGGATGTCACATACAGCCATCAAGATGAGACACAGATCCCAAATCCTAACCTGAAGGCCACCGTGAAGAAAATACAAAGGACAATATGGAAGAACAAGGAGAAACTGTTGTTAATTCTTATGAACCAACTCCTGAGGTTTCAGAGGGGATCAGACAATTACAGTGAAAAGTCTGTCCCCGTCTCCCGAGTCCTCGGTGTCCCCAGTTCCGTCCACTCAGCCACAGCTCACAGAAGGATCACATGTCACATGTGTGTCATCCCAGAAGAACCAAACTGACTTGTACTGAAACCATTCGAAGCTAAAGACATGGGCCTTCGGCAGTGTAAGAAGAATTGTACAATATATTTTAAATCTATGAAATTCATAGTTCTGATGCTTTTGGCCACACAGCATCATTTTATCACTTCTGGAAAATGTTTATTCCAAAACAGCTTTAATGGCCCATATGTACACTCCGTGATCTCAAGGTTATTACTCTGACTCCAGCTTGCTGCTATGATTTCAAAGCACATAAGTAAAGGTGCTTTTTAATGTGTGGTCTGCAGTCAGAGCTTACTTAGTTGCTGATTTCCAGATTTTGATGTTTCTTAAGTCTGGGTGAATTTATATTTCTTTTGGCTTTTCAGTACATAAAGTTAGTTGTTATTTCCAAAGAAGCTTATTTTCCTTTTTTTTATTTCCCGTTTTGGCTACTGCAGTGCTTTGTTTCACACTTGATTTGTAAAAATTTTATATATATATTTAAAATGTGCCATTTTATTATTGCTGAGTGAAGTATGTCCTGTTTTCTGCTACAATTCCTTCTCAGTCAGATTGCAATGTCAGCAGTTACTGCCACACTCTTGTCAGCTTAAACAAAATGTTGTCGCTTACTTTTTCTTAAAAAAAAAAAAAGGCAGTAAGAGTGTAGGAATTTGAAGTACTGGGCTTATACTTCATTGGAATAGATGTGTACAGCAATCAGCAGGTTTTCAATTCCAGTACTTAGTTTATGAACAAATGTAATTATGTTCATTGTGTACATATTATACAATGAGCACGTGTAATGTATTAAAGCTACTTGCTATTGTTTAAATGCTAATGTTCATATCTCATTTCTTTTTTATCATGTTAAATAAATGTTGATGTTCTTAAAAAAAAGAAAAAGAAAAATTTCAAGCATATAAAAGAGGAAGCAACAATCGTGTTTTATCTATACCCCTACCCACTTACCACATTCCCACCTCCTAGATTATTTGGAAGCAGGTTCTAGGCATCATAACACTTCATCCACATATTTTCTACATCAATTTCTAAGAGATAAGGATTATTTTAAAAATATACTCACAGTATAATATCTCACCTAGATAATTAATAGTAATTCGTTAATATCCTTGAGTGTCCACTCAGTATTCAAATTTTTCTGTTTTCACCATAATTCATGTTTGCTTGAATTAGAACCAATGTGATATTCATACATTACAATTGGTTAATAGATCTTTGAAGTCTCTTTTAATCTGTAGATTCCTCATCTCTAACTCTATTTTTTTTCTTGCAATTTATTTGTTGAGGAAACCCACACTCCACATTTTGCTGATGACATCCCAGTAGCTCCATTTTACGTTCTTCTTTGTCCACTGTTTTTCAATAAATTGGGAGTTGGATCTAGACACTTAAGTGCATATAAATTCTCTCTTTTAGCAAGAATATTTTATAGATATCTTGTGTACTTCTGCCTGGGGCATATAATGTTGATTTGTCTTTCTTTTATGATTACTGCTCAGATTATCTGAGCATCTTCTCTTTTATCATCATCTTCTTTAAAGAAATAAAATGTTACAGATACATTTAAAGCCTTAGTTAACTCTCCCCAGAGGTAAACACTATCCTGAACTCTGTGTTTCATGTTCGTATGTTTTTACAACTTAACTCTATATGCATATTTTTATAAACTAGGTTTAAAATGTATTTGTATGTTTAGAAGTTTTACACAATTGGTATCACACTGCATGAATGTATTTGCAGCTTTTTCTGGGAATTGATCTATGTTGATATATGAGGATCTAACTTATCTTTTTAAACTTGAGTTTAATATTGCATGGTATTACTTTATTTTATCAATTTCTCTGCTTTATGGACAAATATGTTAGTTTCTCTTTCTCCTATTTTAAATAACACCACAATGAATATTCTTGTACCTGAGTTCTTGTGCATATGTATGCTAGTTACCCCAGAGCAGGTACATAGAAGGGAAATTTCTGGGTTGCAGTGGTGTTTTTTTTAAAAATTTTGTGAGCTGGTTATTAAATACAAACATTATTAAAATTTAAATTATTTAAACATAAAATTAAGTAAATTATTTTGAAACAAAGATAACAAATACTTAAAATTCATCACTTGCTAGTTATTTTGTTATAATTTACAATGGTCTTGTATATACTACAATTATCTGTGCTCTTGAGGTTGTTTATATCAATTGTATCTGTATGGAGGAAGTACTGTATAACAGTGTGCTGCTATGCGTCTCTAACTCTGCCTTGAGTGGCATCACATTGGTAGCTTGAAATCAGCCATGGTAGGAGTATTTATACCACAGAAATGGAACACTACTATAAATCAGGGCTTAATTTATCATTGTGTTGAGGGTCTAGACTCAAGAAAATGAGAGGAAGATGTTAATAATGCAGATAAATCTTTAAAGTATATCATGTCTATAGCCCTTACATTGTAAATAGCACAAAAATTGAGGAAATATTCTTCCAATATTTTAAAGCTATTATCCAATAAAACATCCAATGTCACATTAAATGGTCACCTTACAATTCTTTGGGAATTGATGGACTATTCACTGAATGATGGAACAATTTAGAGGCTGTAGTGAATTGGATTATGTATCCCCAAAACACCCTGAAGCTTGAATTGTATCCCCCATGTTTTATATATTAGGAACAGCCCCCACTGTGACCATTAAGAGGGTGGGAAATCCTATCATGGTACTTGAAAGGTGGAGTCTTGAAGAGGTGATTGGATTGTAGGACTGTGCAGGAGTGAATGGATTAAAAAGGGTGGTTAGTGGCTTGGCTTTAAAAGAAGAGAGAGGACAGTCTGTCTCTTTCTCTGCTCCCTCTGCTCCACCATTTTTGCAATGTGATCCTCTGCCAACACTGTCGCCACCACCAAGGATCTCACCAGATGTGTTCCCTGGACATTGGTCTTCCCAGCTTCAGAAACTGTAAGCAATGAATTTCATTTTCTTTATAAAATACCCAGATCCATATATTCTGTTATAAGCAACAGAAATGGATTAATACAGAGGCCATACACAGTATATTCAAAATAAATTCCTCCTGGATTAACGATCTTGATGGACAAAGCATTTTTCTTTTGAAAGAAAACATAAGAAAATATCTTTATGACAAGAAAGGAGGCACCACCCTGATCCATTTTCAAAAAAGGTCTCACTGGTCAGCTGCACGGAGTGTGGACAGCTGTCAGGCTCCAGCTGTTAGCTTTGTCTGGATCCACCTCAGCTTCTAGCTCAAGTTCATGCTGCTCTTGGGAGGCTTTGAGCCAATGACTAAGCAAGGTGGTAATCAATGATCAAGCTATTTTCACCCAACATGGATGGAAACATCTTTGGATCTGGGCAGTCTTTGTTTTGGAGTCCCCTGTTGGGCTGGGAGACTTTAGCAGATCAGCATTCTGGTCTGAACCAACCCCTCTAGTCTAACATTCTCCTTTTTTCTTCCCTAGATGTTATTCCCCAGTAAAATTTTTGCACATCTGACTTCATCTCAGGGTCTGCTTCCTGGGGAACCCCACTCACCAATCTTTATGACCTTCAGTTAGGAAAGGATTTTTCCTTTACTAGTTAAAAAGTTTTACAGTGTGAGGCAATTGCATTTTTGTTGAAATTGCTGATTATATTATGGTATGACTTCTATACAATTCCATTGAGTTTGGAATTCTGAACACCGAATTCAGACTAGGTACAGAAAGCTATTGTTTCCTGAAATGTTAAGTGTGCTTGTCTTTGGTTGGTGGAATTAGAGCTGAAATTTTTGTTTATCTGTACTTTTTCTTTGGTCTACAACAAACATTTTATTTCTATGTGAGTAAAGTAAAAAAGTATATATATATATATATATATATATATATGTATATATATATATATGTATATGTATATATATTTATGACGGGTATTTGTAGAATGGCTGGGAGCTGGAACATTGACTCTACACAATGCAATAAACATTTAGCGAGAACTTACAAGTTCCCAGGGGATGTTCTAAAACAGCAGGAGATGCAAATACGAGTAAAATTGTCCTTGTTCTCAAGAGTCTTACAAACTAGAATCAAGGCAAGAGGCACTTTGTAGGAGTGTTTTGGTTAGTTGATTGTATTCTGTCTTAATTTGGTTTGGGCAAATTAGCTTTGCTGAGAAACTTTGTTTGAGTTTCAGGTGGTAGCACCATTATATCTAGAAAATCACCCTCTAGATTTACTTAAGGGGAGAATTTTTTTTTTTTTTTTTTTGGTGACACAAGGTCTTTCTCATATTACTTCAAAATGGCACTAGGAAGTGACTTGTGTGAGTGGAAAAGTTTCTCCCAGTACTTAGCTAGTTAGCCGGCACTCTCCTGTGTATATCAGCCATGTCTTGTTAGCTGGGGGCAACATGTAAGTGTTGAAACTATAAATAGAAAGGCTGTGCAATATGCATAGAGTGATCTTCTTCTACCACACACGTTCCTGTTCTGAGACCCCTTTCTCGATCTCTGATAATCAGCTCTTTCCTCCCTATAGTGGCAGGAAGATGAGCACCATATGTTTAGAAATAAGAGTAGGAATGAACGTTGCAGCATTTCTTGGCAATAAAATAAGGTACAATTTTTAAAAAGCTGTTTAGGTTAATATTGAGTGAAGAATGTGTAGGAATGAAAAGGAAACCATTGTGTTCTAAGACTTTGAAAAAAGCTGGCTCCAAATCCCTTACGGCAGAGAAAAATATGTGTCTGAGGAAGCCAGTGGCACTAGACTAAACTCAGTGGTAGTGATGACTTAGAATCTGGCATTACAAAGTTTGTAGTTCTGTGTGTAAATTGTAACACACGCACATCCACTAGATGTGAATTAGAGAAGACACTCTAACTGATCTCAGTCAACCTTCAAAGGAAAGCTAATCAGAAGAGGGGCTGGAGGAGAGGAGAGAGGACTAGTTTTATGTCTAAACTGTCAGGGCTGTAGTTTCTGAATTTAGTCTTTCCAAACAGAAAAGATTGCTTATTTTTTTCCTTGTAGACCTATCACACATCTGGCAATGTCCCCAAAACTCAATTTATTCTCTAGGGTATTAGAAGCAGAAAAAGATAAAGGAGAGACTTTCTCATGGTCACTTAGAGGAAGTGGCATGAAAATCTTGTGCAGCTGTAGTTTTAAAAAAGAAAAACCTCAAAAACTGAGAAATCCCCTGCAATTTCAGTGTGGTTTACTTTTGAATTTAAAGTGGCAATGCCTGAGAAAAAGCAATATTAAAAAATATTTCATAGACGGTTTAGATTAATTGTGTTTAGTTGAAACTCTTATGGCCAGATATTTGCGGGATAAAGAAAAAACTATGCAAAGTCATGAGTTCCCAATAGCTTTTTGTGGTGCTTATGACAATGAAAATAATGTCCTCTCACACACTAAGAATCTAAGATCTCAAGCCTTGAAACCCCTGACAAGCCAAGGAAGGGACTGCCCTTCACAACATGTCTTCACAGTGTCCTCACCTCCTAAACCATGAAGACTTCATGGAAGATTAGCTCTTTTGCAATCCCTCCCTTAGCAAAACTAGTATATTTTATCTATTTTAAGACATTGTTTCCACATCTTTATCTGAAAATGTAATATATCTTATTATGACAGTCCAGCATTATTTAGTTGGCAGTGCTTTTTCCTTGGTGGGTAATAAAATAATGGTCCATTTTATAATAGATTAAGTAAAATACAACAGTAATTATAATATTAATATTAGTTCAATTTTTGAGAACCTTCTTTGTATTAGTCACTGTGCTAAGAGCTTTATGATTAGTAGCTTATTTAAAAATAATCCTCCCCAAAATGTATGAGGTTTAGCTTCATCTTGTGTATTATAAAATTGAGACTGGGAGATGTTAGTTTATAAGAAATAAGACCTTCCAGAATGCAGGAACCCAAACTCTATTCTCTTTCTGCTGTTACATTGCTTCTTAAATAGCAACACTGCCTCTTTTTATCCAATATTAAGTGTTTGCTGCTATTACTATTAAACCTTATATTGCATTATGTACCACCATATATATATAAACTCATTTAATACAGCCATCTATAAGATAGGAATCATTATTATCCTTATTTCACAGAAGAGAAAATGAAGCACAGAGACTTTGCCCCAGGGCACACAGCTAGTCAGGGGCAGAGCCAGGCAGACACTGTGGCTCCAGAGTCTTGACTAACCCACACTAGGACCAGGAATCAGCATGAGGGGCCTCTGCCCCCTCTAAGAGCTGATAGCCCAGTGTCCACAGGCTTTGACCACAATTCATTCATCTGTTTGCAGGAAGCAGATCAATTTATATCCCAGTTTATTATTTTTTTCCTCAGGACCTATGCGCCTCAATATAGAACAGGCTTTTTATAGTTTACAAAAGAAATGTATATAATATTCTTCTTTGGGGGAGTTTTATTGAAGTATCAGGACTTGGCCACATAAAACAATTAAATTATGGAGTAAAAAGTAATGGAACCAACATATGTAGCAGTTAATATGAGCTAGGCATTTTGCTCATGTTACACACCTAATCCTCATAACAATCTATTACTGTTCTCATCTTATAGATGAAGATGCCAAGTGAGGTGAGAGATGTGAAATAATGTGAACAAGGTCACATCAATGACGTAACAGAATCACCAACCTGGGGCTGTCTGGTGCCCAAGCTGCAACACAATTAATGGCCAAAGTGTATGTGTACGATAAAGAGGACAGGAAGAAAGGGAAATCTGGGTTGGAATCTAACAGGAGTCTCAGTAGTGGCACTTAAATTGGTCTTGAGGATGGACAGGGCACACTAAGAAGCTGTAGAAACTGTATGAGAAAAAGCACAAAGGCAGAAGTGGCACGTCATGCTGAGGAGGACAGTGTGGCCTCGGAAGGAGTGAAAGTATTTCGCAAGAGTGGGAAGTAAACTTGACTACCATTTCATTTCATGATGCTAGGATTTAAAAGACCACACAAAAAGTTTGAACCTGATTAGGAGTCATCTCGAGGCATTGTAAGTCCCCAAGAAGTGTCTGGAGGATAATATAATTAGTGAAATGAAATGATTATTTAGTGAACATGAGCGAGCACATGCATTAAGCTACAATTGAGATTAATGGAAATTCTACAATTAAAATCCAAAACCTGGCAAATGATGTAAGAAATACAGCCAAGCTTTGGCCACAATCTGTTGCTTTTTAAAAAATAGTCAAAGATCTTCAAAATAATGCCCAGGCAATTGAAAAAGTCAGCATGTGATTTACAATATGCCACTGAATTTGAAGAGCTTGGAAGGAGGTTTACTTAAACCTCATGAGGACAATGATTTAAAGGCATGGAATGGAGCCACCAGTGTGGGCAGAAGCGAGAAAGGTTATTGCAAAACAGGCTGTCTTCTCTTGTGTGGAAAAAAACCAGAAGCAGGGAGGCTCTGTAGTCAATCAGCATGTCTAAATGACTGTATCATCCTAAAACATGCAGGTCAACACCGGGCTCTTCAAAGTTAAGATGGATTTCACCCCTCTTCCCCTCCCGCCTCCACCTCCTTACAACCCTCCACCAACATCCTTGGTGACCACTGAAGGATAGAGTTGGCGACGAACTGGGACTGAGATTCGGAATGGAGTGTGTGAAATCAACATGCCAGCTGGAGCAGAAAGTCCAAGAAACATAAATTTCTTGAAAAATGACCCTGTATTTGGGCAACTATTACTGTGAATGAGACTACTTCAGAATCCTAACCTAGCAAAGCAGCAGGCTTTTCCTATGCTTTACTCTTGTGGTTGTCCCTGATTCACAATTGCAGGAAATTTTAATGATGTTTATTCCGGAATGACTTTGAAGGATTTTATGCTAAAACAATATCAGACTTTATTGTATATCACATATTGAAACTTTAACATGAAAATTTTTTCTCATTATGAAGATTTTTCTTTTGAAGAAAGGATGTTGTAAATGTATTTCTGTGGAATGCTTTAAAAATGAAAAACAAATTTAAAGTCTGCCAATATTTACAGTTTAAACACTTACATTTTCACGTTTAAAAATTTGTATAGCAAGTCAGTAACCTAGCACCTCCTGTAATTAGGACCCCACGGTAAAAAAGAGGCAAATGACTTATGAAATACTTTTGGCATTTTGCAGTGTACAGTAGGGAACCTGACTAATTCCACCTTGTTCTTTAGTACACAGACGGTGCAAGTCCAATGGTCTTTCTCTGTGGAAGTTAGTGTTCCACTTTAAAAGTCTAAGAATGATTTGATTGTGACCTGGAATTGGGGCTGTCAGGCAAAACAGAATACCCACTTAACTTTTTTAAATCCCTGGACCTCATTTTTTGCCTTCACATTCTTTCTCATAGTCTCTCAATTGAGCTCTGAAAAGCAAGTGATGAATATAAGTGGAAATAACTTGAGAAAAGGAATTCCTCTTGGAGTTAAAGACCTGAGATCTAGTCACAGCTCTGCCATTTAACGTATAGCCTTGGACAGCCTTAACCTCTGTGCTTTAGTTTTTTTGTTTGTTCTTTGTTTTTCTTAACTCACTTATTCAACTTGTGTGTCTACTATTGTGTCTGGCCCTCGGTTAGGCACTGGGGTAACAAAAATGAACACTTTGCACACAAACCCAGCCCTCATGATGCCCATGGCCCACCTAGTTTGATAAGTGCCCAGAAGGAACATTACAGTATAGATGGACACCTTATTATGGAGGTTCCTAATCTTGCTTATGTGGGTTCTAAATGATTAGCTGTGTCTGGCACTTAGTAGGCTCAACAAATGGGAGCTGAAACTGAAAATAGCCTGTTTGGTTGATGAGGAAACTGGCAAAAAATAAAAATCAGGATCAAAGTTCTCTGATTCCTATTTTAGTCTGTTTACCAGGACCCAGACAGAAGGGAAGTGAAGAATTTTATGCAGTATATGCTTTACATTGAGGATAGAGAGTAAAATTATATCAAGGACTCAAATTTAGGATGTCTCCTGGATACACAGACCTTAACAAATTCATGTAAGTGGGTTTTGTTTTGTTTTGTTTTGTTTTCTCACTGCTCTGATGTCCTAATCAAAACCTAAATCCATTGACAAGTAATTTTATTTTTAAAGAGGCTCAGAACATGAAGCAATGATTCAAGTGCCATTGGGTAAGGGATTTTAATTAATAAGTTTTATTAAATTGGGGCAATTCACCACATTTTTATGTGGAAAAAAAGTAGAAGAAATTTGGCCTGAACTGAATGGAGCCTTGTTCTGATACCGTTCATCAAATAGGATGACTGTTCTCCCTCGTGAATGGATCAATCCTTTCATAGAGTAATGGTCACGGTTCTGTGGCTTTCTGAGGGTGACAAATGAGAAGGTTAGCTCTTTCTTGCTTAGGCCATTCTCGCCATGTGACACCCTGAATTGCTGTAGCGAGTCACCACCAAGAAGGCTCTCACCAGACGTGTTCTCTGGACTTTGGACTTCCCAGACTCTAAAACTGTAGAAGATAAATTTAATTTCTTTATAAATTACCCAGTTTCAGGTATTCTGTTACAAGGAACATAAATGGACTAATACATCATCAAAAAGGCTTTTCTTTGTGTCCATTATCATGTATCCTGCAGTGTGATCTTTTATTTTGGGGAGGGCGGGGGGTGGCTGGGGATCCAAACCTGGGACCTGGGTGATAGGCTGCGCTCTAACCAGCTGAGCTAACAGGCCAGCCCTCCTGCTGTTTGATTTTGAGAAAATTACTTACCTTTCTGTGTTTCAATTTCCTCATTTAGAAAATGTGATTAATGAGAACACCTAACTTAGAGGGTTGCTATGAAGATGAAATGAGGTAGCACATTAGCAGTATAGTTAAAAGCAGACTTTGGAGCAAATGTGCCTGAGTTTGAATTCTACCTCTGCTAATTGTTGTCCATTTGATTTTAGGCAAGTTGATTAAACTTCTTTGTATCTCAGTTTCCTCATTTGCAATATAGGAGTGATGTATAGATTGTGGATATTAAGTAAAGGAAAACAAGTAAAGCACTTGTAACAGTGCCTGGCATATAGAAAGCACTGAATAAGTGATTATTATTGTTATGTAATTGGTCAATAAATATTAGCTACTATCATGTGTCTTTATTTTTAATATTATGCTTACCACTGTATACATTATCTCCCTGAGCACCAGTCAAAGCAGTGACCCAAAGCCTCTCTATATAATGACTACTTTATGAGGCAAATTTCAATAACCCTCTGCCTTATTGCTGATTTTCTTTCATTCAGATCTCTTCTGGTCCAGGAGCCTCACCGTGCACCACAGTTCTTATTTTCTCAGTTGGGCCAGGATTTCAGTTTCCCTCATCCCAATTCTCAATGGTAATTTCAGGATCCTCCAGCTATGGATGGGCCCTCACACCAGTGAAGACAAATTTCCATGGGATGGTGACTGAAACCCACTGGGATGACAAGGATCTTCTCTTCCTCAGAAAGCCGCCATTTCTACCCATGGCAGTTTCTGGATATCTATGCTGGTCTGGACCAAAGTCAAGTTTCATAGGACTTTAGGATTTTGTGATTTAGAATGCTAGACCTTCCACGGCTGGCCCGTGGCTCACCTGGGAGAGTGTGGTGCTGATGACACCAAGGCCACGGGTTCGGATCCATATATAGGGATGGCTCGTTGCTCACTTGGGAGAGCGTGGTGCTGACAACACCAAGTGAAGGGTTAAGATCCCTTTACTAGCCATCTTTAAGAAAAAAAAAAAAGGAATTCTAGACCTTCCTCTGGATCAGCGTGGGGAATACATGGTTGGTAGGGATGAGTTCCTCCAGTTTATCACCCTCAAGTTCTGACAGCCATGACTAATATACAACTAATTTATACTGACCAAAGAAAAGGTTTGTGTGTGACGGGGAGGAACATCTTAAAAGATACGATATATGAATTCTCAATTTTTAAATATTGGGCATCACTTTGATTGACAGGAATGATTATCTAAGAGTATATCTTCTTCACTCTTTACATAAAATGTGCATAACCATGCCCAGGTCTTAAATATCCACGAAGTCATTTCCTTATTTTCATTTCTTTTTTTCTTTTCTCTAAAACTTTCTTGTGAATGGTTTCTGCCCTAATATTCCATTTTGGGAATTCCATAAGCAACATACATATAAACTGTTTCCATGTGTATTTCCTCATTGGAAAAGCACTAAAATCCATGGATCGAGCATATTTTTACCTACACCCTGTTTTGTTAATAATTTTACTGTAACTTCAAACATTTAAAATACTTGCAACTTTTTTCAGTGCTTACATACCAAAAAAATAAAAGTCTGAATATGGAAACTTTCTTCATAATTCAGCTTACTATTAGTTTGTGTAGTAATAGATGATTGGCTAAGACCAATGTGACAGAACAAATTAAGCTGGAGTAGAATTTTTAAAGATGTGCATGCAGTGTCTTTAGTTATAGGTTTTTCTGGTATAGTTGTTCCTCAATACCTTTGTTTTTCCTTAAAATTTCACTACATTCTAATTCATTTACTTTTTTATTGTTGTTCAACTACAAATTTAATTCAACTCAACGAATGCTTATTTAAAATAGCCCCTACCATGTTTAAGGAGCTGCCCAAAGAGATTCAAGGGGAAAATCTGAATAGACACGATTCCATTTTTCAGAAAGCTTATGTATACAAGGTGACCAATTGTCCTGCTTTCAGTTCTTTTAAGTAAAATTTTAATTTTAGATAGGTTTAGATTTACAGAAAAATTGCAAAGATAGCCCAGAGAGTTCCCATGTACTCCACACCTAGTTTTAATCTTAAATTAGTCTGGTACATTTGTCACAATTAATGAACCAATATTGACACATTATTATTAACTAAAATCCATATGTTATTCAGATTTCTTTATTCTTTACCTGATGTCTTTTTTCTGTTCTAAGATCCAACCCATGATAGCACATCATATGTAGTAGGCACGTCTCCTTAGGATCCTCTTGGCTGCAAACTTTGTTTTTGATAACATTGACAGTTATGAGGAATAACAGTCAGATATTTTGTAGAATGCCCCTTAATTGGGATTGCCTGATGTTTTTCTCATGATTAACCGGAGTTATGGGTTCTGGGGAGGAAGATCACAGAGGTGAAGTGCCACTCCAATCATATCATACCGTGACTTACCATCAAACGTGACTTAGCACTGTCGGTGTTGACCTTGACCACCTGGCTGAAACAGTATTTGTCAGGTTTCTATACTGCGAAGTGAACTTTTTCTCCCCTTTCCTAACTGTTCTCTTTGGAAAGAAGTCACTGCACACAAACTATACTTACAGAGTAAGGAGGTAGGAGTGCTGCATGAATTCTTTGGAATTAAGTATCTTCATAAATTATTTGGAATCCGTCTACATGGGAGATTTATCTGTTCTCCCCTATGTGTTTATTTATTCAATCATTTGTTTATATTAATGTGGACTCACGGATATGTATTTTATACTTTGGGTTATAGCTCAACAGTACTTTATTTATTCTGTTGCTTGAATTGTTCTGGCTTTGACCATTGGGATCTCTTACAGTTGGCCTCTGAGTCCCTTTGACATATTCCATCCTTGCTGTTTTTTTTTCTTTTTTTGAAATATATTCTGACCCAATCTTAGAATCAGTCATTTCTCGAAGGAGCCCTGGTTCCCTTTTTTTGAGGAATGGTATTAGAAACCAGGATCTGGGCAACAGGTGTGCTTTTCACTACAGGGGAGTTGTTGCTTATAAGTCTTCTCAGCTGAGAGAGCAAGGAAACGTATGTGTACATATGAACCTGTGTATATATACATACCTATAAATATATCTATATGTAACCAGCTGTAGCCATATGAAGCTGAGTGTGCGTTCATACTGAAAGCTCCAACTCTAATCCACTACTGCATGGCTCATTCCGGCCTCCTTCCCTCGCTCATCTGTAAATCCCCACTCCAGCAGTGAATGGGACTTCTGGGTCCCATTCATTAACTTAAATGTTCACTTCCAGTATACATATATAGTGGTTTCAGAGTTGTTAATCTGTACCCCTGTGAGAAAGAACTTTATTAATTAGAGTCCGGTTAGTAGTCCCTTTGACTTTAGTCTCACAGACTCCACGCATTACCGGAGTTACTGAGGTCAAGGCCTTTACCACCCCCATCTCCCCCCTCCATCACTTCAGTGAGGTTGTTTCATACATTCATATCACAGTTTCTTTTTGCCTTATTCTGCATTCTATCCAGGTTCTCCCAACCCCCTATTTTTTAAAAACTTTAAATAAATTCTTTACACTCTTTGTGCTGTAAAGTTCTATGGATTTTGACAAATGTATAGAATTTGTCAAAATCTGTGTGTAAGGTTCTATGGATTTTGACAAATGCATGTATCTCCCATTATAGTATCATACATAATAGGGTCACCACACTAAAAAGTCCCTGTGCTTCAACCTACTGAACCTTCTCCCCTGAACCCCTGGCAACCACTGATATATTTACCATCTCTGTAATTGTGCCTTTTCCAGAATGTCATATAAATGGAATCATACAGTATGGAGTCTTTTCAGACTGGCATCTTATACTTAGAATATGCACTTAAGATTCAGGTATATATTTTTATAGCTTGACAGGAAGGCTTCCTTATTATCACATGTTCATTTACTTTTTGGTCTCACCCACAATACTATAAATTTTTTGAGGACAAAGATTCATCTCTTTTGTTCTTTAGTTCATCCCAACTGCCTAGAACAGTACCTGGTAGATTATAATAAAAAGTCAATAACCATTTGCTAAATGAACAAATAAACTCAATCAAGTCCTTTTGGACATTGTTGTGTTAAAGTGTTTATTCTGTTCTACTGTGCAAATACTAAGATTACAATTGTTACTATTTGGATTACAACAAGAGAACTTGCTTTCCAATTTTACTTGCTAATGTTTAAAAAGTTCTTACAATTTCCATAAATGCAATATTTAAGATAGTATTTCAATTGTAACCTTATTTGTAAGAAGTATTAAACTGCAATGGCTAATTCTCTTATTTCTCTTGGTATAATGCATATAAATTGAACATACAAAAATAGCACTTAAAAAAGTCTTAGCAATAACTTTTGTCATTAATATTTACAACCTGAGAGAAGTCTCTCTTTGTATTTATTTATATTTTAAGAAAAATGAGAGCATTACTTTTTAAATTATCTAAACTCTTTATTGAAATAAAAAGCAACTACAGAATAATGCATAAATCAGAAGAGTACAGCTCTATAAATTTTCCTAAGTGAATACATTTGGTAATCCTCATCCAATAAAAGGAATAGGATATTACCAGAACCTCAGAAGCCCCTGTCATGTCCTCTTTTAGTCACTACCTCCTACTAAGGGTTAACACACTTCTGACTAGTTTGCCTGTGTTTGAACTATGTATTTTTGTGTCTGTTTGGATTATTTTGCTCAACATTATGTTTTTGAGATTCATTCATATTGTTGTGTGTAGGTTTCAACTTTTATTGCTATATAATGTTCTCTTGTGTGAATGCACCACAAATTATTTATTCATTTAATTGTTGGTGGGAATTTAGATAGTTTCTAGTTTGGGGTTATTATGAATAGTGCTGCTCTAAACATTTGAGTACATGATTTGGCTGAATATAACATATATAATGTGTTGGGTATATACCTAGAAGTGGAACGATTGAGTTACAGAGCATACATAATGTTACGATATAATCTATTTTTAAAACTGTCAGGATTCTGCTGATTGCCCTAGAAAGCTAAAATTGAATGTTTTACAAATTTATATTTACTTAATAAAAACATATTGTACTGTATTTCATCTAAGAATATGAATATTCCTGTGGTGGGCAGAATAATGCCCCCCATTCCCAAACATGTTCACATCCTAATCCCTGGAACCTGTGAGAATGTTACCTTACATGGCACAAGAGACTTTGCAGATGTGATTAAGTTGTCTTGAGAAGGGAAGATTATCCTGGATTATCCAGGTGGGGCTAATATGATCACAAGGGTCCTTAGTAGAGGAGGCAGGAAGATCAGGGTCAGAGAAGGAGAGATAATGACAGGGAAGCAGAGATCAGAAAAAGAGAGAGAGAAAGATTTGAATATTCTGCACTACTGGCTTTGAAGGTGGAGCAAGGTGCCATGAGGTAAAGAATGTGGGTGTCCTCTAGAAGCTGGAAAAGGAAAGGAATTGATTCTCCCCATAAGGGTCATCGGTGAAAAATGGATTCTGCCCTAGAGCCTCCAGAAGGAACACAACCTTGCCAACCTTGATTTTGGCCCTGTAAGACCCATTGCAGACTTCTGACATCCAGAACTATAAAATAATAAACTTGTGTTGGGGCTGGCCAACTCGCTTGGAAGAGCATGGTGCTGATAACACCAAGGTCAAGGATTTTTCATACATCAGATCTCTGTGTAGAACAGCCACAATAAATAAATAAATAAGAATGAATGAATAAATAAATGAATGAATGAATAAACAAATGTGCTGTTTTAAGCCACTGAGTTTGTGGTAATCTGTTACAGCAGCCACAAGAAACCAAAACAATAACGAATGTGATCCTTTAAAAATTAGCTCTTTTAAGCTCTACTTAAATGTTTGTTTTTAAATAAAATTCCTACTTCATTTTAGAACATAGTTTCATTTTACACTAAAGATGACTCATCTTTTATATATTGAATTACATTGCATAACAATTGATAAACATAGGTTAATTTCAACTAAGTACTTTTGTTGTTTTTTTTCTTTTGCTTTAAAGAAAGCTTTGTTTAGTACATACATCCTAAGAACGTACTTTAAATGGAGCAAGATCTAAATAAAAGCTTTTCAAATACAAAGCAGCTAAGTTACTAAACTACTAGCACATTTGAAAACAGAACTCTAAAAACTTTTTTTTTTTTACATTTATATAGTTTGTTCTTAACCCTAAAAAAAAGTTCACATTTCAAGTTATAAACTCACCTCAGTAGTGTACATGAAATGGTTTTGAAACAACAGGAACAAACAAGACCACAGACAGGAGGCTCACTGACACTTAACTGGCTATGTCACCAACATTTGTTTTAAGGTAGTTTGGTAGTTGCCATGTTAAGTTACCATTTTTTTTCTTTTTTTGCAAATAATTTACAGGCACATGTAAAATACAGTAAGAACACTGGGTCAGAGTTTCAAAGAGTGAACCTCTGTGACAATCCTTCACTGGAAGGAGAGTACTTCTTTCACACAGTCAAGGCGTTGAGGATCTGACTCAAATTGCATTTTGTTGGTTTAGTCATTCAATAGATTCGAGTTTGCATGCAGCTTGCTAGGTACATCATCAAGAACATTGCACAATTACTTTATGTCATTTAAGAATGATGGAAAGGAATGTTAGGAATGTTTAAAGGCCTTAGCAGGCACTCAATAATTTTATAGGATAGTTAAATAAATATCACACATATAAAAACTCATCCCGTTCCAACATGAGTGAGGGGGGGAGCATTTGGGAATCTCTTAATTTAAAACAAAAAATTATTTGCTAAGGGCATGATCTTATTAATCCACAAGAATACAGCCATCAACAAAAATCCAGTGAATGGAAAGAGTTTATGGATCACTCCCATGACACAGAGACATGACTGCATACTGTCTTCCTATTGCACACCTCACTTCCTTGAGCCTTTACAAAAAAATTCCAAGTTGACGTATTTAATAAAATAGATGACAATATTAATATTTTACTGTATTTTACATTCATTCTGCTAAACAAAAGCCTTTAAACAAGCACAAAACACTGCCACAATACATTTACTTCTTAATAAAACCCTTTTTAATAACATTGAAATAAAATGGTTTCATTTTTCATTAAACTACATACCATGAACTTCTGCAACATAAAAGGACTAAAAACAAGTATTAGAAGTTATTTACAAACTATCTTTTAACTCCTACAGGTCTCTCCTTCACCTCCTCCTGGATTTGCACACCCCAATTCAGTTCACCAGCCAAATGCACAGCAGCGGAGGAAAGACCCATTCAATAAACATGTTTCCAACACCCTTGACCACCATAGGCATTTTTCATACATAAGGCAACTAGAAGCATAACTTTCTGCTGACAAGAGTCTTTGGGGGGTCTTGTCTATAATAACATACATTCTTTGCCCCTACAAACTCTTACTTCAAAAACATATAAACTAAAGCATTAGAAAAGGAACTGAAGTTTTATATTGGACAATTAAATAGCTATGCAAAGATATCTTATGCAAACCTATTAAAACCTTGTGCTTATTCTGCTATTGAAAATACCTCCCCAAACAAAACCAAAACCAAAACAACACAATACAACAAAAAAACCAACAAAAACCCAGGAAGAAGTATAAAAGCCATCAGTTTTTTCTCTATCAGAGTTACTCATTGGTCCTAGACTTGCCAAACACTGAGGTTGGATTGGGGCTTGGGGGAGGAGGGGAGGGTGGGAGGGATATGGTAGGAGGCATGTTTAAAAGTAAAGGCACATGGAGAAAGAGCCCAGTATAATGGTCACAGGTGAGAGCTTTCCAGTGTTTGGACTCAGAAGTGTGACTCTTTGCAATGTTGGCTTAAGGACAGATTGAGTGTTATGTTTTTTTAAAAATAGAACCATCATGTATAACACATGGTAACACCATCAACCCTTAATGCCAGCAGAAGTACAGAGGTTTTACTCATTTTAAAATTGCACTTTCCAGTATAACCTGTAAAATAATGTTTTACGTAGTATTTTAGAGCACTATTGTTTGTATCTTTAAATATTGAATATACTTTTCAAAATAGTTCCCTAGCTGCTCAAGTGTGCTTTTTAAAGATATATAGTTGATATATTATTGAAGGTACTACAAAATAGAAATCTCTGGAGTGCAGAAGTTAAGAAAATAACCTTCATACTGAAAATATATCCTTAAAAAAAAAAAACCTCTATACAAATGTAGTACAGTATACAAATTTTTAAAAGATGGTATCAAGGCACGAAACATTGCAAGTCTCTTAGAAATCTATGAACACAGGCCTGCTAAGGTGAAAATAGTCTTAAAAATCTAGTGAAAACTTCATGTATATAAAATATGTCCGCATGATAGTTAATAACTATTCTTCACTTTCAGGTTTCATGCGTGTGCTAATCCAACACGTTCTTTCTTCATAAATAAAGCGTTCCTTCAGTGGTGTTTTTGTGGTTTGTCTCAGCTCTTGCCCTCAGGAAGTCTGGTAGACGTCGGGAATGGGGACCTGGATAGCAGCAGCCGGGAAGGCCTGAGGTATGTAGCCTGCGTACCCTCCGTACACGGCGGCGGCCGCTGCGGCGTTCTTCTGCAGTGTGGCGATCGTGGCTGTGGCCGGAGCAGCAAACGGCACGTAACTGGCCCCGTAGATCGCGGCAGCGGGGATTCTCTGAACGTTTGGAGCCACCGTGTACACCGGAGTTATTGGGCGGCCCTGGAAAGGTGGTGGCGTGGACACGGCAGGAATGACAGCAGTGGCGGCAGCGGCGGCGGCGGCGGGGGCGGCAGCAGCTGCAGCGGCACTGGCTGGGTCTGGATGCACAGCAATAGGGCTGATCATGTGCTCCATTGTGTGGATTTTGCCATCTTCAATCATTTTAGGGGCTGGGGCTGCCTGAAACATGGAATACTGGGGTCCAATGGCAGGGATGGCCACTGTACCAGGTTTAATGGCAACTGGATTAACGGCAGAGACTTCCAATTTCGGCACAAGTTCATATCCTTTCTCTTGCTGCTTTCCTTTCCCTTCGTGATATCGGCTACATGTACCACGGCCAGCAGAATATCCCCCGAGGTAGGAACCCCTGTGCCCTGGGGCTCTGTTGCCAGCTGCACCTCGCCCTCGGCCTCTTGTGCTGCCTGCTTTCACGAAGTAGTCCCTGCTTGGCCCGATGAGCGCGTTGTAGGGGTAGCCGTAGGAGGCCAGCGTGCAGGGGTCGCACGAGTCCACGTAGCTGGGCTGTGGCGCCGCCGCCGCCGCCGTGCCGCCGCCCTTGGCCGCCTTCTGGGAGCGGGAGCACTGCTCCTTGTCCACGGGCTTGGCGAGCGTGACCTCGAGGCGCGAGCCCTCCAGCTCGGTGCCGTTGAGGTTGTTCATGGCGTGCACGGCGTCCGCGCGGCTGCTGAAGTGCACGAAGGCGAAGGCGTAGTCGCCGATCTACTTGACGTGCTCCACGCAGCCGGGGTTGAACTGGCCGAAGCTCTTCTTGATGGTGTCCTCAGTGGTCTGGATCATGAGGTTGCGCACGTACAGGATCTTCACGGTCTCCATCACGTCCTCGTCCACGTCGATCTCGGGCTCGGCCCAGTCCACGGCGATCTGGTGGCCCCGCAGCTGGATGCGGCCGGGCATGAGCTTGCGGCGCGCCATGGCGGCAGCGCGGTGGCTCTCGTACTGGACGAAGGCGAAGCCGCGGTCCTTGCCGTCGAAGTCCATCATAGGCGCAGCTCGTAGATGCGGCCCACCGTCTGGAACACGGGCACCAGCTCGTCCTGGTACACGTCGCGCGGGATCTTGCCCACGAAGACCTCGCAGCCGCGCTGCGGGTGCGCGCCCTCCCAGCCTGGCGGCACTTGCGCTGCCCGTTCTCCTGCACCATGTGTAGCCCGTGCGCTCCAGCAGCGCCAGCAGCGCCGCCTCGTTGGGCGCGCCCGCCACGCCCTCGGGCACCTTGGCCGAGCAGGCGGCGGCCGGGTCGCTGCTCACGGCTGTGCTGGAATCCTCTGCGGTCATAAGGTCAACGGCATCCAGGGCGGGCGGAAACCAAAAACCACCAATTTGATTTGTCTGGTCCTTTATATAATGTAGAACAAGACTATACAGGCAAATTCGGGCAGCTTGCTTGGGATTTCTCCGTTCAATTTTCGGAGTGCCTTTCGAGGCAAATCCGGAGGCACAGCATGGCTTGGAGGAGCGCTGGAAGGGACGTCACGCGGACGGAGCCCTGACCTCGGCCGGGGCCTTCACAGCAGGGCCTGGGGCCTGGGTGCCGCTGGTTCAGAAGTGGCTCATGTTAATGCGCGCTGACCTAGAGTTACAGCTGGTTTCTGTTTATACAAGAGTTAAGGAGCCTCCCGCATTTCAGGAGAGCGCTAAACCTGTTTGCAGGCGCGTAATCCCAACTAAGTACTTTTGTAAGCTACTCTTTAAATATCATATTTATTTTAGTGATACCATCTTTATTGTTTAGCTTTTTTTCTTCCACAGCTTTATTTTCCCATTTCTTCATGTTCCTTTAGTTTGTTTGGCACCTGTCATTTCTTAAGCTCTCTGTAGTTCAGTTTATATTCCAAGACCACCCGTTTTTCCTTGAGAGTGGCAAAAGTTTGAAGAGTGGGTTTTTGTGCTTAAATTCAGGAAACCAGTAATTCTTGGGCCTCCTTCACTTGCATTTCTAAAATATGGTTTAGTAAATGAATTAGGGGGCATAGAACACACAGAGAATCTTAGCTCATAAAAATCACTATTTCATTAACCTCCTTGATCTCTATTTTAATTCAACTTGTTTTTGATCTAAATTTAGACAAGATCAATTTGATCAGCCAAGTAGAGGAAAAGTTCAAGAATAAATACACACAGAACCTACTAATGTTCTTTGCACTTCATCTTTGCCTGACTGACAACATGTACTTCCGTAAATTGGAGAATGGTCACAGCCCCCAAAGATAAATCCTTAACCCCAGAGCAACAGTATGGTAGCATCTGGGTGGGGATTATCTGATTTCAGAGTTTTGTGTTGAAATCAATCTCAGTGAAACCAGATCCTCTTTAGGGACTCTGAGGCAATGCATAAATTGTAACAAAGACTCAATTAGCAGGATTTTTAAAAATTATAAATATTGTATTCTTTTTGTACTGAGTAGACAGGCAATATTTAATATTTGTCTAAAAGTAGAAAGTGTGCTAATACTTTGGCCATTACAATATTGTCAGTTCTAGATATGACCTATCAGTTGTATTGATGAGTCATATAATTGGAAAACGCTATATAAAAGAGATAAATTAGAGAGTGATTGTGTGTGTGTGTATTTATATATATCTTTATTTTGCAAAAGGATTCATAGAAAGTAACTGATCTATTGAACATGTGATTCTTACATAATTGGTGAATAGTATTTTTAAATCCCCTTTTCTGTTTCTCCCCCCTCCTGGGTTTGCAATCTTGTCTCTCATTATGAGCTGGTCAGAGATGGATTGTGTGATTCAGTGTTATTCACCCGTTCAGAGCTGCTGGCCCTGAGATGGCTTGTCACAGATGCTCTTTGTTGAACTAGTAGTCTTGGTCAGAAGAACAGGAGAGGACAGTGTATCAGGGTTAATTACTGGAGAGAAAATGTGTGAATTCAGGGGAATGTAAATAGGTTACCAGGGCTAAGGGAGAAACAGACAAAATCAGGAGGAGAAACTCTAGAATGTTTACTTTCTTTGAATCATAGAGATAAGATATGCCAAGTACCCAAGTAGGTTAAGGTTTCAGTAAAGGCTGAATTTAAAATATTGCATTCCTAGTTGCCTTTGCAGAGGACCCTTCCCCACATTAACGACATTAAAATGAAAAAAATATATATATATGCAAATGAAGTAAATAGTAATTATAAGCAGAGCCACACATGGTTAGCTTGCTTCATCTTGGGAGCAAGTCTTGGTAGAGTGCTTAGTTGGGGAGAAGTTGGTGCTGATTTGTTTGTATTTTTATAACCAACTGACTTGGGCTGAATGTCCCCCCAGAACTTAGTCCCCACTGTGACAGTGTAGAGAGGCTGGGAAGTCCTATTATGGTAATTAAAAGGTGGGGCCTTGAAGTGGTGATTAGATTGTAGGGCAGTGCTGTACTGAATGGATTAATAATGGTGGTCAGGGGTGTGGTTCTGGGGGCTTTAAGAGAAAAGTCTGTCTCTCTCGGCTCTCTCTGCTTCCATCATCTTGCAATGTGAGACCCCTGGATCACTGTCACCACCAGCAAGGCCTTCACCAAATGTGTTTACTGGCCTTTGGATTTCTCAGCCTCCAAAACTGTAAACAATAAATATCATTTTCTTATAAATTACCCAGTTTCGGGTATGTTGTTATAAGCAATAGAAACAGACTAACACACCAACTACTAAGATTTTCCCATCTTTAATAAACTATGACTTTTTTTAGGACACATTTGCCATTATAACCTAAGCTCTTCTGTCATTTTGAACAGTGGACTTCCATGTGGCAACTTGAGAATATGGAAAATGCTAACTTTGTGGCAGTTAGAAAACAGGGAAAAAAGCATTTATACTTGATAACCTTCTTTTAACCTTTTAACTGAGGTATTGTTTACATACTATAAAATGAATGAATATTAAGAGAAAAGCTCAGTAACCTTTTACATATGTATATACCCAAGTAACCACCACTTAGATCCAGACCAGAACATTTCCAGCACTCTAGAAGTTGCCCTTATTCTTCCTCCCAGTTAATACTCTTTCCGTAGAGAATCTCTATTAGTACCTATCACCATAGATTGGATTTTCCTATTCAGTTTTTTGTGAATGTACAGAATGTATTCTTCTGTGCCTGCCTTCTTTTGTTCGATATTACGTCTATGAGATTTATCCATGTTGTTGCATTTAGCTGCAGTTTATTCTTAATATTGCTGACTAGTATTCTATTATATGAATATAACTATATTTATATAGCTTCCTGTTGATGGACATTTGGGTTGTTTCCAGGTTTTGGCTCTTGTGTGTAAAGCTGCTATGAACATTCTTGTACATGTCTTTTGGTAAACATGTACACTCATTTCTCTTGGATAGACAGCTACAAGTGGAATTTTTATATTGCAGGGTATTGTGAATACTATACTTTACAATATACTGCCAACAAATTTTCCCAAGTGTTTGTGCCAAGTTACATTCCCACTAAAAATGTATGAAAGTTGTAGTTGTTCTAGATCTTTGTCAACACTTGGTATTATGAATCCTTTTATTTAATTTATTTTTTTTAAATAAAAATGAAATTTATTTAGTTTTCTTGAAATATAAGTAACAAAATAATTGGTAAAAACCAAACCCAAACAAAAACTCCTGACATGTTATATGATCAATCCTCCGCCACCGCCGCGGCCCTCCCCGGCTTTCCCGCCGCCTCTCCCTCAGCGACCCGGCGCTTTTCCGGGGGCCTCCGCCCCCTTCCTCCAGCCTCCGCTGGCTCTGCAGCCTCGGGCCCCAGCGGATGCCACCCGCGGCAGCGGCGGCGGCGGCGGCGCCTTCTCTCCGTTGGCGCCTTCTCTCCGGTGCCGCCGCCGCCGCCTCCGTCCCCGCTCCAGTGCCGTCCCTTCCCGGGGAACGACGCCGGGGAGCGCCCGCGGCTGCCGCTTCCCGGCCCAGGACCGCCCCGGAGCCCGCGCTGGCCTGAGGCGCCGGCGCCATCCGATGTGCTCGGGGACGCGGCCCTGCAGCGCCTGCGTGACCGGCAGTGGCTGGAGGCGGCGTTCGGGACCCCGCGGCGGTCGGGCTGCCCGGTGCCCCAACGCACGCCCGCTGGGCCCAGCCTAGGCGGACTGCGCGCGCTGCGGCGCGGCCTGAGCCAGGCTCTGCTCGTGCATGCCCGGGCCTCACCGCCTGCCCGGGCCTCACCGCCTGCCCCGGCCTCACCGCCAGCCCCGGCCTCACCGCCTGCCCGGGCCTCACCGCATGCCCAGGCCGCGCCGCTGCGCACCGACCTCAGGCAGCCTATGTGGGCGAGGCGCGCCGGAGGCTGGGGAGGGTCCGGCGCCGCCGGCTGCGGCTTCGCGAGAGGGCCCGGGAACGCGAGGCCGACGGGGAGGCCGAGGCCGCGCGGGCAGCGGAGCGCGAGCAGGAGACTGACCGCTGGAAGGTCAAGTGCGTGCGGGAGCTGGAGGAGAAGGAGCGGGAGCAGGAGCTCAGAGCCGCCGCTAATGGTGTATTGTCTGGAGTGAGGAAAAAACAAGCAGACACCAAAAGAATGGTGGATATTCTGTGGGCTTTGGAGAAGTTGAGGAAACTGAGGAAAGAGGCTGCGGCAAGAAAGGGTTTGTCCTCCAGCATCAGCAGATGAGACTTTCGAGCATCATCTTCAGCCGCTGAGGAAACTCATTAAAAAACGCCCTGAACGCTGTGAAGCTGAAGAGAGAGCCCGCAGAGTTGTGTGGGAAGGAGAACAGGAAGAAGAGAGGAAAAGAGAATTGGAAAAAAACACAGAAAAGAGAAAGAGAAAACATTATCTCAGAAACGTGGAATTGAGTCCAAGTTATTCCGGGATCCAGACGAGTTTCCGCTCGCTCCCCTGTTGCAGCCTTTGGCAATATGACCTACAAGCTGAGCTCCCCCTGCCAGCTCTCATCCAGGTAAGGCATGACTGGGATCAGTACCTGGTGCCATCTGATCGTCCCAAAGGCAGCTCCGTTCCCCAAGGATGGGTTCCCCCCCCCCCCCCCCCCGCTCCCAACCAGCGACATCTGGGCTACCGCCATTGAGCTGCATTAGTAAAGATGCTCCAGGATCTATTTCGAGCTCTCAATGTTAGTGACGCTGCCATCTTGTGCTGAGGACTAAATTGCAACTTCTAAACTTCGTGTGGCATTGCCAGACCCTGCAGTTACACTTTCCTTCTGTGCTCTGTCCTGGCTAGAGGGGCCTCTTGAATCAGGAGATTAATATTGTTCTTCAAGAAAGGATCTAGGTGAACTGAGGTTATTACCACAGGCAGTGGCCTTGGTTCACCAAATCTGCCTCTGTTTTGAGGGGCTTGGTCCAGAGTGATTTGTTAATTGACTCCAACTTTATCAATCTTTTTATAATTTTATTTCCATGGTAGGTGTATTAGAAACTTCTTGGGTTTTAATTTGCATTTCCCCCATGACTAATAATGTTGAGTACTTCTTCATGTGCTTATTAGCCATATGAATATCTACTTTTTCAAGTTCCTGTTCAAGTTTATTTTGTTTTGTTGGGTTGTTTATTGATTAGTAGGAGATTTTTAAACCTTTTTGATATGACTCATTTGTCAGATATAGATATATATGTCAGATACAGATGTATACATATATATGTAGCCATATACAATTTATGTATATATCAGATATAAATAAGTCACACATAGCTATGTCAGATATCTGTAGGTCTCCAATCTGTACCTTGACTCTTTATCCTCTTAATCATATCTTTTAATGAAAATAAATTCTTGATTTTAAAAAGATACATATCTTCTTTTTTTCTGTGACCAGTGCCTTTTGTATTTTCTTTAGAAATCATTGTGTATACCAGATCAATAAAGATATTCAATGATGTTTTCTTTTTTTTTGTTTGTTTTGTTTGGCAACTGGTCAGGCCAGGGTTCCAAATCCTTGACCTTGGTGTTAAAACACTGCATTTTAACCAACTAAGCTAACAGGTCAGCCCACAATGGTATTTACTAGTAGAAGATTTATTGTTTTATCTTCCAGATTTAAGAATATAACCATCTCAAATTATTTTTATGTATGGTGTGAAGTAGTGGGAAAGTTCATATTCTTCCACGTGGATATCTAATTATTAAAGCACCATTTATTGGAAAGAGTTTTCTTTTTGGCATCTTTGTCTTAAATCAAGTGACTATGTATACATGTAAGCCTCTTTCTGAGCTATTTTGGTCTCTTTGTCTAACTTTGAGGCAATACCACAATGTCTTCATAATTGTAACTTTATAATAACTATAACTGTATTGCAAATCTTGAAATATGGGGCTATAAGTTTGCTAAATTTGTACCTTGTTTTAAAAGATTGTTTTCACTCTTACTATTCTAGGTCCTTTGAATTTCCACTATTTTTAGAAACAGCTTTCTAGTTTCCAAAAAATGTAATCCTTTCTGGAATCTGATTGAGAATTTATTGAATCTATATATCTATTTTGAGTCAATTGACGTTTTAACAATATTGCATCTCCCAATCAATAAACATAATATATTTCTCCATTTATTTAGGTCTTTTAAAATTTCTCTTCATCATATTTTGTAGTTTTTAGTGTAAAGTTCCTTAATATCTTTTGTTAGATTTAGCCTTTAGCATTGATGTTTTTGTTGCTTGTGAATGACATTTCAAAAAAATCTCATTATCCAGTCTTTGTTTCTAATATCCAGAAATACATTTGATATTTGTGTATTAATCTTGTGTCCAGAAACCTTACTAACTTCACCTGTTAATTCTCATAGATGGTTTGTAGATTGCTTTGAACTTTAAAAATTTGTCATCATTTGTGAATACTGACAGCTTTACTTCTTTCTTTCCAATCTCTGAACTTTTTATTTTATTTCATTTTCTTGTGCCATCACATGGTTAGGATCCCAGATAGAATGTTCAGTAGAAGTGGTGATCTCGTAATTAGCTTTAAAAGTTTTCCTTATTTCTAAATGAAATAAGACAGTCAGCTTCTTTATTCTTTTTAAAGGTCTTCTTACTTTAGTCTTTTGAGGTAAAGTTTGTCTCATGGTTTCTCCTCGATGGCTGTGTCTTTCATTCCCTCACCCCCTACCACACTTTTCTTTACTTGTCATATTGGCTTGGACTTCAGGAATTGAAGTCTTCTTTATTGGGATGTTGCTGCATTGGCCGGATTCTACTTCATGGGGCTGTGAGAGTTGAGAAAATGAGGCACACCTCCCTTATCCTTAGGTGTGTTCTTCTCTTCTCTCCAAAATACCACCATGTGAAGTTGTATGTATTAGGACAATGATCTTTAATTACTTCTGCTTGTCTCATAGAAATTTTTTGAAAAATGATATATACCACCTCACAAATTTTTATGTTGACACCTAAACTTTTTCGTCATAAATTGAAATATTCATAAAGATATTATCTGGCATACTGTAACTAATAACATGTTAAAACAAAACTATTTACCTCACTCATAAATGTATCAATTGGAATATAAATATATGATAATTCGATCCCTACTTTCATCTAATTAACAAATATATAAACAAGGTTTTCTTTCACATTTAGAAATTTAACTTCTTTCCTTTTTCTTCTTAAATTTGTATTTACATTTTTATCGTAATGTAATGTATTTTTATGCTTTAAAGTATTTTATTGAACACCCTATTTCTCTGCCACAAAAATATGTGTAAATTGATATTTTAAATCTCTAATATTTATTTGATACTGAAATTTTATTTTAACTTCTGCACACATTAGACATGGTGTGAAATTTTTTCTGGACTGAATTATAATTGTCATAAAATTACTAAAACAATATATTACAAATACTTTTGAGTGGTGATATTTAAAATGGTAGTAGTTTTAATACTTATTTTATTTACTTGAATTTTTGATAAATAATTATGTTATTAAATATAATGAGTAAATTGAAATACAACTCTTAACGAGATTAAAAAGGCTTTAGAGTAGTGTATGTCTCTGTAGATAATGCATATATTATCATTTTTTTTTAATGCATATATTATCTTGATTCAGTCATTTCACAATGTATATTATTTCAAAACATGATGTTGTACACCATAAATATATACAACTTTTATTTGTCAGTAAACAAAGAACTGGAAGCTACCTATGTGCAAGATGGTTTTTTCTAGCTATTAGAGTCACTTTCTCTATTTTTGGAACATACACTAAAAAGGCCTTACTGTGACTTAGATGCATATTAATTGTACTAGTTAACCTTTCACTTAGAGGCACATTGTTTATTTTTATAAACTAAGAAAAGTAGAAATATGTTTAATTTCATTACACTTTTGCTTTTAAATTTTTTTAATATAAAATGTAGCTTATTACATATTTTTATCAAAACATCACAGCTGCATATTTAGCTCAGTTCATTAAAAGAAAATGCTTTTCATATAGCCTAACTGGCAAAGAACTTATTGTCAAATATGTCAGAAACCCAGCTAATAAAAAATGATCAGAAAGTACTTGACAAATTCACAATAACTATAAAAAAGATAAATGCAAATGTGGTAAGGCTCGTCTTTCGGATATGTACATGAAATATTTGTCCACAAATTATGCAGTTGTTTCTAGCTCAATAATAGGCCACTTGATTTAAAATCTGCCTTCTAATTCTGTTATTAGGCCTTGCCTCATAACTTCATGCATACGTTATTTATGAGTTTATATATACCTTCTTATTTGAAGAGGCATGCAACATGTTTGTGTTAAAAATCATAGAGAAAAATAAATGGGTTGTGTAGTAATCAATGGCTTTATTTACAACATCACAGAATAGGAATTAGCTGCACCTATCTGGTAGTTTTCTTTAGTAAACACAGTGAGAACACAGTATAATTACTATGTACAGTGCACACACTAATTTTATATGTTCCTGATTCACGACTCAATCCAAGAGGGAAGTGAAGGGAGGCCCCAGGAAGTAGCTGAGTTGCAGGCAGAAAGAGCAGTCAGTTCACAGTGCTGCAGGAAGCCTATCAAGTCGTGTGCAGACTGTCAGGCTGAATCATGGGTCCAAAAGCCTCCTTCCCATTCCAGCCAAGCCCAGCTGTCCTGATTGGCAGTCTCAAGAAGATGGGAAGAAACTCCTGGATTTGTGTACAGTGAATGAAGAAAAGCAGGTAAAACAGTCCTTTTTACAAAGGAAGCAAATAAATTTCCACCAAACTAAGAAGACCTTGGTCAGTTCCATGGAGTTGCCATTTTGCTTCTCCCTTTCCAGAGATCACCAGATGATTGCCCAAGTCTTGGATCTGTGACATCAGAAACAATAGTAGAGAGATAAGATGATACCCATACTTTTGAAGCCAAAGAGAACTTTTAGTCTTTTTTTACTTTTACCTTTTCCTTATTTACAATAGTAAGAAAAGGGAGGGGTTATCAAATACTCATATTTTGGAGTTTTATGTCTCTGTTCATCATTCAAAGGAACTTCTGCTGTGGAGTTATACCTTTTCACCTGGTATTTGACTGAGTTCTATTTGTTGGCTTATTGTATTCACCTCCCCCCAACCCCCCCAAGAATTGATCATATTTGCCTATTTCTTTGTATTTTAGGAAAGCAGAACTTGGCACACAGAAATTTGTTTTGATCATTCTCTATTTACATTAGAATTAGGGTTGCTTACAGGGGATGCTGATTTTGCTGAACTATAAGCACCACATTAGATACTCTTCTATGTTTCCATCCAGGACATTCTAATGACATTGCTCATTGGATGTGATTATTCATTCTTCTGAGAGTGTTAAACGGGTGTGAGCAGAGCTGTGTAGTATCTGGTGGGTGGGGTTAGGAAATTCTTTCCCATGCAGTGCCACAGGGTTATACAAACACTGCACTGTTGCTTAAAGCCCAAGTGAGACTCCTCAAAGAATCCCTGAAGAAAATTTGACTCCTGTGGTTACAGTCTGTTGGTGACACTCTGCTTCAAATATTCTTTGATCTTAACTCCAAGGACTATTTTAAATTTTCCAATGTCTGGCAGATTGAGGAACGAATATAAGGGAGAACTAGCAGAAGCTGGTCAGAGGTAAGAGAATTTATTCCACGATTCCACAAGTCACCTGAAAAAGAGGGAAGGAAATCTTGTGCTGTATTATTTTTGAGAATTTTACTATCTTTTTTATTAAAAATTTAATAGTAAAAGAAACAAATCTCGTCATTTACTACTTGAATTTTGTGATACTTGAATATGTTCAGATTTGGTAATAAAGATACCAACATTTATCTGAGCCTTTTTGCTACAAACTAGAAGAAGGCTGGCTGGTTAGCTTAGTTGGTTAGAGTGCGGTATTATATAACACCAAGGTCAAAAGTTCAGGTCCCACACCAGCCAGCCACCAAAAAGCGAAAACATACAAACTGGAAGACAACATTGTTATTGTAATTGGCTCTTAAATCAACACAGAATGCTAAATTTATAACCTATGAGGTGTGAAAGCAACCTAAGTTAATTGTATGGAACTCAAAACCTTGGTATAATTTGATGAGGTTCACAGCCCATATGAGTCTAGTTATGTTATACTGAACACAAAACATTATTAATGCTATTATTTAAAAAATACCATTTTAGAGTTTATAATAGTGTTTGTCTTTCCAGACTCCAAAGGGAAAGGAGCTGTCAAGGTAGTCACTTCTGGATATCAGTAACTTCTGTCTAAGGCACATTTCTATATGGATACAATGTATGAGTGGTAGGGTGCTTGGGAGCCAGGAGGTACCTTTATGGTTATCACAGTACATTGGGAAACAGGGCAGTTGGCTCTCTAAAGTCCCTGAACTTGGATTTCTCTACACCATTGATATATGAGGATGTTTAAATCAGGGACTCTTTGCGTATGGCTTGAGAAAGGAAGACCTTATTAGGCAGCTAAAAAGTTGCTTTTAGTCCATTTTACGTGATACTATAGAAGAACTAGGCAATCATGACAGTCAAATGTCCATCAAAATTAGCTAAAAATTCAGAATTAAATATTTAAAAATATTTTAAAATGCATTCAGGACCAGGAAATCAAGGAAGAAATATTTGGGGATGAGGGATAAGGGGCAAGTAAAAGTAGCCATAAGAGCCACCTTTCATCTTGAGGGTATTTGTTAAGCTGGATGAACTTGGGCATCTGTTGTCATGGTCTTATAGGGCTTGAGACCCTTCCTGATGTGGGAAATCCAATAGGATACACCTCTTAAACTGACACCCCAAAAAGATTCAAGGAAATTTGTTTGTCTCAAACACTAGAACAGAGTTAAGGGGAAAAAATTTTCCTGGAGGATTCATAGCTACAAGCCAGATCTCACAAGCGTGATCTGAAAAATTTCAAGCTGAGAATATAGTACAAAACGGTCCTGAAACTAATGCCTCTGGCATCTACCAGCATCTGCCAGCACTAAATGCATATCCTGAAACTGCTAGTGCCTCCAGCATCTACCAACATCTACCAGCAGTCAATGCATATCCTCTCTAGAGAACTTATCTTCATTTCAGATCATAATAATATTTCCTATATACAGCTCCAAGGATCAGATAATATGAAAAGAAATCATCACATGTAGAAAACAAACAAACAAACAAACAAACAAACAAAAAAAAAACCCAAAACAAGGGACCATCAATAAAAGCCAGCAGGGAAAAAAATCAGTTTTTTTTTCTATCAGACCCACAAATTCTTTAGCTATTGAAATTTTTCTGAAATAGGATTTAAAATATGTTTGTCAAATATATTTTAAGAAAGTAAGGAAAAGCTTAAAATATGAGTTAAGAGAAAGCAGGTTTTATTTATTTATTTATTTTTTTTTGTCTTTTTTCGTGAGTGGCACTCAGCCAGTGAGTGCACCGGCCATTCCTATATAGGATCCGAACCTGCGGCGGGAGCGTCGCTGCGCTCCCAGCGCCGCACTCTCCCGAGTGCGCCACGGGCTCGGCCCGAGAAAGCAGGTTTTAAAAATAACCAAACAGAACTTTAGAAATAAAGATAATATAAATTAAAAACTAAATAGACAATTTTAACACAAGATGAGAAAAAGCTGGAGAAAGAATTAGTGAGAAGGAAGCTATTTGTGAAATTATTCAGAATTCAGCCCAGAGAGATAAAAAGAGATGTTAAAAAACATAGAGGGTAAGATGAGAATGTGTGTCTAATCAGAGTTCTAGAAAGAAAAGAAAGAATGGAGTTCAGAATTACCAGAACTGATGAAGTCACCAATTCAGACTCAGGAAAATCAAAGAAAACAATAAAGATGGATTTAAAATAATCTATACCTAGGTACTTCATAGTAAAACTATAGAAAACTAAAGACAAAAGAAAAATCTTAAATATATCCAGAGAGAAAAGGCAGATTACCTTTCAAGATTACTTTCAAAATTCAAATTGTAACTAGGGAACCTAGAAGACAGTGTAATGATGTTGACAATATATGGAAAGAAATAATTGTAAACTTAGAATTCTTCATCAGTGAAAATATTTTTCAAGAATGAGGGTGAAACAAATACATTCCCACTCAAACAAAAAAAGAGTGAATATGCCAGCACCTCCAGCATATATTTTAGGTGGAAGAAAAGTGGTCCTAGATGGCAGATCTAAGATGAAAATAAGAAAGAAGAGCAAAATAAGTTTTGGGTAAAGTTAAAAAATAACTTCTGGGTAAATCTAAACAAACATTGAATAAAACAACATGTATAATGTGCTGTAGTTTTAAAGGGGGTTTTAAAGGTCCTTCTGTCATTTGGGAGATGGAGGATGAAGGTGGATGAACTCTGTATTTAATCAATTAAAATTTGCCTGTTAAAATTTCTAGGATGACTACTATTTTATTTATTTATTTATTTATTTTTTTAGAATAACAAAAAAATATTTTACTAAAACATAGATTTACAGAAGTTTCCAGACAAGCCATACAAAATGGTCACAAGCTTTTTTGAAGGGGGGAATCTACACTTGACAGCAAAGTCACAATGTTATTAGTGAGGGCTGTGATGTTTGTTTAATATTCCCATTTTGGTTTAAACAATCAAGCTTGTCCACCTACAGCATCTAAATAAAGTTAGACTTGGCTAGAGAGCATATTCTAAAGAACTGGTTAGCTGCTTTTAACCAATGCAATTAGATCACCATAAAAAAGGGGGAAAGGAAATATAAAATTAAAATAAAACTACCTCCCCCCTCAAAACAATAAAATAAAATAAAAACACCCACACCCCTGCAGCTAACCTTGACAACTACCTTCATTCACAGTGCTTTATACTTAAACTATGATGGGGGAAATGAATAAAAGTAGAGAGTGGCAACTGCTTTTAAACGTTTTCACAACAATCCAGATGATACTTCTAGCCTCTGCTCATGCTTTACAATAGTGAATCAGGACAAGACATAGATTTGCTAATGTGCATTTAATCACCAAAGGACTGAAGATGTCTGGGCTTTTATTCTGTAACGTTTCTAAGACTGTGTCCATTAAATGCAAACAAAAAAGGAAGAAGTCTTGGCAGAACAGGAGAAGTGATGCACACTTGATCAGATCGATTTAAATATTATTCATGGCATATAGCCTAGTCCATGCTCTAGCTGTTTCTATGGCTTGGGCTTCGTTGGTCTTCCACTGCTCCGCTACATCATTTGCTAATGGATCATCTGGATTGGGAGCACTTAACAAAGCCTGGATCGATAGCAGAACTGTGCGGATCTGCAGTGCTGGGGACCATTTATCTTTCAAAATATCTAAACATATTCTTCCCAACTTGTCTACATTAGGATGATAAATTTTGGTCATGAAACATACTTTAGGGGCTGCCATAGGGTATTCTTCTGGAAGGAATAGTTCAAGTTTAAAAGTCCCTCCCTCAAAGGGTGAATCCTGGGGGCCAACAATGACCACATGGAAATAACGGGTGTTGCTCTCATCTGGTTCTGCCTTAATGCCAGGAACTGGTTCTGCCAGCAAATGCTGGGTTTCTTTGATGATCCTGCGGGGCAGCCCAGCCATCTTGTCAGATCCCGAGTTCAGCCTCTAGTCGTGTCTCCGGCTCCGCTCGCCTCACGCACGAGTCTAACTACTATTTAATAGAATAAAAACAGAGTATACAACCTCCAAACTAAAGGTGGGCAGGGGGTGGGGAGGCAGAAATGGAAGTATAAAATAAAGTCAATCCTAAAGAAGGCAAAGGAGAAAGGAAAAAATCAGGAGAAACAAATGGGAGGCACAAAATTAGACAGCAGGAATAAATTCAAAGTTATCAGCAATTTTAATACCTGCAAATGGCCTAATAGCTTGACATAAAAGCCAAAGATGATCAGGCTTTATTAAAAATCAAAATTAAAGTTTGTTAGATAAATCCAAAGTGATTTAGAAAATTTGAATGTAAAAAGATGAAGAGATATACTAATACGAGGCAAATACTATTCAGAAGAAAACTGTAATCTAAGGTGAAAGCATTACTAGAAAGCATTAGAGGTAAAGAAAGTAACGGCATAATGAGAAATGGTCAAATTTACCAGGTAGATTTAAAAACTATAAACTGGTATGTATATTATAACACAGCCCCACACTATACAAAGCAAAAATTGAAAGAGCTATATATAAGTTTAAACAGACAAATCCACCAGCATATTAGAATATTTTAAGTCACCTCTCTCATTAATTGAACTGTTTAGCCAATGTAAATTCAGGAGTAGAAGATGTCAACAACACAATCATTATACTGATCAAGGTCATGTTTTTAGAATACTACAGTTCCAAGAACTGCAGAATTATATTCTTTACAAACCTATGCAAAATATTTAAAATAAATCTAAAATCTGCAGTTTAAAAGATTAGTAGCCTTTAGAACATGTTCTTTGACAATATAGACCATGTTCTTTGACTACTTCAGTCCAGAAAAATGTTAATATCAATTGTCAAGTAGGAAGTTTATTCTGAAATATGATCTTGGGAAGATCTAATACCAATTGGAAGGTTTTACCTTTGTACGCTTCTCTATCAGTCATATGGGAAGTTCTGTATGAAATGAGTGTTACTAAAATTATACCACGGGCTTCAATAAGCATATTACCAATATAAGTGTATACTGAATTCTTTTTCCAGTAATTTTTAACAAATCATGCATACAAATCATGTCCGCCTGTGTTCCTATCCCTTTTACCTCAGTGATATCAGAATAGACAAATCTCTTCACTATGGTCAGCCTAAAAGCTGGCTTAAAAATTTTTGCTTTGGAGTGTGCATGAATTTCCCCTCCATATACTTAGTGTAAGTTGAATAAATAACAATTTTATATTATGCAGGGGTATGACTGTTACTTTAATAAATCCCAGCAATGGATGGGGAAAACAACTGTATTACTGTTTCCTCACCCCAAACTGAAAACTCCTGATGCAGGCACCCCAGGAAGGGTTCCTTTCTTTAGAGAAGAATTAATTATAGTGAGAGGAGAAGTTTGAGAAATTCAGTAATACTTGGAGAAAAGTGGTTTTTAGTTTACGGAAGTTTTTTCAAGGCTTTGGATTTGGTAACTTCTTAAGCAGAAACAGCTTTACTTGGGGGGGGAAAGCATGTGGGGTAGTTTGCCTAATTGTGAAACTGAAATTCACAGAATAATTTCTCAAAAGATAACACAAATAAGTAGCACTTCTTTACTTGAGCATCACACTGCTCATGCAATATACAAGTAATAATTACCATTTTACAAATGTAGGAGCCGAGAAACTGCAGTGTCTCACCCCAAGTCAAGCTATGGCATGTTATGCTAAAATACAATTTTTGTTTCTTTGTTTCCCAGTTATGTCCTAATTTTCGACTAATATATCCATGGCTTATGCAACATATCTCATTTTATTGATCAAGTAACACCCAACTTTGGCAAGAAAGTTTAAGTTCCTTGTAATTGAGTTTAATTTTAGGTTCTCTGGCTCTAAATTCTTTATTTAATCCTCAAGACTCCTTGTCTGACTTTTACGTCTCATGACTCACTACATTCATACCACATTTGACTTCCTCTCATCATCTTACCTTCTGCATGAATAAAGTCTGAAGCAAAGCCCATTTGGATAAGAAACACTGTGGCTATGTGTCTACGGTGACAATGTTAGTTGGGAGAAGGCCTTCCCCAGAAAAATCTCTGTGTAACAGCCCAACTCTGGATAATCTTTCGAATGTCCATCATAGGACTGTTTTTTACATCTCTTCTCAGTAGATCCTAAACATGAGGCAGCTGGGAAGGGGGGAGGCAGTATGAAGTATAATAATCAGCATCAGAGAGCTCTGGTCTGAATCCGAGTTTTGCCATTACTCACTGGTTTAGCCTGGCCTCAGTTTCTTCATCTGTAAAATGCTGATCACATAGCTATTGCCAAGTACTAAGTGAGACAATGCACATAACCTGCTTAACACGTGCTTTAGTGCTTTGCAAATTAGCCCCTCCCATCCCATTCATCTGTGGTGCCCTCCCTGAGCTCCCATAGACTGCTAGTCTCTGAAGCCAGCCACTAGGTGACTGTGTCTAAAAATTAGTCCTTGTTTATGCTGCAGTCATTGGTATAGGAATGTCTGTCTCCCATATGTGCTGGCAAGTGGAACACTATCATTTTGCTACTTGACAGAGCTATTTAGCAGGTGCACATGTCTGAACATCCTGCATCAGAAGTGGGGCCACTCTGGATTCCAGAGAGCGGTCATCAGGCCACAGCTGGAGTGAGGCAGGAGCTGGGAGCATCCACTTGAGCTCTGAATTTGCAGTCTGAAATGCAACGACCCCAATTCCGTGCACGTGAAGTGGAAAATACCGCAAGTCAAGGTACTTTTTCAGGTTCTTCCCTGGTTGGGGGGGGCGGGTTGTAGCCCTGGCAACCTGGAGCCTGGACTGGCTCCAGAAAGGTCCGGTGCTGAGGACACAAGGAGCACCTTGCCTTTCTGGCTTGGTGGCCAGGGATACGCGGGCCACCCGGGCAGGCACTCGCACCCCCCTCGATCCTCTGGCAGCCCCGGCCCCATCCCCTCCGCAGGCTCCGGCCGAGGGCCCTGCGGCCCAGGTGAAGCCGGGCGCGTCCCCGCGCGCCCCTTCCCCCTCCCGTCGACTTCCTGGTTTGCAGAAGGTGCAGAAGCCACCGCGGGTGGCCCCGGTCGCAGGTACTGAGGGGCCCCAGCTTTGGTGGCGGCGGGGGCGGCAGCCACGCGGCTGCTGCTGTCACAGAAAGTCTCTGGGAGGTGGGGTGGGAGGCGGGGAAGTTCCGGGGGCGCCGCGGACGTGACCCCGCCGCCGTCCCCGCCCCCGCCGCCTGAGCAGCTCCGGCCCAACGGGCTGGCCGGCGGGGGCGGGGACGGCGCGACCCTCGAGCCGCTGGCGGCGGGACAGGCGGCCCCACCCCGACATGTGACCGTGGACTGCAGGACCAAGTGAGTGGGGTCCGGCGGGCGGGGGGTGCGGCCCGACCCCCAAACCCCGGGACGGCGGCGGGACAGCGCTAGGCCGCAAAGCCTGGCCGGCCCCGCGTCCCCGGCCCCGCGGGGTCTGCGCGGCTCCTCCCGGAGAGAGGCGGAGGCCGAGCTGCCCCTGACGCCGCCCGCCGCGGGTTCGTCGTTGTCCCCGAGTGTCAGCTGTGACTCGTCCGGTTGTCTGTACGTGTGCGTGGTGTCCGGGAGCGAGTCAGCGCTGAGGTTACGCGGGTCTTATTTGAAACGCTTTCGTAGCGTTGAGACAACCGCTTTTTCGGTGTAGTTGTCAGTTTTGTCGCGGATGTTTTATTCTGCTGCTTGTTCTTAAATTAAATTGGCCTCCGCCGCTGCTTGTACGGGCGCCGTGTGTGCCACGGTGCTGGCAGGACGGCGTCCGGCGACATGGTGTCTTTATGTGCGTCCACGTGTAGACATCGCGAGCTGTTTACTGCAGGAGATGAGGGGAAAGCAGTTTGAATGTTGGTGGTGGTTTTGGGTCTAGGTATCTTAGGGGCGTGAGTTTTATATTTTTCTCCTGAAACTGACTTTGGAAAGAATTCTTTCTTCCATTGCCTCCCCTTCCTCCTCCTCCACCCCCAGGTTTAAATTCATGACTGTAACGTATGTTTGTACCACTGTGAACGGCCTTTTAAATTGTACAGAAGTAAAACCGAATCGATATTTAACTTTTACACCTAAGGGAGATTCTAAAGAATATTAGGAAAATAGGAAAATTATGTGATTTAGAATTACCTTCTTTACTATTTGACATCATGGTCGGCAGGGTGAGTGAGTAAAAAAGTATACTTTTTGACATTAATTGTATTATGAGGGAGGAAGTCACCTGGGACCAGATTATTTCCACTGAAGCAAGTTAATAGTGGGAGGGCTGAAGAAATGTGTATTTGCAAACTAATTTATATGGTTTGTCATTTCATATGTTCCAGATCTGTTTTGTAATAAAATTTTAAAAAACAATGTTTATTTAAAAGTCAGAGCTAGCATTAATTTCTGGAAGGAAGTATGTATTAAAAACAGCCAATATAAAAAGACACTGTGGTCTTGTTATCAGGAATAACTGAAATATATGAACACTTTGAACAGTGTGGTATCAGACTTTGCTTTTCTTATATCTTCTGATGGAAAGAGATTAAAACAGAACTATGTTTTGAAAAACGTGTCTGAACAGATTTCAATTCACTTTTAAAAATTTAACCCGTGAATAGGTTCAACGTGTGGAATGTTAGTAAAAAAGTCAATAACTTCTGAATGAAGAAAGCAACCTTATGGCTCCTAGTGCAGAAATCTAATATGGAGGCCGATGTCCAATTTCCCCAAAGTAATTGACGAGTCTTTTTTTGTTAGCCTGGGAGTCTACCAATAATTTGTTACATTAAACACGCTTAAGTAGAGTAGATACATCTTAAGAAAAGTATATGCAAAGTATCACATTCATGGCGCGTTATAAATGTTCCACGGTGATCTAGAACATGGCAGATGGAACAAGTCCTCATCATTTACACTTATATTGCAAGTCCTTTGAAAAAAGCCCGGACAGTCTGTGCAAAGCTTTGTAGGCCGGTTATAAAGACACTTAGGGACACACTGACTTTCCAATTTTGATTCAATAAGGTGAAAGCAATGTTTTGCATTTATACAGCACTTAATATACTTTATAAAGTACTTGCACATCTATTATTTGATTTATAATTCTCACAGTTTTCTGTGAAGTGGACAAGGCACTTCATAGGTGAGAAAACAGTTTCAGAGGTTAAATGCTTTGCTCTGTCTTAGAACTCTCAGCTCTCTTAAGTTGCTAAACTGAAAAAATGCTTGCACTGTTATTTCTGCTGTACTGTAGTCATATAATTACATGGAATATATTGAGATAAGAACAAGATTAGTTTTAGGATAAAGAAAATATAAACTTTAAATAGATGTTTATTTTTTATAGGAAATAAATATAACAAAGTGTTTTTTTTTTTCTTTTAGGGAAAATCCAGAAAGAACCTTTCACTTGGTATTGAAAGTGAAATGTCATGCCTCTGAAGCTGAAGGTGTGTGTTCTGTTAATTCTTAAAATAATTAATCGAGTGTCAAAACAAGTGTTAATATTGTGGACTGTTGGAACATGATAGTATCAGGAAATAATAGTACTAAATATGTATGCTTCATAGAGTGTCTCTAGTTGCTGGTAATAAAATAGATGCTAGGTCTTTGCCTGGGGTTTTAGGAATCATGAATGTTATCTGTGCAGCTTGAATTTCAGGTATGTGGTAAACCTGTATAACTTACAAGTCAAGTTTACCATCATTGGTAAACTTATCGCTAGTTTTGGTGAAAGGGCATGTCTTTTCATTTCCTTTCATTTGTGTTTGAAAATTTAGCTCTTTTTAAAAAACATTATATATGCCCCTGCCAGTACCACCGGCAGCTACACCAGTTCCCTTCCAGTGTTTCCAAGAATGCAGAATGTAGACTGAGTAGCACCTTCTGTTGGATCTACTCCAGGAGCACGGCACTTTCAGAGGGAGATAAACAATAGTGGGACATTACTTAGAAGGGTTTCAGAGTCAGTGCAGTACAATTTCTTGAAAAGATGGGAGAGTACTTTAGTATTGTGATTTTTGTTAGTTTTTTTCTCCCATTTTTGTTTTATTGTATATGTGCATCAGTATGTGGGGGGAGGGGTAGCAGAAAAGAATAAGGAATCTCTCTTCTTGCTTATTTCCTTTTAACATGTCCTTCTGTGGCACCTCTTCATGGATATCTCCTGTGTATGACTTTGCTTGCAGTGTACTTAGGTGACAGCATGATGATTAAGTGTGGGGTTTTGCGGAGACTAGTTGGCCATCCTTAAGCCTTGGTGGAAAGTCTGCTGACAATCTTAGCTCCAGAAACTAGGGAGCAATTACATACTCTTGAAAAATTTAGAGCTGCACACCTTAAAATAGAGGGGCCCAACCCAGTTGTGGTGAAATGGGCATGGCTAATTTTAGGTAGGAAGTCACATGCATTCCTGGCTCCACCAGCCCTGCCTGCTGTACTTATGCCCTATTTGAACTACAGCTGTGCTCAGCTTTGTCCACTGGCAAGGAGTGATTGTAGGTTATAGGGAGCCTCTTCGTCACAAAAGAGGTTATCTTTTGTTGTCCTATATGTAGTAAATTTTGCCCGTTTGCATTCTTTCCAGGCCCAACCAAGTCCTCTTTCCAGAATGGATACATTATGCAGAATGGATACTCAAATGGATATATTATTATTTCAGCTGCGATTTAAATTTATTCTGTAGTGTATTTATGGTATGAGTTAATCTTGAAAATACCTACCATAACATTACCAAAGGTGTGTGAAGTAATGCTCACCTGAGTCATTTCCACATCAACATGTAATTATTTCTCTAAACTTTGTTTAGTGCTCCACATAGGATGATGTTTGTGACACTGGCTGGTGCTGACAGTGACACTTGACCCCATCTCAGGTCACTACTTGAAGCGCACCGTGTTTCACTGTTGCTGTTCTTGGCTCCTGGACTGCCATTCATGTTGCAGTTCTGCAAAGTGGATAAGGACATGATTCCTCATTATCTGTGTTAAGGGAGTTCTGCAGAACTAGAGCTCATTTAGTGGAAAAGAGCTGAATAGATATTTTTCAAAGGAAGACTTACAAACGGCCAACAGACACATGAAAAAATGCTCAGCATCACTAATCATCAGGGAAATGCAAATCAAAACCACACTGAGATATCTCACCCCAGTTAGACTGACCAGTATTAAAAAGACTGAGAATAACAAATGCTGGCAAGGTTGTGGAGAAAGGGGAACTCTCCGACACTGTTGGCGGGATTGTAAAATAGTGTGGCCACTTTGGAGTATAGTATAGTACGGTATGGAGGTTTCTCAAACAAGTACAGATTGAAGTACCATATGATCCAGCAATCCCAAACAAATTACCCAAACAAAGGGAAATTGTCATGTTGAAGGGGTAGCAGCACTCCCATGCTCATTGCAGCTCTATTTACAATAGCCAAGATATGGAACCAACCTGAATGTCCATTGATGGATGACTAGGTAAAGAAAATGTGGTATATATACATAATGGAATTCTACTCAGCCATAAAAACAGAATGAAATTCTTCTTTTTGTACCAAACATGGATGAGCTTGGAGAAAATTATCTTAAGTGAAATAAGCCAGGCACAGAAAGAGAAATACTTTATGTCCTCACTCATCAGTGGGTGCTAAGAAAGAAGGTAAAGAAAGGAAGGAAGGAAGGAAGGAAGGAAGGACGGACCACAGGAAGCACCACAATAATATGTTGAACTTTCAGAGCGAGAGAACAAATCTATGGTTACTCGAGGTGGGAAAGGGGGAGCGGAGGGGTGGAGCTAGGGATAAACTGGGTAAGGGATACAAAGAATCATTATGATTTGTAATAATGCATATGCTGATATTGATTTGATCATCACATATTGTACACAAATAATGATAGTCAACAGTATACCCCCAAAATATGTATAATCAATTATGCTTCAATAAAAAAATAGAATACACATAAGATGTTTTAAAAATTGATAGTGCATTTCTCTGAGAATACAAAATCTAGGGATTAGAGTACAATGTTTGTAAGAGCTTCATTTCCAAAATTACTTATGCTAGTCTGACCTCCATTCCTCTTTAGCATGGCTGTGTTCATTTAAATTGAGTTTATAAGGCATCTCTTTTTATGGTGTCTCAAAAAGTTTATCATATTCTCTCTGCAGAAATAAACAACTAACAACAATATAAGTATAAAGGTTAAAAAAACAAACAAACAAAAAACCCAAACTGGAGCTCATTTAGTTTTACAAAACATTGTCCTTTCCTTTCCAGAGTACCCACTTGCTAGTAAGATCATTGGATACTCAGGTTCATAAAACACCCACTGTAATCTACTGGGAGAGTTTCCCATTTTTTTACTTCAGTGCAGGTGGTGGCATGGAGCAGCCACACCTGGAGGCGGCAGCAGCTGGATTGGAACCATGCTGTGTCAATGCAGCCCTGTCACTGTGGAGAAGTCTCTTCCTCAGTGTGATCTTAGGGCTCCTTGTTTATAATGCTGGGAATACTTATTGATGGCCACCTCCTCCCAGGCTGGTCTGAGTGTGATCACACGGTGCAGAGCAGGCTGGGAGCTACCAAGGACGGTGCAGAGGAGGTGGTGCTTTGACTGAAGAAGTTGGCCTGTCAAGTGGTGCAAAGGGTCCTGGCCTTGGATACAGGACACCAGGGTGGTGAAACTGCTGATGGCACATGCATTTCCCCTCGGCATGCCTGAGTTCACCTGACACTGGGGCAGCAGGTCCTCTGCAGGCCTATAGCACCCTCTCCCCAGACAAGTGCACACACACACTCACACATGCACACATCTCTGCACACTCACATCTATGTGCACACACACCTACACACACGACTGCCCATACACACCTATAAACACACAACCCTGCACACACACACAACTGCACACACACACCCAAAGACACAAACCTCCACACACTCACACCTGCACACACACCTGCACGTACACACACCTACCCACACACATCTGCACACACGCACCTGCACACACACACACATGCCTGCACACAGGGCAAGAACAGGAAAGAGGAACACCACAGTGGACACCCACTGGGCTTCTGGGTGGAAGGACTGTGTTTTTAATGTTATTCTTCATTCATATTGAAATACTGATTTATGTATAATAATTATCTTTTGTCTTTGTAATAAGTGCCTACAAAAATTGAAACCGGGTAATGTACTTTACTTAGTAGGTGTTTAGTGGATATTATTTAATGTGCTGTTAATGTTTATATAAATATAAAATAATGTGCATATTAAAAATATACACATGTCTCGTAAAGGAGAATAAAAGGTTTTGAATGTCCTACCCAGCAGAGCTGGTCCTCATTCATGGCTTGGTCACGTCTCCCAGGCTGTCTCTCCCATTTGACTTCCTCTGTCCTGTGTCTGTCTGTTTCACTCTCTCATCTAAACAGTCATTTACATACAGTTGTGTATGCATGTTGACAACACATAGATGTTTTTCAACCTGAGAACCTCAATACAGACTGGCCTTCATGACATGTTTATATGACAGTTTCTGTGTGCAGCTCAGCAGCCGCTCAATGTTCCCTGGTCCATGTGGACCAGGTTTGAACACCCAGCCCCTCTACAGGATGTTAGAGATGTGGCCAGCCCCTTGCTACCTCCACCAGTGTGGTGATGAAAACACTTCAACAGAAATCTTGAAAACCTGGGCAGCTGTGGTTGTGGAATAACCTCCCCGGATTACCACTGCTTGGCAGATGGACACGCGTGTTCACTTTGATAGAAGTTGCTGAGTGGTTCCTGAGATGGGGTATCTACGAACATGTCTCCCAGGACATCCGCTGGCACCTCTTCTCCCACATTGTCACCAGAGCTGGTCATCACCGCACATTCGGACCTGCCCATCTGATGGGGCAAATGACATCTCAATAATGTGTAAATTTTTGTGTGTCATCATAAGGGAGGTCGCGGATGTCTGACATTTACTGGCCATGTGAATTGCTTCCCTTTGGAACTGCAGGAACATATCCTTTCTCCCCTTAAAAACATGGATAAATGAAAACTCTTTGTACCACTAGGATGCATATTACCCTTTCTCTGCCCATGAAGAATTTTCCAATCTGGGGTTTGTCTTTTAAGCTTTGGACATTATTCTTGGTTTGTTTTGACCAGCAAAAGTCAGTCTTTTCCTCTGTGGCATCTGGCTCTCCAGTCATTCAAAAGTAGTTCCTATTTCAAGATATGGCAATAATAAATATCGGGGCTTTGTGTTTCTACATATAGTCTTTGATTTTTCTGTAAATTTCCTCTTACTAAAAACATAAAATAAAAATTAATCAGTTCCTTCTCATATTGTGTGGCCAGACACAAAAGGCCACATAACATAACTGTACTGATAGGAACAATCCACGATAGGTGAATTCACACACACAGAAAATGGAGTGGTTGTCAGGGACTAGGAGAGGTGGGATGGGGAGTGACAGCTTAATGGCTACAGAATTGATGAAGCTGTTTGCTCACTAGACAGAGGTGAGGGCTGCAGCACATGAGAAATGTACTTCATGCCACTGAATTGTAATTTTGAAAATATTAAAATACTTTATTTTATACAAGGGATATAAGTGAAGAGAAAAGATGATAAAATTTGGGAGATGCAGGACAAAGACAAAAATGATGACAAGCAGAGTGGCAGGGAAGGGGAAGGACAGTTCTGGAGTGGGGACTAGTGAGGGTGTTTGTGGGAGTTCTGGATCCAGGGCTCCCCTGGATGCTGGTGTTTCTTCTACTTCTTTTGATGTTTCACGGGTGGTTAGGTGAGCTTGCTCTGGCTCTTCCTCTGGCTCTGGTTCTGGCTCTTCCCTTGGCCCTGGCCCTGGCCATGGCTCGTGCTCTGGCTCTCTCTAGTGTTTGCTCTTGCTCAGGCTCTGGATCTTGATCCTGCTCTTGTTTTTGCTGTTGCTCTTGCTCTTCCTCTGCCTCTGGATCTTGCTCTGGCTCAGGATGTTGTTCATGTTCTGGCTTGGGCTCTGGCTCTGGCTCAGGATCTAGCTCTTGCTCTGGATCTTGCTCCTGATCTTTCTCGTGCTCTCGCTTGGGCTTTGGATATTGCTTTCGCTCTGGCTTTGGCAGTGGAGGTGGAGCTCGAGCTGGAGCTAAAGATGGCTTTAGCTCTTTGGACACTTGTTCAGCAAGGGCAGAAGCTGGAACTGGAGTGACAACGATTGAAAATATCAACATGAGTTTCTATGTCTCTTCCAATGACAGTCTTTCTGAGAAGCCCAAGTCCAGCGACCCAGCCTCAGGAAGTCACCCCACATTGCAGAACACTGCATGATTGTTCTGAGTACTCATTGCCCCTGTCCCCAGCCTGCTTCTGGAAACTCTGCTCTGTGTGGCCCAGCCCAGCCCCCTCCCCAAACCCTCACAGGCACCCACCCTCTTCCTTCTCACCCTCAGTCTCTGCCTCACTGGGCTCCAGGTGCTCCAGCTTCTCCAGCTGCGCCAGAAGAAGATCTGCCTTGCGCTCCACCTCTGATCCTGGCATGTTGATGTGTGCATAGGCCAACAGAAACTTCAAAGAAGGAAACTCAGGAGGCTCGTGGAAATTAATGGAATAGAATTCCAGCCAGATCTTTAGGATGGAGGACATGGCACTGGGGGAGACAGGTGGGCAGCAGCATCAGAGGCCTGGCCTATCCCTCTATGCTGCCCTCCCAGGGCTCCCCTGCATGAGCTGCAGTCTTGTACCCTCTGCCCCTGCCTCTCCATAGACCATTCCCTCCAATGTCCACCCCCAGTATGGCAGTCCTGGAAGAGATGGGCCTGGCAACCAAGGAGGGGCTGGCAAAAGCCTCCCTGGAAGGAGCTTTCAATCACTGGTGTGACCACCTTTCCCTTCTTCAGGGAAATCTGACACCTTCCTCTGTCTGGGTCCCTGCCCCATCCCTGTTGGAATGACCTGTCCATCAGGGCAGGAGGGTGCTGTCTGCTCTGGGCATTACTTGCTGGCACACAGGAGGTGTCCAGGAATATTTGATGAATGAGGAAACAGAGGGAGGCTCTGCTCCCCTGGCCTTCCCAGGGCCCTTGGAAAACCCCAAACTTGAGCTGACACGTGGATGTGCTGCACAAGTGTCTGCATCAAAATCTGCATCTCCTCTTCCCACTGACACTGATCTCTTGACCCTGACCACACTCTGCACCACCAGCACCAGCTGAGCATCCGCATGGGTGAGCATCCTCGAGTGTGAGCGGGATGCTCTGCACACCTGCTCTGGCTCAGCACGGGCTCTGGGGGTGTGGGCAGGGCTGGATGGAAGGGGTGGGGGCAGGTTCTCTCTGGGCTCACTCTGCTCTCCAGCCTCTCGCACACCCTACAGTGCCTGTGGCCCCATCCCCAGCTCATCTTGACTCCTTTTCCTGCAGGAAAAGGCGTGAGCCCTCAGTCCTGTAGCAGGAATCATAAGATGTGTGGCAGCCAGATTTCTGCCAGCCCCCCATCCACAGGCCCCCACAGACCACACATAGTTCTGTGGAGATGGGAGCTCCTCCATCTGCACTCAAACCCCACTCACCATTTTAGCTGCTCCAGGGGTCCGCCATCCCCATGAAAATTGGAAGCAATGCTTCTGTACCTAGAGGAGGCCAAGAGGGTGTCACATCTACCATATGGTGGCACTACCTGCTTCTCATGTCTATTGTGGTTGTCTGACCTCTGACTAGAATGGAAGCCCAGGAGGGCAGGGAATGTAGTCTCCTCGGTTCATTGGAATATGGTCAGTGCCCAGAAAGTCACTGCACATAGTGTGACTTCAGATATGTTTGTTGAAGGAATGAATGCCAACCAACTCCTCCCAAGATATCTGGGTGCACCTGAAGCCCCTCTGCCAGCCTCCAGTCTCCCTGCTTTGAATACACCCAGAAGCCTACAGATAGAATCTCAAATGTGAAAAGTGTGAAGCCCAAGTCAACGAGGTCAGTGAGGGTGTGACAGAGACTTCCTCGTGGGGGGGCAGGAATCCTGAATGAGGACGACTGTGGCCCCTCCAGCAGAACTTTCCACAGGGCTGGACTCAGGAGCAGCACTTTCCATGGGGGACCCACTGGAGCTTGTTCCTGTTACCACCCACTGAACACAGGTGGAAACTGAGGCTTAGAGGGGTGTGGTGACAGTCCCAAGACTCACAGCTGGGAGGCAGCCGAGTCACACTGTGGGATCGAGGGGCAGAGTGCTCACCTGAGGAAAAGCAGGTCCAGCACCTGCTGGGGACTGGCAAAGTTCCTGTAGCTCAGGAGAAAGCTATGCACATAGGAGCGGTTGCCATCCAGGACAGCAAGCAGCAGGTGCGCCACCCGCTTCTGCAGGATACCTGCCGGTACTGGCCACACCATGTGGGTTTCGCCCAGGCTCAGGGAAGACTTGTTTCTAGTCTTGAACAGGAAAGGGGAGAGATACACAGTGACAGCACCATGAACCCCCAGGTGGGAAGGGGCCGGAGGCCAGTCTTAACCCCAGGGAGGACATGAGAAGACAGCCTGAGGGCCCAGGGTTCATGTACAGGGTGGTGGTTGCCACCCCCGCAGTCCCCTTTCACCCTCCAGCCCTGACCTGAGGTGTGAACACACCAGGAACCAGCAGGTTTATAAATCCCCCACCCTCTGCCCCAGCCCAGGGAAGGTGTCCCATGTCCCCATGCTCCCCCCCACACAGGAGGAGGGTGTGCGGTCACCCAGGGAGGCTCACAGTGCTGGCCTGGCCCGCCCTCCCCTGGGACACCTGACATTACCTTTGGGGACCTCCTGCCAAAGGGCCACAGGAGTCCAGGGCGAGGGCTGACCCAGCGCCGGAAGCATCGGACAACCCTCTCAGCCCAGGGCTGCCTGGGGCTACTGCCCCGGGACCTCGGGATACAGCACGACATCTCACTCTGCCTGTGGCCAAGTGAGCTGGGGAAGGGGCTGTGTATAGAATGTGGGTGCCAGGTTACCTAGTTCCGAGTTCAGTTGTGGTCTGCCGTCAAGGAAGTGAGGTCACTTCCTGGTACCTCATTTCCTGAACCCCTCCTCTGTGTACAAGAGTGCATTTGCCCCTCTGGGTACCTGACTGCTGACCCTCCTTCCCCATGAACTCTCTCTATTGCCCACACTTCCACCAACACTGCCTGACCACACCCCTGTGCAAAGCCTGGGTGCAGCCAGCTTCACAGCTCGGAGGAGATACATGGAGGTTCAGCCCCAGCTCCTCCTTCTTATCACTTATGTGACCCTGGACAAGCCACTGTGACTCTCAGGACCTTCCCAGTCTCCCCTTCTACACAGTGGTGATCATTCTAGCATCTCCTTCCTAAGGATGTCATCAGGCATGTGTGAGCAAACATCCCTGAATCCTATGACTGGTGTCACATGTAGCTAATGAACAAAACTAGAGATAAAAACCCATGATGGTGTGGAAGGTAGCATGGAATACGACTAATGACACGTCTGGTTTCTGACATATAATCTTGAACATGTTGCTTGTGCTCTTGGCCTGTTTTCCCTGTCGTCACCATAATTATTATAATACACCAAATTTTACACATAAGCAAAGATGTACAGAGTCTGAGTGAAAACAGCCGGCTGCAGAGTGGCAGTCTTGTCAGTAACCAGTGACATCTTCTTGCACGGTCTTTCTCTTTGGACTTTCTTCTTTCCAGATCCTGCTTGGGTGGATTAATCTCGTACAGGTGACTAATCATACCCATTTGCATAAGGATCTTTCCAAGTTGCACGATCAGGTTTTACAGTTGAGGACACTGACACAGAGATTTAACTTCCTGGGCTGCGGGGGGCAGGCCCATCTTTTGAAACTAGATGTGTTCGATTGAGACAGAGATGAGGGGGAGTGGGTTAGGGGGCACTCAGCTCCTGGCTGAGGCTTGCCAAATATTATCACCAAACCCAAGCCTGGTTGCTGTGTCCACATTGAAACCCAACAAGCTCTTTGACTTGTGGAGTGGAGCCGGGGTGGGAAGAGAAGGGGAGATCGTGTGCGGGCTGTGGTCCTCACAGTATGGCCCAGCCTGAAACTTCAGGGTGTCTAAACATTCTAAACTTGAAACTGACTTTCCAGGTAATTAGGAAGGTAAGTTGTTGGAGTGAGCAGGACTGAAGCCATGTTGGGAACTAAAACTGCATGGGTTCTCAAAGATTTGAAAAGGACACAGATTTTTTTTTTTCCCTTGGACTTCATTTATCTGAGTTCCCTCTTTCCCCATGGTTATTTGATATTTTGAACCTCGGTTATGGGGCAAGATGACATTATATACATGGACGTGAAGCTATTCTCCGGTCAGCCTGGAGCTGCAGAATTGCATGTGCTATCCAAGGAAGACTCACTAAAGGTATGCTGATTCCATCCCTCCAGCAGGACCCTGAGATAACAGCAAGGACTGGAGCAGAAACCAGAGGGAGGCTGGCTGAGACTGCACCTGGTTTCTTGCACGTGCCCCTCCCTCCTGCTTTTCATTTCCCGTGCTCCATTCCCTCCGCTCCCCCTTAAACTCCCCCTGAAACCCTAAAGTGGTAGACAGTTCTAGTCTGTCTCCTTAGACATCTGATAGTGAACTTCCTGCCTCGCACCAACATTTGGGACTCACCAGTCTTTTGTTTCTGATTGGTGAGCAAGCGGTGGGACCTGGATGCCAGGAACATACTTGTAAAGGTAGGAGGAGAGGACATATTTGATTGAACTATTCGCAGCTCAAGATGGGGCTCATAGGACTTCAGCTTGTGTTAGTTGATTGGGGGAGGTTTCAAGGAAGGGGTTGTTTTGTTCTAGACTGGGTGCTGTCAAAAAGCAAGAGCAATTCTATGATTATCTTAATTTTTACTTAGAAGCAGGCAAACTAGTGCAGGAAAGGGAGAGAGACATCTGGCCCTTTTGTGGTTTGGACAAAGCTCTTGTTTGTGTCTGTTCTTAGACAATTACAGAACGGTCTTGGTTTCTGTCTTGCTCCAGAAAGGTAACAGAGAGAGTGTTCTGGGACATGGTTTATGTTCAGTAGGAGAACTCCATGGCCTGGCTCAGCTATGGTGGTCAGGGGCTGCTTTTTTTCTTTCTCAAAGTTCACATTATAATCAGTTGTTTTGTTTCTTTTTTCTTTTTTTTTTTTTAAGATGACCGGTAAGGGGATCTTAACCCTTGATTTGGTGTTGTCAGCACCACGCTAACCCTGTGAGCTCAGAGGCCATCCCTATATGGGATCCGAACCCAGGGCCTTGGTGTTATCAGCACCACACTCTCCCGACTGAGCCACAGGCCGGCCCTTGTTTCGTTTCTTTTAATCAAATACCTTCTGTGTTAGTTCATTCCTGTTGCTTATAACAAAATACTTGAAAGTGGGTGATTTGTAAAGAAAACAAAATCTATTGCTTACAGTTTCTGAGGCTGGGATGTCCAAAGTCCATCTGGTGGTGGTGACAGTGACCCCGGGGTCTCACATTGCAAGGTGGTGGAAGCTGAGAGAGCAAGACAGAGAAAGACAGACTCTCCTCTTCTTTTAAAGTCCTCAGAATCACACCCCTGACCATCATTTTTAATCCATTTGCTCCTGCATGGTCCTACAATCCAATCAGCTCTTCAAGGCTCCACCTTTCAACTACCATAACAGGATTTCCCACCCTCTTAACAGTCACAGTGGGGGCTAAGTTTCTTTCTTTTTTCTTTTTTTTTTACACCAACCAGGAGTTTAATATAAATACAACCAGCATAGAGAAACTCAAAACTATACATAAGCCAAACCCAGATGCCAAGAAGTGGAGATGACGGCAGGATTTCTGACCCTTTGGTTCAGCCGGCCCCGCAAATAAAATCCAACCAAAAGAAATCAATAAAATAACCATGATTCATATTGAGCTGTGGGAGAAAGAGGGGTGACAGGACAAAGGTAGGTGTGGGTTTCACCATGGGGTCAGGTCTGACCCTGGGCTGGGAGGGGGAGGGCAAGGTCCTTCACCACCACATAAGCCAAACCCGAGCCACCCAGGTGCTATGAGGCCCTACCCGAGCAGGGAGGCTGTGTCACACATGCGGCCGGACCCCGCCCCTCCCCCAATGGGATCAGACAGTGGCCACCCAGTCCTGCTGGGCTGGAGACTGACACAGGCTCTGCCTCCTTGTTTAGGCTGCCTGTGGAGGACGGGGTCACTGCTTCATGATGGCACCTGGCTCAGCCCCAGCAGACCACAAGAAGCCGGCCCCAGACTCACTCAGTGCCTCCAGCAGCTGTGCGGACGCCGCATCCTTAGCTACGTCATGCCCGTCCTGCCCATCTGCGGCCAGCGCAACCCAGATAAGGCCGCTGAAAGGCACTGGATGACCAGGGATCACCGCCTGGTACCAGAAGGGGTGCCAGCCAGCAGGTCTTGTGCCCAAACACTTGGTGAGGAACACCGGGCTGCCCAGCCTCATTTATTAGCACAGCAGCTGGAGGGCAGCCCGAGCCCCTTGGGACCCTAGCCTGTCCCTAGCCAAGGCCAATCGGCTGCCCTGCGGCTGTAGGCACCGCAGTGAGGGACCCGCAAGCTGCTGGCGGAGTCGCTGCTTCGGGCCTGCCTTGAGCCACTCCACGGCCACCTGACCTCCACAGAGGCGTGACAGCCCTCCCGCTAGGGCCTTTGGGGGCAGGGCGGCGGCGGTGCGCTGCGAGCTGAACTTGAGCAGCGCGATCTTCGCGGGCGCCGCCAGGGCTGGGCAGCGGCAGCGCCTCCTGCAGGCCGTGCCCGGAGGCTGCAGCGCGAGCAGCAGCGGCGGCGGCTCCCGTCGGCGGCGACCCGTCCACGCGCAGCTCGCTCTTCTCGCCGCAGCGGGCGGCTGTGCAGTGGGGCCATGGCGGCCTGCGCGCCGCGCCGCGAGCTGCAGCGGGCGTCGGGAAGCCGCGGTTCAGGCCGCCGAAGGTCATGGGCAGGCGGATCTCGCAGGCGGCCCGCGCGCTGGCACAGTGGGATCCCCTGGTGCTCGGAGACGTCCTGGTGCAGCCGCCGAGAGCACCTCCGAGCCGACCGGCGGCGGGAGGCCCACCCGGCCTGGGGCTGGCCCGCCGTCCTTCCTCTGCCCCTCCACCTGCACCAGGCGGACGCCCGTCTCCCTGACCCGCGCCTCCAACGACGCCTCGTTCTCTGGATTCACCTGCTCACCCCGGAGCTCACACGCCCGCTTGGACTCGTAAGTTTCTACTACAGAAAACCTGGGGATACAAGTCAAGCCTCAATGAGTTTGGGGGGACACAATTCAATCCACTATGCTTTCCCCCTACTTTAAAAAAAAAATGACTTTTTAAAACCAGGTCAGTTGTCTTAAACAATGTCATATTCTGGAGTAATCCGATTATTTCTCTGTGGTGGCATTTAACTTGTAATACACACTGAGGACCATTGTTTAGGTTTGTTTACTAATTTAAAGGAAAAAAATCCATTCTGTCAAGCAAGGACTAAAAACCACAAAACTACCTACACAGTTTCACTTATCAAGATTCTGACACTCAAAGTGAGGGACTGAAATTACTGAGTGTATATGTACTAATACGCTACAGTTGCTAGTGTTTTAAACCAAAAAGACACCTGAAAGAAGTCTTTATTTGGGTATTTGCCGCATTTCACAAATAAGTATATATGTACATATATTTATATATAAAGTTATATGTGATAAATTTGATACTTTTAACTAAAAGTGGAATCTACTATTAAACATTAGTGATACTCTGTTTTAAAACAATAAATGTTTTAAAGCTTTGCCAGATCATTAAACATCCTTAAATATTTCCTGCTCTCTAGGTAACCATATTTTGTATTTTCTTCTATAACGTGTCTGCTTTATAAATTTTACAATAACAACATTTAGGACCAGAGATATTCTTTATTTATCAGCCAAGTTCACAAAAGAAATGGGTGAATAAGTTGGTTTCAGCTGGCCCTCTCTGCAGCCAGTTAAGAAAAAGGGGCCTCCAGCTCGTCAGCTGGTAAAGCACTCCTGTCTCAGCAAACGAAGGGCCTCCACATGCCTTCAGATTCTGCTTACCTCCACCTATTGGTCTGGGACAAAGTCACAGTGACAAGACCTGTGACTTGAGAAACAAGTTTCATTCTTTTGTTTCTCACCTGACGTAGTCATCATTCTGTGGATTTGGTTTACCTGTGTTACAGTCACAAGCTTGACTCTTATCCATGTAGACCCAAACTCCTCCTTGGAGAAGTACCAAGCTCTTCAACAAAATGCAAAATGAAAGCAGCACAGGAAATGCCTCCCAGTGTTCGGTTTAGAAACCAATATGAGAGAGATGGTGCTTGCTACGCTCCATTTCATTTCATCTGCCATGAGATCTTCTCCTATGAGGGCAGTACCATCGCTATGCCCATTTTCCAGAAAAGAAGGCTGAGGTTTAAAATTAAGTTAAGAAAGCTTTGCATAAGATGACATACCAAGCAAGTAAAACAGTAAAGGTTTAAACTCTAGGCTATGACTTTCCTCTGCTTTTCCTTCACTGTAACAGGCAATAAAAAATGGCGTCCACATTGGGACGGAATGAGCAATGGTTTTCAAGCTGAAATTGTTTTCTTCAAAGGGATTGTTATTAAAAGGGTTTTCAGTATAGTCCATTACTAAAGAGCAAAATATTGTGGATTCAAATCTCAGAATTCTTTGCCTCTAAAACCCTAAAAAACAATACCCACAGTAATTTGCCTAGGAAAGCAGAAAAGTAAAGTCTTCAGGCTCCCTGCAGAGCTTTCAGGTTGGTACAGAAATGACCGGCCCATTATGATTAGCCTAATCCAGTCTGTTAATAACTGACAAGCCAATACCCTGTCCTCAGGCTGGTTCTATCTTCAGGCTGACAGCCTGCCGCATTCTTGGAGGCAACATGCCTGTGTCTCCCAAGGAGGAGGATTCACAGTGAGGGGGCAGTGGGAGGGCACAAAGTCTCCTGCGCTGCATACAACTGGCTATGGATTTCTTTTACCTAAATGTTCAGAATTCTCTCACACAAAGACTGGACGCAAAGTCCAATCTAGCTGAACCTCATTAACGGTTAAACAAATAATTTTAGCTTTTCTATTTAGCACCTTCCTTCCAAAACCAAAGGTAATTTCCAGCTGCCTATAAAAGCAGCACCAGGACCCTGCTTTTAGCCTCTCCATGTGCTTCACCTGAGACGTCTCTAACTGCCCTGTGCTGGTCACATAATCAACCTCCCCCTTGAGATTTAAAACAAAAAACAAGAAGCAAAATGTTCTATTTTGATAAGGATAGATTCACTACTGAGGTAGGAAAAAGTAGTAAGAGATTTTAATTCTTGTTCTTAGCAGCAATGGAATAAAGAATACAACAAACGGTCATTACCTCATCCACCATGGTCACGGTTCTTCACTAAGTGCTGCTGGGATGTCAAGATGACAAGTCTTGGTTCTCAAGGAGTTTAATGTCCAATAACAAAAAGCCAATCACTGATTAACTGCAACACATGGCAGAGGATTCAGAGGAGGGCAAGGGCACATCTGCTGAAGGAGGCCCAGGAAGCCATCCTTGAGCACACGAAACTGGAGCCGGGCTAGGAGGGACAGCAGAAGAGCAACAGGAGAGGCCACAGGCAGGGGGATGCCACACTCAGTGCGGGCACTCGAGAGACAGGAGACAGGGAGGAGAAGAGCCAGTGCCCATTATGGCCAAAGCTTGTGATGCAGGGAAGAGACAGAACACATGGTGATTGACTGGTCTGAGGAAAAAAGGGAAGCAGAAAACCATACCAAGGAAACTGGTATTTCAAGCCTGGGTACCAGGGAGTGAAGTCACGCTGATAACAGAACCAGGAGTTGGGGGAGGGGAGAGGATGGAGTGCAGAAGTTTGAATTTAGCCGTGTGGACTTTGAGACTTAGAGAGAGCATCCAGGTACAGAGATCAAATGGACAATCAAAACTGCAGGCTAGTCCTGTCTTTGGAGAGTTAATTTTCCAATCCCTATGGTGATTCCCAAATTCATATCATTATCAGAATCAGGTGGGGAACCTGTTCAAAGCAAGACCCCCTGGCCCCCACCCTAAGAAATCCTGACTACATAGATCTGGGAAGGGCCAGGTATGCATATTATTTAGAAACCAAGAGTAGAGGCCACTGCTCTTGGCACTCTGCTCACTTTGCAGTCTATAATCTCCGGCCTTTATAGTTCTGGGTATGCTTCCAGAGCATGCTCATTTTGATGGAACTTGCAGAACATGGAACTAGTACACCTTTCTGGAGGATTGGAAACATACCTTCACACCTGAAAATAATTTTTTCTCCGTCTGTATTCCACTGGCTATGGGAATGGCTTTGATATTCTGCTGTATAACTGATGGTCGAGGTCTGCGAGTACCAACAACTACAACACAAAGATCCATTCTGCCAAAACTTTTGTGACCAATGTAACTCATGACTTCATGACTACTAGGCTGATGGTAATGTGCAGCGGTTCTTTTGTTCTAAAGGATGAGGTGCAGTGAGGTTATGGGACAACTTACGTAACGAAACGTGAACCTTTTACAGATGTTGGTCACTTTGCACATGTTTCAGCAGACTTCTTGCTCGGAGTCCTCTCTACTCCTAGCTCCTTTTCCACCTCACAGAGGTCATTAAGCTCAGGAAGGCAACTTAGCCAATGGAAAACATTCAACCTGCAACTTTTATTAAAAGCACAAAATGCTTTTTTTATAAATTTTGTATTTTATTTCTGAAGAAAATAACCAGAGATGGGAAAAAAGAGCAAATGTGAAATGGAAACCTGACATTGCAAACCGCAGGAATTTTATTTTTTAAATGTTTCTAATAAAAGAGCAAATTAGTTTAGTATTAGAGTAACCCTAATTCTATTTACTGATGGCCTGTTTTCTCTCTGTTGTTAAAAAAAAACAGTAAAAGGCAACTTTTTGTGCACTCACTATGTATAAGCCATTGAGCTGTCTTTACACAAAATCTATAATTCTCACAGTTATCCCACTGCATAGGTAGTCTCATGACCACCACTTCTACAGATGACAATACCAAGGCTTGGACAAGTCTAGTTTTAGTTCTCGGTCTCTTCTCCTGAGGGCAGAGCTGGAATCCCACCCAGTGCTCCTGAGGGCAGTGGCCTCTTGGCCAGGACCCCGAGGGGCTTCTGCAATACAGGAGACAACATAAAGGCAGGAGGAAAACAGTTCATCTTTGAAATGATCCACAGGTATTGTTTTCTGGATCCCTCCTGTGGCCACGTTACCCCACGTTCCCTGACATGGCACATGTGCTTTCTTGAGCACGAGACTGTACTCACTTAGGAAGAAAACAAGTGCCGCTCACCTCAGCTCTGCAGCACCTAACGCTGACTGCCACAGGGCATGTTCCTAACGGTGGTGCTGAATGGACACGTGGTACCTTGCTAGGGCTTACCCATTGGCTCTCACAGCCCTAAGGATGGCTTTAGGGATTTGTGGAGGCATTTTGGTTGTCACAGTGACTGGGGGACGATGCTACTGGCTCTGAGAGGGTGCAGACAAGGAATGCCCAGGACAGTCCACACAGCCAAAGACTGTCCTGAATTCCTCACAACTTTTTAAAGTCTTGTTGGATACTCATGTGGGTAAAAAAAAACCTGTTTATTATTGAGCATAGAACCTAACTCATTTTTTACACAGGCACAAACTATGTGTTACAAAGTATGTATTAAAGATGACTACTTTATTCCAAAGTTGTATTCAGGACAAAGTATGTATTAAGGACTACTATTTTATTCCAAATTCAACCATTTCAAAAATGACGACACTAAGAGCAGACCACTAGCGCTTACTGAGTCTCCGCTGCCAGCACCTGTGGCAGCCTGCGGCTGCGGCCGTCCCACGCTTGGGGATGCTACGGAGGTGCAGGCCTTGGAGAGCTCCATCAAAGGCTCGAGGGCAGCAGTGTCTACACCTCTGTGTACTAAAACATTGGCTCTCCTGGCAAACAAGTTTCTTTTTATTTCCTTTTTTGTGGTAATAAAAACAATATATAGATTTTTTAAAATAATGTGTGTAGTTAAGATATGTTATCTGTGAATTTCATTTTAAGACTATAAAGTGGCAAATACACATGAAACCCCACATGAACCCCTAGAATAGTGGAAGCTTAGTGAAAGTGCTATAGAGGAAAAAGGCATTATTAATATTACCTGTCATTCTCAATTTAGTGTGATGCAAGTCAAGTGAGATGGCTCCCATGCCTCAGGAGATCCTGACTTAATCTCAGCATTGTCAGCAGTTTGTACTGCGTGTATGTGAGAAGGAAAGGCATCTATTGATCCAGGTGCTTCTGTATTCTATACATGAGCTCCTTTGGATTCAAAGCTTAGTTTTTAAATTTCTGTAATTTAAAAATGACTAATTTCTGAATCAGCATATATAGTAAAACTAATTTAAAAGGAAATTAAAGAAGGAAGAAATGACATTAAAATATTCACAATGAAACTTTTTTTAAAAAAATGTTTTTTTTTTTTTTTTGTCGTTTTTTCATGACCGGCACTCAGCCAGTGAGTGCACCGGTCCGTCCTATATAGGATCCGAACCCGCGGCGGGAGCGTCGCCGCGCTCCCAGCGCAGCACTCTACCAAGAGCGCCACGGGCTCAGCCCTAAAAAATGTTTTAAAATGTTTAAAAAACATTTTTTTAAAAAGAAACTTGGGGAAAATACAAGGGTACTTCAAAAAGTTTGTGGAAGAACAGAATTGAAAGATCATGTGAATCTTTCCATGAGCTTTTTGAAGTGCCCTCATGTTTCATGATTCTTAAAGGTCAGTTCCTCATGGAGTATATTTTAAACACACACACATATATATAGTTGTTTAAAACCAATAAATAAACATGACAGCTAAAATATTAACACTAAATTATGTCTTTAAGCATTTTCTACCAATTTTACTTCCTTTATCGATCAACATGTTTCACATGTCTAGTTCTCTTATCATTATGACAAAAAAAGGTTCCAAGCCACCAATACAAATAGAAGATGACTAGAATTAAAGCGTGCCACACACACACGCTTTTTGGTTGTTTTATTTTCCTAATCATGGGGGAGGGGAAAACACACAAATAGCTTCCCCTACCCAGTTCACACACAGTGACAGTTCTTTAAAATCACATCAATTTCCTTGACAAAAATTAATACCATAGCAAAGATCCGTTGTTGAAGGCTTCGTTACTACTTGGATGACCATGTATAAAGGGCAAAGTTAGCACAGTCAATGTACGACTTGCAGACACAGTAATACTGCTGCCGGCCAAGTCCAGTAGCGATGCTCCACAAATGCTATTCTGTGAGCCACAATCACTCCTCAAACAGTCTTCAGAATTATCAAAGACTTATTTTTTTTTTCACTAAAAAGAAAAAAAAAACATTACTTTTAATAATATCAATAAAGACCTTGGTTTCCTTTCTGAGGTAATAATACTCTAGGTGGAATTAACAAGAGTAAATAAAATCATAGTAATTTTAAAACATGTTCTTAAAAACTTATTTCATCTTTTCTTCAACAAACACTTTAACTAGAATTAGTACAAAGAAAAAAACACTTGAACTTCACCTTCTTTCCCTTGTTCCTCCTCTTCTAACAGAAGTTACAGGACCTAAAGACTTTGTCTGAAAATTCTGAAGCAAAAGGAAGAAGACCTTAGACAAATAGGAAACTGAACACTAAATTTTTGAAAAAAGTGTTTTATTTTCCTTTATGCCTTAAGCTTATCAGGAAAAAATTTCCAATTCTAGGAACTCTGTGATTGAAAATAAAAAGTATGAAAACCAAAATTAAGACGCTGTGTCTTGGTCTGCTAAGGGCAACTGGGATAATTTACTTGAACTTTATTGCACATTTATTCTAAAATAAAGCCAATACTTTTGCATTTTAATCTTTTTCTCCTAATGTAAATGGGAATCTATATAGCAACTATCTTTTCATGGATTAAAATAAGTTTTCAAAGTTCTTCTTGGGGAATAATAATAAGTCCATAAAAATTATGTGTTGATTTCATAGGTATTGTGTGTCTCCTCTTTTTTTCTGAAGAGTGAGGTATAAAGTAAGACAATATAAACCAGGCTTACAGTTTAAATTTCAAAAGTGAAATAAGATATCTATTCATTTTATTTGCAACTATGGAAGATGTATGTCAAAATAAATATGTAAATATACAATGTACCATAACATTCCAAGATGACAATTGGGCACTTATTTCAGCCTAAGCAAACACCGCGTTTGTATTCAAAAACTTGTAAATGTTAATGACAATTTCAAACAATCAACTTTCTACTTTAGCATTCTAAGACTGTGTGAAAAAAATAAATAAATTCTTGTAATAGTTTATACTGAACAGTCTCTCTGAAGTACAAAGCAAATGTAAAACTTAGGTGTAAGTATCAAGGACTAAAAAATGCAATGCAAAGGCTTTGTATTTGAGCCACCCAGTGGTTTATTTCCCTCACTGCACTGATAAACACTGTGCTATGCACACAACCTTTAATTGGATCTGTATGTTTTACTCTCAGTACCAAGAACAAAGAGAATTCACACTTACAAAATGTAGTAATAGTGTAGGTCACAAGGCATGACTCCACTAAGAACCACTGTTAAAAAGTTCAGTGTGGAAGGCACTCCTGAAAATCTACCATAGCAGGTCTCTAGAACGGTTTTTTATGTTTTTTCAGCAGTGTTCCACACCTACACTAAACAGTGAATCCAAAACAAACTCAAAGAAACTGTAGATCACACAGTACAAGCTGGCTTGCCTGTGGTTTATTTACCTCTTGGCTAGTTCAGTAAAGAGCAAATTTAACTTTTTAAAGGATGCTGTCTTAACTGTCAACAGGTGGTAATAGATGCTTAGAGACATAGTTTAAAAACAGAAAAAGTTAAATATGAGGCACGATCTGTCACCAAGGGGAAAGTTGCAGAACACTGATTTTTGTGACTCTGTCTGACATCAAATTACACCCACCAAAAGAATTCCCAAAGGGAGTCTTGGAGTGCTCAAATTTTCATAAAAGCAGAATATGTCCAAAGGCCCGTAGCTTCAAATATACTAGTTAAGTAGCTAGAGTGCAATAGACGAGAGCCATACAATTCTAATGATTATGAGTATAAAACTTGATTCTAAATGAATACTTGCAAAAGAGCCATTGACAGTGTAAGCCTTTTAACTAATAAAAGGGCCAGGGCAATGAACCTCTGTTCCAGCAGAACAGTCCCACACCCTTCCTAGGACAGACAACTTCCATTCTCTAAGCATCCGTAATCTCTTCTGTGAAGAGCCAGTGAAGTCAGAGAGAAATGTGCTTAGCAAGCTCACACATCCATTCCGATGACTGCTGCCCATTCCTGACTCATCCCGGTGACTCAAGGCCACACAGCTCACCCAGTGGAAACCTCTCTCCATCTTCCAGCCCAGGCTCTCAGTGGAGGGTAGGCTGCTATTCAAAGACTAGTTTCCTGAGGAAGGTAGATAGTTTTAGGGAAAGACCATTTGGCTGAAAGGAGGAAGCTTTGTTGCCAGCTGTTCCTCCAGCTCCGCTCCCTATGTGGTCTCAAACAAGTTGCTAAACCCGACCACGTCAAGGGCCAGGCCTGTAAAAATGATGACATTTCCCATAAAAGGGCTGCCTGGTTCTGCACCTTTTGCCTTCATGAGCAAGCACTGTGGCTACAGAAGCTCTGGGGCTGCTGAAAAAATCAAAAAATGAAACATGAGCTTTATGTTTTCCTCAGTGCAAATCAGTGTCCCATTTCCCTGAAACACTCTAACAACATGGCTTTAATCTTCCACAATTCCTAAACCTAGGGGCCATCATGACCCAGCCAGCATTGCAACAGAAACAATGGCACAGTTTTCATGTGAGGTCTGAGCACAGCAGGGACAGGAGCCTTCTCACGGAGGCGCCCCTACAGCAGGGCCAAAAGGCAGATTTTACTAGCAGTCTTCCCATCCTTTCTTCAAGAAGTCATTAAGAAACAACACAGGGAACAAAAGAAAAAGTAAATAAATGGGATTATATCAAGCTAAAAAGCTTCTGCACATCAAAAGAAACAACTAACAGAGCAAAAGGACAACCACAGAATGGGAGAAAATATTTGCAAACTATGTATCTGACAAAGGATTAATATCCAGAATATACAAAGAATTCAAATAACTCAACAGTAAGAAAACAAGTAACCCAGTTTAAAAATGGGCAAAGGAGCTGAATAGACATTTCTCAAAGGAAGATGTACAGAGGGCCACCAGATACGTGAGAAGATGCTCAGCGTCCCTCAGCACCAGGGAAATGCGAATCAAAGCCACACGCAGATATCATCTCACCCCAGTTATGCGGGCCATTATCAAAAAGACAGAGAACAACAAATGCTGGCAAGGATATGGAGAAAGGGGACCCTCCTACACAGCTGCTGGGACTGTAAATTAATGCAGCCACTATGGAAAACAGTGTGGAGGTTCCTCAAACAACTGCAGATAGAACTGCCATGCAACCCAGCAATCCCTAAAGTGTAGCTGGGTATATTCCTTTGGGTATTTTTCTTGAGGTATACACCCAGCTACACTGCTGGTTACATTCCTAGAGGAATGGAAATCATCATGTCGAAGGACACCTGTACTCCCATATGTATTGCAGCTCTATTTACAATAGCCAAGAGTTGGAATCAACCTAAATGTCCATTGACAGATGGGAGTGGATAAGGTAAGTGTGGTATATATACACAATGGAATACTACTCTACCATAAAAAAAATAATGAAATTCTGCCATTCGCAGCAAAATGAATGAACTTAGAGAAAATTATGTAAAGTGAAATAAGCCAGCACAGAAAGAGAAATACTGCATGTCCTCACTCATAAGTGGGAGCTAAAATAAAGAAAGAAAATGAAAGGAAAAAGAGAAAGAAATAATCACAATAATACATAAACTTTCAAAAAAAAAAGAGAAAACAGAACTATGGTTATTAGAGGTGGGAAGCAGGGGATGGTGGCAAGAAATTAGTTAAGGGTCACAAAGACTGATTACATTTTGTAAACATGAGTACACTCATTATCCTGACTGATCACCACATATTGTACACACGTATTGATATTTGATTCTGTACCCCACGAATATATATAATCAATTATCTGTCAATAAAAAAATGTCAAATAAAAAGAAAAAAGAAAAAGAAACAACACAGGTATTAGAGTCAGAAGTCCTGGGCAATTCCCAGCTCTGTCATTTACCGTGGGGGAGGTGCTGCACAAAGTAACCTCTCCCCATCTGCACTATGCAAATAATGCACACTGCCCCACAAGCCCACGGCGACCAAATAATGAGAAGGTGTGGGGAATTACTAACATAAGCAGCCACTAGAGGCGGAGACTAGGATGGGCCAATAAGACAAGTAACAAGGAATGCAGAACTTATATCAGGAGCTAAAGGGGTAATCCCCTGCCCATGATGAGAAATCTGGATATGTATATACAAGTACACATACACAAATATATGTAATATCTGAAGAAGGGGCAGTCTTGACAGGTGTATCATCACTGCCTGCCTCAAAATAGGAAAAATCTATTTGTTAGGAAATGAAATATGTCCAAAACATGAAGAGAGGCTTTGAAGGCTTTGCTGTAAACTAATGTATTTTGTGTCCCCTTCAATGACACAGCTTTCATTCTGTTTATTTTTCTTTTATAAAATGTGAAAGCATGCTGGGACTCTTCAATGACCAGAGGTCCAAGGTTATATAAATTTTTAATCACGTTCCAGAGATCACTGAATTAAACACATAAAAGACAAGGAAACTGAGCTATAAAGAAAAGTAGAGCTACATTTAAGAACTGAGTTAGGAAAATTTTACTTTATTTTATCAGGTATTTTATAAAATCAGAAAATTATGATTCTCTGTGTGAAACTGGAAAATGTTAGAACTGTTATAACTTCTATACCACATCAGGCTTCTCATCAAGTTCAAGAAAAACTAAATATTTTGAACTTCATGATGTCGGGAATAGAAAGGTTAGAGACCATGGATCTTAAATCAGTGGAACTTTATTAGTCTATCTATGGAGGTGTCTCTGGGCTATCTTTAAGACCAGTCTTGGTTAGAATGGGAAGAGGCAGAAAAGGGACCATTTATGAAGTCAATAATTCAGGCGTGGTAATGGCTTTCTTCGCTTTACCTATGGTGATCCTTATACCAAGAGTTTGCTATTGCTATCCTAAAGAAGAAACACAGTATCCTTATTCACATGGTTGAATCTGTAAGTTCTAACCATCTATTCATTATCCTACCCTACAATTTTTTAAATGTAATTTCCTACTTCATATAAAAGACTGGCTTCATATAAAAGATGGCTGGCCAGTTAGCTGAGTTGGTGTTGATAATGCCAAAGTCAAGGGTTCGGATACCCATACCAGCCAGCCATCAAAAGAAAAAGACTTGATAATCCAACATTGTTCATTTCTTCTTGGTTATAATGGTGTAAATATTTAGAGTGATTTACTGTGTGTTTTCAACTTTCACATCCACAGTACATGATGTTGTTTTTTAAATAATTGAAAATTTCTTAAAACTCACTTAACAAAGAATTCTAGTTTTATCAATGGCAATAAAAATTAAGTATTATACTGAAAGCTCTCTGTTAGACCTTAACAGGAGCCCCAAATAAATTAAGTTTCTGACACAATGACTTATAGGCAGCCAGAGATCTTTACAAAATGTAAATCAGATGCTGTCCCATTTCAAGTGGAATAAAATGTAAATGACACTCTGGCCTACAACATCCAACACAATCCCCTACTTACTTTCTGCCCTCAAATAGCTCCTCTCCCTGTCCTGCTTTCTACCTTCCCCAATCTCTGCTCCCTCCCTACAGTATACTACAGCCACCTAGGCTTTTTTTTTTTTTTTTTTTTTTGCTAGAATACAACCTACTCAGGGTCTTGGCACCGCCTTTTCAGCTGCCTGAAACACCTCCAGGCGACTGGTACCTTCTCTCCATGTTCAGCTCTATGATACCTCTGCAAAAGGCCTTCTGACACCAACAATCTAACACAAAGCCCGAGCCCCATACCCAATTCAATCTCTACTCCTAAAATTATTTGCATAGTACTTATCATTTGTTGAAATTGCCTTCATTTATTTCATTATTCTTCATTCAGATATAAAGTCCTTAATAAGAGGAACCTTATCACCTTGTTAACCACTTTTGTACAGTACCTAGAAATAGTACTAGATACAGAGCAGATACAATAAGTATTTGTCCCCACTACTGCCAAGGACACTGCAGATGCAAAAGAGATGGTTAAAGCCGCCATGAGGTAACCCCACTGCCGCTGTGGACACTGCAGATGCAAGGGAGGCAGATGCAGCTGCTAGCACCACTGCCCTCCCCATGAGGTAACCCCAAGGCTGCTACAGACACCACAGGTGTAAGGGAGGCAACTGTAACCACAAGCACTGTTACCACCCCCATGATATAACCCAATTGTCACCAAGACCCACAGACACCAGCAGCCACCATAGCTGTTGATGCCACAAAGTAACCCCATGGCCACTACAGAAACAGCTGCAGGGGCCACTACTGTAGCACCACCACCAGTGCCACCAGGCAGCCAACATCATTATGCGAGCAGCCCACCACATATGGAGCCACCAATACCACATAGGCAGCCCACCAAAGCCACTGCCACAGCCACCACCACAACAAGGGTGGCCTTACCACAGGAGCAGCTGCTACTGCTGTGCAGGCAGACTAACTACCACTCAACTGCTTTAACACAAGAAGACTCACCAACAGAGATCAGAGGAGAGCAAGAGAAGAAGCAACAGCTCTACCACATGACCAGACATGAACACAGAGACACTAGAAATAAGGGAAAACAAGAAAATATGATGCCACCAAATGAAAACAATAACTCTCAAGTACCAGAACCCCAGAGCAGAAAACCCTTGAAATGACTGAAAAGGAATTCCAAGTAAAAATCTTGAGTAAACTCAATGAGATACAAGAAGATGCAGTTAGATTACACAATGAACTGAGCAAAACTATCTGGGATACGAAGGAGGAAATTTACAAGAGAAAAATACCTTAAAAAAGAATGTAGCAGAACTCAAGGAACTGAAGGAATCATTCAATGAAATAAAAAACACAACTAAGAGCTTGAGCACCATCTAGAGCAAGCAGGAAAAAGGATGTCTGATCCTAAAGACAGTGTCTTTAAATAACTCAGGAGGATAATAAAAAAGAAAAAATAATTTTTAAAAATGAAGAAAATCTAAGAGAAGTAACAGACAACCTTAAGTGCACAGACATCCAAATCCTGGGTGTTCCAGAAGAGGAGGAGAAAGGAAAAATTATTTAGGACACAATCAATGAAATAACAGCAGAAAACTTCTCTGGTGTAGGGAGAGACATGGAGCTTCAGATCACAAAACTCAAAGATCCCCAGACATATTCAATCCAAAAAGATCCTCTCCAAGACACATGATAGTCAAACCAGCAAAACTCAAAGACAAAGAAAGAATCCTAAAAACAGCAAGAGAAAAGCATTAAGTCACCTATAACGGAGTCCCCATCAAACTAACAGAAGACTTCTCAACAGAAACTCTACATGCCAGAAGAAAATGGGATGATATTTTCAAAATCCTAAAAGAAAAAAACTGCCAGCCAAAAATACTATATTCAGCAAGGCTATCCTTCAGAAAGGAAGAAGAAACAGTGTATTTCCCAGACAAATAAAAACTATAGGTGTTCACCACCACATGACCAGCCCTACAAGAACTCTTCAAGGAAGTCCTGCACCTGGGATCCAAAAAAACAATAATCACTACCATGAATACACAAATGAATGAAAGTCATTGGTAGAGCAAAAAATGCAAACAAAAAAGAGAAAAGAAACTAAATCTTATCACCTAATACAAACAATGAAAGGGAAAGAAACAAGAGATATTTAAAACATCCAAATGAAAATTGATAAAATACCAGGAGTAAGATGCCTTTCAATAACACCCTAAATGTAAATGAATTAAATTCCCACCAAAAAGACACATATTGGCTGACTGGATTAAAAAGCTAGACCCAATTGTATGGTGCCTATAAGAGACTCACCTCAACTGTAAACACACACACAGACTATTAGTTAAGAAATGAAAAAAGACATACAACACAAATGGAAATCAAAAATGAGCAGGAGAAGCTATTTTTCTATCAGATAAAATAGACTTTAAACAAAAAACTATAAAAAGAGACAAAGAAGTTCACTATGTAATGATGAAGGGATCTATCCAGCAAAAAGACATAATAATCATAAATATATATGCACCTAACATTGGTGCACCCAGATAGGTAAAGCAAACACCATTAACCTAAGGAAAGAGATAGACAAAATATGATAATAGCTCGGGATCTGAATACCCCTTTCCCAAAATTGGACAGATCATCTAAGCAACAAACCAACAGAGAAACAGGATTTAAACCACACTTTAGGCCAACTGGACTTGGCAGATATCTACAGAACATTTCATCCAATAAAAACAGAATACACAATCTTCTCATCACCACGTGGAACATTCTCCAGGAACGATCAGATGTTAAGTCTCAAATCAAGTCTCAACAAATTTAGAAAAACTGAAATCATTTCAATTATGTTTTCAGACCACAACAAATTAGAACTAGAAATCAATAACAAGCAACACTGTGGAAACTATACAAATACTGGAAATTAAACAACATGCTCTTGAATGACCTATGGGTCAAAGAGGAAATTAAACTGGAAATTTTAAAAATTTCTCAAAACTAATGAAAACAGAGACACATCATACTAAAACCTGTGGGATACTGCAAAAGCAGTACTAAGAGGGAAGTTTATTGCAATAAACACTAACATCAAAATAATAGAAAGATCTCAAACAACCAACCAAATGGCACACCTCAAACAACTAGAAAAATAAGAACAATTCAACCCCAAAATTAGTCGATGGAAAGAAATAATTAAGATCAGAGCAAAACTAAATGAAATAGAGACCCCAAAAATCATACAAAAGATCAATGAAACAAAAAGTTGGTTTTTTGAGAAGATAAACAAAATAGACACACCATTACCTAGGCTGACTAAAAAAAGAAGAGAGAAGACACAAATACAAAAATCAGAAATGAAAAAGGAGACGTTACATCCAATACCACATAAATACAAAGAATCAATCATTAGAGACTATTATAACCAACTATACACCAACAAATTTAAAAACATAGAGGACATGGATAAATTTCTGGACACACACAAACTTCCAGAACTGAACCAAGAAGAAACAGAAAGCCAGCAGAGACCAGTAACCAGCAACGGAATTGAAGCAGCAATCAGCGTCTCCCAACAAACACCCAGGACCAAAGGGCTTTACAACTGAATCCTACCAAACCTTCCAACAGGAATTAATACCACATCTCTTCAAACTATTCCAAAAAATTGAAACACAGGCCTTTTTCTCAAACTCACTCTATGAGGCCAGCATCACCTTAATACCAAAACCTGACAAAGATACACAGAACAATAAAATATAGGGCAATATCTTTGATGAAAATAGACACAGAAATCCTCAGCAGAACATTAGCAAACAGAACACAGCAACACATAAAAAAAAAAAAATGATACAGCACAATCAAGTGAGATTCTTCCCAGGGATGCAAGGATGGTTCAACATATGCATTTATGGTAACCCTTGTAATTTAGGACTTAAATGATTAAAAAGCAAAGAAATACATTTAAATCCAATTGTAGCAATCTCTAATAATATTATTATCAAAATAACTACCATTTGTTATGTGTCAGGCAGCATATGTGAGCTAAATGCTTTCCATATATTTCCTTCTAATAATGCCCCCTATAACCTGTGCATCATCTCCATTTATGCCCTATTTTACAGAAAAGAGGACTGTCTAGACTGAAGTCACACAATTTTTAAGTGTTAGAGTGAGGATTCGAAGACAGATTTATCCAGTTTCAGAATCTCAACTAGCCTTCTTCTATTAACATTCAATGTTCAGCAGTTATTTATTAAGCATTTCCAATGTGTAAGATGCTGGGAATACATTGGAAGGATAGCCCGACCCTTGAGCTCGCAGATCGTCTGGGGTGGGTGGAGACCATATGAATAGGGAATGAAGAGTGACAAGTTCCATGTGAAGAAGTAGCACAGGGAGCTACTGAAGTCACGGGGGACGGACAAGGGTCAGGATAGGCCGCCCAACAACTACTGTTTAAGTCGAGACCAATATAATTAGTGGAATTGGCCAGAAGAAGGAAGGGTTGGGAAGCAGTGTGAGAAGGGCAGTTCCAAGCAGAGTAATGGCGAGCATAGAGACCCAGACATAGGAGAAGTGCAGGTGGCTCTGCATGGCTGGGGCCAGAGAGGAATAATGGAGCTAGATCGAGATATTCTGCTGAGGAGTTAGGACAGCGTTGATGTCAAGGAAGATTTCTCCAGGTCTTCCTGTCTGCATTTTATGGGATCATTTGCATCGTTGGGTCTCTGTACCCTCCCAATTGCTAGAATTGCCCAAACAGAAGGCTAATGGTCCATTTCCATTAAAAGTATTTTCTTTAGGTTGCTGCCCTTCAATTCTGCCTGTTGCCTGCTCTCCTCTTTGTAGCCATGCACATCTCTTGGTTATCACCTTATTCACAGCAGCAAAAAAGGGAACAACTGACCCTGAGAAACCTTAATACCTAATATCAGTGCTTCTTGAATGTCAATATCTGTGTCAAACAGTGATGTGAAAGCTTGCACTCGCCTCTTGTGTGCTTTTCAGTGCCTGCTTCTCGCAAAATCCAGGAAACATCATGACATACGGGATGCTAAGGAAATCATTAAATAAGATCAAGCTGGATTATATCGTCTAATTTCCATGACACCTGATGGCTATTTAAATAAGTACAGTTTTCTTCATGACGTTTACTTTTTAGCAGATGGGATCCACTTGTTCAATATAATTTCTATTTTTGAGAGGTGTGGTCTGTTTACTTCTGGGACAATCTGCAAGAATTGAAAAGTTGTCACTTAAAGCATTAGCAGCCTACGGCTCCAGGTAGAAATGATGAAGTTGACCAAGGAGAGTAGACAATAAATTCATGCATTTCCATGTTGATCACTTGTGGTGGTATTGTCTTAAATACAGATGATAACTTTTCCATATGCAATCCATTTAACCCCAGAGAGCATTGTTCCACTACCAGGCTTTTGTTCCACTACCTTTTGTCTCTGTTTTAAAATAAGCATTTATATAGCACTGTCTTCTTCAATCTCTTCAAAAGTTGTTCCAGCAAGGCAAGAATTATTATTCCCATTTTACAGATAGGGAAAATGAAAGACAGAAGGGAAAAAACTTGTTATAAATACCTTAACAAGTAACTAGGCCTTCAGGTTTCCAGTTTGTTATTAAGTTTATTGAATTTTCCATTGACTGAGTTGTGCTGTCTCCTTCTAAATGAGCATACTAAATTCTAAGAGAGACAGTTTAGAATTTTGTTTACAATGTTTATGCTGTACATCATCCAATCCCAGTAGAGCCCTCTATTTGCATGCTTTCTTTTTTCTTTTTTTGTCTTTTTAGAGGTTATATTCTAGAGGCTGGAAAAGAATACAGTGTCTCTGAGTCCAACTTGTCTTATCTTAAATAAAAGAAGAAACAGTCCTTTTTTTCTCCTTTTATAAATTATGAAAACAAACAGACATGACTCGTGTAAGGCTGTTAACTACAGGGGAACAAAATGAGTAACACTCAAAGCTCTTGCTAAAGAAGTTCTGGTGTTGCTAGAAAGATTAGTTACACAAATAACTGTATATTAAGATAATATTAACAACAATAGCAATAGCTTAAATTTTTGAGTGCTCACCACATTTCAGGCACTTTACATACATTATTTCATTTAATTCTCAGAATAGTCCTCTGAGGAAGGCAGTATTTTCTTCCCCCATCATGTATATGAGAAAAGCAAGGCTTAAGCAGTTTGCCCAGTAACCGAAGGCAGAGTCAGCTCTCAAAATCTTATGGTCTGGCTCTTAAATCCATGAATCTTCCTTACTTGTTCTTCCTTTTGAAAATTGTTTTAGCTCTTCATGGACCTTAATTCTTCCTAGGAAATTTTAGAATCAGTTTGTCAATTTGTACAAAATAGCCTTCTGGAATTTTGATTAGCAATGCAATGTCTTTAAAGATTAATTTTGATAATGTGACAACTTAACAATAATAAGTTGTTTCATCTAGGACCGACAGAGTGGCTCTCCACTTATTCAGATGTCTTTTTATATTGCTTGGTGAAGGTATTTGCTTCTGGTTACTTTGTATTTGTTGCTATTTGAATGGTGTTTTATCCTGGTTTTGTTTCCTGTTGTGTTATTGCTGGTGTAAAGAAATGTCGATTTTTATAAGTTGATCTTGTACCTAATACCTTGTCGATCAATCTTTACTACATGTAGTAGTTTTGGATTCTGCTGTTTTTCTTTATAGATGATCATATCATCTGCAAATAATGACAGCTTTGTTTCTTCCTTTCCAATTCTACTACTTCTTTTTATTTTTTCTCCAGGCCAATACTGAACAGTGAAGGTAATAGTGAGCATTCTTGTCTTGTTTTATGATGAGAAAATAAATCTCAAAGAGATATTTTATGTGATTTTTTAAGGATAGGACTAATCAAGTTAATAATCTATTTCTAGTTTTATATATTTTTAAAAAATTATAACTTCTGATCAATTAAGTTAATTATGTGCTTTTTCTGCTTTTGAAGATGTGATAACTACTGATAGATTCTCTGCTTTAAATTATATTTACATATGATTTAATATGTAGATAGAAATGAAGGGGTTTGGAATGAACCCTATTTGATCTCAGTGCTTTTTTTGTCCTTAAATTTGGATATATCTATATAATATTTGATATAGAAATTTTATATCAGTGTTAATAAGTGATTTGGGTTTATATTTCTTTTCTTATATAGATTCTCACTTGGTTATAGAATCAATGTCGAACCAGCCTTTTAAATAAATAGGTCCTTTCTGTGTTTTCCTGCTTCTTGGAACAACTTGAACGAGTTAAGAATCATCTAGTCCTTTATTGAATTCTCCAAAATGCCACCAGAAAACTTGTTAATAATGAAAAACTAAGTTCATTTGAACTCACTGCAGCAAGGGAAAATGCCGTTTCGACAGAGTCAGTGTCTCAGAAGGAGAATTCAGAAGTGGGGTATTTACAGGGCTCTCTAGCCTGGGCTGAAGTGGTTACAGATGGGTCATTCAAAGAGGGAAGCTGATTGAGATTGTATAAATTTGTGGAAGTTTAGGTTTGGTGACTACAGCAAGTCAAGGATCGTGAAGAGAGTCTTGATCAGTATTGTTGGATGAGTGAGCTATTTGCTCAGGTGATGCTCTGTTTTCTCCTATGAACTGATCTGTAGGAATTCTCTGAAGGAAACTGTGTTCACTGAGAATATGGCGTTTGAGCATAAGTCAGAAGAAAGTGAAAGTGTATGGATATCTAGTGGAAAATCATTCCAGGCAGAGGAGACAGTAGGTGCAAAAGCCCTGAGGCAGGATCTACGTGTATGGAAGAGCAGGCAGCCAGTGTGGCCAGTCAATGCCAGAGCAGAAATGGAAGGACTGATTATAGAGGAAATTGTAAGGACTTTGGGGTTGACTGTCAGAAATGTAGAAACCTATTGGGAGGTTTTAAGGAAATGAGTGGCACGATCTAACTTAGATTTTAAAAGGATTAGAGAGGCTATTGTGGTGTGAATAGATTGTAGGAGAGCAAGTTGGGGTGCTAGTGCAATACTTGAGGTGAGAGATAATGTGATGGTTTCTTGGATGAGAGTGGGAGTCATAAAAATAGTAAGAAGTGGGTAGAATCCAGGATATATTTTGAAGGCAAGGCAAGCAGATTCTACGGACATATTGAACGTGTCTGTGAGAGGAAGAGAAAAATTAAGGAAGCAACACGAGTTTTGACCGGACAGTGAGTGGAAGAATACAAAGAACATCCTCAAAAGTTCACAGAAAGATTCATATGATCTTTCAATTCTATTTTTCCATGAACTTTTTGAAGTACCTGCATTTAGTTGACAACTGCTGGGAAAGGAAAGGCTCTAGGAGGAGCAGGTTGTGGGGATATAGATCAGGAGTTTGACTTTGGACATGCTAATGTGAAGTGCCTTTTAGATATTGTACAGGAGTTCAGATATATGAGTCTGGAGCTCCAGAGAGAGGTCTGAGGCAGAAATAGGAACTTGACGTTTGCAGCAAATAGGCGGTGTTTAAAGTCATTAAACTAGTGTAGACAGGGAAGAGCCCAGGGACTGAGTTCTAGGCTTTCTGATGTTTATATGACAGAAGAGAGAGGAGGAATCAGCAAAGAATATTGAAAGAAATGGCCAAGGCAGTGGAAGAAAACCTAGGGAAAGGAGTGGAAGAAAAGCTAGGGAAAGGAGTGGTGTTTTGGAAGCCAAGTGACATAATGGTTTCAAGGAGGAGTGATCAACTTTGGCCAAATATGAGAATTCACATGGATCCCCTGACTTCGCACTGTGGAAGTCGTTGGAAACCTTGAAAGGAGCAGTTTTGGTAGAGTGATGGGGGTGAAAACCCGCCTGGAGAGGGTTTGAGATGAAAAGGAGGGGATGGGAGGCAAGGAATTTAGATCACACTTTTAAGGAGTTTTGCTGGAAATGGGAGCAGAGAGAAGGAGAAGTAGCTAAAGGGAGAAGTGACATCAGGACATTTTCTATTAATGGGAATGATTCAGTAGAGAGGAAATACATTATGACATTAGAAAGAGTATTACTTGAGTGATATTGATTAATGTTTCTCTCCATAACTCTGTCTGTTGTTGCTTTACCTGTTTCATATTCTCTCTCTCTCTCTCTCACACACACACACACACACACACACACACACACACACACGTCTATAATCATTTCATACTTTTCTAAGTATATATGTCTATATAATATTTTAAATTTACTCTTACTTCCTCAGGTATGTAGCAGTCCTGGTGCCATATAATTTTCATGTCTCCTGTCTGCTTTTATTATTGCTACCACAGTTTTTTGGTTCACATTTGCCTGAAATATCTTCATTCACTCTTTATTTTAAACCTTTCTGTATCCTTTTCTTATTAAATGTGTATCTTATAATAGGATATTCATGTTGTTTATTTTTTTAATCGAATGTGTCACAATTTTAATTTGTGAACTTCACTTATTTCAATTATTACATTAGTTTTTATTTCTCTATCTTATTTGATAATATATATTCATGATATATTTTTGTTTGTTCCTACATTTCATTGAATAAGTGAATTTTTTTATACTAGTTGGAAGTTGTATTTTCTATGTTTATTCTTTTAGTGGTATCCCCAAGGTATTAAGGACAATAAATATGCTTATTTTTTTCCTTAATGAAGTCCAAGTCCTTTCATATTCTTACTGCCTTTGTTCTATTTTTATCCTCAAATACAATTTTTTGATGTTGGTGTCATGTAGCCTTTGATTTTCTGGATTTTCTTTTTCTTCATTTTTGTCTGTGTGTGAGTGTTCTGCTTCTTGTTTGATCATGACCTATTAATATCACACCACAAGAAGGCTTTTTTCTTGTTTTCTCATGCTTGCTTCTCATATCTCAGAAGATATTTTTAGATTGGTTTCTCTTTTTCTCAGGAGTGCCTCCTTCAAGAATGTTTTATTTATTTATTTATTTATTTATTTGGCAGCTGGCCAGGGACGGGATTCAAACTCTTGACCTTGGCATTACCAACACCGTGCTCTAACCAGCTGAGCTAACTGGCCAGCTCACGAATATTTTAAAAGTAAGTTCCTGTATAGTATATTTCCTGAGGCCTTCTATGTCTGAGCATATCTTTATTTCTATTTTATCTTAAAATTAACATTTTTGCACGATATATTCTAAGTCCAAATTTTCCATCCTTTCACAGTGTGTAAAAACATTACTTCATTGTCTTTTTGCTTCCAGTGTCCCTGTTGAGACGTGATGTCAATTTAATTATCGCTCTTTTTTAGGTTGTGTGTTCTTTCTCTCTGCTATATAGAATTTTTGCTTTGCTTTTGATGTTCTTACAATTTATGATAATATGTTTAGATGTGGATTTTTTCTTATTGATTGTGTTTGGCACTCTTTATTTTAGATACTGGAAAAAGACAACAAGATGTGGTTGCATAAATGTAATGTGAAACAGGTTAACCTGCATGAATGATTTTTCATATCTGCCTATTTACCATGCAGGAAATGATGATTACATATATTTAACAATGATATGTATTATTTATTGATTCTATTATGTGCAGAGTTTTACACAATGCATTATTACTTTAACAATTGCAACAACTGTATGAAAAAGATGCTGTTGTAATTTCCATATCTATGAGATGAATGAATTGAAATTTAAAACACATAATTTGCCCAAGTTCACTTAGCTAAGAAATGGTGAAGCTGTCAGTATCTGACCCAAATTGATTAATTCTTTATCTTTCTCATAATAACCCCATTACCCTTTAACTCTAGTGATATATGCATGAAACAGATTTGTTTTACTTAATCGATGAGTACTCTAAACCTGTATGCTTTAGTTTAGTACTTTGATGTTTAGGGAGGAATTTTACTTACCTACAACAAAAAACTGACATAATTATTTGCATTTATATGTAGGGGGAGAGAGAGGAAGAGAATTTTCATGCAAATTACTTTGAGAATAATTTAATAATTTGGTACAATTATGGTAATAACTACCATGTCTGTTAGAGAGGAGAATGGCTGTCAAATGAAATGGTTTCTCATTACTTTTGTCCCCTGCAAACTGTCATCCCTTGGTTACTGCTGAAATAATCTCATTATTAGTAAAACAAAGATCCACATTTGAAAGAAGAAAGATTGCCGACTACGGGTTGTGGGCAGGGTTATTTGTCTCACTGTCTTTGCCAGTAGGAGTATGCGTTTGTCACTGTTAACTGATTTTCCAGTTGCCCCTCAATGTCTGGTTCTGATAACAAGCTAGAAAGGCAGGCTGTAGTATCAGAATCAAATGGATAAAAATGTGTGGAGATACTGAGGCAGTGATGAGAATGGTTTAAATGTTGATTCTAGAGTCATTTTCTTCCGGATTTTTTCTCTGAGACCAAATTCCACTCTTCAAATATTACGTGTGATTTGGGTTTGCAATAAAAACAAGTGTTGTTTCAGTTCTTTGACTAACCAGTCACTTTTTATACTTCTCTCTTTAACTTCTTCCTAATTCTGTATTGAATTCGAGAAAGTGTTAATGCAGGGGAAATGAATCTTGATCGTCACAGGTAAAACTTCTGGACGAGGGAGCTATTTCTCCTGCATTCTATCTACTTAATTCTCCCATTTGTGAATCTCCATTTGGCTTGGGACAGAATTTCATTTTATTTAGAGATGTTCACTTGTTTAAAAAGTAGTTTCCTTTTCAAGATGGCGGCGGCTGCGGCGGCTGGCGCGGAGTAGCTGAAGTGGAAAAGGCGGCCACTGGGCCTCAGGCAGCCGGAAAACTTGTGGTCCTTCCACTCGCCATCTCTTAAGGGAGGACTGCTGCTGCTGACCGGTCGTGAGGGCTGACCGCCACTTTGCCCCCGGCAGGAGAGGCTGCCTCATTTACAGACAACAGCTTTAAAGTGTGGAGCAGGAAAAGAACTGATTCTTAGCTGCAAAAGTGAGTCTCAAAACAGGGAACACGGCGCCAGGGCTGCTGTGGATGCAGCCAGGATCCCGGAGGCCGGGGCCGCGCTGAAGGCGGCCAGCTGCCCTATTCAGGATTCGAGGTTTCAGGCCGGCATTAAAGAAGATTCCTGGGAGCGCCGGAGCGGCGCCGCGACTGAACAGCCCGAGGCGGCAGCGGCCGAGAACTGGGAAAGGCGGCAAACCAGAGACAGAGCGAGCGCCCGACCTGGCACAGCACTGTGAGTGATCCCTGGCACAGCTCTGTTCGGGGGGCGGATGCCCACACGGCTCCCGCCTGCACCACCAGCCCACTCACCGCCGGTGCTGCCTCCATTTTCCCAGGTGCGGGCAGCTCCGCCCTGCTCGGCCATCACTGAGCCCTCCCACTTGCTGGCCTGGCGCCAGGCTTTCCGGAGCCTGCGGACCGACCTCCGCTCCAACTCCCTCAGCTGTTCTCTGGCGGGGCTGGTGGCGGAGGGCACCCCGGGCCAGTTTCGGGAGGGCAAGGAAGTACGGGCGGGCCGACTGTCACTCCACCATACCCTGGACTCCGGCCCCAGGTAAACTCCCTGTTACTGGGAGGCAGATACCATCTGTGCAGCCACCAGTTTGGAAAAAAGCCTAACGAATTTCTGGTTGGGAATAGTGTGGTAGGAGAGTTCCCAGGTCCGCTTGAACCTGCCGGAGAGCAGGCTGCAGGTGGGCGCTAGACTCGGTTTATACTGGGGGGATACAAAGGTGAACAAGACCCGAGAAAGATCTACATAGTGCCACAAAGGCACCCAGAGAGACCGGTCGTCTGTGCCCAGCAGAAACCTGGTAGACTTCCTGGGCGAGGCGGTGCCGAGCAGGGTCTTGAAGGCCTAGCTGTTAGACAGGGGTGCAGAAGACACGCCCCAGCCCAGCACAGTGCGCACAGAGTGGGGAGACGTGCGGCCAGGGAAGCGGAGACTCGACAAAAACCACACACCCGGTGGGGTCGCTACTGCACGATCTAACAGCCTGGGCCAGAGCACACGGAACAGGGAGAAGTCCTGCACAGGAAGTGAAAGCTCAACAGAGATCACACACCCTGTGGTACGTGACCCACCAGCCCAGCAGAGTCCAAGCTGAACAGAAAGGTGGCTCCCCAGAGAAGCCCAAGACCCGAGGCAACCACACACACAAGGCACTAGAGGCCAACTGAGCAGTCACGGAGGGAGCCATACGAAATTGGCAACCACAGCAACATCCTAGTTAGTCATTAGTCTCAAACCGGTGGACTGTGAAACCCCCTGCCACAATGAATAAACACCAAAAAAAAGATACCAGAAATACAAAAAATCAAGAAAGTACACCACCAAAAGTTAATAAATCTCAAACTCTAGATCCTATAGAACAAGAAGCCCTTGAAATGACTGACAAGGAATTTCGAGTGATAATTCTAAAGAAACTGAATGAGATACAAGAAAACTCAGCTAGACATCATGATGAAATGAGGAAAAGTATACAGGATCTGAAAGAGGAAATATACAAGGAAATCAATGTCCTGAAAAAAAATGTAGCAGAACTTGCTGAACTGAAGAAGTTATTCAACGAAATAAAAAACACAACGGAGAGTTTAACCAGCAGGCTTGTCGAAGTTGAAGAGAGAACCTCTGAACTTGAAGATGGGCTGTTTGAAATAACACAAGCAGACAAAAAGAAAGAAAAAAGAATCAAGGACATTGAAGAAAATCTGAGAGAGATATCAGACAACCATAAGCAATCAAATATCCGAGTCATGGGTATCCCAGAAGGGGAGGAAAATGGAGATTCCATTGAAAACATATTCAACAAAATAGTGGCAGAAAACTTCCCAGGTATAGGAAAAATCACAGATCTTCAGATCCAGGAAGCTCAACGATCTCCAAACGTATTCAACCCAAAAAGGCCTTCTCCAAGACATGTCATAGTCAAATTGGCAAAACTCAGAGACAAAGAGAGAATCTTAAAAGCTGCAAGAGAGAAGCGTCAAATCACCTATAAGGGAGCCCCAATCAGGTTAACATCAGACTTTTCATCACAAACCCTAAAAGCTAGAAAGGAATGGGATGATATTTTCAAAATACTAAAAGACAAAGATTGCCAGCCAAGAATACTCTACCCTGCAAGGCTATCCTTCCGAAATGAGGGGCAAATAGTATATTTCTCAGACAAACAAAAACTGCGGGAGTTCACTACCACAAGACCACCCTTACAAGAAATCCTAAAGGGAGTACTGGGTTTGGTTCCTGAAAAATAACTACCACTGCCATAAAAACCTAAGAAAAATCTAAACCCGCTAGTACAATAAAAATGGCATTCATGAAGAGAAAACAAGCTAACAAAAACACTATCTACAACCTAAGGAACCAACAAACACAGAAAACAAACAGTAAATCAGAAAGCAAGGAACAAAAGACACCTAAGACAACCAAACAACCAATAAAATGCTAGGAATAAATCAACACCTTTCAATAACAACTCTTAATGTAAAAGGCTTAAATTCCCCAATTAAAAGACACAGACTGGCTGACTGGATCAAAAAGCAGGACCCAACTATATGCTGTCTACAAGAGACCCACCTCACCCATAAAGATTCACACAGACTAAGAGTGAAAGGATGGAAAAAGATTTACCATGCAAACAGAAAAGAAAAACGAGCTGGAGTAGCAATTCTTATATCTGACAAAATAGACTTTAAACTAAAAACCATAAAAAGAGACAATGAGGGACACTACTTAATGATAAAAGGACTGATCCATCAAGAAGACATAACAATCATAAATATGTATGCACCCAATGTTGGAGCAGCCAGATTTATAAAACAAACTCTATTAGAGCTAAAGAAGGAAATAGACACTAATACCATAATAGCAGGGGACCTGAACACTCCACTGTCAATATTAGACAGATCATCTAGGCAAAGAATCAGTAGAGAAACACAAGATCTAAACAAGACTCTAGACCAATTGGAATTGGCAGATATCTACAGAACATTCCACCCAACAACCTCAGAATATTCATTCTTCTCATCAGCACATGGATCATTCTCCAGGATAGATCACATATTAGGTCACAAATCAAGTCTCAATAAATTCAAAAAAATTGGAATTATCCCATGTATCTTCTCAGACCACAATGGATTAAAACTAGAAATTAATAACAAACGAACCTCTGGAAACTATACAAACACATGGAAATTAAACAGCATTCTACTTAATGACATATGGGTCCAAGAAGAAATCAAGCAGGAAATCAAAAAATTTATTGAAACTAATGAAAACAATGATACATCATACCAAAACCTGTGGGATACTGCAAAAGCAGTACTGAGGGGAAAATTTATTGCATTAAACGCTCACTTCAGAAGAATAGAAAGATGGCAAGTGAACAACCTAACACTTCACCTTAAAGAACTAGAAAAACAAGAACAATCCAAACCTAAAGTTAGCAGACGGAAAGAAATCATTAAGATCAGAGCAGAACTGAATGAAATTGAAAACCAAAAAACAATTCAAAAGATCAACGAATCAAAAAGTTGGTTTTTTGAAAAGATAAATAAAATTGACAAACCATTAGCATGGCTAACAAAAAAAAGAAGAGAGAAGACTCAAATAACAAAAATTAGAAATGAAAAAGGCGATATTACAACTGATTCATCTGAAATACAAGGAATCATTCGAGACTACTATAAACAACTATATGCCAACAAATTTGAAAATCTGGAGGAAATGGATAAATTTCTGGACACACACAAGCTCCCAAAACTGAACCGTGAAGACGTAGAAAATTTGAACAGACCAATAACAATAAAGGAGATTGAAGCTGTTATCAGAAGGCTCCCAACAAAGAAAAGCCCAGGACCAGATGGATTCACAGCAGAATTTTGCCAAACATTCAAACAGGAATTGACACTGATTCTTTACAAACTATTCCAAAAGATTGAAACGGACGCAAATCTCCCAAACTCATTCTATGAAGCAAACATCATCCTGATACCAAAACCAGGTAAAGATATAACCAAAAAAGAAAACTACAGGCCGATATCCCTGATGAATATAGATGCAAAAATCCTCACTAAATTACTAGCAAACAGAATACAGCAACACATACGAAAAATTATTCATCACGATCAAGTGGGATTCATCCCAGGGATGCAAGGTTGGTTCAACATACGCAAATCAATAAATGTGATACACCATATTAATAAACTCAAACACAAGGACCATATGATCATCTCTATAGATGCTGAAAAAGCATTTGATAAAGTTCAGCACTCATTCATGACAAAGACCCTCTATAAGTTAGGTATAGATGGAAAGTATCTCAACATAATTAAAGCCATATATGCCAAACCCACAGCCAATATCATCCTGAATGGGGAAAAGCTGAAAGCTTTTCCTTTAAGAACAGGAACTAGACAAGGATGCCCACTCTCACCACTCCTATTCAACATAGTGTTGGAAGTACTAGCCAGAGCAATCAGAGAAGAGAAGGAAATAAAGGGCATCCAGATTGGAAAAGATGAAGTCAAACTGTCCCTCTTTGCAGATGACATGATCCTATATATCGAACAGCCTAAAACCTCTACAAAAAAACTGTTGGAATTGATAAATGATTTCAGCACAGTAGCAGGATACAAAATCAACACTCAAAAATCAGTAGCATTTCTTTTCTCCAATAGTGAACATGCAGAAAGAGAAATCAAGAAAGCCTGCCCATTTACAATAGCCACCAAAAAAATAAAATACTTAGGAATTGAGTTAACCAAGGAGGTGAAAAATCTCTATAATGAGAACTACAAAACACTGCTGAGAGAAATTAGAGAGGATACAAGAAGATGGAAAGATATCCCATGCTCTTGGATTGGAAGAATCAACATAGTGAAAATGTCCATACTACCCAAAGTGATATACAAATTCAATGCAATCCCCATCAAAATTCCAAAGACATTTTTCTCAGAAATGGAAAAAACTATCCAGACATTTATATGGAACAATAAAAGACCACGCATAGCCAAAGCAATGCTGAGCAAAAAAAATAAAGCTGGAGGCATAACACTACCTGACTTTAAGCTATACTACAAAGCTATAATAACCAAAACAGTATGGTACTGGCATAAAAACAGACACACTGACCAATGGAATAGAATTGAGAATCCAGAAATCATCCCACACAGTTACTGTCAGCTGATCTTTGACAAAGGCATCAAGCCTATTCAGTGGCGAAGGGACTGCCTCTTCAGCAAATGGTGCTGGGACAACTGGATATCCATATGCAGGAGAATGAAACTTGATCCATACCTCTCGCCGTATACTAAAATCAACTCAAAATGGATTAAGGATTTAAATATACACCCTGAAACAATAAAACTTCTTAAAGAAAACATAGGAGAAACACTTCAGGAAATAGGACTGGGCACAGACTTCATGAATACGACCCCAAAAGCACGGGCAACCAAAGGAAAAATAAACAAATGGGATTATATCAAACTAAAAAGCTTCTGTACAGCAAAAGAAACAATTAACAGAGTTAAAAGACAACCAACAGAGTGGGAGAAAATATTTGCAAAATATACATCTGACAAAGGATTAATATCCAGAATATATAAGGAACTCAAACAACTGTACAAGAAGAAAACAAGCAACCCAATTAAAAAATGGGCAAAAGAGCTAAGTAGGCATTTCTCTAAGGAAGATATACAAATGGCCAACAGACATATGAAAAAATGCTCAACATCACTCAGCATCCGGGAAATGCAAATCAAAACCACATTGAGATACCATCTAACCCCAGTTAGGATGGCTAAAATCCAAAAGACTCTGAACGATAAATGCTGGCGAGGCTGCGGAGAAAAAGGAACTCTCATACATTGTTGGTGGGACTGCAAAATGGTGCAGCCTCTATGGAAAATGGTATGGAGGTTCCTCAAACAATTGCAGATAGATCTACCATACGACCCAGCTATCCCACTGTTGGGAATATACCCAGAAGAATGGAAATCATCAAGTCGAAGGTATACCTGTTTCCCAATGTTCATCGCAGCCCTCTTTACAATAGCCAAGAGTTGGAACCAGCCCAAATGCCCATCATCGGATGAGTGGATACGGAAAATGTGGTACATCTACACAATGGAATACTACTCAGCTATAAAAACGAATGAAATACTGCCATTTGCAACAACATGGATGGACCTTGAGAGAATTATATTAAGTGAAACAAGTCAGGCACAGAAAGAGAAATACCACATGTTCTCACTTATTGGTGGGAGCTAAAAATTAATATATAAATTCACACACACACACACACACACACACACACACACACACAAACGGGGGGGGGGAAGAAGATATAACAACCAGAATTATTTGAAGTTGATATGACAAGCAAACAGAAAGGACATTGTTGGGGGGAAGGGGGGGAGGGAGAAGGGAGGGAGGTTTTTGTGATGGGGAGCAATAATCAGCCACAATGTATATCGACAAAATAAAATTTAAAAAAAAAAATTTAAAAAAAAATGTAGTTTCCCCCTGACCCTTGTTTATTTGTTTGTATATTTATTTATCTAATTAAAATAAAAAATAAAATAAAATAAAATAAATAAATAAAAAATAGGTTCTTATGTCTTAAATTTAAAGGTTAGCTTGATGGGATTCAACTGGTACTGGCTGCTGTGACTGCAATTTTACAGTTATACTTAGCTTAATATTAACTACCATTGCTCAAGGCATTTGGAACACATTACTTATGACCTTCTTAACAACCTGTAAGATAGATATTATTAACATTTTACAGATGAGAAAATTAAAGCAAACTTCCCGTGGTCACTCAGCTCTCCATGTCAGAGCCAGGAGTGAGGCCAGGGCTTGCCTTCAATACCCAGATCCCTCTCATGTCACTGCTCTTCCACACCTCACCCTCAAAATAACGCATCTTTATCTTTCTCATGCTGGCTCATTGCCTTTATCGATGTCCCTTTGGCCTTTCCCCCTTGGTACCATGTTGTCAGTGCTTTGGTTATGAGTAGTTTAAATGTTGTAATCCTGGGCCAAAAACCTGTGTTTCTACTTTCAGAACACATTTAACATTCAACGGTTCTCTAAATAAAACATCTTTCTGCTCAATAACTTTGAGTGAATTAAAACTTGTATCAATTTACTATTGGATTGGAGGCAAGTTGGCAAGAATTATCTATAAACATAAAGAAGAGTATTAATTTACTTTTGAATGTTTGGGGTTCTTTTTCCTTGACATAGCTGAATCTAGCAAAAAGAATTATGCCTTTTGTACTATACAGCCCACTGATGGATTGCTATAAGAAGATGTCTATACGTTCAATTCAGATAGAAAGCTGCCTTCAGTGCAGCTGAACCATCAGATGCATTTTATTTCCAGAATTACACAGTGCGTGTAATAACTAGTTCCCTGGACTTTTTACAGTTCAAAGGCTAATTTATAGTTGAATCAAATAATGTGGTTTGTAGCACCAGGGATGTCTGTCTATAAATGCACTGGCCAACATAGTAGTCACTTGCCATGGGAGGCTATTTAAATTAAAATTGAAATTAATTAAAGTTATATAAAATTAAAAATTAGTTCTTCTGTCACACTAACCCTGTTTTAAGTGCTTAATATTAACATGGGATTAGTGGCTATGCATTGGATAGTGAAGCTATAGAACATTTTCAGCAGCACAGAAATTTCTATTGGACAGTGCTGAACCATAAAGAAGCCAGAAATGAAGTTAAGAATAATTGCTGTGCAAAGCATGATGGTCAGCGTCACCTGAGCTTAGGAATGAAATGGGTCGTGCTGCATTGTAATTCCCTCTCTACTTATCTGCCTTCCTGGGTATGTATTGGGAGGAGGGGATCCCGTCGTTGTTTCTCATGGTTATCACATAGCATAGTCACTGACTCCCAGGGGCTCAGTAAATATTGTTCAGTGTTGCATGAACAAGAATAAAGAAAATAAGATGAATAGAAAATAATTCTTTCAGGTAATAAAATGCAGGTAAATATTTGGCCAGTATAAATAAAATAGGCATTTTCTTGTGGAATAGTTGGTCAAACCATTTCAACATAGAAGAGATGACAGTTGTCCAGACTCCAAGACCTGAACCCACCTGTCACCAGGAAAGAAAAAGAAGCCAGAGCCTAATAACATTGTCAAGTTCAATTGACTGATTTGGAATGGGTGGCTGTCAAGACATGGTGAAACATTTTGGTTTCCTGGTTGAATGAGACTCTGAAAAGGAAAATAATCTTTTTTAAAAAAAACATTTAAATTTATTTTCTCTTCTAGAGCTAAGTCAGGAATAAAATTGGAGATTGGTTAGAAAGTCACTTAAAGAAGCTTCATCTTTTGGGTTATGAGAAATCCATGATAAGGGAATCATTTATGCCTATGAAAAATTAAGCAGTGTTTTAGGTTACAGCAAAATATGGTGTTGCTATGTTTTTTCATATCTCATATGTTTAGTAAGCATGTCATATATAAATAGAGAATGAGTTACAATAGTGGTTTCGATAGGAAAGCAAATGTGTGTGTGTGTGTGTGTGTGTGTGTGTGTGTGTGTGTGTGTGTGTGTGCATGCACATGTGTGTGGGAGGTTGACAAAGCTAGTGAGGTCTGGGATATGGAATTACAAGATTCCTTTGGCACTGTAGAAGAGAGTTGAACTTGGGATTTAGTCGATGTTTCTCTTGTCTGTGATTTACCACATATTTCATCGAAGGCAGTCTTTTATATGGTCACTTAGAAAAAAGATAACCAAAAACTTGTGTTGTGTAATTAATCTCAATATATGTGATTATTTTCCCCTACAGATTGTATTCTCAGTGGCTGAGTCATTCCATCGTGGTCGCAGCACACTTTCCCCCTTGACCAGAGCTGCATCTAATGACCCCTGTGTGTAGGTATGCCCTAGAGTTGTTTATCCACTGAAAGTGGAAGGATTTTATGCATTCACTCATGAAAATTTCCTTCTCACTTGGAGCTCATTTTCTCTGGTCAAGCACATTTGATTTAGCAAGCTATAGCTATAGAACAGAATGAAGACATCTGCTCCCAGCATGGATTAAACTTGACTTCTAATCTCAATTTCATTAACTGGACACTGTCAAGAAATGAGTCATGGAAGGAGCAGGTACTCAAAGCCATGTCCTTAGGCTTCAATGACATTACCTTTGCATGTGACTGTAGACTGGGAGAGTAGCCCAAGATGAGAATGTAAGTGGTATTGTTTTGGTGTGGTCTCCAGCAATCCTGTAGTTAGATACCAGGACCGGAAAGGCATTGGCTCCAGGTTTCCTTAAATCATAGGCAGTTCCCCAAAATAGCGCTAAGGAAGAAAGAGACTGAAAACTCCAAGGTAATTCTAACAATTGCTCTTTTAAAAAATAATTTGTGCTTTTAGTTTTTTACTTATTTGAGTATCTTAGTAGCTTATCTGATTTTTTTCTCTAAGCAGTCTATAGCTTTATGGTATTTGGGAGGAAATAAATCTTTTTATATTGTAGGAACATGGTTTAATGTCAAAGTGATGGGAAGGAAGTGCTTGGCTACTCATGATTAGGTATGTTAGGATAGTAATGCAGCATTTATTGCACACTTTTTTTCTCCCTTATTCCTTCATATACTATTTTCTCTTCCTTTACTAAAACAAATAAGGCTATTCCTTGCAATTTGCCCCACTGGCCAGTCATATGAAAAAAGAGTCCAAATCAAATTTTAGCTCCATGGCAGTTAGGAATAACAAAGAACTGAAACATGGTTTGTCCTGCTATCTTACACATAGCAGGAAATGTTCTGAGTTAGCACTGTTGGGAGCTCAGACAAAAATCAAAAGATATATTTCCCCTTCATTTTAATAGAACAACAATAGTAATCTGTGAGATGGAAAGAACGCATCAAACTACTGAGCTATATAATAAATCTAAGGAATAACTACACTTCTGAACCCAATTTAAGAAAGCTTTGGCTCCTTGCCTGACTAGGGATGTCAGGGATGGACGAGAGAACAGTTTCTCTCCTGAACTTGCTGGCAGCCTGTGATGCGCTGTCTTCCTACGGAGGCGGCCTTATTGAGAGGTCTGGTGTGTCCTGAGAATGTTAGCTCAGACTGAACCTGGCACACAGCCCCAGAAAACTTAGCCGGAAAGATCTCATTCAAAAGGGGCCTTAAAGCATTTGTGACATGGCTGGAATATGTTAAACTCCATCGTAGAAATGGAGGTCTTGGGGTAGTGACTGTTGAAAAGATTCACAGTCACACTCAAATAGATGCCTTTCTAGATCAGGTAGTTCAGTTTTTTCTGATAGGCGTGAGGGGTACTGACCACTCTCAGAACGGCATTAACAACCTATCTTCTTAAACTGGGGAGCCATTTATCTGTTAATTCAGTTTTGTGATTAGCTTTCTCTGATATATTTAAATCCACATATTCTGATAGCACAAGAGTGAAAGGTGCATGAGAAGAGAAACCTGAGTGTAACAGGTTAATGACACGCACTCTGAGGTGCAAATTCAGAGAACACAGGTCTCTAAATCTTTATGTCTTATCCTGCAGTCAACAATGGGAGCTGCTGTGAGCCTGTTTAGGTAAAGCATATTACTTCTTAAATCTTCCAAAGGATTTTTCAGATACCTTAGTAAGTTTTGTGTTCTCCATAGAGTGGTAAAACGAATTTGAAAACACTGCAAATAGAAAACAACAAAAATGATTTGTTCCTTTGGTGAAATATTCTCAGAGATATTTCAGTAGCTGAGAGGTTTCCTCAGTGCAGTTCTGAGCAATTTTGGAATCCATTCATTTTGAGCCCCTCTCTTTAGTCTTGACAGTTGTCTGCACAGGTATGTTAAAAATTGTGGTACTTAATGTCTGATTTCTCATTGCTTCTAGAACCAACCCTGTGAATGAACCACCCTCCTTTCACCAAAAGAGAAGATGGACTTTCAAACTCTGAAGATTAATTTTCCATGCGATGTTTAGATTCCAGCTGAACTGGCTGCTGAGACGATCCTCCACCCTAATGATCTTGCTACCTAGGACATCTTGGTTGCTTCCAAGTTTTAGAAGTTATGGATAAATCTGCGATAAACATCCATGTGCAGATTTTTGAGTGAACAAAAGTTGTCAACTTCTTTGGTTAAATACTAAGGAGCTCAGTTGCTGAATTGTATGGTAAGACTATGTTTAGTTTTGTAAGAAACTGTCAAACTGTTTTCTGAAGTGACTGTACGGTTTTGCATAGCCACTAGCAATGAATGAAAGCGCCTGTTGCTCCACATCCTCACCCTCATTTGGTGTTGTCAATGTTTTGAATTTTGGCCATTCCCATAGGTGTGCCGTGGTATTTCATTGTTGCTTGAATTTGCATTTCTCTGATGACATATGACATAGAGCATCTTTTCGTGTGCTTGTTTGCCATCTGTACATCCTCTTTGGTGAGGTGTCTGTTAAGGTTTTTGGCTCAGTTTTTAATCTGGTTGTTTGTTTCCTTATTGTTGAGTTTTAAGAATTCTTGGTATATTTTGGATAACAGTTCTTTATCAGATAGGTCTCTTGTAAATATTTTCTCCCAGTATGTGGCTTGTCTTCTCATTCTGTTGACATTGTCTTTACAGAGCAGAAGTTTTCAATTTTAATGAAGTCAAGCTCATCAATTATTTTTTTCATGGATTGTGCCTTTGGTGTTGTACTAAAAAAGCCGTTGCTATACTCAAGATTATCTTAGTTTTCTCCCATATTATCTTCTAGAACTTTCATAATTTTGTGTTTTACATTTGGGTCTATAATCCATTATGAATTAGTTTTTATGAAGGATGTAAAGATTTTACCTAGATTAATTTTTTGTGTATGTGGATGTCCAATTGTTCCAGTAACATTTGTTGAAAAAACTATCTTTGACCAACAGACATATGAAAAAATGCTCAACATCACTCAGCATCCGGGAAATGCAAATCAAAACCACACTGAGATACCATCTCACCCCAGTTAGGATGGCTGAAATCCAAAAGACTCTGAACGGTAAATGCTGGCGAGGTTGCGGAGAAAAAGGAACTCTCATACATTGTTGGTGGGACTGCAAAATGGTGCAGCCTCTATGGAAAATGGTATGGAGGTTCCTCAAACAATTGCAGATAGATCTGCCATATGACCCAGCTATCCCACTACTGGGAATATACCCAGAGGAATGGAAATCATCAAGTCAACGGTATACCTGTTCCCCAATGTTTATTGCAGCACTCTTTACAATAACCAAGAATTGGAACCAGCCCAAATGTCCATCATCTGATGAGTGGATACGGAAAATGTGGTACATCTACACAATGGAATACTACTTGGCTATAAAAATGAATGAAATACTGCCATTTGCAACAACATGGATGGACCTTGAGAGAATTATATTAAGTGAAACAAGTCAGGCACAGAAAGAGAAATATCACATGTTCTCACTTATTGGTGGGAGCTAAAAATTAATATATAAATTCACACACACACACACACACACACAAACCGGGGGGGGGGGGAAGAAGATATAACAACCACAATTACTTGAAGTTGATACGACAAGCAAACAGAAAGGACATTGTTGGGGGGGAGGGAGGAGCAGGAGGAGGGAGGGAGGTTTTGGTAAGAGGCAACAAAAATCAACCACAATGTATATCGACAAAATAAAATTTAAAAAAAAAACTATCTTTGCTCCATCGTATTGTCTTTGCTCCTTTGTCGAGGATCAGTTGACCATATTTATGTGGGTCTATTTCTGGGCTCTCCATTCTGTTCTATTCATCTATTTGTCTGTTCTTTCACCAATACCACACTTGCTTGATTACTACAGCTTTATAGTGAGTTTTAAAGCTGAATAGTGTCAGTTTTCCAACTTTGTTCTTCTTCAACATTTTATTGGCTATTCTGGGTCTTTTGCCTCTCCATATAAACTTTACAATCTTTGTTGATATCTACAAAACTAGTTGATGGAGTTTTGGTTGAGATTACATTGAATCTGTATATCAAACTGACAAGAACTGACATCTTGACAAAATTGATTCTTTTTATCCATGAACATGGAATATCTCTCCACTTATTTCTTTGCTTTGGTTATCAGAGTTTTTTAGTTCTCCTCATATAAATCTTGTGCACATTTTGTTGGATTTATATCTAAGTATTTCATTTTTGAGGGTGTTAATTTAAATGGTATTGTGTTTTTAATTTCAAATATCACTTGTTTATTGCTTGTTTATTCTTATTATAATCCAAGAAAGTGGTTGGCTTTTTTATGTACTCTGAAACCTTGCTATAACTGCCTATTTGTTCCAGGAGTTTTTTTTTTTTCTTCAAATTCATTCAGATTTTCTACATAGAAATAACATCATTTGTGAACAAAGAGTTTTATTTCTTCTTTCCCAGTCTGTATACCTTTTCTTTTCTTGTCTTCTTGAATTGGCTAGGAATTCCAGTGCAATGCTGTAAGGCAAGTCATGAGAGGGGACATCCTTGCTTTCTTCCTCATCTTGGTGGAGATACTTTGAGTTTCTCACCATTAAGTATGATGTTAACAGTAGGTTTTTTTTGCAAATGTTCTTTATCAAGTTGAAGAAGTTCCCCTCTCTGTTACTAGTTTATTGAGAGTGTTTACCATGAATAGGTGTTGGATTTTGTCAAACGCATTTTCTTCATCTGTTTATATGATCATGTAATTTTTCTTTTTTAGCTTGTCGATGTGATAGATTACTTTAAATGATTTTTGAATGCTGAACTAACTTTGCATAACTGGGACAACTCACAGTTGGTTATGATGTGTAATTCTTCTTACATATAGTTGAATTCAATTTGCTAATATTTTCTTGAGGATTTTTGCATCTATGTTTCTCAGAGATATAGGTCTGTATTACTTTCCTTGTAATGTCTTTGGTTTTGGTATTAGGATAAAATACTGGCCTCACAGAATGGGTTAGGAAGTATTCTCTTTGCTTCTATCCACTGAAAGAGATTGTGGAGAATTGGCACAATTTCTTCCTTAAATATTTGGTAGAATTCATCAGTGAATTTATCTGGGTTTGTGGCTTTGTGTTTTAGAAAATTATCAATTGTTGGGCCGAGCCCGTGGTGCACTCAGGAGAGTGCGGCACTGGGAGCGCGGCGACACTCCCGCCACGTGTTCAGATCCTATATAGGAATGGCCGGTGCACTCACTGGCTGAGTGCCGGTCACGAAAACGACAAAAAAAAAATAAGAAAAGAAAATTATCAATTGTTGATTCAATTTCTTTAATAGATATAGGCCTATTCAGGTTCTTTATTTTGTCTTGTGTGAGATTTAGCAAATTGTATCTTTCAAGGAATCAGTCCATTTCATCTAGATTATCAAATTTGTGGAAATAGGGTTGTTCATTCCCTCTTTACAAGGCGATTGATTTCTACTATAATTATTATTCATTCTTTTTTTCTGCTTACTTTGAATTTAACTTACCCTTCTTTTTATAATTTTATTTTTTAAAATTCTACTTCTAAATATACATCATAGTTGATTTTCATGCCCTTTTACCCACTCCTCTCTACCCCTCCTCTCCCCTCCTGGCATCATATCTGTTCACTTGACTTAAATAATTCAAGGAATTTTTGTGGTTATTCTGTCTTCTTCCCCCCACAAACCCTTTATTTCTTTGTGTGCTCATTTATTTGTTTATTTTTAGCTCCCACAAATAAATGAGAACATGTGATATTTCTATTTCTGTGCCTGACTCTTTTCACTTAATATAATTTTCTCTGAGTCCATCCATGTTGTTGCAAATGGTAGTTTTTTGTTCTTTTTTATAGCAGAGTAGTATTCCGTTGTGTAGATATACCACAGTTTCCTTATCCAGTCATCAGATGATGGACATTTGGGCTGGTTCCAACTCTTGGTTATTGTAAATAGAGCTGCAATAAACACTGGATTATAGGTATCCCTTCGGCATGATGATTTCCATTCTGCTGGGTATATTCCCAATAGTGGAATTGCTGGGTCATATGGTAGACCTATCTGTAATTGTTTGGGGAACCTCCATGCCATTTTCCCTAAAGTCTGCACCATTTTGCAGCTCCACCAACAGTGTATGAGAGTTCCTTTTTCTCCACAACTTCTCCGTCACTTATCATTGTCAGTCTTTTGGATGTTAGCCATCATAACTGGAGTGAGATGGTATCTCAAAGTGATCTTGATTTGCATTTCCCGGATGCTGATTGAGGTTGAGCATTTTTTCATGTGTCTTTTGGCTATTCCTACATCTTCCTTTGAGAAATGCCTATTCAGCTCCTTTGCCCATTTTTGAATTGGGTTATTTGGTTTTTTGCTGTAAAATTGTTTGAGTTCCTTGTGTATTATGGATATCAATCCTTCGTCAGATGTATATTTTACAAATATTTTCTCCCACTCTGTTGGTTGTCTTTTTACCCTGTTGATTGTTTCTTTTGCTGTGCAGAAGCTTTTTAGTTAGATATAATTCCATTTGTTTATTTTTCCTTTAGTTGCATGTGCTTTTTGGGTCCTATTCATAAGTCTGTACCCACTCCTCTTTCCTGAAGTGTTACACCTATGTTTTCTTTAAGGAGTTTTATTGTTTCAGGGTGTACATTTAATTCTTTAATACATTTTGAGATGATTTTTGTATATGGTGAAAGGTGCAGGTCTAGTTTCATTCTCCTGCATATGGATATCCTGTTATCCCAGCACCATTTGCTGAAGAGGCAGTATCTTCCCCAGTTTATAGGCTTGGTGCCTTTGTCAAAGATCAGATGACCGTAGGCATATGGATTGATTTCTCGGTTCTAAATTCTATTCCATTGATCTGTGTGTCTATTTTTATGCCAGTGCCATGCTGTTTTGGTTATTAAAGCTTTGTAGTATAGTTTAAAGTCAGGTAGTGTTATGCCTCCAGCTTTATTTTTTTTGCTCAGGATTGCTTTGGCTATGTGTGGTCTTTTGTTGTTCCATATAAATGTCAGGATAGCTTTTTCCATCTCAGAGAAAAATGTCATTGGAATTTTGATGGGGATTGCATCCAATCTGTCGATCACTTTGGGTAATATGGACATTTTCACAATGTTAATTCTTCCAATCTAAGAGCATGGGATATCTTTCCATCTTCTTGTGTTCTCTTTAGTTTCTCTCAACAGTGGTTTGTAGTTCTCCTTGTAGAGGTTTTTCACATCCTCAGTCGCCTTTTTTTTTTGGTGGCTATTGTAAATTGGCTATCTTCCTTGATTTCTTTTTCTGCATGTTCACTGTTGGAATATAGAAATGGTAATGATTTTGTGTGTTGATTTTGTATCCTGCAGCTTTGCTGAAATCATTTATCAACTCTAGGAGTTTTTTGTAGAGGCTTTAGGCTGTTCAATATATAGGATCATATCATCCACAATAAGAGACAGCTTGACTTCATCCTTTCCAATCTGGATGCCCTTTATTTCCTTCTCTTCACTGATTGCTTTGGCTAGTACTTCCAACACAATGTTGAGTAGGACTGGTGAGAGTGGGCATCCTTGTCTAGTTCCTGTTTATAAGGGAAAACCCTCCAGCTTTTCCCCATTCAGGGTGATATTGGCAGTCATCTTATCATATATGGCTTTAATTATATCGAGATACTTTCCATCTATAAGTAAATTGTAGAGTCTTTACCACAAAAGAATGTTGAATTTTGTCAAATGATTTTTCAGTGTCTATATTGATGATCATGTGGTTTTGATCTTTGCTTTTATTGATGTGGTGTATCACATTTATTGATTTGCATATTTTGAACCAAACTTGCATCCCTGGGATGAATTCCACTTGATCATGGTGTATAGTTTTGTGTATGTGTTGCTGTATTCTGTTAGCTAGTATTTTATTGAGGATTTTTGCATCTGTGTTCATCGAGGATATTGGCCTGTAGTTTTCTATTTTTGATGCAACTTTGTCTGGTTTTTGGTATCATGGTGATTTTTGCCTCATAGAATGAGTATGGGAAAATGGTCTCTGTTTCAATCTTTTGGAACAGTTTGTAGAGAATTGGTATCAGTTCCTCTTTGAAGGTCTGGTACAACTCTGCAGTGATCCCATCTGTTCCTGGGCTTTTTGTTGGGAGGCTTCTGATAACAGCTTCAATCTCTTTTATTGTTATTGGTCTGTTCAGATTTTCTATATCTTCTTGGCTCAGTTTTGGTGGTTTGTATGCATTCAGAAATTTATCCATTTCCTCCAGATTTTCACATTTGTTGGCATATAGTTGTTTATAGTAGTCTCTAATGATTCCTTGTATTTCTGAGGTGTCAGTTGTAATATCAGCCTTTCATTTCCAAATTTTATTATTTGGGTCTTCTCTCTTCTTTTCTTAAATAATCTTGCTAAAGATTTGTTGATATTGTTTATCTTTTCAGAAAACCAACTTTTTGTTTCACTGATCTTTTGTATTGTTTTTCAGGTTTCTATTTCATTTAATTCTGCTCTGATCTTAATTATTTCTTTCCATCTGCTAACTTTAGGTGTGGATTGTTCTTGTTTTTCTAAATCTTTAAGGTGAAGTGTTGGCTTGTTTATTTGCCATCTTTCCATTTTTCTGAAGTAAGCATTTAATGCGATAAATTTCTCCCTTATCCCACAGGTTTTGGTATGATGTGTCATTATTTTCATTAGTTCCAAGAAATTTTTGGAATTTCTGTTTACTTTCTTCTTGGACCCATATTTTATTAAGTAGAATGTTGTTTAATTTCCATGTGTTTGTATAGTTTCCAGAGTTTCATTTATTATTGATCTCTAATTTGTGATTGGAAAAAATACAGGAATAATTCCAATTTTTTTGAATTTGTTGAGACTTGCTTTCTGACCTAAGATGTGATCTATCCCGGAGAATGTTACATGTGCTGATGAGAAGAATGAATATTCTGAGGTTGTTGGATGGAAAGTTCTGTAGATATCTGCCAAGTCCTATTGTTCTAAAGTATTGTTTAGATCTTGTGATTTTCTATTGATTTTTTGCCTAGTTGATTTGCCCAATGATGAGAGTGGGGTGTTCAGGTCCCCCACTATTATGGTGTTAGTGTCTGTCTCTTTCTTTACATCTAATAGTGTTTGCTGTGTAAATCTGGCTGCTCTGACATTGGCTGCATACATATTTATGACTCATGTCTTCTTGATGGATTGATCCTTTTATCATCATATAGTGGCCTTCTTTATCTCTTTTTATGGTTTTGCTTTAAAGTCTACTTTATCTGATATAAGAACAGCTACTCCAGCTAGTTTTTTATTTCTATTTGCATGATATATCTTTTTCCATCCCTTCACTCTTAGTCTATGTGTGTCTTTACAGGTCAAGTGAGTCTCTTGAAGATAGCATACTGTTGGGCCCATCTTTTTAATCCAGTCAGTCAGTCTGTGTCTTTTGAAAGGTGAATTTAATCTCTTTACATTTAGAGTTATTATTAAAAGTGTTGATTTACTCCTGGCATTTTACTGATTTTTGTTTAGCTGTCTTAAGTACCTTTTGTTCCTTTCTTTTTAATTTTCTGTTTGTCTTCTGTATTTGTTGGTTTGTTGTGGTGATAGATAAACTATTTTTTTTCTCTTTTGCTAGCATTTTTGTTTTCTGGTAGTTATTGCTCTTTCTTGAGTATTCATGGCAGTGATGGTTGTTTTTGTGGTATCAAACCCAGTACTTCCTTGAGAATTTCTTGGAAGGGTGGTAGTGTGGTAGTGAACTCCTGCAGTTTTTCTTTGTCTGGGAAATAAACTATTTGTCCTTCATTTTGGAAGCACAGCCTTGCTGAGTAATGTATTATTGGCTGGCAATTTTTGTCCTTTAGTGTTTTGAATATATCATCCCATTCTTTTCTGGCTTTTAGGGTTTCTGATGAAAAGTCTGATGTTATTCTGATTGGGGTTCCCTTCTAGGTGACTTGCTGCTTCTCTCTTGTAGCTTTTAAGATTCTCTCTTTGTCTTTGAGTTTTGCCAGTTTGATTATCACATGTCTTGGAGAGGACCTTTTTGGATTGAAAGTGTTTAAGGATCTTTGGGCTGCCTGAATCTGGAGATCTGTGACTTTCCCTATACCTGGGAAGTTTTCTGCTATTATTTTGTTGAATATGTTTTCAATGCCATTTCCTTTTTCCTTCCCTTCTGGAATACCCATGATTTGTATATTTGAGCACTTAAAGTTGTCTGTAGTCTCTCTTAGATTTTCTTCAATTTTTTTGATTCTTCTTTTTTTTTTTCTTGTCTGCCTCAGCCTGTCTCAAGGTCAGAAATTCTCTCTTCTGTTTGTTCAAGTCGGCTGGTTAATCTCTTCATTGTGTTTTTTATTTCATTGAATGAATCCTTCAGCTCCATAAGCTCAGCTATATTCTGTTTCAAGGCATTGATTTCTTTGTACATTTCTTCTTTCAGATCCATTATATTTTTTTCATTTCGTTGTGTTGTCTGAGTTTCCTTGTATCTCATTTAATTTCTGTAGAATTGTTACTCTAAATCCTTGTCTGTCATATCAAAGACTTCCTGTTCTATAGGATCTAGCCCTTGAGAGTTATTATTTTCCTTTAGTGGCAATGTACTTTCTTGATTTTTCATATTTCTGTCCTTGTGTCCTGGGGTATCATAGTACACTCTCTTCTCCCTGAGGTCTGGCTTGGATCCTGAAGTCACTGCTGCTTCTAGTCAGAAGGAACTAGCCTGGGCTTGGTGTCCCACTGTACCTGCCTTTTCTGGGACAGCTGGCTCAGGGTGTAGGGGCCCTGAGGCTCTTAAGTCTCTCCTGAGGGTGGGGATCAACCTAGCCAGAGGTCCTGCCCCATCTGCCTTCTCTGCCTGGCTGGCTCACAGTGTGGGGGCCCCAAGGCTCTTAAGTCTCTCCCAGTGTTGGGGAAAGGCCCGGGCCAGAAGTCCCACCCCACCTGCGTTCTCCAGCCGTGCAGGCTCCGGGCATGTGGGCGCAGAATCTCTAAAGTCTCTCCATGCAGTGGGGAGCAACCTGAACTGGAGTCCCACAGTGTGCTGTTCCCCACCACTCCTGTGCAGATCTTGGGTCCTCCATTACTTCTCCTCAATACCTCCAAATTGGTCGCTCTGTGGGAGAGAGCAACACCAGGAGCCAAACTACTCTGCCATCTTGACTGGCTTCTTTTTCTGATTTTCTAAGGTGAAAACTTAGATTATGGATCTTTTTTCTTTTCTGATATATATATTCAATGGTAAAAATTTCCCTGTAACCTCTGCTTTTGCTACATTCTACAAATTTTAATGAGTTGTGTTTTCATTTTAATTAAGCTAAAAGTATTTTAAATTTTTCTTGAGATGACTTTCTTACCCATGTGCTATTTAGAAATGTGTTGTTTAATCTCCATACATTTTGAGATTTTCCATCTAACTTTCTATTATTGATTTCTAGTTTAACATGATTGTGATCTGAGGGTAGACATTACATGATTTATGTTCCTTTAACATTATTAAGGTGTATTTTATGACCCAGAATATGATCAATCTGTGGAAATGTTCCATGTGAAATTGAGAAGAATATGTATTCTGTTGTTGGATGAAGTACTGTATAGATGTCAATTGTATCCAGTTGAATGATGATCATATTGTTGGATTTAACCATATCCTTAATGTGTTTCAGCCTGATGGATCTGTCGATTTCTGCTAGAAGGGTGTTGAAGTCTCCAACTTTAATAGTGGATTCATCTGTTTCTCATTGCAGTTCTATTAGTTTTTGCCTCATATAATTTTTTTTTTTTTTTTGACCAGTAAGAGGATTGCAACCCTCAGCACGGTGTGGTCTGCAACCATGTTCAGGCAGTGAGCGCACCGGTGGCCTCGGCGCTACCAGCACTGCACTCTCCCAAGTGAGCCATGGAGCTGGCCCTTGCCTCATGTAATTTGATGCTCTGTTGTTAGATGCATACATATTAAAGATTGTTGTGTCTTGACTCCTTGATCTTTATGTAATGCCCTCATTTATTCTGGATAACTTTCCTTGCTCCAAAATCTGTCCTGGCTGAAATTAATATTGCTACTCCTGCATTCTTTTGATTGCTGTTAGCATGATAAATCATTTTCCATACATTTACTTTTAATCTATATATTTTTTAATATTTACAGTGGGTTTCTTGTAGACAACATATAGTTGGGTTTTATTTTTGATCCACTGTGAAAATCTTTTTTTTTAATTGGTGCACTTTGACCATTGATGTTCAAAGCGATTATTGATATAGTTGGATTAGTATCTACCATATTTGTTATTGTTTTCTATTTGTTGCCTTTTTTCTTTGTTCCTATTTTTATATTCTGCCTTTTTCTACACACAGTTTGCAAACCATCTTTTGGGTTTGTTTTCTTCATGGAAACAGGGCTGCCCATCTCACTGAGCCATCGTGAGGAATAAGTGAGATATTACATAAACTGGCAAGCCAAAAACAAAATCAAAAATCAAAAAAGTCCAATCTTTACAATAAATGTTTATTTCCCACTTCTTTCTTCTTTTTCTCTTTAAGATAATTTATTACATATATATGTGGGGTACAAATTTGATTTTCAGCAGCTGTGTACAATCTGTGATGGTCAGATCAGGATAGTTAACTTATTCATCACTACTATATGCAATCATTCTTTGTGTCTGTTAACCAGTTCTTCATTAGCCCCCTCCCTCTTCCACTTCTCTCCTCTTTTCCACCTCTGGTAACCACTATTCTTTTCTCTCCTTTTAAAAGTTCAATGTATTATTGTGGATTGCTGTTTCTGTCTCTCTTTCCCTATTGTTTGTTTACTGATTCAGCCCCCACTTATGAGTGTGTCTGTCTCTTTCTTTCTCTTTTTCTTCCACTTCCTGTTCCCTCCTTCTATTAATCAGGCTTTTTGTTTACCTGCTAGTGATGCCTTTCCTACTTTAGAGTCAGAAAGAATTGGAGTTTTCATACCAACTCCAGACAGCATCTTTTCTTGTTTCTTAAAATATAGAGAGGGTGACCTGCTCCCTAATCTCTAATTTAAGATGTTGATTTGCAAAGGAACTATGAAAAAATGATTTCTATTTCTTACACTGAGTTTCAGAGGTTGGTCGCATGTCTATTTTTGTTGGTTTGTAAAGGAAAGTAAGTCTCTGAACAGATTGGGAATTAGAGGTTCTGCAGGCATTAAAAAAGAAAAACTTCATTTTTGCTAAAGAAGTTAAAAATTAATTTTAAAACTTAAAATGAGCTTCATATTTTTCTTCCTTTGAGGCCCATTCTGCATCTTTTGATGAACAATATGTGCAGTCTCAAAGTGGGTGCCATGTTTGTCTCAGCATGTGTCCCCTTCCCACATCTTCCAGGGGTGCTGTGTAGGGGCTGATGTGTGGGCACTCTGTGTGGGTGCCCTTGAGTACAGGTGGCACTCAGCGAATGGAGCAGGCACTTGCTATTTCTCTCTCCTCCCACCCTACCCTCTAATGAAAATTCATCCTCAATGTACACAACATTGTGGGGGAGGTTGATTATACTAGAGCTACATTCTCTCTGTTTACAAAGAAAATAAGCATTTTCAGGATGCGAAACAAGTGGATAATTTAGAGTCATGAACCATGCAAGATAGGGAGTTGGTGACAGATGAACCTGAAGTGAATTGAAGCTTGGTAAATAATTGCAAAAGAAGAAGAATGGAACTGCCTGCAAAGGTCTTTCCAAGAGCAAATTCACAATATTGGATGAGTCCTAATGCAGACTTTGATAGTTGTGATCAAATGAATTACAAGCTTTTGGGCATTACCAACCTCTGAAGTCCAGGTTATTTAGATTAAATTATCTTCTAAATGTACACTTACTTCTCTCTCCAGGTACTGAAAAACCTCAAAGCATGGCAGTTTAGAATTATACGTACCTAGTGTGAACAACTATTCTTAAGTAATACCTATTCGTAGACAATGCCTAAATTTATTAGAAGAGGTCTGTTGTTCCCAATCCATATATCTGCTATGTTAATGTCAATAGAATACATTTAACTTTGAGCTAGAGAGAGATGAGAGTAACGGATTCATTAGGAAGGCCAAGAAAAGAGAAGGTTCTATTATGGGGGAAACAACAATTTTAAAAAGAGATTAAACTTTGGAGACAGTATATGCTTTGATAGAAGGAAAAAGCACTGATTATTACTTCATTCTTTTCATGGTTAACATTCATTTAAATTTTACAATAGTCTACAAAAAAATAAAATACCTAGGAATAAATCTAACCAAAGATGTGAAAGATCTCTACAATGAGAACTACAAACCACTTCTGAAAGAAATCAAAGAAGACACTAAGAGATGGAAAGCCATTCCTTGTTTGTGGATTGTAAGAAACAATGTAGTAAAAATGTCCATAATTCCCAAAGCCATCTACAGATTCAATGTGATTCCCATCAAAATACCAATGACATTCTTCACAGAAATAGAAAAAGCAACCCTAACATTCATATGGAACAGCAAAAGACCCCAAATAGCAAAAGCAATCCTGAGCACAAGAAGTAAAGCCAGAGGCGTTACACTTCCTGACTTCAAACTATATTACAAATCTGTAGCAACAAAAACAGCATGATACTGGCATAAATACAGACACGTGGATGAATAGAGAATAGAGAACTCAGAAATCAGCCAACATATTTACAGCCAACTGATCTTTGACAAAGGCACCAAGAACATACATCAGGGAAAGACTGCCTCTTCAATAAGTGGTGCCAGGAAAAGTGGATATCCATTTGTAGAAGAATGAAACTTGATCCATACCTTTCACCATATACCAAAATCAACTCAAAATGGATTAGAGAACTAAATATAAACCCTGAAACTTTAAAATACCTAAAGTTTTAGGAGAAATGCTCCAGGATTTAGGACTGGGCAATGACTTTATGAATAACACCCCAAAAGCACCGGCAACAAAAGAGAAAAATAAACAAATGGGATTGTATCAAACTAAAAAGCTTCTGCACAGCAAAGGAAACAATCAACAGAGTGAAAAGACATCCTACAGAATGGGAGAAAATATTTGCAAAATATGCATCTGACAAGGGATTAATATCCAGAATATACAAAGAGCTCAGACAACTTTACAGCAAAAAAAGCAAGTAATCAAATTAACAAATGGGCAAAGGAGCTAAATAGACATTTCTCAAAGGAAGACATACAAATGGCCAACGGGTATAGGAAAAAATGCTCAACATCACTAATTATCAGGGAAATGCAAATCAAAACCACTTTGAGATATCAGCTCACCCTAGTCAGACTGGCTATTATAAAAAAGAGAATAACAATTGCTGGTGAAGATGTGAGGAGAGAGGAACCCTCCTACACTGTTGGTGGGACTGTATGCTAGTGCAGCCATTATGGAAAACAGTATGGAGGTTCCTTGAACAACTACAGATAGGACTTCCATATGATCCAGGAATCCCACTCCTGAAGATATATCCAGAGGATTGGAAAACATCAAGTCAAACCTGCACTCCCATGTTTATTGCAAGTCTATTTTTTTCAATAGCTAGGCAATGGAACCAACTTAAATGTCCATAGATGGATGACTGGATAAGGTAATTGTGGTGTATATATGCAATGGAATACTACTCAGCCACAAAAAAGAATGGAATTCTACCATTTGCAACAACATGAATGAACCTGGGGAAAATTATGCTAAGTGAAACAACGCAGGTACAGAAAGAAAAATAACACATGTTTTCATTTATAGCTGGGAGCTGAATTCATAAATAAACAAATGAACAATAAAGAGAGACAGAGAGAATGAAAGAAAGAAAATACAGTCACAGTAATATGTCGAACTTTAGAAAACTAGAAGTGGAAAAGGGGAGTGGAGTGGATAGGAAGGGGGTGCTAATGAGGAATTGGTCAATGGACACAAGAATGATTGCATATTGGAATGATGAATAAGCTCACATACTGATCTACCCACCACACAGTCTACATAATTATTGCAAATCAACATTGCACCCCACATGTACGTGTAATAAAATAAGTAAATAAATAACTTTTTTTAGCTAGGATTTTTGTCTCCCAGAAAGATAGCCAAAACTGCACTGATTTACATATTTTTGGCATCAGTTCAGGTCCTCTGGGAAGCAGACACCGTGATGGAATTAGGAGTGCAAGAGGCTTATTGGGGGAACACGTGTGAGAGATAAAGGGGAGGGGGAGTAGGGGCAGGCAGGTGGGGAGAGGATAGAGATCCCACCGTGTGCCTGGCATCTGTGAAAAGAGAGGGCAGGGGAAGAATGATTACGGTGGGAGAGCCGAAGACTGCAGTGCCCCTTCCACAAAGTCTTAGTGAGGGCGATGGGCTGCCCACAGCAAAGGTTGTTCATCGGAGCAATCCTGAACTGGGCAGACATGGCCCAGCTCCAGTATCCACACTGCTCAGTACTGGCTTGGAGCAGCCTGGGAAGGGTGTGGATCCGAAGGCTGGGGGATCTGTCAGCTCACCACAGTCTTTGCAGCAGTTCCTCTCTTGAAGGCCGATCTGTGCAGTGCACCTCTTTGGCTATTATAATATCACACTATTATGTGTTAACTGCCCTACTACTTAGGCCGCTATAACAAAATTCCATAGTATGTGTGGTTCATAAACAACAAAAATTTGTTTCACATAGTCCTGGAGGCTGGGAAGTCCAGGATGCAGGCAGGTTCAGTGGCTGCTGAGGGTCTACTTCCTGGCCTGCAGATGGTGACTTCTTGCTTGTCCTCACATGGTGGAAAGGGCAAGGGGTCTCTTTTGGGCCTCTTTTATAAGAGCACTGATCGCAAGGTGACTTAATCACCTCCTGAAGTCTTCAATTCCTAATTCCATCATCGTGAGGATTTGGATTTCAACATATGAAGTTTGCAACCACTTTTTGAATTCTAGCAATTTGTCCTTTCTCATGCATTTTTGCTAATATTGGTCTTTATGTTCCTCTACTAAGGCCTGAGAGTTTTAGCAAATATTTCACTAAACCTCATTCACTTCTTGCTGTGTAATTGGCATCTATGCCCAAATTGCTCTGCTCATTTGGGCCCTCTGTTTCCATGAGATGTGTGACTTAAGGAAATCTAAGAATGGTGATTGATCTCTGTGGATCCCACAGTGGAGACTGCGCATAATATGTGCTATTTCTGATATACTATTTGCTAGAGTACTTCTTAAACCTTTCCCTCAAGGTGTGTCGCACACCATTTACCAAGTCAGTTTATCCTCATCTCTACGATAAGGACAGTTTTTAGGAAGTGCGCTCCCCACCTCCAGCCTGTTTGGGAGACGTGGAAGGGCAGGAGAGGGATGTGGCTCTGAGTACAAAAAAGAGTGACAGCTTTTCTGCTCACAAGCCACTTCTCTTCCCTAAGATGATGATATCAACGTTCCACTTCTAATATGATCCTTTCATGAGGAGACATCTGAGACCTCGCAGACTCAGCTCTAAATCCAAGCACACCAGCAGGCCCGCATGTCTGAGGGGCTGCCCAGCCTGCAGACACCTGCAGTGTTTCATCTGCTTCTAGAACGTGGTGTGTCAGTCAACTGGGACAGCAAGGGGGGACAGGTTGCTGTGAAGTGACTCCTTGGCTTTGCTCACTTCTTCATCTTAGAGCCCGTCAGGACAGGGTATTTTGACCCTGAGGGGGAAGAATTGTGAAGAGGCACCAGGAAGGCAGTTTTTAAATTGAAAAATAAAAAAAAGATGTATATTATGGGTAGTTTGAAGAAGAAAGATGAAAGAAAGTGACTTGGGGATGACTGCTTTGAAAAAGCCCCCACCCCAGTGTTTAAAATGTCATTTCATTCCACTTAAGCCAGGCCTTCCATTTAGCCCAGGGTCAAATCTGGCTAAACCTATTGATGTAGATCCTTTGCTGAGGGTTTTCTCCACATGACTTGGCTACTCCCATCTGCAGAGATAAAGATGCTTTCCAAAGATGAAAATTCTTGAGTTAAAATAAATTGCTGTGAACCTCAGGATAATTAGTGTCCTTATAATTGTCATTGGAAAGAATACCGCTAATAAAAAATAACTTTGAGACCTGATTCCAAAAGGCAGATTGTAATTCTGTTTTGGAATGCAGAATCAGGAAATAAGTTGCTGCTACTGTGAGTTTTTATCCGTATCATTCCGAAATTGTCTATTAGGCAGGAATCATATTTACCTGTTCTCTCCTCTGCATGAGAGAAATTGCTTGTCAAAGAATTGTGTCGGACTGGTGCTCAGGGCAAATGTTTACTGTTGTAACAATTCTGTCAAAAGCAAATTTGAGGCCTGACAGCACATTCACTGAAAAATTGCTGGTGGATATCTGCTCAGTACAGGGCTGGGAGTGTGGACTAAAGTTTGCTCAGACACTCAGGTAATAGAAACCTGATCTAATGCTATTTCCATAAGGGACAGCACTTGGGAGTCCTTGTTCTGATTATGACCTCAGGCAGCCACTTAGCATGCTTCTGAGTTGCCCATTGAGCATTTAAAAATACACTATTTCTATTATTTAACAAAGGAGATTCTGCAGTTAAAAAAAGTGTGAGTATATCTCGAACTCAGTGGCTTTAACACCAAAAGCATTACAATTGTGTTAATTGTTCAATAGATCTAGATAAACCTGCTATTTATTTGAAATTGTATTCCATAATGGAGTTAATGAAATTATAATGCTGGAGAAATTAAGCTGATTCTTTGCAACAGCATGTGTAAAAGTAGGTCTTCCTCTTACTTTGTTACCAAATCTCTAAATTGAGGCCATATTTCCTTTATTTAGTTTGCTGTTCTCCTTTTGGCACTTTGGTGGAATGGTACATATTTAAAGACTGGTATTTTGGAACTGTGCAAGCCACGTAAGTGTTTTTTCTAGAAGTTATTTCTGTTAGTTGCCTTCTTTACTTGCAAGTTGACTGTAAATGTCATAAAGTTTATGCCCTATATAAATTGCTTTAATTATGTTGGGTTTATGTAACTTCTTTGTATTTGGATAGGCAAAACTTATGCATGAAATTTTTCTATAAACTCTAGAATCTTGTTGAATGTCATAGTAAACAAATACAACCATATTTAAATGAAAATATTTATTCTTACTGGTTTTACTTAAGTCTAGATCACCAAGATCATTGTCTTTGCATGATGATACTTCATTTTGGAAATTAAGTGGGAAGAACAGGCCGGTATTCTTGTCAAAGCAGCCCAGATGGCAAGTACAGTGCTTAGGCTTCCAGTTTACCAACATAAGAATCCTGCCCACCCTCTCCTTTGTCCTACAGAAACAAACATGGCTCAGATGCCGTGATAAATGTGTGGGACTTATCCTATAGTTTTGTAGGAACACTTGTCATGGCCAACTCTAGTTTAAGATCAAGAAATGCCTTCAGCTGTTTTTATCTAGTTGCTAAGTCAAATGGCAGTACCAGAAATAAATCTGAGGAATTTTGGAATGACTGAGGAGCTAATAATATATAATCAAAGTCCCAGTAGGAAATAAAATGCCAGCATGATACCTGTAACACACATTTCTGTTTGCCCAATATTCTGCAGTCATATTTGACTTTGCTGAATAAAATATAATGAAACTTCAAGGTAGTTTAAAAATCTAATCATTGCCACTGATGGCTGTCTGGTCAATTGGCAAGATAGTTGCACATAGTTTTTAAAACCTTTCTGGATATCCTCCTTTTTAGTGGGTATCTCTATGTCCTTTCTATTTTAATTCCATTCCGTTTTACCTGTCTTAATAGTTCACAGTACCGAATATGAATAAAACTAAAGAAATGTTATAACTTGCTTTCCTTATTTATGTATATTTCAGGGTTGTGATAAGGTTGTCATGGTGAAAATTCATATTCCCTGAAAATCTTGTGTTACTATGAAGTGTCTAATTCTGGTTTTGTCAAGGACTTGGTTTGTTTGGTAAATACTCATAGAGTATTCAGAAAGTGGCCTGGTTGATGATATGAACATTCTATGAATAGATAAGAAGAGTCAAGTGTTTAGTTGTTGAGAATAAGTTAGAAAATACATAAACTTCTTAGGGCAATCCCACCCTGCATCATGCTCTCTGTTCACCTGCAGGCTTGTATTACCAATTGGGTTATTATTTATATGCCTACTACATAGAAAACTTTGGGTCAGGAAGGTAAAAAAAAAAAAAAAAGTATAGCCAGTTATCTAGGAAAGGATTATTATGTTACAGATATATAATGAGTTTCTTGAGCAAATAAGATGCCTAATGGCCCATGATGGTCATTAATAATAATTTATTTATTTTAAAAGAATTTTAGCATTTACTTGTACATATTTGCAGGTATGGTGTATTGTTTCAATGCATGCATAGACTGCACAATGATTCACTTAGAGAAGATGGCATAGTTTGGTACCTGTTAGTCCACCAGTTTTAGGAATAATTTAAATTAGATATTTCCTAGGACTGCCATAACAAAATGCCACAAACTTGCATGGTTTAAAACAACAGAAATTTGTATCTCACAATGCTAGAAGCTAGAAATCTGAAATTAAGGTGTTGCCAGGGCCATGCTGCCTCTGAAACCTGCAGGGGGGCATCCTTCCTTGGCTCTTCCTATCTTCCGTGGTTTGTTTGCATTCCTTGGTGTTCCTTGGTTTGCGGCTGTAGCACGGCAATGGCGTTCTTACCCGTGTGTCTGTGTCTTTACATGGTGGTCTCCTTGTGTGCCTCTCTCCTCTTCCTATAAGGACATCCATCTGTCTTATTGGATTAAAGGCCCACCCCACTCCAGTATGACTTCAACTTATCTTGATTCCATCTGCAAAGATCTTATTTCCAAAAATAAGTCCCATTCACAGGTACTGGGGATTAGGACTTCAAATAATCTTTTGCAGGGTGGGGGACACAATTCAACCCATAACATATCCATTTGATTCCTCCAGTCTAGGGTGTGGGTTACAAGCACAGGAACAACCCTGCCTATCTCAGTAAATGCAAATTTATTGTGAGGATGTCAGAGTGACATAATAGATGGGAGATGGAGGGTTGAACTAGGAGAATGGACAGGAACCAGGGATCCTTTGGGAGATGGCAGGCAAAGTTGCAGCCAAAGGCATGTTTCAGAAACAGTCTGGCCTCTGTTCTCTTCTGCATCTTGATTAATCTGTTCTTCACTGTTGAATCAGCATCCCAGGAATGAGTATCTGGTTGAGTAGGTTTAGACACCTGGCTGTGCCAAGGATGCTTGAAGAAGAATCCGCCACTCTCAGTGTAGGAAGTAGGAGTGAGTCAGATGGAATTGCTTTCTTGTCAAAACTACGCTCAGTGGGAATTTTCTCAAAAGGACGATGGCAGTGCCGATAAGGAAAGGGAAGGGGGATTCAGACACTGGGGAGCGAAATAAGACAAACGTCTGGTCCAGGAAGGCAAAGTCTATGTCATCAAAATAAATGACCAATTTCTCCAGGTTTATAAAAATCCTCAGGTCCATAAATAAGCTACGTTGGGTTTCATCTTCTTCCAAGTCACCCATTGGCCACCAGTCTTGGAAGCAATACCAGTAACAAACCGTTGACACCTAGGAATCTGTTTCTACATCTATAAAGCCAGCCATCTAAGACTGCTGTGAAGATATGAGATTTTATATACGCAGTAGCTTGCATAGCACCTGGCAAAAAGAAGACAACCTGCAAGTGATAGTTATTACTCGTTTCAAAGCTGGATGGTTTCACACAGAGGGTTTAAATATGCATAGATCCATGAGAAAATAAATGAAATTCCCCCAAATGAATGGAAGACAAAATTTAGTTTTAAAATACAAAATACATTGTAATAAATGACCTCAACCACAAATGAACGGTAGATAATTCCTGTAGAAAGTTTATTCTGAATAGAAACGAATGTTTCTGTGTCCACCAGGAAATCTAGATGGCTCAGAGGATTGGTTGAAACAAGAGAATTGAGGCAGAAAATATCCCTGGTTATATAGGAAAGGACATCCACAACTCTGGAGTCTCAGCCCACCTCCAAGCTATTTGTATGCAGGTGCGAGTCTCTTCCAGAGGACAGTGTGAGTAGTGTGCTCCAAAACTCCTGGTCTCCTTGTTCCAAATTACTTTTCGCCTTTCATATTTCTTTTTTTTTTAAAGTGGAGAAATGATGCAATAATAAAGAATTTGAAATTTTTAAAAAATTCCTTAGTTTTGCTACCTAAGCTAATTATTTTGTTTTTCTAATTCATGCTACCATGACTATGTATTTCTACATAGTTATTAAAATGTTCACTATATAGTGCTGTGTTCTATTTCACATATTGTATTCTGAGCACTTTTCTATACAAACCTCATAATAATAAGGCTGGGTTGAGTCCCCCATTCCCTTACTCTGTAACGTTTCCTGATTTTTATCTTTTCATAGCATTTATCATTGCCTAGCATCATAGTATATATTAATTTCTTAATGGTTATTTATCCCACTAATATAAATTCAATGTAGCAGGGCAAATATCAGCAGAAGTGCCTCACAGACAGTAAGAAGTCAAAAAGCACTTGTTGAATAATGGATTAATGAATGTCTAAAACCCTGTTAGATGTTTAGATTGATTCTACTTTTCTGCTATTTCAGTTAATATACTAATGAACATCTTACTGCATGTAGGTTTTTACTTATTTTAAATTTTTTTCCTTAAGATTACACTGATAAAGTGTAAACATTCATTTTCATGTAGTCAATCATTTTCATTTAGCTATTCATTCATTTATTCATTCATTCACTTATTTACCAAATATTCAAGTGTCTGTGCTGGCTACTGTTTCATGTCTGGAGACAAAGTTGTGAAAAAGGTGGACGAAATTCTTGTCTTTATGCAGTTTTTATTCTAGTGAGGGAGACAGACAATAAATATATAAAAAATTAAATATGTATAGATGACAAGATGGTGATACGTGCTGTGGAGAAAAATAAAAAGGGGAGGGAAAGGTGTGCTGTTTTAGGTAGGGATGTCAGAAAGACCTTTCTGAGAAGGTTAAGTTTGGAGAGAATTCTTAAGTGAAGTAAGAGGCTGAGGGTCTGAATAAATGATGCGGGCAAGACGGCAGGTGCAAAAATCCCATTGCAGTAAATACTCTGTCTGTGGCCACACGATGTTCCAATAGTTGTAGCTCATCAATTTTATTTGCTCTTGGTTAAAATTTTTATTTTTCTGTTAATTTATTAAGTGAAAATTCTATCTTAAGTTATCTTTAATTTTTGTGTCACAAATGAGGATAAACATTCGTTTCACATACTTGTTCACTGCCTGCGTTTCTTCTTAAATGAACTCTTTGTTCCTGTCTTTTGGGAGTTTACCATTGAAATCTGAATGTTTTCCTTATAGATTTGAATGTGATCCTTACATATTAGAGCTGCAAATATTTTTCCCAGTGTGCCATTATCATTTTAATTTTGGTTTTGCTACTTTTCATTATGTAGCTTTTTCTTTGTGGTTTGGTATGCACTTTAATGGGATAAACTGACATTAGGAAGTGTCTTTGGTAGATTAATTGATATTTCACCCCTCCCTGTTTCTACATCCTTTGCCACGTTCCTTTGATTTTCTTCTGCGTTGACTTTGTGTCAGCAGCGTGACTTACTTGGGGCAATGACAAGTGGCAAATGTGGCACAACAGAGGCTGGAAAGTGCTGTGCAATTGCGGCCTCTCTCTTGCTCCCTGTAGCTTGCCTTGAGGCTGTGCCTGGCCTATCCTGCTGGTGGGTAGGAGACACGGTGTGCAGAGCTAGCTTGTGAAGTGCCCCCCCAGGACATCCTAGACCAGCACAGCCAGTGGAGCCCCAGCAAGGTCAGCAGAGCCACCTACCTAACCCCCAGATGAGTGAAGTCCCAGGAGGGAAACCACAAGAGGTCATCGCAATCTGAAGAGATCAACTGAACCCCCACAAACAGTCATAGCACTGGAGTTTTATGGTGGTTTTCTGTGCAACATGTTTGTGGAATCAGTAATTTATAGAGTGTCCGTCCTTAAATTACCACTGTGCTTGTGTTACTTATGTCTTGTGTTGGTGGCTGATGTTAATGTAATAAGAATGTTTTCAAAATTTGTTAAAATCTAATGTAGCGTTGGTTGAATATTAAGATTCCATTGGATTGTTATGCCCTAGCCTGCCCTGGGTGGGTAAATTCGCATTGGTACAAGTGAGAATAATCTAAAGAAGCACCCATGATGAACTAATTTAATTGAAATGAAAGGGGTCTCTTCCTTTAGTAAATCCTTTTAAGAGGTGATTGCTACCTGAACATAAAGAAGAACATAGACATTTTAAAGGCAAATGTTCAATGCATTTCCAGTAAAGTATGGTAAGCACACTGCCCAATCTGAAATTGTTCCCTTTCTGCAGTCACAAAAAGTGGAGAACAAAATGAAAAATCATTGTGCCCAGTGGTTAGTATCTATTTTTGTGGTAACTCTGGTAAGTTCGTGCCATTTCTCTGGGGACATCAGACCATGATGCTCAGTGACTGTCAGGTAACTAGTAACATTTCAAGAAAACCTTAATTCCACTGTCTATCGTTTCTTCTTCAAACCTGTAGCAGCCCTGGGCATTAAAAAATACTTGGTATCTAGTTATGAGGTAAGGCAGATGGATTCGAAAGTTTATTGAATTTCCTGCTTGGACCACTGCACCCCAACAGAAGAGACGCTGCTGGAAGTGCTAGTGCCAGGAGTCCTGTTCTTCTAAGCCCTCCAGTCTAGGAAGGAAAACAGATCTGAGCATGTGATATTGTGACACAGACTACCAGGGGCCACTTTCTAGTATTCAGTTCATTGATTTTTTTCCCTTTAAATATATACTATATTACAAAACTGAGAAAGTTATAATCCAGCCACAGTTCTGATAAATGTTTCATTTGGTACCAGGTTTTCTAAGTTTGCTTTTCTGCAATCTGGACCATCAAAGGATGGTTTAAATCAGATGATAAGTTTATTAATAATGAGGGCCTGAGCATATTTAAGGAGGAAAAAATAACATTCAACACAATCTAAAATATTTATGTCAAGAGCAGAGCAAACAAAGGAAGAACTAATCAATGAATAATTTAATGCTGATGCCTTGATTATAGATGCAAGTGAAATTCTTCCTGAATTGGTAATTTGGTATTTTTAGATTTTGATGAAAAATGAGTTTAATGAAGGTCATTTGGTTTAACTAAATATCCTTGAGAAATAACTAACAGGATCTCGATTCCACAACTAGGAATTCATTGAATAAAGTTTTGGCTGCACCTGTGGTAATATTGGCATTTAAATTTCCCATTTAAGCTATAAGCTATTATATGCATGATTATATAAAGTTCAAAAGGATTTAAAATTGATTATAAACATCTGAATAACTTGATGAATATTGTATTAGACTGATTTGAAAGCTGGGCTTATGTCAGGAGGAATGAGTTATATTTTTATGCATTAGGTAACCCAACAGATAAGCTCCTAATATTTATTCATTGAACAAACACCAAATAAGCACCTGCTTTGGTGAGGATGCCTGAAATGAGAATCAAGTAGCAGGGTAAACAGATTGGAAATTTTCGTTAACAAAAATGTTATCAGATAAAATTCTAATTAGTCAAAAACTGACTTAACTTTAGCATCTTGATGTGACTCAGCGTACCAGTTAGAGTTCCATTGAGGAAATAGAAATCACTCTAGATATTTTAATCAAAAAGTGATTTAATATGTGGAACTAAGCGGTTATAAAATCTTTTAAAGACCTAGAGGAGTTGGTTCAGGTGAGCACTGCTGTAGCTAAGATCCAGAGGTCAGGAAGCAGCTGTGCCTACTGCCACCACTGATGTCAATACAACTGCTTCAAACGCAGGAAGCTGGTGACCAGACACTTGAATGTGGACCCCATCGGCCGCAGACACCTCCACCCTCATTCCTCATGTGAGACTCTCTCCCTGATGGGATGCACGTCACATCTAGCCCTGACCTGCCGGGGAGCCTGAGAAACCTACGCTCTAACCTTCCAGCCCCTTTAATGTAGGGGCTTCATAGAAGGAAATTCAAATGGATGCTGAATCCACACCCAGAAGACTTAGTCTGTTTTGAGGACCCATAAGAGTCTCTGGTCTTTTTAGGGAGATGAGCAAAAATATCAGGAAATCTCCCTCAAACTATTCTACATTCAAAGGCAACTTCATAAATGGCTAAAGCTTCACTCTGTCAGAATCTGATAACAGTTTCCCATGGATTAAAGGACTTTAGACATACAGTACAAAGTTAATTTTAAGTAAAATTTTGGCTTCTGTGTTTAGTACAAAGAGAAATATTACTACTTCAGTTATAATGTCCCTGACGACACTGACTCCAGCTTTATCTAATTGTTTGTTGTACTTCAGATGAGAACGGACTGATGATGATGATTATAATAATAATAATGATGATGATAATAATAATTATTCAGTGTTTCTTGAGCATTCATCTTCACAACTACCCAAAGAAGTAGCACTATTATTAGCTCCATTTTACTAATCAGGAAATGGAGAATAAATTAATTGACCTGGCCAATGTCAGATACAACTCATCAATACTTACCCTCCTGGCTTCTCCCTCTTAGTAAATAACACCATCATCGTAAACTGATCAAGTCAAGAAGTACAGGCGTTATCCACATTCTTTTTTCTTACCCATACATCTAACCCGTTATTGAGTCCTGTTGACATCATCATCAGAATATGTTTAAAATATGCCTCTTCTGTCACCTCTGGGATCACCCTACTCCAAGCCATCACTATCTCTGTAATACCACACTCGTTCGTGACTGGTCACTTTACCTCCACTCTTGACTCTTCATAACCTGTTCTCCATCTGCAGAGTGAATTTTTCTGCTTAAAACCTCTCAATGTCTTCTTACTGTACCTAGAATAAAATCTAAAACTTCTTCCATGATGTTTTGCTCTGACTTACCACTGCAAACTAATTTCTTCTCTGCCCCTTCATACTACATTCCGATCACAATGTATTAGTTTACCAGGGCTGCTGTAACAAGGACAAAGTAATGCGGATTGGGTGTCTGCAACAACAGCAATTTATTTCCTTATAGTCCAGAGGCTAGAAATTGGAGTTAAAGATGCCGGCAGGGTTGGTTCTTTCTGAGGGACTTGAGAAAAAGATCTGTTCCAGACCTTTGTCTCTGGTTTACAGATGGCCACCATCTGCCTGTGTCCTCACATCATCTTCCCTCTCTATGTGTCAGTGTTCAGACTTTTTTCTGATAAGAACAACAGTCATATTGGATTAAGACCCACTCAAATGACATTATTTTAACTTAAATACCCGTTCAAAGATCCTATCTCCAAATAGGGTCACACTCTGAGGTATTGGGGTTAGGACTACAACATGACTTTTTTGAGGGGACACAATTCAGACCATGAAATGAAACTTTCAGTTTGCAGAAAATGCCCAGCTCATTTCCCGCGTTGGGGCATCGGCAGTACTCGTAGCCTCCGCCTTGAATGCTGCTCTTTCTCCTCTTCTCATGGCTGGATCACCTGTATTCTGCTGGTATCTTGAATGTCTCTTCTTAAAGTGATCTTCCATTGTCACATAAACTGAGTAGCCACTGAGTTAATTTCTGTCTCATCACTCTATTTTACCTTTTTGCATAGCACTTACCATTTTATGATATTTTCTATTCATTATTTGTAGGTTGGTTATTATCTCTTCTCCCCAAACCTTACTGGAACATAAGCTGTGTGAGGGGACATACCTTGACTGTATTGTTTAATGCTTTATCCCAGCACTCAAAACAGTGCCTGATCTGGCAAATGGGAAGACGAAAAGACAGAATGAGATGGAGGGAGAGAGAGGCGAGGTCAGAAGGAGGGAAGGAGGATTTAAATCTAGGTGTATCTCCCTCCTAGATTTTTGCCACTGGGCTACTCTAAAAATAACGTGCTCTAAGTATTAAATAGAATTTAAAGTATCGCATTGATTACCAGGGAAGTAATCAGTGATGTAAAAGTTAGAAGATGAAATTTTGATTTTCTGGGATTTCTGGTTGTTTTCTGGGTATCGTTGCTAGCAGTGTCAGATTCCATGATGAGTCCGAATAATTCTGAGAACCCCAAACTGCCAAATGTAATGAAACTGGTTAAGTTCAAGTAAGTCATAGAGAAATTATTCAAGCCATTTATTTTTGGTTTCCATTACTTTCTTTTTGATGCCAAATGTGCATCTATATTGAGAGAGTTGCAGTGTTGGAGAAAACCACTTAGCTAAATACAAATGTAAAAGCAGATGAAGGTGGAAATAGAACTGGAAAACATTAGAAGAGATATTTCAATTTACCAAAAAGTAGCAAAGGGTTGCAGGGTATTCACATTTCTTGGTGGGTTGCTATAAGAAATTGAGTAAGTTGATTGGTGATATGAAAAAGGCATTATGGAGATCTCAAGGAAAGGACTCTTCTCTTAGCAATGTTCTTATTAAGTTGTAAAAATAAGATCTGTATAGTAAAGTCCCATTGATACCTGGAATTTGTTTTTGAAAATTTGTAATATAAAATTTAAGTGTTTGGTGGTGTGGTAGACAAAATTCTAACATGGCATCCATGATTCCTGCCCCTTGGTGATCATGCCTTGTGTAAACCTCTCTTCCTTGGGTGTTGATGGGACCTTTGATTTGCTTCTTGATGACAGAATATGGCAAAGGTGAAGGGATTTTTCAGAAGTAATTAAGGTCCCAAATTAGTTGATTTTAAAATAATAAAAAGTCATATCACCTTAGGGAGGCCTGGGCCTCTCCCATGGTCTTGATGAGGCAGGCACTGTGCTGAGGAGACCTATGTGGCAAGTAATTCCATGAGGCCTATAGGACCTGAGGGTTGGCCTAGAGCTATCAAAAATATGAGACCCTCAGCCCAATGGCCACAAGGAAATGAATTCTGCCAACAACCTGAATGAACTTTGGAGCAGATTATTCCCCCATTTTGCCTCCACATGAAAATTCAGCCTGGTCAAGGCTTTCATTGCAGCCTTGTGAGACCCTGAGCAGCAGACCCAGTTAAGCCATGCTTGGACTCATGACCCATGGAAACTTTGAGACAATAAATGTGTTATTTTAAGCTGCTAACTTTGTAGCAATTTGTTATGCAGCACAGAAAACTAACACCTGTAGCTTCAAAATTCAGAGCAAACGTGAGGCCTTGTATTTGGACAATTGATTCCTATCTTGTTTGCTACATTCTTTCCACTTTTCCCTTGTGAATTGAGGGTGTTCATTTTTAAAAATGCAAATATGACATCCTCTTTGCTTAAAACTCATTTATGATTTCCATTGATTTCTGGAAAAAACAGAATCCTCAGTATTGCCCTGCATGATCTGCCCGTATATTCTGTTTCCCTTTGTTCTCTGTGTTCTAGTCATACTGGCCTTACTTAGGTTGTCAGATACTTTTTGTTTCCTTCTGCCACAGGGCTTTTGCACTTGCTGTTCTCGCTGCCTACAACATTCTTCCTGTCCTTTTTGTCTCAATTATCACTCATTCTTTCCATCCTTCCTTCAGATCTCATCTCTACTGTCATTTCCTCAGGAAATTGTTACCTTGATTTTCCTAGATAGGTCAATCCCCACTTCCATAACTCTCATAGTACTATGTCCTCTTCTTCATAGCTATTAATACAGCTATAATTTTACATTTATTACTGTGATTACTATTTTTAATATCCCCATGAGGGCAAGGAAGTGTTTCTGTTTTGGCTTAGCATTTTATTCTTGCACCCCTAGCACCTGGTGCGTTGTCCTACAAAGATTAATAAAAATTCAAATAATTATAGTAATAAAGGGCATTCATTGAGCACCATATTCACCTAATTTATTCACATAATCTATGAGAAAGGTACCATTAATACTTGCAGATTAGAAACTGAAGCAGAGGGCCAGCACCGTGGCTCACTCGGGAGAGTGTGGTGCTGGGAGTGCAGCAGCGCTCCCGCCACGGGTTTGGATCCTATATAGGGATGGCCGGTGCGCTCACTGGCTGAGCACGGTGCGGACGACACCAAGCCAAGGGTTGCGATCCCCTTACCAGTCACAAAAAAAGAAAAAAAAAACTGAAGCAGAAAGAGGATAAATCATATTTTCAAGGTCACGCGGTTAGTAAGTATTGGAGTCGAGATTTGAATCCAGGCACTTGTGGCTCAATCATTAATTAAATATCTTAACTGAGCATTTACCAGTACTGTATGCTTCCTCCTACCGCAGGTGCTCCACAAATTTATATTAAGTAGACATGAATCAATGGTGTGATCCCGGAGGAAATTTGTGGTCTGTTTCACTTCATTGGAAGCCTATGGGCTCAGCTGCCTCTGGCATGTGGGGGAATTGTCTTCCTATTGACTGTATTTTATAGAGAGAGTTACACAGTTCATGTTAATATATTTAATAAATTTTTATTCTAAATTTTTATAAGTTCATGGCAAATGTAAATGATGGAAGTAGCACGATTGGTCCTACTACATACATACACACTGTATACATAAGAAATACATGCTATTCTCTATACTTTCTGTAGAATATTTCATATATATATTTTCTTTTTTTTAGGACCAATTGCGCTACCTCCATCATTTTTTTTGTGGTCCTAAACAACTTCTTTCCAAATAAATTTTTTTGTCATATTCCAAAGAAGATTGCTCTTTGTTCCATTCTTATTTCAGAGGCTGAAACATGAGCAGAATCTTCATAAACACTGGCTTTTTTAATTGATGAAATAGGTTGGGAAAACATAATGTTTACTTATCCGCTGTCTTTTTAAGAAGGTGAGAAAGCAGATTGTTTTTATAGTGATAGAGGGGCTGTTTTGCCATTTTCTGGCATTCCCAGAAAGATCACCTGTGACCAAAATTCGAATGGCAGGTATATAAATATCTCAGTCAAGGTGCCACAGTTTATGGAAACTAAAGTGAAGGGAACAGATGGAGATCATAATTAAGGTTCTTATGCCCTTCAATGTCACTGTTAATGACAGGTCATCTGCTAGGATTCCCCAAGTTAGAAGATCTCAGAGGTACTGGGAATGACTTGCTACTTCTGACTTGCAGAACACCTCATTTCACAACGTTAGGACAAGTGTCAATGTCGTGCAAGGGAGCTCAGGCTGCTTGGCGTGACTGCAGATGCTTCCACTTGAGTGCCAGGCCTGAATGTTAAAACAACATCAGCTCACACTTCCCTGCATCCCTTGTCTTTTCTTTCACTTGAACAAGGAAATGAGAAAGTGCTAGGGGCAAAACTGTAGCACCTTTATTTTAGTTGATATAGCATGTCCATCTCCACCTTGAGAAATGAAAGAGACAGTCCATCAGAAATTGATGGTTAATTTGCTGAGGGCTAATTTCCCTCTGAGGGTCACCTATTGCTATAGAGGGCAAAAACCAACCTGAGCAAAACTATCCTACTGGATTCCACGGACTCAGAAACTGATCCAGAGTTTGATGCATTTCAATGTGCAGCATCTCTGAGTGGTCTTAAACCAGTGGAGTGGACCCAAGCTTGATGTTATTTGAAGGCATAATAAATATAGTGGAAATTATAGTGTCATATCCAGAGACGTGTTTACTAATTCGTTTCTTTGAAGACAAATAATAGTTGTCACATTAATTTTATTCTGAGTGAAACTAACTTTTATTATTTGCAAAATTCAGAACTCAATCTTTCACTCTATGCTAGCCAGGTGCAAAATGCAAAATAAGCATCATGCATGCCACCACTCCTCACGCCCACACCGATATCCACGGCACACATTGTCAGCGAATCATGACACAGTTGCGCATTGAAACACGTTGCTGATTCCTTCTCATCGCATCACTCCAGGCATCCTTTAGCCCGTCTTTCTTACTTCATTCCATGAAAAATGAGGCCAACTTACATGTACATAAAATGCAAGCCAGTGCTTCTCGAACTGTATAGATTTCTTTAGTGCAGGATTACTTAGTTTTCAATATTGTGATGTATAATATGCTCTTCTAAAATGGAATAAAATACAGAACACTCCCCAAATGCACTTGATCTTAGAACCCTATCTTGATGCAATACCCCCCATGAGTTCCTTGGAGCACAACTTGGGAAACACTGCTACTGTACCTTACTGCTCTCAGATTTTTCTACTGGAGGCTTCTGATATTTATGGATGATGCAAGTGTTCATTCAACAGTTAGTAATCGTTGTTTCTTTTCTTCTTCTTTTTTTTATAATGGGGTAGATTTGAATCACATGCTGTACAGGTGCACATAAGAGCCAGTCAGATAACAAGTCAACCTAAAGTGTCATCCAGCATTCACATTTTTTTAAATTAATTTTTATTGAATCATAATTGATTATACATATTTTGGGAGTTCCATGTCAACATATGTAGATCAAATCAATATTACTAGCACATATATTGTTACAAATCATACTTACTCTTTATGCCCCTTGTCCAATCTCTATCCCCCTCTCCCTCCCCCTCCCCCCATCTAATTACCCTAGATTTCTTCTCTCCTTCTGAAAGAATAATGGTTATTCTCTTGACTTGTTGCCTAGATGATCTGTCCAATGCTGAGAGGTGTGATCAGGTCCCCCAATATTATCGTAGAGCAGATGCTTCTTCTGTCACTCTGGAATGGGCTTTGTGGAGAGAGACGTCCTCTTCTTTTCTTTGGTCTCTGCTGGTGACTCTCCTTGTGTGAATGCACTCCAGTGGCTGGTGGGCCATCTGCATGGTGGTTTTGGCATCTAGCTGCTTTTGTGGCAGCTGTGGTTATTGTGGTGGCTGTGGTGGGCCACCCACCTGGAGGTGATGTTTTTGGCATGCTTCTTGGTGCTGGCCGTGTAGCTGGTTGTGGGAGGGGGGTCCGGTCCCTGGATCCATGCCTCAGGTCCCCAGACGGGCCTGAGGTGCTGGTGTTGTGCCAGAATTCACATTTCAAAGAGGATTATTTTTTTGCAAACTATTTTTGTTGACCATCTACTGTGAGCCAAAATGTTCCAAGAACTTACATCTTCTTTAAGTCGAGTGACTGTACATCCCATTTCATGCCAGAGGCAGTCCCAGTTTATGCCTGGTTTTATAACTTAATCATTAACAGCACTCTATTTTATTGTCCAAGTGTCCTCTTTGAATGATAAATTAAGTGATCCCCCTACATTTAATTCTCAGACAACTTACGCCAGCTTTGTATTATTACCCTCATTTTTATAAGTGATGAAACAGGATTCAGGGAGACAGCTTTACTCACACACATGGGACATAGCTGATCCAAGATTCAAGCTAGGTTGGTCTTCAAAGGTTATGTGCTTGAATGCAGTACAGCACTGATCATTTAATACTCATCAGATTATGAAAGAAGCATTATCATCTGCATTCTGATGAGAATAGTGAGGAAATGATACACTGTCATTTAGAAACTGAGGTCTATTGTGTTCAGAACCTTGCGTTTTGCTATCTTTTATGTGGCAACCCTGGTGGGCCCCAGAAAATAAGACAGGCCAACAAGTGTGGCTGGAAGGAACAGCTAAAGGAAGGGCTGCAAGTAGGGCCTCATACCACTCTGTGCAATCAGCTGGGACCCACTAGCTCACACTCATGACACAAACCTCTCTCCTAAATATTTACCCACTTAGAAAAGCAATATGAAGTGAACATTCAGGTAAGTCCAAGTTATTCAAATAGAACCCCCCGAGCATTACAGGAAACAAGAAAAAACTCAGAATAGAAAATACTTAGTGCACAAATAGGATGTAATAATGACTTGTTACAAGGTCATTCTCATTAGAAAATATTAAGAATAGTCTCATTTTCTAAAAATTAGAGGTTCCAGTGATAGAACACTCTAATGTTGATTTATGAAAGTGTATTAGACTCACCCATTCTTTTGAGTATTTAATGATCATTTATGCTTACACCATATGCACTCAAAATAAAGACATTCAATTATGTTATCATTGGGGTTTCCACTTCCAAAAACTCTGAATAAGGTTAACCATTTTTATTTTAATGACATTGTTTTAAGTGTTAATGCCATTTTCCTTCATAGTCTAGATCAAGGTTTCTCAACGTTGGCACTGTTGACATTTTGGACAGTTAATTCTTTGTCTTGTGTAATGAAGAATATTTATCAGCGTCCTTAGGTCCACACACTAGATGCCAGGAGCACCTCTTCCCGGTCACAACAATAAAAAATATCTCCAGATATTGTCACATGTCTGGGGCAGGCAGAGGAAAATTGTCCTAGTTAAGAGCCCACTGGTCTTGATGCTTTCTCTTTGTTATCCCAGGAAATTGACTAGGTAGAAAATAAGGGAGTTAATATTCGAAATAAAACTCTTGATAACATTCAGTACCAGTTTACATTCCTCTAGAAGTCAGAGTGCGGGTACATTTAAGAACCGGAGGTAGGAGATGACTCCTGGCTGAAGTTAGCAGTAATGGCTTGGAAACATCTGATCTGAGGAGGGGATTATGGGAACAATAAGGTATATTAGCTCCTGGCTGCTTTGACTTCTAGATTCAGTACAGAATCTTCAGATCTCCCATTCAGGCCTTTCCTTTCTGGCGGTGGCTGGGGCTCTTTCAGAAATGCTCCAAGTCTCCAAGGAAAGGTCAAGTCTTTCTCTTCCACTTCCCTACCCCTTTGCTCCTGTTCCCTGATCGCTTCCACCACCAAGAAGAAGCATGTGTCATGTGGTTGAATTTAATGGACAGTATTCTATGTCTATGCACTTCAGCCCAGAGGCGAGAAGATATTGATTCTCTATGGAGCATTTTCAGTCGGGAACACGCCCATATTTGGATGATCCTTCCTCTTCCTTTGCATTTCTTTATTTTTCATGTCTTTCTTCCAAGGACTTTTTCTGGCTCACCAACTCCAGCCTTCTCTAACCGTCTTCCCAGCTCTGGCAAAGACTGACTGGTCAAGCACAGCAGCCACAGCGAAAAAAAACGCAGGGAAGATCTCAGTTATTTCTAGATTTCTTTTTCCATGTTTCTCTGTGATAACAAAGTAGTACGGTTTCAAAGGCCAGACTCTCTAAGGTAAGAGGCGATTTACAGGGGCTTTTAGTCTTGATTTTAATCTGCGTTAGCCCAGTTCACTAGGGTAGTAGTTAGAGATCCTGATTTTAGATTTCTCTCTATGTGAAACACCTGAATAACACTCAGGCCTCATCTTCCATTTCCACCCTTCACTGATTCGCAGGTAAGAATGATTTAGTTGCATTATAACTAGAAAAATCGGCATCTTACCTATCATTGGATTTCACATTTTTAATAAGATAAAGCCAAGGGTGAAATTGTAGGCATCAGTCACAGTCAGTATGGAAGTTCTTACTTCAGAAATGATACACTTATTTGAATTTTATAGATTGAAAAGTGATAGAAAAGTCATCAGGTTTTTTTATTGCCTTTCCTAAGGATGGAACAGCCCACAGAAATGGGGACTCAGTGTGCTATTTCTTGAAATTCTGGATGTGCCCCTGTGGACTGAATTTCCAAATGCCATAGTCAAAAGCACCTTCTTTTAGAGATTAATCAAGCTACTGTATTATTTTTTAAAACTTGAGCTCATTTTAGAATGTTAGTACTTATGAGAAACCTATGATAAATGTTCAGAATGACTTTAAATAGATATTCCTATCACTGTTTAGAAGGTAGAAAAAAAATCATTTGTTCTTAGTATATGGGCCCTATACAATGAAATTAATTGAGTTTATTTTAAAACAATTTTGGTAGACTTCCCTCTTTAAATTGATAAGCAGAAAACTTAGTGGTTAATTTTTATACATTTATTTTAAAAAGTCAGACATAGCTTTAAACATTCAATTTATTTGCAGCATTTGTACATGGAAATCATAATATGATGAAACTGCATTCTAATCTAAGCTAGTAAATTATTTCTAAGAAATAGGTTGATGAAATTATAGCTTTCAATAAAGAATATTGACTCTGGAAATGTATATTAATTTGAGACATAGAAAATTTTTCAAAAAAAATGATGTTCTCAGTGTTATATGCAAAGAAGCTCTAAATAAGGGAAGGTTTCTGCAAACATGATATAACAATAATAATTAGAGGACCGAATTTGAGAAATCGAAAAAACAAACCAGTCACTTAAAAGGCAAATATGTATGAAGTGAATTTGCATTTTCATGGTTATTCTAAGGACAGGAGGAGTAATCTAAGGTTAGTGCCATAGACAGGCCCAATAATGCTGCTACGCAGCATTTAACTTCTCTGATCTTATTTTCTTTTAATTTTCAAAATGGGAACTGGCTGCGTCAGTGGCAAAGCACATTGTAAAATTCAAGAATTTTCAAAGAATGCAGTTACTCCATGGCACTCCATTTTAATATTAATACACCCATCTGAAGCAGTTATGATGCCAATAAATTGTGGCAATAACAAATTCTGAAACTCAGAGGTTTGCTTCTGCTTTCATAGTATAGATTGCCCTGGAGAGAGCAGGTAATCCAAAAGCAAGCTTGAATCACCCAGAAGGCACAATGTCTGCAAATTCTTGAGTTTCATTATAATAACCTGAAAATGAAATCACAGGAAATATATTAGTGAAAAATGGCTCATCAACTGAAATTGATTAGCTAGCATAAAATCACCCCTATATATAACTCTTTCTAAGGAGCAACCACCTTTAGCTTGAAAAATATACATGTTTATCCTTTCAAGAGAAGACAATGAAATATTTAAAGAGTTCTATTTCCTAGAGAAATGATTCTTTCAAGTCTCCAGCAAACTTGCTTTAGGTTTTCTAAAAAGAATAGCTAATATTTTACCTTCTTTAATGATCTTTCCTCAAGCAGAAACCAAATTCCTTTTCAACTTGGAGTTGAGCAGGAAACTAAAAAATAAGACACAGAACTAGCATTTTTCAATTTTAAGGCTGAACAAAGAAATACGATGAAGTCATAGGTGTCTTTTACAGTCATGGAAAAAACAGCTTTGTTGAGGCAGCTGGCAAGACAATCCTCCATCTTAAAAGGAAACAATTATTGTAAAGTTCAACTACATCAAAGTCCTTGAATTCAAATTTCATTTCCATTTTGAAGGAGAACAGCCTAGCATTGGGAATTTGTATTCTTTTTCTCTTATACAAAATATTGCTTTCACAAAATAAATACCATGGTTGTGTATAGGGTCCTGTGGAAGAATCTTTGTTTGACAGAGATATTTTTATAAATTCCTGTGCTTTGGTGTACCCCACGATTCTGCCGCATTCTAATGAGTGGAAGGAGCCTATAGTATATAGCTCTTATAGTTTATTGCTGGGCCACAGAATGATCCAAAAATGCAAATACTTTGATTAGTTCTTAATGGTGAATGACTTTAATGACTATTTATGATTTATGTAAAATATAAAAGAGCTTAAAGGGTTGCTAAAATTTGGAAAACCAAAATTGGTTCATTATGAAAACCTACCAAGGACTCTATTTCTGAATTTTAGCAAGAAATTCAGCTGTCACTTGACCCTTGCTAACAATGCAAATTTCTTATATCACATATCTGTATATATAACACAAGAAGAAAAATTTGTGGTCAGGACGTTATCAGTGTTGTCATGATTTGGTCTTGGTTTTCAATTGCTGCTATCTTTGTTTAGTGTTATTTTTAGCTTCTCTGCAGCAATTTATTTTCAGTTAACTCTACAAAGTGAGGTGATGCATATTTGCATCAGTGATATTTTGGGGCTGTATTTTTCCTATAACTAGACTTTTAAGGATGTATACATTGTGGTTCAAATAGACTTATCATATTCCTATTGCTAAAACAGATGTATTCGTAATTCCTCTAAGATTTATTTGGTCTGTACATGTTGAATTCAGCCACACTTTGGCCCTGGTGGCTTTTCCCTTTTAGTTCCTCCTTTGTTGTCTTCTGAATAGGTAATTTCCTAAAATCACTCTCACAGATTTTGCACACAAATGCTCACATAACCTATTTTGTTCATACTTGTTAGAATGTTTCAAAGCACAGAGGGGATTGAAGGCTCTCAGGTTCTTTCTCAGCAGAGAAGTTCTTTATTTGCATTTCATAAAAATCAAAATAAATACAACCTACCTTATTGTTGAAGGGTATGTTATAAAGCATATTTTCATTGTGGGCAGTTTCATTACCTAGAAATACAAACTATGTTACTACCTCTTCCGTCATTCACACATTTGATGATTCACTTATTCGGCACTTCTTAAAAATGACGTATACAAAGAGTAGGGTGAAGAGAAACATTACTAAACAGTTAAAAAGGACATGTTGAAAAGTCACCCTCGGGGAGCATGTTATTAATATCTCCTTCGTGTAGGGAGAGGTTTATGTAGGATACTGCGCAGTCATGTCAGTTTGGAAACCGTCTTTCCGACCTCTTTGAGTAACAACGTCCCCATGATTACGATTTCTTCTTCTTCTCCGCATTCACCAGGATCGGCCCGTTGCAAAGCGCGCTCTTCTGAGAAAACTTGTCCCGCGGCTCCCCACTGGCCTGAGTTGCTGCTCCTCCTGCCTCTGCTCTGGCTTCCTAGTTTCCACCCCAGCCACATGGCTTGAATCTGTTGCTTCTCCTCTCCCCACAGTCAGTGCTTTGGTCCAGGCTGTAGACATTGCTTCTAGATTATTCAATAGCTCCCCAGCTGGCCTCTAGCTCTTCTCTGCCCTCCCAGTATTTGGCACACGTTCCTCTCCCTTCATATTGAAGTGAGTTGCTCTCTCAAAGGTTGCTCCAATTTCATCCGCTCAATCAATAACTCCCACGATCAAGCATTATTCACATAAATCCTTGTCAGGCTTCATAGCAATTTCCCATGGTACAATTCTTATCGATGCTTCACATATGAGCTTAAGTGACTGGCCAAAGGTTACAACTGGTAAGCTGTGAACAGCCAGGTTAATCAGAATTCAAAGCCCACGCTTCTTTTACTGTATTATGATGCCCCTAGCATTGCTCTTCTAGAACCACCTCACATTCATTTTGGTTTTGCATGTAAATATCTAATCTATGGAAATTTGTACACTGACCTGCCTAATCATATTAGGTTTACATTAATATTGAAATTGGTTTACTACATACTTTGTTTTAGCCTTAAATCCTTCAATAAATACCTAGCACTTACCACTTGGATGGTGCACGATGGTGAGCTTATCTAAAAGACAAAAAAAAAGCACATTCTGCTGAGTTTTGTTCAGTATTTATTCTAAGGTTTTTTGATTGTTTGACTACTTCTTGTCTTTGAGGTGACTATAAAATCTCACAATCTGATCTAAAAATACTAGTTCCAAATTTATCTACCTCTGGCTACTATTACTTTTGTCGCCCCCCGCCAACCCTTGTCCCAAGGTGTTATTATTTTATTTTATTTTTATTTTTATTTTATTTATTTATTTTTTTAATTTTATTTTGTCAATATACATTGTGGTTGATTATTGTTGCCCATCACCAAAACCTCTTTCCCTCCTCCCTCTCCTCCCTCCCACCCAACAATGTCCTTTCTGTTTGCTTGTCGTATCAACGTCAAGTAATTGTGGTTGTTATATCTTAGATATATTTGACACTTAATAAAGGCTTGCTACTATGCCTTGATATTACCTTAGCCTGGCCTACGCCATTCTTTTTATAAATCAACATGATTAAGGAATAATTACATACAGCATGCTTCAAACATTTTTAAGTGTATAGTTTGATGACTTTTGACTGTCTATGTAACCATGTGCCCATCAACCCAATTAGGATAGAGACCATTTCATCTCCAGAGAATATTTCCCCATGTCCCCTTATGGCAATCCACACCCAAACATTACTCACAGCAACCCCTGATCAGATTTCAATCTCTGTAGATTAGTTTTGTCCAGATGAGTTTCATCTAGTATTCCAGATAAATGCAATCTTATTTCTTGTACTCCTTGGTGTCTGTTATCTCTCATTCAGTATAATGTCTATGAGATTCAATTATATTTTTGTGTATAATAGTAAGTATTCTTTTTTTCATTGCTGAGTAGTATTCCATAGTATAAATATGCCACAATATAATGATCTCGTCTCCTAGGGGACATTTGGGTTGTTTTCTGTTTGACTATTATGAAAGAAACTGCTGTGAACTTTTGTGAACAAATCTTTGGGTGGACATATGCTTTCATTTGTCTTGGAAGAATACCGAGTAGTGCAAATGACTAGGCCGTATAGTAAGTGTGTATTTGACTTTCCCAAAGGCATCATGTCACCTTATACTACCATCAACAGTGCATGCAATGCGTGTCCAGTTCCACATCCAAACCAACACTTAGACCTGACATACTTTTAAAATTGTATTCACTCCAGCTGTTGTGTGCTGGTATCTCCCTGTAGCTTAATTTGCCTTTTCCTGATGGTTAATGATGTTGAGCATCTTTTCACACATTACTGGCCATTCACTTTTGTAAACTGAGCTCTGGGTGCTGGGTGTGCCCAGTGGTGCTGGGCTGTCGTTGCTTCTATGTCCTCACAGCAAACAGAGCTAAACAAATATGTACATTATGCATACAACTACATCTCTATATTTACCCTCCTGTGCTATACATATTAGCAGCCATGATTTGCCATACTTTTACCGCCAGTTCAATGCTATACCACGTGATTCATTCTAGCCTTCCTTCTTCCCTTAGTTATAACTCCTTTCTCTGATAGTAGAAAACTTGGCTCTCATTATCACAGTACATTTATTGATTAGCTCAGTTCTAGAATATCCATAATGTACTGAAATTTCTAAATTACACCACTCTGGAGAAATAAACCCTACTCATTTGGGTAAAGTACAATTTTTATCTATTTTTCTTTTCTTATTTTTAGCCTTAGGATACACTGTTTTCTAGATTTATTTACGTTTTTTTTTCCTATCCCCCACTCAATATGGATATACTATTTATTTATAGTACCACTAGGTTCATTCGTTTCTGCTTATAATCCATTTTCTTTCCTTTCCCTGCCTTGACTCATACTTGTTTATTGAATATGTAAAATAAAGTACTTCAAGTGAGAACTATATAAAGAGGTATACTCAGAGAAGTGTGGATCTTTTTTCTTTTTGCATCAGTTTTGGTACATTTTCTTTTTCAGATAATTTGTTCTTTTTCGTAAGTTGTCAAATGTATTGGCAAAAAGTTACTTGTATTTTCTTAATATATTCTGTAGGATCGGTTGTGATAGTGCACTCTAATTCCTAATGTAGTCTCTTGCTTTTTGTTGTTTCTTTCCTCCTGGATCATTCTTCCCATGAACTTACCAATTTTACTTATGTTTTCAAATACCGATTTTGGTTTTGGTAATTTTTTCTTTTGTTCATCTCTTTCCTTTTCAATCAATATCTGATCTTATCTTAATTATTTCTTACCTCCTTTTGGGTTTGGTTTGCTTTCCCTTTTCTAGTTTTTCTAGAGGTAGAAACCTAAATCATTGATCTTAATCTTTTTTCTTTCCTAGTATAACATATGGAGCCATGAATCTCCCTCTAATTTAACTGTTCACTCCATAACTGTTTTAGCTGTATTTACAAATTTTGATATTTTTTCATTATTATTCAGGTTGAAATATTTTCTCATGATTTCTTATTTGACCCATGGGTTATTTTGGAACGTTGTTTTAATACCTAAATATTTGGAGATATTTTCTAGATATCTAGTTCTTAATTTCTAATTTACTTCTGATGTGGCAAGAGAATATACGATTTCAAAATACTAAAATCTTTCAGAGAACATACTCTGAAGATTTCAATCTTTTGAAATTTATTGAAACTTTTTTCATGGTTTATTAAGTGTTCTATCTTGGTGAAACTTCAATGCACACCTTTAACAAGCATGTTCTCTGAATTTTTTTCAGTGTCTTATTCTGTAAATGTTAATTAGGTCAAATTAGTCAATAGGGCTGTGTAGGTATTCGGTAACTTTGCTGATTTTTGTCTGTTTGCTCTACTAATTATGAAGAAAGAAGAAAAAGATCTCTGAGTACTGTCAGATTTTGTTTTATGAGTTTTGATAAAGTTCACAAGTACATATATGGTATAAAATACACAAATATTTAGAATTGTTATATCTTACTAGTAAACTTCCCTCTTATCATTATACTGTATCTTCTTTTACCTCTTGTAGTGCTCTTTGTCTTGAAGTTTATCTTGTCTTATATTGATATAGCCAAGCCAAACTTCTTATGCTTACTGTTGGCATAGTAGACCTTTTACCATCCTTTACTTTCAAACTATCTGTGTCTTATACTTAAAATATGTCTTTTAGACAGCATAAAGTTGGTATTGCTTTTTTAATCCAGTCTGAAAATGTCTGCCTTTTAAATTAAGTATTTAATCCAATTACATTTAACATCACTATTGATATGGCTCAGTTTAATACTACCATCTTGTTCTTGGTTTTTCACTTACCCCTTTTGTTTAATGTTCCTCTTTGGCTACTTTCCTGCTTTATTTTTGGTGACTCAAATCGTTTTTTAATGGTCTATTTTATTTTCTTTATAGGTTTCCTAGGTATATATACTTTTTCATTTACTTTTTTAGTGGTTGCTTTATGACTAAAATATCCATCCTTAACTTACCAGAATCTCTTTTGAGATGATAGTTTACTCCTTCATGCTTTATGCTTTAGACTTGACCCTTCAAAATTTCTACTTTACCCTTTTCTCTTCTTACATTATAACTGATTCTTTACACTCCACACTTTGTACTTTACCATATAAAAATCTTGCCAACATATAATTTCACTTATAAGCACCCTATGTCCTTTGTGTGATTGTTTTTATATTTTTTCCTTCTTCACATTATATAACACCAAATTAAGTGCTATTATTTTTGCTTTAAACAGTTGTCTTTGAAATAATTTATGAGAAGAAAAAAACAACTATTTTATATTTACCTGCTTTGTATAATTTGTGTTCTTTTTCCCTTAGAGTGGATCTAAGTTTCTATTTGTTAATGTTCCCTTCAACCTGTATGACATTCTGTAGCACTTATTGAATTGCAATATTGCTATAAATTCTCTAATTTAATTTACCTAAAAATATCTTTACTTTACCATACTTTTGAGACATATTTTCTCTGGATATAGAATTATAAGTGGCCTTTTTTTTTTATTATTACTTTAAGATATCATTGCACTGTCTTTAGTTCTCTATTGTTTCTAATAAGAAATTGGGCATATTTTTTATCCTTTTTCCTCTGTATGTACTGTGTCCTTTCTTCTATTGCTTTCAAGAATTTCTCTTTACCTTGACTTGAAGTAGCTTGACCACAAGTTGCCTAGATATTGTTCTCTTAACAATTATGCTGATTGGGTTTTTTCTGAAGTTCTTAAAACTGTACAGATGTGACTTGCATTAAATTTGGCAAGGTTTTGGCCATTATTTCTTCAAAAATGTTTTTCCTCAAACTCACTTTTTTCTCCTTCTGGGGCTCTAATTACATGCATACTAGACTGTGTTATATTGCCCTAATGTCCCTGGAGTTCTATTTTTTTTTTCCCCAAAGACTTTTTATCCTCCTATTTATCACACTAGATAGTTTCTATTGATCTGTCATCAAGTTCACTAACTTTTACTTTGCTATATACAGTCTGCTGATAAGCTTAACCAGGAAAGTTTTCATTTCTTTTATTGTAATTTTATTTTACAATTTCCATTTGGTTCTGTTGCGTGGTTTTAATTCTTCTGCTAAGATTCCCTATTTATTCACTCCTTAAAACCATATTCTTTCATTAATTCAATATGTTTATAAGAGCCACTTAAAAGTCTTTGCTAAGATCAACATCTCAGGTTCAGCTGTTCAGTTTTTTCTTCACTATGGATTTCATTTTCCTGTTTCTTCGTATGTCTTCTTTAAAAAAAATTAATACTGGATGTATAGATAATCTGTTGTATATTCTGGATTCTATAATATTTCTCTGATGAATGTAGGTTCTTGTTTTAGCAGGCAGTTCAATTACTGGCATGACCTTGTATAGGCGTGATTTTGATCTATAGATCAAAATATATAGATCTATAGAAAGCTAAAGGTGTTTTCTAAGGCCCTTGGTAGGACTCAGCCTAGCAAACTGTGTCTCCCATGTGGATGTTGCAGGGCTTACTTTTAGACATTGTTAGGGCATGTCTAGAGTAGCTCTAACTCTGAGCTGTGGTCCTCACTCATTGTGTCTCTTGAGTTTCACAGCAGGATGCCGCCAGGTGTCTGAAGGAGGTGTCAAGAAGATCTTTCCACTTCAGCAGGGCAGGAACTCAGACATTCCCAGTATGTCTACCCTGGCTCTGGTCAACCTCTTTTGTGTCCTGCTTTGCTTTCAATGCTCTAGAAGCTGCTATTTTGTATGCCTTGAGTGGTCTTTCCTTGCACATTTACAGCTCATCTCTCAGCCATAGACTTGTATAGTCACTCACATGGACCTGTGGGACCACCTCTCTTCACAGCCACCTCCTCTTCAATCACCCACCACACACATTCCAGCAGCTTCAGCTGCCCTGAACTAGGATCTCTGCCTCCTCACTTCAACAGGGCTTTCTTGCTTTGCATGGACAGTAGTCAGGAAATATTTCTATAGCAGAAACTTGGGCCACCAACAGAGCCACCTCATGAATTTTGCTTGTCAGTTACTATAAATTAGCCCTGGATTTATGACCTTAATTATTTTAGAAAGTGTATTTCTGTTTTAGAAAACATTTCTAAGAGAGCTTGAAGAATTCCCTATGGAAAAGTAGATAACAGCTCAATAAAATGAAGGGAAATGAAGGACTAGCTGAAAGCCATGAAATATTACTGAAAATGGAAGAGATGGAAGCATTCAAGCTTTCTTAATGGTTCTTAGTTTTTAATTTTCTGTGCAGGGGTAGAGATTTGGGGGAAGAGTAGTGAGACAGTGACAAGATAATTTATTTTTAATTCTGGAATGTGCTGTTTATTTTTGGAGAAGATTTACCATCTTAATGATGTTTGGTTTGCATTAATATTGAGTGTCTCTGCCCCCACCCCAAGAGCAATTGTTAATTATTAGTAATTTAAAATAATTCACATGTGAAAAATTGTGAGAACTGACTATATTAAGAATATTAATTAGAAAAGCATGACTCCCCAATTATTTGATTGCCTACATAATGGCTTATAAAAAAAAACTAGAGAATTATCTTACTTATAGCTTACATTAAAATCAAAAGAAAGAAAGTAATGAGCATTTACTGAGGGTCCATTATGGATCCGAGAATGTGATAAATATTTATATGTCAATTCCCACAAGCACTCCAGGTACATGTACAGTTACTCCTGTTTTGCAGACAAGTAACCCAAGTACCAGGGATTAAGACACTTCCCAGGGAAGACAATTGGGAAGTGATGGAGTGTAGATTTGAATCCCAGGTCTATTTGACTCCACAGTCCCTGTATTTTCTACTTCATCACTCTATCATTTCTGAACAGCAGGCAAATTTCACTTACCACAGACATTTTCTTCTTCTGGCCTTTTCCCAATAATGCAGTCTCGTAGTTGGCGTAGTTTTTCCTTAATGAAGAAACAACCAGGACACTGAGGTCATGATTTGCAAACTTTTCATGGATCAAGGTGAAAACAACAACTAGTATTACTAGTACCAATACTATTACTTAGTATTCATTTGCTACTTAACGATATCCCAATTGCCATCCTTGATACTTTACAGGTATTATTTTACTTGATTATTACCACTTCATGAAGTACACGTAAAATGTTAATCATCCCATTTTACAGATATGGAAACTGAGGTACAGAGAAGTTAAGTAACTTTCCTAGATCATACAGTTATAAGTGGTAGACTCAGGATTGCATCCCAGAGCCCAGTTCTTATGGGAGCTGTTTTTCACCCTAACGCTTGTGGGGTCTGCATTGGTTGTTTGGTGTCCAAAAGGAGAAGGGCTAAACAGCAGTGGTTTGCTGTGGTCTGAGCCCATCTACAGTTCTGTAGGGCACATTCCTTCCTGGTGTTCTAATTCTAAAATTTAGGTACTCAGGAGCAAATGATATGTAACTAGATTCCCCATCCTTCTTTGTTTTACAAATATTCTACATCGAACATTTATTTTTTTTTAAATGAAAAACTCAAACAAGTTAACATTTAATAAATCCCCTTTTAGAAGACAACCTGAGTTGCATTTTTTCCTCAGGGTTTCTGCAGAAACCTAGAAACCACTTTTTCTACTTTGTTGTTTCCGTTGCCTTGCAGATCCTCTCTTCTGAGTGGAGCCACGCTCTTCCTCAGGTGCACTGCGATCGTGAGAAGGAGGGGGAAGAATAAAAGCAAACTGTTCACCTTCTCTACTGTCTCACCTTCAACGCCAGGAATTCTACATGGGTCCTCATTATTCTGGAAACTCGTAACTCTGCGTTTGTGCCATTTTTCTTTTTAGTTTTCTAGGATAATTCTTCTGTCGATAATAATATAACTTCACAGTTAACCTTGATAGATTCATTCCCAGGGTGCACATTAATACTTTTGCAAACTACAAGATGCATATTGAAAAGTATATGGGAATGACTATGTGTGTGTGTGTTGGAGAAATGCGAAGAACATTCATTTTTGTGTTATTTGGATTTTTTCAAGGCCCTTACGTTAAGGACTGACTGATTCCTCTAACAGCATTCAGCCAGAGTCACTAAACTTTTGGTTCAGGTGGAAGGTAATCGTAGCATCTTCTGGCCTATATTTACAAGTTAAAGAAAAAAATAATTTTTTTGCATAAACATTAACTATACTCATTATCCCATTATTCCTGTATATCAAATGAGTCAGATCAGTCTCTACGTAGTGAATATTGACCACCTTTAATTCTTCCCCAAACAAGATTGAATATAAGTATGCAAACAAAATAGAGACCACCAAAGCCTTAAGGAAACAACTAGTGAAATCATTTCCAAGAAGATATTTAGGTTGGATTACACTAAATTGAAAACTTTATTATTTAAGGATCTGAGGAGGATGAAGCACAATTGGCTTACTTCAACAAAACCCATACAATGTCTCCAGGAAAGTGATTTGTAGGCCTGCGCTTAAGCACATTTTACCCCATTCCAGGATAACGGGATGCGTGATGGTGATGACACTGGCATGGACTGAAAAGCAATGGTGTAATTCTGGTGAACAACGAACAGTTGCAGAACTCTACAGTCAGCATTCCTCAGCATTTGTTTGGCAAAATAACTGACTTTCTTGGACTTGTCAAATCTGGAACAAGTCCAGCCACCACCCACAATCAGAACTACTCTTAGAGATAGGTGGTTTCTGACAAACTGTGATCTAAGATGTCCTGGGAAAGTCCCCTTGCCTAAACTAGGCTGTATTGTTTGAAATTTCAGCATTGTGATTATTTTTTTATTTTTTAAAAACTATTCTCCTAAGCATTGTCTTTTAATTAAAAATTATCTCGGGAAAGATAGCACAGTAAGCTATTAGTAATTATTTACACAGCCACCTAAATTAGTTTATTACACGTGTTTGATCAAACAGCTACCTGAAACTGGGTTCAAGGGCAATGGGCCTTTCTGTGATGAGAAGAAAAAAACTGTTGGAATATTTTGGGAGTGGGAAGCCTGTGGGATAGATAGAATATGGCCCTGATACCCCTCGCTGAAGAATGTCAAGGAGTGTATGTGGGATGTTTTGTTGTCATTCTCATCTCAGAACCAACATCTCTAATCCCACCCAGGATGTAAATTATATTTATAGAAGACAAACTTATCTGAAGTTAATATTCTTGGCATTTCTCTGCAAACCTTGACTGGCATGTGGAGATGTATATATATCCCCCAAAAAAGTTAAGGAGAAAGAAGATAAAACTTACTATAGTATGTTTCATTTAGAACTATTGCTTGATGTGATTTCAATCATTTTCTTGTTGCCTTTAAGCCTCTACATAATACCCTTTTCAGAATGCTGAGCACATTAGTATAAAAATACTTCACCTTAATTTCAGCAATGAGATTCAAAAAATATTCACTATACTAAGAACAGGTAGTATAAACCGATTAGGTATTAGCTTTGACACACTGGGTTCCAGGATTGAGTTGACCAAAGGCTGGTAAACATGAAATCTGGATATTTTCTACCTTTTAACTGATTGTTTGAAACATATTTTTCAGTGGCTAGTTAAAAACAAAAGAACAGTTATCTGTGTTTCCTGTGAAGACGAAATATTTACAGAGTCTAGGAGCTCCACAAGTGAGAGAACACTCCAGAAGGGACAGGGGTCATTATTACCTGCTGAATCATTTCCAAGCCACTCTTTCCCATCTGCCAGTGTTTAAATTTCTCCAGGGCTTCATCCACAGTCATTTTCCCATTCTTGACTCTTTCCTGCAGGAGGATGAGTTCTTCCTGCCCAGTGGCCAGACAGCCCCTTGGAGTAGAAAAGGCTGGACTCTCCATCCGAGCTCTCTCTACAATATGGGGGGAGGGTGTTTTAACAGGAAGTCAACATATGGACAACCGGGGAAGAAAACACTCAAAAAAAAAAAAAAAAAAAACCATTGGAGTTTCTTGTTCATAACCATCTATAAGAACAATCACAACAACTTCTTGAATTTGTTAAGACAAGTGAACAGATACGATGTAGTGGGGGAGAGGAGAGGTGACAAAGAGGAACGGGTAAAGGGATACGAAAATCAACCACAATGTATGTTGAGAAGTTAAAATTAAAAAAAAGAAGTTACAGAATAAACAATTTTTAAATGAGTTTCTAAGGATGGTGGATACCTGGAACCTAGTGTTACAATAAAAAGAATGTGTCACGTCGCTGAAAAACAGAAAGGGATGAGGAGAGAATGAACAGTAGCAAAAGTTCTGTGCTGTGCCAGCTGTGGGCAGTGCCACTTTTATGTTCTTTTTGTGAGGGTTAAAAGAGATCATGTGCACAAAATACTTGGCATGGTGCCTGCCTCATCATAAGCTAAGTAAATGTTAATATTATCATGGATAGTAAGCATTTGGAGAATAAACAATCTCTTTATTGAGAAAAGAGAGGTCAACCAACATCCAAATGTCACAAGAGGCTTAGGATCATTTGAAATTTTATTTCTGAAAGATTTAAAGTAAATAATTGGTCATTTTGTAATGAAATGCTTTCTTTTCAAAAGAGTTTATTTTGGAGCATGCCATGTATTATTTGCTCAGCACAGTAAGGATATTAGACGGCCTGGTTTCCGCATGGGGCTGCTAATCCAACACCAGAGACTGGCCTGAGGCACAGTGACAGCTAATGGCAGACCACAGGTGAATTCAGTATTTCATTTGTCCACCATGGTATTTGCAGACATAACTATGCCTGTATGCCTTTAGGGATGATATGTGCTCTCCAGGGTACCCCAAACCCTGCCATTCCTTATTGTCTCCAGACGACAATGAACTTGTGCTACCTGCCTGGCTGCAGAACTCATTTGAATTTGTACCTTCTCATTTACATATCTGCATTAAGTCCCACATACTTATTGTATTACCACAAGAGGGGCAGGGTAACTGAGCCCTAGCACATGTCTTAACGCATTGTCACATCTAAGCATGCCCATAGGGTCTAGAGGGAGATGATAGCTAGTCCCACCCAATGGCACACCAGTGAGCTGTCTCTGGAGAATCTGCTCACTACTGGGAGTCCTTCCTCAAGAAAGAATTAGATAAACTAGACTGTATCAGGATCACATTGGCAAGGATTTAGGAAATGAGGAGGGCATTCAAATTCTATAGTAATAAGGAATCAATAATAGAATCAGGATTGGTTATTGTGGAAATGAGAAGTTTCCAGTATTTGACAGTAGGTTTTAAGTATTTGAAGAGGACTTGAGCCTCGGGGCTGTCCTGGAATGAGCTCTAATGTTCCTCTCAGTTTTGAGAAGGACTCTCGTACTCAACCTGGGAATAGGGACACAGAGAGGGTTCCTTTTCGAAAACGTTCATGTGCACATTAAAGTGCTCCACGGCCAATCATTCTGATTCCCCCGGGGGGTTTCTTGACTTGTGTTTTCTCTTCAGAAGTCTATTCCCCCAGAACTAACAAGATGTCAACAGACTCTACACTCTAAATCTTCCTCCCAAGATTATGGAGCATAAAATCCCAGGGGAATTGGAGAAGCACAGTCAGGCCGAGAGCTAACTGGTTCAGCAGCAAAAAGCACAGATAACGATTGAGATCTTGCTTCTTACACCACTTGCTTTTTACAGGCGTCCACACTCAAATTCGATTTGTGAAATTCAGTTTGCAGTAGAATTCTGTGTGCATCCCTGACACAGTGCGGAGGTTTAGCCTCATCACTTAACAGCTACGCCATTTAACTGTCACCTCGCTTCCATCATTCCTTTGCCTAAGTGTGAATTCATTTTTATCTCAAGTAACCCACGCAGCTGGAATTTCTTCCTTTGTGGAAGTATCTCAAGTAAATTTTTCCCAGAAAACCATACCAGTTTCAGTTTTGCTATATGTACAGTTGAATTTAAAAAAATACTGAATTAATATTCATTTCAATTACCCCTTCATATTTTAAACCCTAGCTATTAAAATACAAGCAAGATGACTTGGGGGTGTGTGTGTGGTGTTCAGTCTTGCATGATTGTGCAGAGAGAACAAAAGCACAAAAGTTAGGAGCAGCAGAAGTCCTAGATATCAAAAAGTGAGTTGTTTACAGCTAGACCACTTTCACATACACCTGCTTTTAATTTTTTTTCACATTAAAGTGATTAAAGCATTTATCTTGAAAGTTACTATTAGGCACAACAAGTTGCAAAAAAAGAATGATTTAGGCATTTTACTCCTAAGGGCAGACTAAAATCAAAACACGCAGCATATAATTTTTGGTAGGATTTGCAAGATTTACATTTAGAAGTAATATAAGTTCTTTATTGCAATAAAGCATTTAGATTACTATTTGACGAGGGAAGGGTGATGGGGAAGGTTTTTCTTCCTCCCCAATTTTATATTTCTTTTTCAGTAGAATTACTGTGAGTTCAACATAATTTTCATCAAAAAGCATTCATCAGATTAATAACTACATATTGTAGACTCTTGGTTTCTTATTGTAAAAGCTTCAAGATTAACTATAGTTTCCAAAGTTTTAGTTTCTTTTGGATCAATTTTTCTTTACAAGATTTTTCATTTGATCAAATATTGGTCATATAAACATCAAACAATTTACGGTGTGAGTATATGAATCTATAGATTGGGTAAGAAAGCAAACTGAGATTTTCATTAAAATTCTATTACTGAATGACTGGCTAGAAGAACATTTTTTACTGAAAATTTGGAAGGAAATGACTTGATTGCCCAACAAAAAATTTATAAAGGAAATATTTACATAATAAATATCATGCATTCATTAAAAAAATAAAGACGATGTGGCAATATAGGAACTGCTTATTATATAATGACAAGTACAAACTCAGGATAAATTATGTATACATTAAAATTTCAGCAATATAAAAGTTGTATACATATTAAAGCATGGAAGAAATTTTTTAAAGTTGATACAAGTTGTTCTTTTCTGATATCAGAGGTCATTGTTTTCTTCTAACCTACAACTTTATGTAATAATGATATATTGGTTTTTACAGTAAGAAAGTTTCTTCCACCTTACTAATAGGCTTCTCCTATGTATTCCTATATGGAATGCACACCGTTTGAATCCAGGCCAGGTGTACTGTGCTGTTAAGTATCATGCCATATTATAAGTGCCCCGCCATGCCATACCATACTGTACCATTAAACCAAATTATTTTGTGTAAATTGGAAAGGACTGTTTAGTCATAAGACTTAAAGAACCAGTGACCAAGATTTAAATCTGAAGTTATTTTTTGCTATTTAGCTTGGGAATTTGAAGGAAAATAATCTCAGGTCTCCAGTTAGGAGATGCTTGGACTATTCATTTATATGTAAGTTCCAAGTAAAGTCTCCATGTCTTCTTAACTTTAGGGCTGTATATATTCCTTGCTGTTTCATTTTAATTATTGTGGTTTCAGAACATGACTTTTTCCCCTACCACTTTGAAGCATGATTTTTAATAGCTGCATTATATTGCAAAGTCTGTATATTCAATAAAATAGTTAACCATTCCCTTACAGTTGGATTTTTTTTTATTGTTTCCATTTTTTCCACAATTATATATTGTTGGAGCTTAAAACTCTTTTACATGAATCACAGGCTGCACTGTTGTTTATTTTGTTGTGATATCTCCCTAAAATTTTAATTTTTGAGTATGAACACTTTGAAATCTATGTATACTTAGTCCTAATTTCCTTTAAATTCTACCATTAATTTTCAGTTTTTATTATATTTATTTCATTGGCTTTATTCCATTTCTTTTTTTTTTTTTTTGGTATTAGAATGTCTAGTTCCTTTGTTTTTCTTCTTTCTTGTTTAATAATGAAAGCTTTAAAGGGTGTGAAGTTGCCTCTGTTTATAGAGGCAGTTTGTAGGGCTGCTTTCTGAAGGGTTAATTGTGTTTTAATTTTATCTTTGCCTTAAAAGTTTTTCAGAATTCCCTCGATTGTTTTTATTTTTTAGACTTCTGCTATTAATTCTTTGAATATTGCACTGAGATCGGAGAGTGGGTTGAATTGCTCTTATATTCATTGAGAATTTTTTATCAGATATTGTATTATTAATTATGGATCTTAGTTTATATTCTATCAAGCTCATTTTATTTTTATATATCTTATTTTATTTTATATTACATATTATATTTTATTATTTAATTTGTTTATTTTAAAATAAAAATAAATTTTATTTTTAAAAATTTTACTTTTTAAAATTTCACAGATATATTTACCTCGTATTTTTTGATTAATAAAATCATGAATGAAAAGGCATTGCTTTTCTTTTTCTTCTAGTTCCTAGATATTTTTATATTATTTGGGTATTGGATCCAGATTATTGCTGTAAAATTATCATTTGTTACATTACATACTTTTTCTTTATTACCAATATTTTACATTCACATGTTTTATAAATAAATTTACAATAATTATTTAAATTCATGTCTGTTTAACTGGATTCATTATTCACTACAATTTTTTAATACTATAACTTCTTTCTTAAGCTTTTTATCTTTGTTTAGTCTTATTAGGTTAGAATATATTTTGGGTAATACTTTCATGATGACATAGAATCTTGGATATCCTTAAAACTATTATATTTGTTTTCTTCTAACACAAACAAAATACCTGACTAAATTTAAACTTAAGTTGCAGTCTCTTCCTGCATAAATACTGTAGTCCCTTATCTCAAATTTTTGTTACACAGATTCTTCAATTTTTAAAATGAATTTTAATTGTTTTATTAGAAAATCTAACTTAAAGTAAGTCCTCAATACTTTAGAACTGTTTCTTTGTTCTTATAATTAAAAAGGTTTGTTAGGGTGCTTTTAAATATGGGTAACTGTCCTCACTTTTTCCTGGAACACAGCAAGCCCATTCAGTCAGCATATTCAGTTCCCTACTCTCCTGTTCTCCGAAGCTTTGTTTACCTAGGTCAAGCTTTACTTGAGGGTCCCAGGAGGAGCAAAGTGTAACATTAACCCCCCACCTCTCACTTTCTACAGGGAGGAAAGGTCTGGTCTACTGTATACAGAAAGACCAGAGCTGGGGAGCGGAGCACATTTAAATGTTAATATTTGCGTAGTAGAGAGGTAGCTGGGGGCCAGTGGGGGAAGGTTGATTAAATATCTTCCTACCTTCATTTATGAGCAAAGGACTGCTTTCTTTCCTAAGCAATAGGGCCAGACAATTGATTTGTCTCAATCACCTTTCTTCAACCTTAGAATTAATTGGAGTTAGTCCCAGATTCTAGCAAGGTTGTTTTTCAGTCTTTGTTCTCACTGTTACTAAGAATTTCATCTTTTTTATGCTTTGCCTTCATTTCTGAGAAAGGCCACACTGTGGGTTGCTAACACATGGCCATTTTAGGCAAGAACTCAGCTGTTACACAAAATGTTCCAGGTATAACTTTAACAACAACAACAAAAACTTTTGTGAGCAATATGACAAATGGAAATGTAAGTTATACTGGAAAAAGGAACCGAGGCCATGATTCATCTGTGAAGTACAAATGACCACATTTTGACAATTTTCCTCTTTTTCTCTTTAATATAGCCAGTACTGGCAAAAACACCCTGATGAAAATACCGCAGAGATCAGCATTCTCTTTTCCCCACATAAGGCGAATACCTTCCATGTTTCCCCAGCTCTCCTGCTTATACACAATTTTATTATTTAGCATCTATCAAACTGCTGCAGCACTGGACACTTAGACAACACATAAAAGATATGTTCCCTCACTGTATCTTTCCCATGAGCCTGCACACCTCCCAAAAGACCAGCCAATAATGATTTGTAGTCTGGAGTGAAAAATTGGTGGGCAGGGACTATATCACGGGTTTGCAAACTCATAAGCCTACAGGGGCCAGGCAATCAAATGACTGAGCAAAGACTTAGTGTCTGCTTATTAAATACGTTTGAATAGTCTTCATTATCACAAACAAATATGCTCTTTCATTTTTTTTCTTGATAACATGACTTTTGATATACCTTTTATTTTCCCACTTTTGGTAGAATTATATGACTTTAGAGAAATGTGTTTCAACTATAAGAAAACAACATGGAAAGCATAATAATAAATAATAGCAAAAGTCATTTGTAGTAAATGATACATTTATAAAACAGGGAGTGGTTGGGAATTTGAATTTTAACATGAAATATAGCCTTAAATGCTGGCAAAAAATTTAAATTATATTTTGCAGGTTATTCTGAAATATAACATATTTAGGGGCTAAACTTGACCAAAATGTGGCTTCTGAAACATATAGTTTCTTTTGGGAGGGTTTTTTACACACTGATTTTCAGATTATTGCTGATTACTATTTCCGTCTGTTCTACGTTTAGTCCATGTCTAAGGTAGGGTTTAGGCAATCAAGTTTTAGAAGCTCCATAAACAATTCTTATGTTCACCTAGAGTTAGGAGTGGCTGGTACCGCATCTGGTTAGAGTGGACGTGCTCTGCCTGCCCATCTACTCTCCCTGCTCAAAGGAAAGGGCTGCCCTCCAGCAGTGATAGCAACCACACATTCTTGATGAGGTTCATCATTTAATTGGATAGCTGAGGAGATCTGTGTATGTGATTCACGATCACAGGGAAGCATTTCGTTAAGAATGCTTGAGCCTTATCAGTTGGTCATATCTGTAGGTAAAATGGTGTAGATAGATAAGGCCCCTATGCACAGTCCAAGAAAATGATATAATAGTCTGGGGAATGTAAGCAATCTTGACCGTGGACTACTAGATGGTTTTGTGAGGCAGGGAAAATTAGCCAGATATTTCCACGTCCTTAAAGGAGCCCTTACATTCCGCCAGCACTCTTCGACTTGATCATGTTCACCCAGCAGTCTGCTAATTGCCAAGTATATTTTACAGAAACTTCAGTGTTTGGCAGGGGCCAAATGAATGCAAGTATTTTATTCACTGGGAAGGAATGGGGGTAATAAATCGGCCCTCTGTGATCTTAGTTAACATAACTCAGCCTTCAAAACCCTGATCAACCTAAACCTACTGACAAAATTCAGTTCTCTGGCTTACAACATTGAGGAACAACCCCTTGACTGCTCTGTGAGACTCAATTTTGGGAAGCGGGTGGAGGTGTGGTGGCAGCGTATTCTCTGTCATTCTTTGGCATTTTCTAATTCAAAATGAACTTGGAAAAATTTATTTTAAGCCTTCAGCACTTTTACTTGTATTTTTTCAGGATGTGAAAATTGAGTTGAAGAAATCTGTTGAGTTTCCACGGAAATGGTGCCAATCAATTTTTTTTTCCTGGTCCTCAGGAAAATTCTTTGACTTAGCAATAATGTAACTTCCTGGCAATCCCTTGGCAGTTTTGAACTTAGTGCCTCTGAAATGCCTACACTTACAGTGGGAAAATCGCTGGCTGTCATAATCCCTTTTCCTTCCAGAATATAGTGGAAGAATTAAATAGTTTCTTTAACCTTATTTAGAGAACTTGTCTAGCCCCTTTAGAAAATCTTGACTCTGGCAAACATTTCATAAAAGGCCCTTCTCTTCCTTACCAAAGAGATTATCATTGGTGAAGTATATACTACTTTTCCTATTATGCTATAAAATCTCAGGATATTTGAAGAGTATTCACTACTTCAGTAGTAAGCAGTTTTCATTGCCTAGTATGTTCCATTGACTGGATGATCATAATATCTAGGCAGTTTAGAGATATACGGATGGATGGAGTAAGCCCTTTTAGGTACTTAGGTAATTAATTCTTTTACTTGAAAATATTCCCAATGATTCATAATTACCTTTTTTTTCCCCTCATGCTAGATGTTGATTTCTCTGCAGCTTGTAGACATTGGAGAAAGTTTTTTTTTTTTTAAAAACCATTCCATAAGATTTGATATTCCCTCAGTCCTTGCAAATAGAGCAATGTTCTGTTCCATTTGGGTAGGTTACTGATATCCAGGATTAAAGGAATCTAGGGAAACTGCTCTAAGAAGACTATCAAAAATGTCCTCAATATATTAAATCCAGAAAGAAAAAAATTTCAAATAAAATATGATCAAAATTTTCAGTATCCTAATCCCCCCCAAATTTTAAGAATCTAATGAAATTGACCTTTATGAAGCAAATTAGGTAACAAGATATAGATAGATGTCAATTCAATAAAATATTGTATGATTAGGTCCTTGTTTCCTTTCACCATTTTCCTCTCCCCGCTTTTGTTCTGGGCACCATTTGGTACTATTTTTCTGTACATATGGATACTTGAATCGGGCTCTTCCTCATCCTGCTCTCTGTGGGGCAGCAAGAAGGATGGTTGGTAAGACCAAGCTTTCCACAGATGTCTTTATTACACTTGATACTTGTCACCTTCCTTCATCTGCTGTGGGCCCCTTCACATTTTCCCCTTAACTCTAAGGGAATTTAATTAAAAATGTAATTGAATAATATATAAGAAAAATGCTTTAGGGAATTTTCTCCCAAATAACTCAAAGCATCTTCTCCCATTATTCTTTCCAAAGCTCTGTGAGGTATGTGGGAGAGTCCAGATAGGAATAATCTTATCTACCTTGTTTAATTCCCTAGTTCTGTTCTGATCCTAACTGTACAATGATATTACATAGAGCTTTGCATTTATTTCTCAAGAGTGCTAAAGGCACAGTGGGAGCATAATAGTAGACTTAAAAAAGATATACATGTCTCTTAAAAGTATGAAATCACTAAAAATGGAAAATTGTCAAATAGAGTTATTGCATGTAAATTTACAAGCAGGGAATCCAAGTGATTCATGGGAGAATAGAAGTTCAGCATCATCATGTGTTGTATTCAAACAACATGTACTTGATTGGAAAAATGATCCAAGTATAACCTTGCTGCTGTGGGCAATGCTACTTGAAGTGATAGGTGAAGGTCATTCATTTAAGGGCACACCTTTGTTTTGAGGACAATTCATAGCATCCTAGGAGCAGGTCCACTGAGATTCTATGTTTAGTAGTTCAGGGGGAGTTAGAAGTTGGCACAATCATTACCTATTGATCTCCACAATGGCACAAAAGGAGACTGACTGTGGGAGTCATTATGGGCTGCCATGAAATAATTTCCTGGTTTTATTTTAATGTCTCTCTTAGCAATTTATTGGTACCAAATTCAAGGTAATATTATTCTGGACCGAGGTTATTACAGAGGTGGGTCTCTATCTGCTCACTGATTATCAGAGTCAGCTAATGGTGTCTGTATCTCTGCCACCTTTTACAGTTTTCATTTAAACCGTAAGTAAGGCCTTCTTATTAGGACAAAAAATCATAATAAATAACCTGCTCTAGTGTCTGTATTAAATAGGAGACAAGTATTTCACGGAAAACTGGAGGCAGAAAATATTCCTCCTGTGTAAGATGTTTTTGTGGTCATAGTTTTCAGATCTTTTCTGCATGACAAATAATTGTTCAAAAAATATTGTGTCAAATACTGAAGGTTAGACAATAGTGGGAAAAGGGTACAATCTTTGATTGGCATTTAGCACAGAGCATAGACAACCTATGCTATTTCCCTCCTTTGGGGAATCAATCATCTGCCCCTCCCACCCAAGTTAAGTTCTACAGACTTCCCTCTACACAGAATTTGTCTTACTTGACCTTCCTGGAGCCCTCAAAACAACATCAACCACATCATCACAAATATTTTGATGAGGCCATTTCGTGTCTTTGTTAATTAAAATAATCTTTTTGCATCGATTTTATTACATTATGGCAAAATTGTATTTGAGTTAGACACTAACTTAAGAGTAAAATTAATAAAGCACCCAATTATTTATTCCTGTCCTAAGAGGCTTTATTCAGTATTCATAAGTTTTCTTTAAGTCTTACTTAGAGAGTATTAGGTAGACTGAAGTTAGTGTCAGTACCTTGTTTCTTAGGAGGACCATGGAACTTGTCAATGTCAGATTGCCTTCTGGCTGCCTTTTGTTGGAACACTGTAAATAATATAGAACATATTATTCAGTGAACATAAACGTTAAAAATAACAAACTGTAGATGTCTCCAGGAAGTTAGAATGCAATATATCTTTTTCCTTAGTAACAATTCCTGAATTGTATTATTTTTGAATAGGAGGATTATTAAATATACAATTTTCTCATTTGTGCAGCTTATCAGTCATTTCACAAAGCATTTTCGTGGGCAGAGTAGGACAGTGCTAATGGAATGCCTCATTAAACTATTTGAATCAAGATATGATTCCATTTTGATATCAGGTAGAGATTAAAGCTGCACTTTGTTAAAAGTGATAAATGTTAAAATCACATGAAAAATTCCATTTGCACAGAAATTACTCATGCTGACTTTTTGGTGATAAGCAAGGGTAATGACTGTTTCTTCTTAAACAGATGAAAAGACTGTTGTATTTCACAGATGTGCTAATAAAAAAGACACTTTATTTTTGCCTCACCTATCTAGACCTCAGACCTATTAAAGTAGCTTATTCAAATTACTTCATTATCTGAAAAGTGCTTTGTTCTCATTTATTATTTCTTACACAAAGTTCTGGGAGACAAGTCAGCATTACTCACCACATTTTGCAGATGAAAGATAAAATTGATTGCTTAGTACTTACATTTATTGAGCACCCACAAAGTTCTGTATAGCTTCTGGCATTTGTTAATGAAAAAGTCCAGACCTGTTACAACTTTACTTTAGAAAATGAACATCCCAGGGTTACATTTATTTTTATGGGCAGTTTGAATTAAGGGTTTGGGAACTGGAAGAAGCTTTGGAGATTTAGTCCAACCTCATGTGTTTATAGATGAGGGAGGTGGAAGTAACTAGCTTGTAAAAGGGCGAAGTAATTTTGCAAATTTTGATCCCAAAGCTGTTGGCTAGTAGAGATGTGACTTAGACCCTCAAGCCTAGAACTTCAATCTATTGCTTGGTTCTTTCCAGCACTGCTACCTCTTCCCTTCCATGACTATTTCCTTTTATAGGTAAAGAAGGAAACAGAGGGAGAGGATTAAAAGGAGCCTTAGAGCATTTCCAACATGGCTGTGTCTCTTGTTCACTTTAACAGCTCAACAGGACTTCCTGGGTAATTAAACTGAGGCACGTGGGAGTGAGAGTGCTCCAGCTGGGTGGTGGTGCTCAGACACTGACTGGAGGAAGCGTCCCGCAGTTATCTGAGATCACTGTCTTTGGTTATAACATGCTTTAAACCAATCTAATATCAAGATCATACCAGGGACATTTTTTGAGTTTAAAAAAGTGCCCCAAATATATCAAAGCAACAATTATTTATTAAGCATATATACTTTGACAGATGCTGTCAAGAGAAAGGACACTCCTGTCTATTGTCCTCTCTCAAACAGAAGAGGCAAATACATTTTCAAAGTATAATGTGTTTGAGAAAAATGATACACAAAATAACATTTCTGGTTGAAAATCAGTTTTCTGCTTCAAGTTAGTATTTGCAAAACATGCTGAATATAACTAACTGGCAAGTTCTGGGTTAGTGGCTTATATTTTTCCTAAAATAAAATATACTGAGGGATACGTGGTGTGTGAATGTATTTTAGGATACTAGAAGAATTTTTAAAAGTGGTGTTTGTTTGTTTTTTTCCATTGGCCAGTTCTAAAAGTCTTTAAAAAATGCAATGCTTTCGAAATTTTAATAACATGCAGAGCTTTTCTACTTTTTTGCCCATATTGTTAAGATATAAATGAGGATGTATAAGACTAAAAAGCTGTAATATGCTATCATTAATATGAGAAATGACCTGAGTCCAAAGATAAATTCAGACAATAAATTCTTCAAATAAAAATTACATTAATTGATAAGTTTAAAGAATTCTGCTGAGGTTTGAAGCTACAGAGTACTTGGAAATGGAATTATTTTTTCAGCATTTTATTTTGCATTACTTTGTTAAAAACCACTTTATAACCTATATTTTATTGGAATACTTTCTGTTGACAACAAATGCTCAGGCTATTTGAAATACAGTAAATACCAAATAAATGCTCTTTTTCAGTTACTAGATTAAGAATTTACACGTAGTGTATTTATTTATTATTGAGATTTCACCATGGCTTATACTTGGAGCAGTCCAGGACGAGGGTGGAGGATTGGAATGGGAGAGTAGGATGCTATCCATGAGGCGATTATGAAAAGCCTGATAACAGAACTCTTTAAAAGCAGCATGTGCAGTAGTAGGTCACACCAAACAGGACAAAGGTCCTTTCTGTCTGTTTAGTTGCCTTGGAATTCCCAGCTAATTCATCTCCAGTTGCATCCATTCCTCCCTGTCCCCTTTCTCCCACCAAAAGATGCGCCTCACTTTGTTACAAAAGCCTAATTAGCAATTAGCATATCTCCAAGTCTCCATGCACATCTCCACGTCTCCTCTTCTCTATGAAAGTTGGGAGGTGTTTTTAAGTTTATAAGGTCACCTTGGGAAAGGACCTATTTTAACTTGTTTCCTGAAGAAAGAGTTAACCCATCACAATTATCACTGAAGCAAACACGCATATCAACGACACATACTTCATCGGCCTTAGAAAAGAATATAAAATTCTATATAAAATAAAAAATTCTAGAATTTGTCAATCTTCCTTTTTTACAGTTAATATTAACTGAAACATTTTAAATTGCTTCCACCAGTAAAACCTTTGTTCTAAAAAGTCTTACACACTTTATATTTACCATATTCAATCACTTCACACAAACTTTACAAGAGGTAAATATAAAATCTGTGCTAGAGTGAGAACTGAGTGTTGGGTTATGGGTCACTCAGATTTATATACAAAAGTACATATTTTTGTACAGCAAGATTTGTGATGAGTTAGATGAGTCTGTTTTAAACATATCGTAACTGGAAAAAATCTGTATACTAGAATGCTAACCAATTTGGCACAGCAGAAGGAGTCTAGTTTTGTCTTTATATTAACAGCATGCATTACATGGAAAAGGGCTTTCTCCTCCTGGACCTTTATTTTCTTGTCAATAAAGTTAGGGCTTAGATGCAATGATCTCTAACATCTCACTCAGCTATTACATTCTAAGATGTTACCAGTTCTTATTCCCAGGTCCAAAGGTGCCAGGATAAATTTTTAAGTGAGTATGAATTTAAGTAGAATGCTATTTTCTGAAGAAGAAATTATTTGTAATCTGGGGATTTTGACTAATATAAAAGCTAGAAGGTTAAATCACAGACTAACGTTAATTTTTTAAATAATATACTGATATGATCCTATTCCTATGTGTGTAAATTCTTGGAGGATATTATTTTCATCACATTTTACCCCATCAATGTTCAAAGAATGCTATCAAGGCACTTATGACATATGTCAACTTTGATGACTCTGCCCCAGTAAAATCTTATTTTTTCTCTTTCTACCAAAAATTAGAATTTGAGAAGAAAGAAACATGAATGCATTATTAGTTGTAGTCAATACCTTTAAACATAAAAATAAGTCCATAGAGAAAGAAAAATATTTTTTTTTAAATTTTTAAAAAAAAATTTTTTTTTTTTTAATTTTATTTTGTCGATATACATTGTGGCTTATTATTGCTCCCCATCACCAAAACCTCCCTCCCTTCTCCCTCCCCCCCCCACCCAACAATGTCCTTTCTGTTTGCTTGTCGTATCATCTTCAAGTAATTGTGGTTGTTAAATCTTCTTCCCCCCCCCTGTTTTTTTTTTTTTTGTGTGTGTGTGTGTGTGTGTGTGTGTGTGTGTGTGTGTGTGTGAATTTATATATTAATTTTCAGCTCCCACCAATAGGAAAAATAATTTTTGAGGTATAAAATAACACCCCAAAATAGAAATCTCCCAAATAACACCCCTGTTTATTTTAAATATTGGTGGAATGACTTCTGCAAAATTTTCTCCAGAATAGGAATGACATTGAATGGAAAACATTAGCATAGTATTAAATACTCAAAATGTTAAGCAAAGCAGAGCTAGCAGAAGAGCAGAGGAGAAGGTGAAATATAATGATTAACTAGAACTATTTGTCTTACCAGGCTGCTTCTGCAAGAACATTCTTCATGTTAACCTGATTTGTGGCCTATTTCAAGCAAAGGGACTCTTCCAGAGCAGCCCTTCTTAGAAAATCTGATAAAGCTTATTTTGAATTATTTTTAAGTGGCTAAGGTGATAAAAAGTCTGTGCAATAGCCAATAGCATTCATGAAGGTATGAATTATAACCCACAAGCCCCTTGAGGTTTCATGCCCACTAGAATTGAACAATGAAATGTTATTTAGAGATATACACCTGTCACTGAGATCACTCTTGAAACTAGAGATTTGATATAAAATAAAATACACGGATCTGTATTGTGTTCTGAACTTTCAGAGAACGATACTATGTAGAGTGGAAACAGTATGTTTATTATTCATTCAACAACCTTTCAATAGGTTGCTAACTACATAGTTAAGTGCTGTGCTGGGTTCTGAGGACACAAAGGTACATAAGGCATAGTCACAGTTGCCAGACTATCCTCTAATTTTGGTGTATTCATTTAAGTAAAGGTCAAATGTGTCATTATACCGCCTACTGATGAAAGAGGACAGAAATGAGAAATAGTCAGGAAGAGCAAGGGTCATAATTCAGTCCTTGTAACTGTATTCTGCCTACCTTGTTCCTCCAATATGCACCATATAAAAGCTAATCACAGAAAGGCAGAATGAGGTAAAAGAAACAGTGTACACAATCCCTTTGTCTAGCTGGTACATGCAGAGGACAGAATGTTCTAACCCTATAAGTAGTAATGCTGACTAATCTGAAGGTCAAATTAAGATGTGGCCTCTTTGCAAATTAACTAAGAAAGACTGAGCTCTCCAGTCACCTTAAAACCACCATTTCATTGTGCTAGCAATAGTTACAGGTTATTAATTTGAACAAATTTATCAGAATCAGGCCACCACAGTTGAACAGATGCATTCAAGGTAGTGCAGACACAATAAACAGTCACATCAGCCACATAACATGAAAGTCTTTCACCTGAAAGTAGTTTACTGAATGGCAGACACATGTGGCTGGGAGTGGTGGCATTATATTTTTAGGAAGAATCTGTAAATCGTCAGCTAGCACACATGAGGTCACTGACATGGTTACCAAAGCTTACTCTCGAGATTGGCAGAGATGGAAAGTTGGAAAGCACATAGCTGCATAAAAGAAAATGGCACAGAAATTTGAATCAATGGAGATTTCAATGAATGCTTTAGTTTCTTAAGGAGAAAACATTAATTTTCTTTCCAATTTATAGCAGAAACTTTGTCTGATAGAAGTGCTCCCATAAAAATCCTCTCCCAAACCAGGAGATCTCACTATAAATTATTTTTTCTACTTATAAGGAACTGAATTTTTACTAAAGTAGAACACAAACTATTTTTATTTGCACATTTATTCTTCTTGTTGCAAATAAGAATATTTCTATTTTAGAAATGTCCAGGAAGTTGGGACATTCTGAGAGAGAACAGTTGCTTTGTGGAATTCTATGTAATTGTAGCTTGAGGCCATTGCAATGAGTTTATTGGCAAAACCTCTACTAATCAGTGGGTAGGCAGGTCTTCCTCCCTCTGGTTACCAGGCAGGCAGCATGTATTGAACATCTATTGCTTGCATAGCACTGGACTGGGGGTTAATCTCTTCCCATAAGACTTCTTTTGGGTTTATTACTTCACTTCTCTTTTTGCCCATTTGTATTCAGTGAAATGATGTAAGTGTAGATATTACTTGAGTAGCATCCCAAGGAATTTTCCTTTCGTTTCAAAGAAAAGTGGTTTGGGTAGTAAGGAAGTCACTAGACGACTGTGGAAATTATGATGAGTTCACCTTTTGGTTCATGCTCAGTGATTACCAAAAAGTAACTTCTCCGGCCTTCTCTTTTGCCTTAACCCCCAACCCCCATACCAGGAAATGTTGCTATCCTGAGAAGCAACAGTGGGGTCATGATTTGCATTTTGTTATATTTCACAGGGTGATAACTCTCGACACTCTAAACAGTTTTCTCCTCTGAACTTCAGATGAACTATCTGGTTGTGCTCACTTTGAACAAATATTAAATACTAGTTCTGCTAATAAGTCTCAAACTATAGAAATGCAGATTGAAAATTCCAAAAGGACAGGCCTGTGCCCATTTGTTCTAGATAGAGTTCAATAGAGGTAGTTAATAAATACTTCGGGAAAGTCATGCAAGATGATGTATTACCATACAAAACCCATGTAAAAGGGAAGAAGCAAAAGGCATACTAAAGGGGAGAGGGCCACGGCAGGTCTGCCATCCCGTCTGTGTCTGCAGAATACCAGCCATCACAGTGACTACCATTTCCTGCATACTACTCTGCACCGGCCACCGTACATATGTAGCTTTAGTTCTCATGTGAAAACCCTGTGAAGCAGTTATTACCATTTCTTTAAAAACAGAAAATAAAAAACAAAAACAAAGACAAATGAAGCAAGGTTATGCAACTTGCACAAACTATAACTGGCAAAGCCATAAGTCAAATTCAGTTGCATCCAGCTTTACAGTCTTCATGAATTTCACTACACCAGGCTGCCAGTCCCTTAGGGGATGCTCCTGTCAGTGTGCCAACACCAGGAAGCACCTTGTTTTTCTCTAACTGCTACTTATTTAGAGTTAAAAGGATGCACACATTAAAAGTCTTCAGGGAAAATATTGTGAATTCAGGAAATCTAAAGTGAGAAAAAAGAGTCTGTGGATAGCTGTTTGATAAAACTATGATTTTATCTTTAAATGATTGTTCTCTAAAGTATTCAAATGATTACTCTGACTTGAAAATAATCTAGGTCAGAGTTTCTCAACAGTGGCACCATGGACATTTTAGACTGGATAATTCCTTGTTGTGGGGGCTAGCTTATGCACTGCGGGATGTTTAGCAGCATTCCTGGCTTCTACCTACTTGATGCTACTAGTACTGTCCTAGTTGTGACAATCAAAATGTATTCACACATTGCCAAATGTCTTCTGGGAGGCAAACCACCACCAGTTAAGAACTACTGCTGTAGGTCAATTAAACTTCTTAGTAGAGATGTATTTAACAGAGAGCTTAGGAGCACTATATCTTGAGGGGGAAAAGACCAGAATTCACACTGCTGTTCAGTGAAAGTCTAAGTGCTTGATAATATTTGTATTCATTTTCTTGCATAAAACAAACCCTTTACTGTCACTTCACACCACAGTTGATTACTGCCTCCTTCTCACTTCACTAATATAAAGGAATGAATCCTGGAAGATGGGACTGGAAAAGTTCGTCATTATTATGCCAACACTCTAACAGATGTTCTGCAACTCCCTTCTCAGGTTTTACTCAGTGTCTCTGTGAAGGAGCCAGGAGATCGTGATGTTCTGCTGTGAGAAGGACAGAAAGAGTAAATCAAGACATGTGGGTCACACAAGCAGACGTGCTCCCCTTCAATGGACAGCATGAGCGCAAGGCAGAATGATCGCTCCTTTGCAGAGCTGCACCAGCACCCTATCAGAAGAAGGAACGAGGCAGAGGGTCACAGGAGAAAGACAGGAACACTAGGCTTACAGACAGAATGATAAATATGTCACTGTTCTAAAAACACTTATGATATATATCCATGTCCTGCAGCTAAATGGTTTGGACAAGGTCACTAGCCAGAGACAGGACCCCAGGCACTTGATCTAAGACCTACTTTACCTACTTTAATCCACTTGACCATATTTCATAATTAATTAGGACAGAAACCATTCTACCTTGTCACATTTGCAGTGATATGGGTTAATTTTCCTAAGAGTTTCTACAAGGTCCTTTTTTCTTTTTTCTTTTTGCATTTCAATTGCATTGTATGTGATCAATTTCAAGTACAAGTGAATTGCAAGTGGAAAATTTCTGACAGCAACTGAGCTGTACTTGACATTTTGGGGTCCCAGTATCTGCGTAGCTCTCAAAAAGGTCATATAAAACTTTGTTGCATTGCAAAATGCCAAGGGCAACTCAGTAGCAATTGAAAATTGAAAGGGAAATCATATTTTATCCCAAATCAGCCATGTAGATTCTGAAGAAGGATCTCTGTTCTATTAATTGTGTGACGAAGAAATGGAAAATTGTCCACTGATATTGAAAAAATTTCCCCAATAGGCGTTCATCTCTTTGCATGATTTATGGATATAGTTTTACTACCAATCTATCTACACCATGCCAAGTGCTCATTTTCTTTCCTTGATTTGTCTTAAATCAAGAATTCTGTCACTAAAGAAGACTGTAAATCCATGTTAATTCCTCTGTATTCTTGAAACTTAGTGAACCCGATCTTTTTCAGTATTACAGGGAGACAAAGGTAGAGAGAATATGATATCTGAAAATAGGCAAACTTCAATATCTTTTTAAGAAAAGTGAATTATTCTTGTTGTGGTTGTTAATTTAAGATTAGGTTTAGTACAACAGCAATGGAATAAAAAAATCAGAAACATAAATCTTAAAAAAAAATGAGCCAGCAAGGATTCGGTTCTGCATTTATAAGTAATATTTCTGTGTGGGGGATGATGACGATGGTGGAAATAGAGCTTCTCTCTCATATGTCATGTTTTATGAAAGCAGCGAAAATGACGAGCTATACGTGAACATCTTAGAGCTTTGTCCTATTCTATGTGGGCTCTTCCCTTCAATTATCAGTGCTTTGAACACAGGGTGGTTTAAAGCAGGGAAAGTTTAGTGACTGTAGATGGACATTCCTCCGGGCATCCTCCGAGTGTTTCCGAAGCCTTCTACTCTGGACACATTGGAGTGGGTCTCGTTATTTCTGTCATTCATTTATTTAGCTAACAGTCTTCCGGCGTTCATTATTTTTCACTAGAAATTCAGCACTGAGCTTGGCACCAGAGATACGATAATGGGCAAAAGTGGATGAGGCCGGTCTCTTCCTTCATGGATATTATGTGTCAGAAGGAAAACATAAATATTAGTAAATAATTCAGAAATAAACGTATTGGTGGAGGACATCTGTGGTGCCATGTGCACAAGCACAAAACCAGATTAATCTGCATCCAAATCCCACTTTTTCCTCCTCCTAGTTTTATCACCTCGAGCAAGACACTGAAACTCATTGAACGTCAGTTTCTTTTTCTCTAAAATGTGGCTATTACTGCCGACAGGATTATTACATAAATCTGAAATTATCATGAAAGTTACCGAATAATAATGGTTACAAGGAGTGGACAAAGCCAAGCTATCCCGCTAGAGGACAAGGTCTTCCTCCCCACCCACTCCAGCTCTATTATCTTCCTTAACTTCTGACTCCTCCAGAATCCGAGAAACACACCAACACTTTTTCTGTAATTTAACGTTAGTTTATCAAAGTCATCCTCTGTCCAGAACTGAACAAAGACAAAGTAGAATTGCTTTTAATTATAATGTATCGAATGCATACTACATACCAACTATTGTGCAGGTATTTGCTAATTCTATTTCATTTAAAGATTGTAACAACCTTGGAAGTAGATATTATTTTTATCCCTAATTTACAATGAGGAAATTGAATCTGAGATATATAAATTTACTTGTTTTGGTAACACTGGTTGAATCTGAGTACAGATCTTTCTACAAAGCCAGCACGGTTTTCTTGTATCTCCCTGGTTTTCCTTTTCCTAGTCCCTTTCCTAGTACAGTGCTTTCTTAAGATTTTAAAATAGTACTTTGAAGTTCTGCATCCTGTATTCTTCTTCCATCCCCGATTCCACATCCTTCTCTTTTCGGTGTGTTAACACACCCTGGATGTTTCAACATTCTGCTGCCACTTCTGTGCTCTGGCAAGAACTGAGGACAATTAATGTTCTTTTAATTAAATGGATGGCTTTCTGGGAAATGGTGGCAATTCCACTTAACAGATATGCCTGAGCTAAGGAAAAAAAAAAAAAAAGAAAAAGAAGAAAGATGTGAGGAAAGACTTTTATCCTGTGAAATACAAATAACATCAAGGAAGAAGTAGCTGATGAGGCAATCTCTTCCTAATATGGGAACAGAATGATCTACAATCAATTGCCTAAAGGAAAGAGGCAGGCAAATATATCCCAGTGAAAGAGAAAAAGAAGAAAAAATGGAAGGGGATTTTACTACTGATTTAGGTTGTGGGGCAAATAACTACACCTGTTTTACTTAATTGCAAAAACAAATAAACATTATAATGCTGGTTCCTGTCTTTATGTAATACAAACACCATGAGAATAAATTAGAATTCATAAGTGAATTAGAAAGATGCCTTATAAATATTGAAGTGGGACTGGCTTGGTAGGTGAGTTAAATAACCTTTACAATTTCTTAGAAACTCAAGATTTCTAAGATTCCCTAAAATCCTATGAGTGCATATATGTATGGGACAAATTACACCATTGCGATGTACAGAATTTGCAAAATTAATACACAGACTATCATTGGCACTCAATAAATCTTTATGTAATTAATAAATAAATGAACAAGGAGGAAAACCATCCCAATTCACTTATTTAAAGATGAGGATTGGTTGAAAGTCTAAAGCAATCACAGCCCTAAATTCCTTCTCCAACACTGTGAAATGGGGAAATCATACACGATGGGAGGTTATTCATTACAGAAATTGAACTGAAGTTGTTCTGAACGTGGGCGATGAGGCACAGTGGGTGGCACTGAACTGAAAACAGGTAGAGCAAGTTAAATTGAACATTCTGAGTGAAGAAATGTCCCAGTCTTCTCCACACACTGTAATCTCACTGTGCTGGCAACTAGATATACGAGTGTAAGTGCAGACTAAAGTTAGTTAGATTTTATTCTAGAAAAATTGAAAAGTATAGGAGAACAGAGCTACATAAATTACTTTCTGGGGTCATTCCATGAAAAGGGTGCTTACCTCCCTATTACATACAATGCAGTAGACAAGCTAACAAGTAGAGGTTCTGTTCACATTTTTGGTGCTTCGTTCTTAAACATGAAAGCATAGCTGAGAATAGCCATATTCGATGGAAGTGTCAAGTAATATAGACAGAACAAACAAACAACAAATACAGAAAGAAGAGACAATGAGAGCAGAAGAAAAATAAAAATCAAAACAAATTAAAAAACCTAAATCAAAACAAAATTAAACAAAAACAAAGTAACACAGATACTGCATTACACTTCTTTTCCACCTCCAAAAGAGAAGAGAATGCTATAAAAAGAACAAAGAACAAAAAAGAGATCTTGGAAAATAAGAATATGACTGACAACAGAAAAATGGCAAGATAAATCCCCAAAAGTGGAACAATATAACATGGGCGTCAATATTTGTGGTCCTGAGAATCTCCCTAAATTGGGAAAACAGAATATTTTAATCGGGTTCCCTTTGCCTCCTGGCCAGTTGGAGGTGGTTCAGTAAACAAATTGTGTGTGGGGGGGTGGAGTTAGCATGCAGGCACATCACGGCCACCTTGGCTGGAGTTTACTGCCTTGGTTGGCCGCTGCACCAAGCTGCCATGCTTTCCAGCCTGTGGCTTCTGAGCACCTGTTTGCCGGTTACGTAGCTCATAGACCTGCGTGTGAGGGGTCTGCTGACCCAGTCTGGCATGGGAAGGGTTTGTGACCCAGTCTGGACAACGGGCTTGAGGGGTCTGTGAGCTCCAGACCCAGCTCTAGCTCTTCAGGAGTATAGAAGATAATTTACCTCTTCAAAAATTTCTAGAATGTAACTAAATTCTTGTATCAAGGTGTATCTATTTTCTCCCTTTTAAAAATATTTATTGGGATTTAGCAGCCTTGTCAAAGAGATAGAATATTCTAGAGATCACTGTGATAGAAAATCAGAGAATTTCTAATTAAAGCTTATTCCCTGCCTTCATAACCTTAATCGTTCCAATTTCCATTTTGTTATTGTAGACTTATGTAGAATTCTTGTAATTATGGAGGAAATATCAAACAGAATTTCTCCATATATGCCATGATTCCATGTTCCTTGGATGACTTATCGAAATTATCCTTCTTAATGGAGAATTAGAAGCCAGAACCCAAGCCATCATTCTTGTTTTCTTTATTCATTATGTTTGTAAAATTCAAGTCTCAACTGTGACTTGAAAAGATACCTTTAATCTTTGGAGTTTTAGAGCACTAATCACAACACCTTATACCCACTCCCCTCTGATACACAAAAGGACAAAAAAAATCCACAAACAAACAACAACAACAACACAACATTACCTTGAGCTATGTAAGGTGTGGTTTCCTCTTTTGAGGGATACTTGTGGGTCAGGGTGTCGGGGCAGGAGGTCTGTTTATAATGAAAGACCGACTTCCACTTTTCTTCTTCATACTCATGTTGGCCAGTGTCATGTCATATTCGCTGTCATCGATCTCAGCAAAAGTGTGGGGATCTTCCTCTTTCTCCTGCTCCTTTTTGTCTTCTTTCTTCTCTTCTTCTCCTTTGAGTTCAGCTCCTGGTTCTTGTCTCATGCCAGGACCACAGCAGTTCTTCTGCCCATGTGGCCTTCCGCCCTTTTGCCTGCTTATAAAATATTTAGATTGTATTTACTCTTCTATTAAGTGCAATATTATTGCTTAGTCACTTGCTTGAGTTTCCCAAAGTGTCTTAATCAAATGCTATAAGAAATGATACGAGCAAAGCTCCTAATCTCCATAAAAATAATTTATATATTACCCCATAAATTTCCAAGTAAAAGTGAACTATGTAACTTACTAACACTTCCTCCTGCAGTTTATAATTGTTAATTTTGTTAACAAAAACTCTTTCTTTAAAATATGAAATTCTTTAAAAACATATAAATATTTCCACATTATTTTGTGAATACATCCATATATAATGAATGACTTAGATCAGGAAATTGAGTTACAAATCTGTCTCACACTCCAAATTTTTTGAAAATTTGTGTGTTTCAAGCATAATATCCTAAGATTTTTTTCCTGTGAAGTCATTTTACCTTCCATATTGCTTGCACTGGATAGTTCACCTAAAATCCAATTTCTGTGAAAATGATGGGGAATAGCCAACGACACTGTTACTTGGTTTCCGAGCAGTCAGTTTCTGGCTAAGACAAACTGATCTTCAAAAACGTAACTCATGATTCCTGCAAACCAACACGCACCTCATTCCTAGATAAAGGACACCAGAAGTAGGACTTGTGACATGAAAGACAGCATGGATAACCAATGGCTTAAGGATTAATTCATATGAAAAGCATAAAGTTACAAGTTTCAAAGTCTTTTATGGTTTTTATATTCAGTAAAATCTTCACATATTTTATACGAATGTGTTAAAATATTTTAGTAGCAGTTATTTAGAAGACAAAGATATGATATACTTTGGTGAATAAATAAATTGAAAAGAATATCGATGGCTCTCCATCAGACCAATTAAGGGTTATTTGCTTTGTTTTTTTTTTCCCTCTCCCTCTCTCTCTTCTTCTTTTTTTTTGTTTGTTAAATTTGTCCTTTGTTTGGTAAGAATCTGACTCCCCCCCCCACCAAATTATTGAGTTTACTTATGAAGATTTTAGTGGGAAATCTTAGAATCTAAGAGAAAAGACAAATAGTAGAGCAGAATAAAAAGTTATTATTCTAAGAAGATGCAACAATGGTTTTGAGTAGGCTTATGAGAGAGAACAGGATAATCTCCCAACAGTCTTCAATTTTATTATTTCTGTTAGTTTACCTTAAGAAGTACAGTATTAACTACTTATGTGACTAGCACTAACTTTAAAATCATCAAGAGTTGCCTTTTTCCCTGTGAATAATATGGTTTTGAGAATTTGACTTTGTGACTTCTGTTTCACTGACAGAATCACAGGTGAAACCAGACTAAGTTGTGGGAAGCACTTTTACAGTGTTCATTTTTAGCGGAATGTGTCACCTATCCTACTTTTATAAACCGATTTCCTGAGCTGTTAACTCTGTTTTCCCACCCACTTCTCTTCCCAACTATTTTTAAAGTTGAGCTTGCACTAGAAATAATACATTTTACTTTTTATTTTCCAAAGTATCTGATTGTACTTTGCATTTAAGAGTGGGATGTGAGCTTTCTTAATTCAGGTTATACATTAATAAGTAAAGATTAAAATAAAACACTCCCATAATTCCAACTTTTGAAATAATTGGGGCAAGAGTGTGTAAAAAAGAGAAGAATGCTACAAGCCCAGGAAATATGTTCACTGAAGTAAGTATCTGACACGTTGCAATTGCAGGCTCTGTGGTCTGGGATCTGAGTCAAAGACAATAGACTTTGCAGGATCATTGCGAAGATAAAAAGAGACGACGTGCCCTTTAGAAATTGAAAAGTGCCCTATTATAGAGTTACATATTATTAGATATTATTAGTTTCTCCAATGAATATATTCATAAATCCATCGTGAGGAATTTTATGCCTAGGGCATTGGTGAGATGTCCTTTTTCATTTTTATTTTTTCCAGTAACTTGAGGGTAGATGGAAGCTAATCTTAAAGGACAATCCTGAAGTTATCACCAGGTAAAGTCAAAGAACCCATACAAAGTCTACAGTGAAAAATAAGTGGTAGCTTATAGCCTTGCTTTTAAAGACATTAATAAAAAAAGTTTATGAAAAAAATTGGCATTTTATTTTCTACTCACTTCCAATATCAGTCCTACGAAAGGATAAGATGAAATGTAGCACTGATTACAATATATGAAAATAAAGCTTTTAAATAAAAGGAGTGTGTTTTTGTTTTATTTTGCTTTTTATATTTCAGGAGATGTATTAGCCACCATTACATTTCTGGTGAACACTCTGGGTAGAGTAGTTTTAGATCTCCTAACCAAACATATCATATATAAAAATTTACATTAAGAAAAACATAATTTAATATTAGCTCCTTTACAAGACTTAACCTGCCATAAGAATACTTGCCTTTGTAACAATTAAATAATACATGAAATTGTTCAAATCTGAAAAAATGAGAATGATATGCCAGAATTTTGTTACCAGTGTACTACTAACCTATGCCCCCCCAAATATGATTATAGCCATTTCATTGGTATAGGAGTATCTCAAGGGTCTACAAGAGCATGACACATAGTAGGTAATCAATAAATACCTGCTGAAGGAGTGAATGAATCAGAGGAGTGTCTAGTAGTTTGCAGTACTTTCCATTAAGCAGCACCTTCCATCTCTGAATATAGTGCATAACCTTAGTAAGCCTTATGCTGATAAACTTGAGCCTTCATAGATACAGGGCCTTCAAGGAAAAAATATTAAATTTCATTGCTTCAAGCTTCACTTTTGAAACAGTGTGTTTATGTACTTTATAGCCTTCTAGGACCCGACAGCTAAAATATAGTGACAAATGGGGTTTTGATAATGGGTGTTTTTTTCATCTTTCTTACTAAATTTTCTTCATAAGAACATTTTATTATTTGAAAAGTAAATATTCAACAATGATCAATAAGTGGGTGATAATTAGCAACTTTAAGAGTCAACCTAGAGCTGGAAGTGTTTCAGGCTGTTGAACAGGCTGGCAGACGAGCCCAGTGTGGAAGCTCTTCTTCCCACCCTGTGCAAGGCTGGAAGAGCACAGCCCCACCTTCCACACCCTAATTCCTGCATCTGGGAACAAATGCTACTGGCCGCGGTGACAGTTCCTCCACTTATGGCTGTGTGTAGAGTACTGTTAGATTTGGGTCGCAATGCAGTGTGCGATAAATCCTTTACCACTTAATTCTCCTATAGTTACCAAGTAAGTGAAGTGCCCAAGGCCACTTGCAAATCATCTGTAAAATATTAGCCTGTCCCTCTTGCCAGAAGACTGAGAGTATTTTTTGAAAGCAATGTTGTTTTCCACAGGATACCTGAGGTTCATTTTATGTGACGAACTATAGACTCCTCCCAAGTTTTATTTCTTTATTTTCTTAAAGTTTTGTAATGAGACTTTTTTCCAGAAGAAAGACGGAGAGAGAGAATGAGAGGAGAGGAGAGAAAGACAGAAAAGAGAGAAAGAAAGAAAGAAAAGAAAAGGGGGTTGAAAGAGAGAGAGGAAAGAAAAGAAAGAAAGAAAAGGAAGGAAGGAAGGAAGGAAGGAAGGAAGGAAGGAAGGAAGGAAGGAAGGAAGGAAGGAGGAAAGACAAAGAAAGATCTAGCAGCAGGTATCTCTTGCCTCATTTCTCAGACCTTAGTTGTGAAAGAGCAGGAGGAAAGCGGCTCTTGCTTTCAAAAGCTGAGCTCTGCGTCGATTTGCCTCTGCACTCTGTGTCAGCCGGTCAAGGGTGTTGTTTGTTTGTTTGTTTGTTTGTTTGTTTGTTTTGTTTTCAACCTTAAACTTGCCGTGGAAGGTGAAGTGAGGTTTTTCCAGCTGGCAGGCGGCAGCTACAGGTCGCGGTGGGACGAGGCGGGTCTGCTGCTCATGAGCGGCTCTGGTGACCCATTTTCTGGATCGGCTTCGGGATGAACACGCGCCAGTCACCGCATGGGTCCTCGGAGCTGCCACCGCCGGCCTCGGGAGGCTCCTGCTCGGCCTCCGCGTGCGGCTCACGCTCCTCCGCTGCCCCGGGGGCTGCGTTCACCTCGGCCCCAGCCGCGCTCTGCCTGGACGACTTTCCGCTTTCCTGCTGAAATGCTGGGTTCTGTGCGGCTGTTCATGATGAAGATTGTCTGACTTAGTTAAACACACCGTCTGCAGGCATTTCACATTTTGTACATTTGTAAGAAGTAGCAGTGCTGCTAATAGAACTTTCACGACCTGATATAGTGGAAAGCTGTCAAATGCGTAACTTTAGTGAACAGTCATCTCTGGGCTTTTAAAATATTAACGAAATGAACAGTCAAAGTTCCATTATCTCTCGCTACCTCAGCACATGACACACTTATGCATATAATGATGTTCTGATTCTCTGCAGTTCTCTGAGCAGATTCATATATTTGATAGCATTATTGCATTTTATTAGAAAACTGTATAAGTGACCTAATTAAATAAGTATTGTGATGCAAAAGATAAAAGAAAAAAGAAATAAACCTTGACTTGCTTATAAATGATGAATAGAAATGAATCTCTGACTCTTATTTAGTTATTATTTCAATATTCTTATTATATATGCTATATTTTAATTATAGATGCTATGATAATTTTTATAATTTATTATATTAATTTTATTATAGATAGCATACCAATTTTTTGAAAATATTACTTGGGAAAACATTAATATTTTTTGATGAGGAAGGCATCCAAATCATCAATAGTAGTTAAATTTTTCTGAGGCTCAGTTCTCTCACCTAAAAAATGCATTTTATCCTAAAATTTAACCAAATGATCTGAATTCCGTCCACTCTAACAGCCGTGCCCTCATTTGTTTTTTTATTATACACAATAAATGCTCTTTAACTACTCTGGAAGAAAATAGGAAAAAATATAATATGATAACTTTAAATCTTAAAAACACTTTTATTAAATTTTCTTTATTAAAAATATCTCCAAATAAAGGGTTTGTTGTGCAGTATATGCATGTATTGAAACAAAACACTGTACCCCGTAAATATGTATAAGTAAGTGTTAAAATAAAATTTAAAAAAAGAAAGTGAATACATTGAAAACATAAAGGATTAAAAAGTTTAAAACAGACTTTGGAACTTCTGAATGGACTTTGGATCCTCTATAGCAGACGTTGGAATATATGAATTGTTATTGTCAGTGCAAACAATTGTTGTATTAAAATATCACTAAATTAAAATACAGCTTAAAAAGCCAAATAGCAGATTGTGAAGGAAAAGAACTTTATTTATTTACTTATTTTTATTATTATTTTTTTAAATATGAAGACTTGAAACATGGAAATTTTTCTGCAATAGTAGAAAAATTATGTGGTAAAACATAATGCCCGTGATGGTACCCCATATTACTATATGGAATTTTCTTTTTTCTTTTTCTCTTCTCTCATGTGAGAAAAAAGAAAGGTACAGCTTCCAGTACTAGAACTGAATCAAGATTCTTTAATTACCAGCCTGGCCAGAGCAGACAGAAGGTCATTTTTGCATGATATGTCTACACAGATCTCATTCATTTTTCTACCACTAACACCAAACACAGACCCTGAAATAAAGTAGCCTCAAGAAATGTTGATGAAGTAGATGATGGAATGACTGAAAAGAAATCACTGCTTAGGGTAGCAAAAGGACTTCACTATTCCTGTCTGGGCCAATCAGTCATCAACTTAGAATCACATTTAGGCTACAGACAATTAGTCATGGTCACAGTGCTGTTTATGTATTCAGTGTTTGTTAACACCGAATAAGCAACAGAAGCTCCATGGTACTTGTCAAATATGCCCAAACCTGGAATCCAGCGCTGGAGAGTCAGATCAATGGGTCAGCGGGTTTAGTGCACTTGATGGTAATGGTGATGCCCACAGAAATCTGCTGACATAGGGTGTTGTATGCTTCACCCCCTCTCCACGAAGGAACCTGACAGTTGAGCCCAGTCACACAGAGCTTTCTTTATGAGAAAGTTTCCAGTTCCAAACTGTAGAAATGAGGTTTTCCTTTGCAAAGAACTGAAATTATGTTTTCTTATTACAGACAGTTCTTCTGAAGATTAAATGTCTTGATGAATATATCATCATTATCTATCACGGACTTGATCATCACTTTTATTATTATTAAAAATGATAAGATATATCACCTTCGGTGCATTAATTCATTAATTTAATATCTGGCATTTTGGGGAGGTGTGTTGTGCAACAGATTTGAAGGAGTTTACTGATTTTGCCAAAGCATTTAATTTTATTTGATTTGCTTATCACTTGAAAAACTTGTGGTCTATAATGTTTAATTAAACATCGACTATTTATTGTTACAGGTGCTGGGGATACAATCAGCAGTAAACAAAACAAGTCCTGATCTATTTGAACATGCCTTTTAGAAGGAGAGGACAGGTAATAAACCAACAACCAGAAAAATAAACTGTAGTGTTAAATGTTGATAAATGCAATGAAAAAGAGGAGCAGGTAAAGGGAAATTAAAAGCAATGGTATCGTGGAGAGTTATGATAGAAGAAAGCCATGAGGATACAAGAGGAAAAGTGTTTAGAAGGAAGAGAAATTGCAAATGCCCTGAGGCAGGAGCATGCTTGATGTGTGAGATGTCACTGCAGCCTTGAACAAGCAAGAGAGTGGTCAGAGATGGCAACAAAAAGATTATCTAAGGCATCATAGGTGATGAGAAGGATTATGCATACAATGGAAAAGTAGAGGAGGATTTGGAGCAGAAAACTGATTAGTTCCTTCATAAAGCATAGCATGTGAGAGGAGGCAAGTGCGGAAGTTGCTATCACGGGGTTTCTTAACATGAGTACTAAAGACATCTCGGACTGCATAATCCCTTGTTCTGAGGAGCTCTCCTGTGCATAACAGGATATTTAGCAGCATTCCTGGTGTCTCTACCCACTAAATACCAGCAGCAATCCTCCCTCCTCATGTCTTGACAATAAAAAAAACCCTTTGTTCGTTGCCAAATTGGTCACATAAGGGGTGGTAAATAGCTCTCCATTGAGAACCGCTGTGCTACTGACATAATCCAGGGGAGACCTGGTGACAGTGTGGACTAGGATAGATAACAATGAAAGAGGTGACAAATGATTGAATGCTGGCAATATTTTGAATGTAGAGTCAACAGTATTACATGACAAATTGGATATGGGGTAGGAGAGAAAGTAAAAATTGTAAGGGTCACTCCAAGGATTTTGGATTGACTTGAACAACGGAAGGAAGGCATTGACACTGAGATGGAGAAGTCCGCAGGTGGAGAGGTCTGGGAATAACAGGAATCAGGATTTTCAGAAATATTGAGTGAGATGCCTAGCAGACATGCTGGTGAAAATGTTGAGCAAGCCATTGCATACTAATGAAACCTGCCATGATGGGTGGTTTATAAAGATGTAGGATCACCGAATTAGTCTTCAGTCACCAGAATATAGAATTACAACTATTAGAGCCAATGAGGACCTTAGAGAGTATCTCAGTTCAACCTTCTCACTTCATAACTGAGAAAACTAAGGTCCACAAAGAATGCAATTATGTTAAAAAAAAAAAAACTGAAAAAAATATAACTGCCAAATAGAATGTTTATATCAGCATGACTTGTGTTCTCTCTGGATTGAAAAAACTGGTGTTTGATTATTAAACTTTGAGCTTATTAAATGTATTTAAATTAGTAATATAATGTAGTAGATCTCTACCATTTTACCCATAAAAAGCATTTATTTAATTAAATACCATTTCACATCTCTTCAGTCTTACTTTTCCAGTTACATATACCACAATATAGAAGTCACTTATATACATGACATGCAGGAAAACTTACAGGGAGGACTTGTAGACAATGAGATAATATGCTCTTCATAGTCATTTTCTTGCTCATTATTTCTGCTAATTTCTTGGATCTAAAAAAAGAGTAATTTTTAGTAATATTCAGTAATCTTAATAAATCTTCATTTGATACCTGTGGAAATTAAAAATAATTTTTATTTAAATACTTAAATTCTATTATATTACAGATCTTGGTTATTTTATTTGTGCTGTCTATAAGGACATGATAACACAGAGTGTTAAAAATATAACTGGGAAACAGAACATTTGTAATAAGTAATAAATTGCTTTAAAAATGAAGCTTATTGCAACTAGTTTACTACTGAAAGAAAGCAATCATGAAATTTAGGTGCAATAAAGAACTTCTGAGTAGAATTTAGCATAACTATTTCTCTTAGAAACTATGAGCTTTGCTTCCTTTTAACATTTTTATATCTTTTATCCATTCAAAAGATATTCTTAATTACATCAAATATTTTAATACAGTGAAAAACAATAAAATTGTAAAGCGATTTATTCTCCATCTTTAAAAAGAGGAAAGAACCTGAGTAAGGGTATGTCTGTTCATTTTTCTTTCTGTTATCAGTTTCACCAAACTTGGAATGCAGAATTACTAAGAAAAGACAGAAACCTGTTATCTCCAGAATTGCTGGTCTTTGGTTATAATCTCTGAAGGAGACATGGAGTCTACATTGTGGAGAATACTGTGCTCACAGAGAAAGCTAAATAATACCAGTGACAGTTCTATTTTTGCAAAACCATTTAGGGAGAGGACTAGAGCTTGGCTGTTGTTAACATAGGTCACATTTTGTTACCATAAACTCCAAATGATTATTCAAATGGTTTATGATTTTGTTCTTAATAAAATTGATTGAAATGATTAGGCCATTTGCTCGGCATTTAGAATGTCCCTTTAAAAATTAGAAGCATCCATATTAAAACATTTTTAAATTTATAACAGCTTTGATATGCAAAGGTATTTTGACCCGAGTACTGACTTCATTAATTTGGTTTATCACCCACCTTGGCCAATGGAAGCATACTGGAATTTATTTATTTATTTATTAAACTAATGCTACCCAGAGAAGCAACACAGTCCCTGATTTCTAGTGGAATCTTGAAGATAAAAACTCTTTAGTATATTTTTAGTGAGACTGATGCAGTAACTCATTTTATACTTCAATCACATTTTCCTCTTAGTGGGCTCCACCAAATGCTAATATGAAAAATCACATAGATTTAGTAGGGGGCTTGACATACTGATTTATATTTGTATGCTGTGGTATTAAAATCATTGTTTAATATAGCTTTTCTTTGTTTCTAGTTAGCCTGACCTATATATTTCATAAGGTAGGTTAACAATATATTAAAAAATCCATATACTCTCAAAACCTTATCAAGGAAGTTTTTGCTAGTTGAATAAAAGAAATCGTTTTCAAAGATATCAGGAATTATGCAAAAATTCCTATATATTGTTCACAAGTCTAAGCATTAAGAGCTCAAAATCACTGTGAATTACTAAAGAGTCATCGGACAAGTATGTAGATCTGTGTGTATGCACTGAGGTTGAAATCTAATGAAGTCATTTTTTGTGTCATAACTTAAACTATATGATATTTGTACCAAAAAACAAGCACCCCAAACCCAAGAATTTCTTAAAGAAAACTGTTTGCATATTTAAAAATTGGCATAGTTTCACTGATTTGATCACTTTCATCAGTACTACGTACAATTAATACTTTGTACAATCAGACAGTGCAAAGAGTAATTGTTTTCTCAGGAATGACAGGAGCTTTAGAAATATTTAAACTGAAATACAAATGTTTCTTACTTGGTTCCTTACACTTACAATCATATTTATTTTGAAAAAACATGCTAGATCTAGTGAGATATTAATAACTTCAATAAATCAACAACAGCTTCAAAGATAAGAATGGTGGCATTCTGACACTTCATCACTTTAAACCTTGGTTGTGTAATGCACGGAGCATGGACTTTGGGATTAACTTAAGAACAAATCACAGCTCTATTTATTTGCTATGTGATATAGAGCAAGACATTTAACCTCAAACCTCAGTATTCCATTCTGCAAAATGTGGATAGAAATATCTCTGCCATCAGTTTCTGGAAGGGTTAAATTAGAGCAATATAAGCACACCCATAGCATACCTACCACATAGTAAAGTACTCAATAAACGTAGTCTTCGCATGTTAAATTTTCCTTCATCACATACTATATAGATCTACTTTTAAGCAAACATGGTTTCTTCTTCTAGTGCTAGAGTCTGATGTTATTCATTCATTTGTCAATTATTTATGCAGACCTACTTTATGCTAAGTGCTTTGTTAGCTATTAAGAAAAGTAAGTTTTAAAAAAAGATACAATTTCCATTCTCAAAAATATCCTGTTTTTATTAGGAGAGGAAGAAAAATAGTAAAATGATTAGAATACAATATTTTGTTTATTTCACTACAACAAACTCAGTTCTCACAGGTGAGTAGAGAATCAAGAAATTGTCAGATAATCAGGGCAAAAGTTCAATTCATTTGCTTTTTGAGTGGGGAGATTGGATTTAAAAAGTATCTCGATGGTTGCATTGATTCCCACTTCTCTAAATAAAAGTTCAAGCTTAAATGACAAAAATCTATTAGCTGAACACACTAATATTCATTGAATAATGTAATATTTCAACCCATAGATCCTCCTTGCAGTACACAATTTTTAATGAAATTAAAATCATTCATTACCAAAGATTAAAAAGAGAACTTCTTATTGACTGCGGTTTATAAAGCTCCACATGGCTTTGGCATCTGGTACTGTGGAAACTGATCTTAATATTCTGATTTTGAGGAAGTGAATAAAAACAATCTTCACATGGCAGTTGGTTTCCAAATCACTTTATGAGAATCTGAAGATATTGTAATTGGCCCAACTTTTGCTCAACTTTCCACAGTGTTGATTACAAGTGATTTCACCAGCTTTTAAAGCACATGGCAGTCTGTGGAATGGAAATTAAAAGATAAATATGTTCTAAAAGTAACAAATTGACCTTGTAATATTTTATGTATTAACACAAATGAAAGCATTAGGTTAAAGAATCTGAGAAAATGCTTCAATGGAAATAATTGAGATTATTTTTAGTAAATATTAAGAATAATGACCAATGTCATGCTAAAACCATGAATAATGGCAAACACAGCGTCTCAAAATAAAACTTTAAGGATACATTGTAGGAGTGTAATGTCTGAGCTCTAATGAAATCTTTTAAAGTTTCTCCTTAGGCCATCTAGGGATATGATCTAAAACCATGGAAGTCTGTTTTTATATTATAACATTGGAACGTTGAGTGCAAAAATTAGATAGGAACTCTTTCTTTGGGAGAGGCATGAAGATGAATAAGATAAATGTGGAGCTGTTAAACTCAGGGGGAAAAAGTGGACATTTTCCTCTACATGGGTAAAAATTCCATCTGAACAATCTGCATATATATGCCCTATTTTTCAGGCACAGTCTAATTATAGAAAATTAAAGTGATGAAAAGACACTATGACCAGGTGAAAGAAGTCTCATTTTGCACACATGAGGAATTCCATTTTCTAACTGAGACCAACAAGGACAATCTGGTGAAGTGAAAGGAACGTGTACCAAGGGGACAAGCAATGTTTTCATCCCTTAGTATGTGGGAAGGGAGAAAGAAACAGCAGGCATATTGAGACCTACTCCTTCATGAGGAAAACAAGATAGAAAAAGTTTAGCTCTTAAACACCATTTACGGAGTGTTGGCTTCTACAGCTGGCACATCTCCCACCTGGCCTGTGCTCGCCCCAGGCTATTCTCTCATTCCAGGTCACCCTCCAGCTGACCTCCTGGCATGGACACCCACAGGGCTTCACCAAGTGTGAAAAAGAAAAGTCCGGAAAACAGTTAACCAGATTTTCCAGTCAAGTCACTGGTGACTCTGTGAGAGGAATCACAATAGAATTGTGTGAATTCATACTGGATTGAAGAAGCTTAAAAAGTTAAATGGGGGTAAAGAACCAAAGGCATCATGTATAGTCTTTCCTTTAGATTTCATAAAGTAAAGAAGGGATATTGGGCAACTGTGCTTAAGATTCATTTTACAGAGAATGAGTTAAGATGTCAGAGAAAGAGTGCTTCATTACAGGCAAAGGCTACTGAGAGGGACGGTGACACCCAGAGCTCACACGCTCAAAACACTAGCCTGGGCAATGTAGGGCATACAAGTACTAAAGTTGGATGATTCCCAACCTCAAGTATTTTGCAATTAGTGAGGAAGACAAACAATATGGACAAGGCAAAACATGCTTTTTAAATGTACACATACTTGTAAAATGCTGTTAAGATAGAGAGAAACACGCCCTCATTTCCATTGGGTGAATGGAACAGAAAATTTTACAGAGCAGAGAGTATTCAAATTGAGCTTTAAAGGATAAGTATGAGTTTAATCCGTAAAGAAAGGGAGGAAGCAAATTATTGGTCAATAGGCGGGTATGACCGCAACAGCAGGAAGACTTGGTAGATGGATTCAGTTGGCTTGATTAGGTTGCATGGAGGGATATATTTGAATGCAAAGATGTGGTGGTGCATTAAGATGTTCTCTGATAAAGTTTTAAATGCTTTGGAGTATGTAATTACTTCCTAAGAAGTAGAAAGTAATGATTTCTTGCCTGTATTTAAAAAACATAATTCTAGTAACAGCAGGTAAGAGGGAGAAGGGCCTATTCTAATAGTTAAGGTGAAAGGCAATGAAGGCTAGTGAAAGAAAATATTTACTGGAGAAGGCAAATACAAGAAATATTCAGGAGATGGTAGGCACAAAATTTTGTATAGCTTTGATGCCAAAGGCTAGAGAAGAGGAGTCAAATAGGACAATGTAAATTTCTATTCAGCTCAACATCTGACAACCAGTTCTCATGTTTAGAACCATCTTTTTCAGGACACTTCTCCAAAGAACTCTTGTCATTTAGAGATGAGGGCACTGATTAAAAGCATATTTTTATGTAATTTGAGATGGGAGTTTGAGGTAAAGATAGAAAATCTACATCTTAAGTATCCTTTGCATTGCTTCTTGGAACACTTGAAAATATACGTGGAGTAGGTTTGTGGCTATGAAATGATGAATCTTCCAGTTTCTCTACGAAGTTAAGAAGTTTACCAGCCTGGGAAGACAGAAGGTAGTTAATTGTATAGAGGCCAAATTAACTGGCTAGTAGAATTGAATTGCAAAACAACTAAGTACAAAGTCTAAATTAAATTATAAAGCTACCATTATAGTTCTTACATACAAGCTATTGAATATCAAACTATAAATTACATTTATTCAAGTGTGACTAAATTTCTTTATAAAAAATGAAAAGATTTTATACAAGTTTGCCATAAAATTAAATGGGTTAATTGTGTATTAGGCACTTCTGAATAATACACTGAGAACAAAAGCCACATAGTTGTGTCTACCATTTAGAAATGAAGTTAGAAGGTGAGGAGACAGCACAAAGAAAGGGTTTGTACAAGAGAACACAAGAGAGATAAGAAAATGTCAGAGATAGTCAGAAGGAGGATGCAATCACACAAGTCAAAGTTCAAAGCTAAGAGGCAGAGAATCATTTTTAATTAACCTTCCTTGATTTCAAAATAGTATTCAGGACTCAGCTAAAACATCTTGAAGAAGAATGAGTTTCCCATTCTTTACCAAAATGTGTAAAACTGAGCTCTGAGAAATTCTTAGTATGTACTCTAGATATGCGATCTAACATTTTCAAGCATGACAGTTATCACCAACATTGGCCTATTAGTCAATAATTATTTAGTAAGTGATTTCTGTGTGAATAAAAGTATAATAATAGGCAAGTTACCGGGGATATGCAAAAGATGTAACATGCAATATACTCCCAGGATGCTGAATATTTAGCTAGGAAAATCGAAGCGAAATGCATGAAGCAATTATAGTCCTTCAAATGTTTGGTTTGACTAAAGAGTGCAACAGAGGATAAAAATAAAATTATTCTAGTTGAAATTAGTAGGGTTGTTTTGAAGGATGAGTAGAATTTGAGAGATAAGCCCTAAATCTAGTTATAGAAGCTAATGCATTGACCTAATGGATAAATGGACAACAAATGAATTAGTGGAAGAAAAAAGAATGTGGGTATTCTTGGTATGGAGACTGGCACAAACAAAAGTGAGGTTGAGCAGACCATACGCAGAGAGCAGAGCAGAGTCAACATTTGCTTACTATGTCCTAGTTGTGGGGTATTAGAAATATCTCTAGATGATGGTAATGATGACTGATATTGTTACTAAACATGCCATCTAAATGTGCAGGCTATATAGGTTAAGAGTTTGAGATGAGGTATATTGTCAGACAGATCTGGATTCAAATCTTACTACTCATTTATTACTTATATCATCTTAAGCACATTCCTTTCTTTTGGCCTCTCTGTGAAATGAGCTTAAATGTCCCTTAACTCACAGAGTTATTTTGAAAATTTTAAGAGGAAACTTATCAAGTACTTAGCACATCAAGAGCTTGGCACATCGAAAGCATCCAACAACTGTTATGTCCATTATCTTTATTGAGATTGTTATTTCATCAGAGAATTAATTTTTATGTTTCCCTTTTTAATATTACTAAATTATGTTTCTGTCAAAATCTATATTCAATTATAAGATTGAGTAAAGATCAATTATATTCTAATTGGAATATAAAGATAAAAAAAAAGACCGTTCTGTAGCTTACTATACTTTTAAAAATTATCTCTATTTTTTAGGTGTAAGGAAGCACAAGACATGTGATGATGGGTCAATATTGGATCATTTATGCTAGCAGAAATTAAACAGGGCTATCCACGGAAATTCTCTTGGGGCACCATTCCCACAGACTATGATATATAAGGCACCCTAAGAGCTGATTATCAGCAGGGTTGGGTGCCGGGGACTCTCAAATGATTCAAAAAGGTGTTTAATTCCCACTGGCTTGTATTTGATTTTACAATGTTGATATTACAACAAGGACTTATTTAGGTTAATATTAAAACTAGTTTGCCTTCCTCCAGCATAAAATGATGCCAAGGAGGGCAGGTGCAGACTCAGAATCATGTTTCATACCAGAAGCACCAAAGAAATTGGCCATGGATGAGAGACGGAGTGCACATGTGAATAGTTAAGAACTGATTAAAGAGCTTGGCTCAAGACATGACTAAAATTTCTGCATTTAGAACCTAACTCTGCTTTTGTATTCCTACAACTAGAAATCAGTATATACCAGAAGTAGCGTAAAGCTTTGCTATTGAGCATTCTAAAATATTGAAATCAGTTTTAGTTTCAAAATTGTAAGTTAATAAAGGTCTTTAACGGAAATACAAAATACCATTATGTCAAAAGTACAGTATAAATCATTATGCTACTTTGAATGCTCCAAGCAAATCAAATTCAAGAAACATGCTTTAATCTAGAGGAAAACTAAATAGAAACTAAATAATGAATGAACTTTCCAAGTGGTCAACATGTTTCCAAACTGAAAGATCGAAGTTAGTGAAAAGGAATCTAGGTTTACATTTATGTTGACTAGCACTAAGAGCCAATTCTTTATTTGTTCTTTCTTCCGAGCCTTTGATAATCTGAGTGAGGGTCAAAGAGAACCAAATGGAAAAAAGCAAGCCGAGTAATAAAAATGTAGCATTGTCGTCGTCGTCAACATACTTGTTGGACTTTTCATTTATATAAAAACAAAGGAGCAAGTGGTTTCTGAAATCTAAGCCAGAAGCAAACATAAAATACCACTTAGAGAACTAGCAATTTGCCAGAAAGATTATACTACTCAGTTGTTAGATAATAAGTGTTATTTGACAAATGAAACCAAAGACCTTTTACATTTGTATTATTAGTTTCAGAAAATAGGTGTTATTTGACAAATTAAACAGAAAGATTCTTAAGGTTTATATTGCTTCAAATCTATTCCCAGTATGTGTTTATTTGGCTGAAATAACCCCTTGCTTCCACATACAGAATTAGAAGAGTCACTTCTTATTGATCAGAGTATCTAAAACATGAAAGATTGACAGGTAGAAAAGGTAAATTATAAATTCAGTGAAGACATAGTAGGACAGTAAACATAATCTCTAGCCTTGAATGTTCAGTTTGAACGGAGGTAACAAGTTAGCAGAGGCTGTTCCTATGGGAGAAAGTCATGATAGATAAAAGTATATGAAAAGTACTTATATACGAGAGTACTTCAAAAAGTTTATGGAAAGATTCGTATTATCTTTTAATTCTACTTTTCTATGAACTTTTTGAAGTACCCTCATATGTGGATTCAGTATTAGTTTTTGATGCACTGTAACACACCATAGTACCCTAAATATTTCTTACCCTTTAAAAATGATTTTCCTAATTAAAAGCCACCATATGCTCTCCATCCTAGTTTGAGAGATTCCATTCAAATTAGTTATGAGAAGCCCTTTCCTATTGCACTTAACTTTGGCGAGTGCATTGGGAGGATGTACACTCTTAGATCTTATCTGAACACAGATCTATTTGAGAAATTATTTTATGCACCAAAACAATAAAAAGCTGTAGTAGAATAAATTTGATAAGTTGATATTAGAACAAACCTATTAAAAGTAAATTTTCAGTATATTTAAGGTAAAATAAAATGGAAAGCTTTTCTGGTAGAAGAAATAACCTTATTATTAAAGAAGTATACTTCCCATACACCTGCACATAGAATCAAAATAGAAGAGAATCAATAAAACCAATAAGGTCTCTTTGAAGGAAAGACATCATTTTCTTCAGCCCAGAAATCTGAAAGTTTTCAACATGTACTAATGTAACACATTTTATTTTGTGGGTCACTATCCAGGACACTGAGGGTGTTGCTGTTTACATTCTGTAAACACTGTGCAATGAGCCTTCTCCCACTTCATTCTGCCACCAAGAATTGAAAACCTGCTTGTTGTGAGGTGGTAGCTCAGCATTTTAAAATTTCAAGTGATTTAGTAGGTAGATTTCAGTCATTTGTGAAAATGATTCCTAATCTTCATAACCATAGCCTAAAACGTCAGGATTAGTCTAATGGAAATCAGGGTGTATCTGATACCCACTTTAACTTGGAAGCAACTCCTGTAAATGTGTAGCCTTACATGATGTTTAAATAAATTTGCGTAATGCAGTTTTCAAGGAAGTTTTTGGTTCTAAATGTAGACATTCATTTCCACAAAGTAAGGCCATGACATTTGATAAAAGGATAGTTATACAATAAGACATGTGTAAGTTTAAAACAGTCTCTTTAAATTAAAAACAAAATTCATTTAACAATAGATATAGGACTTAGTATTATTCATTCTGCCTGAAAGTGCCTCTGAAACTGGTTAGGGTAGAATTCTATAGAAACCAACAGTGGCTTAGCACATATAAATATAATATTGAAACACTGGGTCATCTAGTTTTCTAACATTGTATGTTAACACTTTTCCTAGGAATTTGAACAATGTTGCGTTGTTATGGATCATGTAATTAAAACAGTAAGATAAGAATTGACTTACTTTATCTGGGATTTGCATTTATTAACAGCTGAACTAAGTGAGTGAATAAAACAATTTTTATGTCCTGTGTTTGAGGATATTTTGAAGTTTTATAAAGATTTATTCCTAACCAAAAAGTTGAACTGCTTAGAAATTCATGAAACTGAAGCAATGTCAGCTCAGCTTAGGCAATGAATAAAGTTCAGTCTCTAGAAGACAATGGCAATGGGGCTTTATTTATTTCTTTATTTTTTACTTATTTAAAAACATTTATTCAGATCTCAGTAAATATAAGAAACTAGGTTAGGCAATGGGAATATAAGGAAAGATAAGTTAAATTTGTCTTAGAAAACACAGACAGGCACATACCTATATAATACATGTTAGGTGTAACAATATTATCAAAAATAATAACTTACATAACATTTACTATATCTCAGATACTGGTCTAAATGCTGTATTTTTTATTAACTTATTTAATCCTCAGAAAAAGTATTATGAGATAGGTTTACTATTGCAATCCTCATTTAATGAATGAAAAAATAGGCACAATGAGACTAAATAACTTGCCCAAGGTTACATAGCTAGTATCTCTTATTAGAGGGCCCAAACATTAAGGAAAATAAGTAAATAAGCATATAAAAGGAAGCATGGGCCAAGTCACCAAAGAATACAATAAATCAAAAGTCATTCATAGGAAGGGCAGCTGATAATATTTTGCAAGAAACGCCCAAGCCTCGGGGTGGTGGCTTTGGAGAAATTTTTGAAAAATGATAAAACATTCAAAAGCAGGGATAGAAGCAGGGGCAGGGCATCATGAGCAGTCAAAGCAACATAATTAGAAAAATCAAAGTGGATGTGGAGTCTGGGTCATACATGGGAAACAACGAGTGGCCAACATGGCGAGAGGGTAGGGGCAACAGGTATCTGTCTATGGGCACTAGGAAACTCCATTGCACTATTCTTTCAGTTTTCTCACCATTTTCTAGCATTTAAGGCCAGGTGGCCGGGAGTCAGGCTGTCTGTCAAGGCTGTGTGTATGGGACACACAGAGATAAAGGCTGTATTGGCTATTGTTTGAGCTGCGAGGAATCAGGAGGCCCACTATCAATCACCAAGGAAGAGATGGGTAAGACAGCAAAAATGGCATTTGAAAGCACAAGCAAGACATCATAAAACCGTATCGCACAGATGCCAATAGCGGAGTGTGAATGGAGGCACTGGGAACAGGGCCAAACAAGCAAGCTGCAGCCAAGATGACCGCAGGCATTCCCGTGCGTTTTTCTCAGCCACCCCTGCTAGCAAAAGAGCTAGGTATTTTTTTGAGAGGCAAGAGAGAGCTACATTTTTACTTTTGGCTTAGAAATAAATAGAGTGAAAATATCTTATAAATGCTTCTCGTGTTCTGAGAAATAAAAAATGGGGTGAATGCAGATATATTATAATATTACAATCAGAGAATTTTGCATTAGTCCCAGTCTTTCAAAAACAAACAAACAAAAAGTTGTAAGATGAAAATGTTACAAGTAAGAACATCTGGGTTTTACAGGAATATAATTTGATAACTTAATGGGCTCTGTCCCCTTGGTAGCACAGAAATAAAGTGTGTCTGGCTATTCCTTCTAAATCTATTTCAAGCAATATGTACAATTACATGTTATATTCATTTCCCAAATGGGATGACAGAGGCAGAGAAGTTTTACAATGATTTGTGCATGGTCACTGGATGAAGAGAGTTTCTTGCAATCAGAGCTTCATCCACAACTCCTTTCTCAGATACAAGGGTACTTCAAAACGCTTGTGGCAAAATAGAATTAAAAGATAACAGGAATCTTTCTATGAACTTCTTGCAGCACCCTTGCCTATGTGATATGTAGCTAGAAGCATTATCCTCTGTCTTGCCATCAATCAAAAGGAGATGCAGATTCTATGATTAAGAAGATCTTGGTTATGGTTCTCTATATTTATAACAATTTATGGTTTTCAAAGCAGTTTCACTTTTTGAAGACCTCTTGTATATTACGATCCTTAAACCCTGAAAGACAAGCAGGGGGAGTCCTACAGATGAAGAGGTCAAGATGAAGAGTTTGTCCATGATGCACAGTATTTAAAGGAGAGACTCAAATCCAGGATAACCCAGGGCTTTGGGGTTCCTCTGCTGTAGATCCAAATCCAGTGCTCTTTACACTACAACATGATGCTTTCTTCCTCTGTTAAAACCATCTGTACTGTGGACAGATGACACTAAAAGAAACATAGTAAAAGACCACAGACATTGGGAAATGAAACTTCTTACTCAGCGAGGAAATCATGTTTGACTATAGGTCAAGGTTCTACTTTGAAATGAGAAGAAAAGTTTAAAAAGTTATGTTAGTCATAAAAATGAATCTGAAATTTATACCTTTTATCTTTGACTAATAATGTGATATTTGACAGAATATGAATAAGTGAGAAAGTTATGAAATTAATTGAACAAAATCTGGTAATCAATTAAAATCATGTGATACACTTCAGAATGAAAGATGACCACTATGACTTAAAGACATTAAGACAATTCTGAATATTTCAGATGATATTTATTAATTTATTTTTATGAAAATTTGTTTGTTCTTTGCATTTTTAAAAATGTATAATGCATATTTCATGGCGTACAAAGCTAACCTTCACTACCTGTGCTGAGGATGTGATGGTCAAATCAATAATATCAGGATGCCCTTTACCACAAATTGCAATTATTCCAAATGTCCCCTACCCAATTAATCTCCGATCTCTCCCTGCCACTGGCAACCTTATGTTTTATACTATGTTTTCCTTATCCAGTCATCCATCAATGGACATTTGGCTTGCTTCCATATTTTGGCTATCGTAAACAGAGCTTTGATGAACATGGGAGTGCAGGTATCCCTTTGACATGATGATTTCCATTCCTTTGGGTATATACCTAGAAGTGGGATTGCTGGATCATATGGCGGATCTATCTGTAGTTGTTTGAGAAACCTCCATACTGTTTTCCATAGCAGCTGTACTAATTTACAGTCCCACCAACAGTGTAGGAGCAGACCCTTCTCTACAGGTCCTCACCAGCATTTGTTATTCTCTGTTCTTTTGATTATAGACAGTCTAACTGGGGTGAGGTGATATCTCATGTGGATTTAATTTGCATTTCCCTGATGATTAAGTGATGTTGAACATTTTTAAGTGCCTATTGGCCATTTGTATGTCTTCCTTTGAAAAATGTCTATTCAGTTCCTTTGCCCATTATTTAATTGGGTTATTTGGTTTTTTTACTGTATAGTTGTTTGAGTTCCTTGTATATTCTGGTTACTAATGCCTTGTTAGATTTATAGTTTGCAAATATTTTCCCCCATTATGTAGGTTGTTGTTTCACTCTGTTGATTTTTTCCTTTGCTGTGCAGAAGCTTTTTAGTTTGATATAATCCCATCTGTTTATTTTTTCTTTTGTTGATTGTGCTTTTGGGCTTTTGCTCAAAAAGTCTTTGCCCAGTCCTAGTTTCTGAAGTGTTTTCCTTATATTTTCCCTTAGTAGTTTTACAGTTTCAGGTCTTATATTTAACACTTTAATCCATTTTGAGTTGATTTTGGTATATGGTGAGAGGTGCCATGCTTTTCTTTGATTATTGGTCTTCAATGTTTGTAGGGCTTTTTTTTTTTTTTTTTTTTTTTTGATGTGGTAAGAATTAGTTTCTTTTATCTTTCTCATTTGCATTTATGTTTTACTACTGGGTTTTGTTCTTATTTGTGTATTCATGGTAGTGATTATTGTTTTTCAGATTCCAGATGCAGGATTCCCTTGAGAGTTTCTTGCACGGCTGGCCACATGGTGATGAACTCCCACAATTTTTGTTTGTCTGGGAAATGCACTATTTTTCCTTATTTCTGAAGGATAGTCTTGCTGGGTATAGTACTCTTGGCTGGCTGTTTTTTTTTTTTTTTCTTTTAGTATTTAGAATATGTCATCCCATTTTCTTTTGTCCTGTAGAGTTTCTGTTGAGAAGTCTGCTGTTAGTCCGATGCCGGCTCCCTTATAAGTCACTTGATGCTTTTCTCTTGCTGCTTCTTGGATTCTCTCTTTGTCTTTAAGCTTTTCCAGTTTGACTATAATGTGTCTTGGAGAAGATCATTTTGGATTGAATCTGTTTGGGGACCTTTGAACTTCCTGGATCTGAATGTCTATGTCTCTTTCTATACTTTGGATGTTTTCCATTATTATTTCATTGAATAAATATTCAATGACTTTACCTTTCTCCTCCCCTTCAGGAACACCCATGCTTCAGATGTTTATGCACTTAAGGTTGTCTGCTTGCTCTCTCAGACATTCTTCATTTTTTAAATTCTTTTTTCCTTTTCTTTTGTCTGTCTGGGTTATTTCATAAAGACGGTCTTTGAGCTCTGAAATCCTTTCCTTTGCTTTGAATGTGTCTTTGTGTTCCAGGAGTTCTGCTACCTTCTTTTTTAGGGTATTAATCTCTTTGTAAATTTCCTCCTTCATATCCTGAACATTTTTTCTCATTTCATTTTGTTGTCTTACAGAGTCCTCTCATCTCATTGAGTTTCCTGAAGGTAGCTACTCAGAATTACTTTTCTATCATTTCAAGCATTTCCTGTTCTGAAGGGTCTGGTACTTGAGAGTTACTGAATTCTTTTGGCAGTGTTGTATTTTCTGATTTATTCCTATTTCTAGTATCTCTCTGTTGATTTCTGGATCAGTTGATTCTTTTATTTCTCTGGAGTGGACTTGGAGGAGAAAGACTTCTTCCTCTTTTCCCAGACCCCTCTGGTGACTCTCCTTGTGTCAGTGAAGTCATATATGTGATGGCCCAACTTCATGGTGGTTGTGGATGTTACTAAGATGGTGAGCCATCCTTGCAACAGTAGTAGGTGTGGTGGTGGATGTTGTGAGCCTCCTCCACAAAAGCTGTGTGGGGCCTTGTGGTGGTGGCACGGAGTCTTGCCTTCTGTGCAGGTGGGGTGGGGGGCTGGCCGGTGGCTGGCTGGCCTCTTGCTTTCCTGCCTGGGGCCTCCCCTGTCAGAGGCAGCACAGTATGGGATCTTGCCTTGTGCACAGGCTGGGTAGGGGGCTGTGCAGAGGGCTGGGCCGTGGGCTGACCAGGTCTCCTGCCTGCTTGCCTGGGGCCTCCCCCATCAGTGGTAGCACAGTGCAGTGTCTTGCCTTCTCCCTCTCCTGATGATATTTTCAAGTCTGTATTTAATTGTCTATTTATTTACCAGCAGTTGAAGTTCCTAGAATGTGTTACCCTTTTGAAAGGAGAAACATTTCTATCAGGTAGACTTATCTTTTGATAGATGTAATAAAAAGGGAAAAGTAAAATTTTACACATTATAGTTACATTTGTTTCAGTTTTGTGACAAAAATGTTAAAAATAATTTTAAATTATGGTTTCAGATTACCTTGTTTCCCCAGCTCCTGTTACCACCGAAAATTTTATATCCATGCTTTCTTTCTTATTCCTGAATCTTTAGCCAAACATTTCAAAGATGGCCAAAGCACTTAGCCTCTTAGCACTGATTTGTTTCTGGAACACAATACCCACTTCTGTTTGACAGCCTTTGTAATCATTATGAACTTTTCAAGTGCGAAGATAAAGTTGTTGGATTTGCACTTGTTTCTTCTAATTGTTTTTATTTGGTTAATAATAGCTGTCCAGATATGTATTTCAACTTTATCTAATACCTAATACATTATAATCCAGATGTTAGGTTTTCTAACTTAGGGATTTTATTTTTTCATTCTTAAGGTAACATTCTTTTATCAGGCTTACCCATTAGCTTGATGTTTCTTCCCTTTTTCTTTTGCTTGTAAAAAGAAATGAATATAGACCACAGTAAGATAGGCTTTTATATAATGAGTCAACAAATCTTTATTGCCATCTCCACTGTAGCTTGATAACACATATGTGGCATTACTCAGGAGAACCCTAGGTTATACTTTTGTAGATCAGAGCTGCACTAGCTAAAAAGTGTAGGCCAGCTGTACTAAAGATAAAATTATACTAGGACAGCAGCAATTAAATAGATCATATATTATGGAAAGGTTATCTGTCGTGAAGGTCAGAAAATAAATGAATTTAAAGTTATGACATCCTGCCCAGAACCATCTAGTTATTTGTGAATGGATTAAGAAATCCATTTTACATCTAATGTCCATGTCTTGTGTCTTAAAACCCATGTAAGAAAGCACTTGAGATTTCTAATTACTTAAGTTCGCTTTTCATGCCTTACCCCATCCTTGAAAGAATACTCTAGATTATTGTATTTTACCTTCGGTGGAGACCAAGGATAACTTTAGGAGGAGCACCATTATCAGATAGTGTAATGATCCCTTGCCCTGAATGCAAATTAAATTCATGTAGGGAGCCTTTACAAAATACCTATTCCCGGGTGCCACCCAAGACCAATTAAATTAGAATCTCTGGAGGTGGGACCCAGCCACTGACATTTATTAATGCCTCTGCTGGGGATTCTAATGTGTATCCAGACGGTAGAACCATGAGGATAGGGATTACAACCACAGAGTCTGATAACCGAAATTCAAAGTGGATCCTGACTATTGGTGATGAACAAGTTATTTAATCTTTCTCAGAACTAATTTTCATCTGTAAATCAAATTCTTCATGTTGTTTCGAGGATCAGATGAGCTAGTTCTTGGCATAAATTAAGTACTGTTATTATTATACAGTGGGTGCACTTTATGTGCAGGTGAAGTGTGATAGTGTGTGCCAATCTCCAAAACTGCATTGTAGTTTTCATACCCTGATAACTCACGGCATTCCAGATTTCCATTGTCATATCACTTCCTGGGTTAGAACTGAACATTTTTCTTTATAGGCAATGTTGTGCCTTCTTGAGGAAACATAGCAGTGTGATTAAGAGTATGAACTTCAGAGCCAACAGCCAAGTTTAAATCCTGACTATGCCATCTGTTAGCTCTGTGACTTTGGCCAAGCACTTAAGTTTTCTGTCCCTCATTTGCTCATCTGGAAAATGGGCTACTACTAGCACCGGCTTCAAAAGAATCAACGTATTCTCAAAAGAATAGTACCTGTCTCAAAAGAATCTTGTTATACATTTATGAATACATTTATGCATATATATAATGCATTTACACACATATTATATATAGCATTTAGAATGTTCCTGGCACATAGTAAAATACTCAATAAATGTTTTCTCTCATGATGATTATAATAACGATGGTGGTAGCGAACTCCTTTACTGATGTTTTAACCAAAGGCGTCTATTTTCCATGGGTGGAAAGTCTAACACTGTGCCAGCCAGTCCTTTCCATTCTTCTCAGCTGTTCTCCCACACCATGTCCACTGGAACCAAATATAAAGAATAATGTTCTCTAGAACAAGTTTCACATTTCTCTTGTTTATCTGCTAATTCACAAACTTTCTGGAAATAATGATTCAAATCCATAACTACTTCTTAAAAATGGTCTGACAGATCATGGCCTACTGATGTTTAACAAGTAGCATCTTCTTTGTTCATGCACTTATTTTACAAATATTTTTAATTGTATATTATGTGATTACATGTGATCAAAGATCAATGTTGACATTAAGAGAAAAAATTTAAGAGAATTCATAAATTATTGCTATGTTACAGTTCTCACATGAAAGCATCTTTTTCGGGCTTTAATAAAAATATTGCTTATGACATCTTGAGTATAGAGATGTTTGATTTTCCCAGAATAGTGTTGAAAATCATATGTTAGCATCTAATATTCTTTTGGCATCCATAATCAAAATCAAATATTTTTAAAATGCTGTACCACAGAAACATTGTGTAATTCATGAATTTTCTAATTGTTTCTTCCCACTATCACTATTAAGTAGTGTTTCATCAGAATCAAGATGTCTATGGAAGGGATAACATAATCGTGTCAAGGATCTGATTGGATATTACAGTGAACATTCAATATTATGTGTTTACAACTAAAGCTGTGGAGGTATTGGTAAGGGATTCATTATAATGTACCTTATATCTAACAAAAGGCACATAATAACCTTTTATATCTTCTTATGCTTTGAGGGCTTTTTGATTTTTCTAAATCCAAACATGGTCTTTTCTTATCATTTTTATTTGACCCTTAATGTGCCAAAATATATTGTGAGTAGCAACGCCCATACTTTCTGAAATAAAAGCTATTATGAGCTACTGAAAAAAACCTCAAGGCAAAGCAGACACCTTATTAACAATGACATTATGAGGCTTCGCACGTTCCAACTTGTGGAAGGCAAATAGAATCCTTGCATCTGGCACTGCTTTTCTTTAGTATTCCATAGCTGCCATCCAAAAATTCCCTCTGCTGAGACTTCTAGCAATGGCTGGTTGATGAAAGGAAAAATGGCTATAGAAGTTATATTTTTCATGGGATTGGAAATGCAGGTGTCAGGAGCTTTGATGGCATTCTTTCTCCATCATATGCCAAGTTTGTTACATATGGAACAGAGCACCACGAACTTCTCATTTAACCAGCGTCTTCAGCGCTGGTGAATTTTTGGTCCTGTATGTTGGAGGTTGTATCCATTTATGCATGTATTCATTCATTCAACAAATAGATTGAACATCTACCATATGCCAGGAAATGTTCTGGGTAATAAGGATATAGCAGTAAATAAAATATGATAAAGTTCCTGCCTCTGTGGAGCTTCGTTCTAGTAGAGGGTAGACATAATAAACAAATAAATATATAATATGCCTTGTCGTTTTAATTGCTGAGGGAAAAAAATGAAGAGAGATAGGCAGTGCCAGGGTGGGGTTGTTACTTTACATAGCTCAAACAGTTCATACATATGTGTGTGTATATATATGTATGAGTGTATATATGTACACATGAGTATACATATATATGTACACATGACTATGAAGTATATATTTGAATATAAAATATGTACACATAAATACAGAAGCACACAGTTGATATGAAATGTATACATTTACATATTCATATATGTGTGCATGCATATACACATTTCCCATCTCTTCTACTTCCCACTCCACGTGCTCTTCCAGAATCTTGCCACTCCCCACCAACAGAAAGTATTTGTGCTCCTCCTTCTTGGAAAGGTGTGGACTTTGTGATTGCCTTGACGAAAGAGGAGGGCAGAAGTGCCTCTATAAGATTCTGCAGCTAGGTCATGAAAGTGATAGAACTGTTGCCCGTCTCTCTCTTGCAGGATGTTTACCTTTAGAACCACCCACCATGCTGTGAGGCAGTCCAGGAAACATGGAGAGCCTCACCTCGCCCCCAGGAGAGGAGCAGAGGACTCCCAGGGCATAGCCCCAGCTGAGCTCAGCACAGACCTCTAACTGACAGGCAAGTCAATAATCCATTTTTGAAAGTGTGTCTTCCACTTTTGAGGTGCCCCAACTGAAGTGACTTGGAGCAAAGATGAGCCTCCCCTACTGAGCCCTGCCTAATTTCAGATTTATGAGCAAAATCAATCATCGTCATGGTTTCAATCCACTTAATTTTAAGGTGGCTTATTGCACATATATAGCCAGAACAAGCAACACACATATGCATAACCGGTTCAGTTAAAGGTGTATTGAGTGCTTCCCTTTTCAATTTTCAGGATGAGATGGCACATAAAAAAACTTGAAACTAACTTGACTGTCTTGAGAAAGAGACCCTCATGCTTGGTATCCACCTTAGCTAAGAGCACCAACGTTGCCCATTATAGTAGAGTTACACCCTCGGATGGCTGTGTCAGATTGAATTCTACAGGAGGTCCAGACATTTTCCTTTGAGTTCTATGTCCAGGTTTGTCCAGTGAGGCACTGAACCTGAGGCCAAGAGTTGTGAATTGAAGCTCTGCCAGTTAAAGGTGTACAACCCTGAACAAGTCATTGAACCTTTAAGAGCCTTTTTGTAGCTGTGTGTGTGCACGTGTGGGCATCCGTGTATTTGCATTAATATTGTCTACCACATAGGGCGTGAGACTTAACAATAGTAATAATAAGAATAATTACTAATATTTCTGAGTGCATGTTATGTGGTGGCACTGTCCTGTGTGCTTCTCGCACACCATTACTCTTTTCCTTCACAGCTACTCAATTTCTTCAGTACTACTATTACCTCTTTTTCCCTAGAGGAAGAAGCCAAACTACAAAGAGATTAAGTAATGCCCGAGATCAAACATGAAGTACTGGAGTGGATTTAAAAACTAAGCCTCTGCTAGCAGAGTCAGGTCTCTGAACCACTATGTGGCATATCAGATATGATCACATGTGTGAAAAATACGAAGTGTTGAAGACACATAAGTGAACAAAGCAGCAGGATAGGATTGTACATATGGAAGGAACAGAAAGGTTTTGGGAAATGAGAGGAGAGAGAATTTTGGCAAGGCTGGACGGTGCTGGCACTGCTGGGCTACCTGTATATGGTGTGAGGCCAAAGTGATTGAGGAGTTGGAGACCGGCAGCCCAAATGCAGTCTCCTGCTCTGAAGACTATGGCTTCTGAGATGTGGGTTGGGGAAAAGACATGCCGTTCATGGAATCATGCGTGCTACATTTGTTGTCAGGTTATTTTCCCCTCTGGTAAGTAACCTTCTTAATACGAATGTAGTGAGAGGGTTTGTTGCATGTTGCATGTATTCCCTAGGACCCTCCCTAAACTAATTACTTGAGGGAAAGATGAGAGGTTTTATCAAATATATTAGACGCAGATAAGATTTTCAATGGCATTTGATAATAAATTGAATAATCAATGTGTTGAAATCAAGGAAAATTCTCCCCCCTGCCCTTTTTTATCGTGATAAGTGATTTCAAAAATTAAGGTAAACACCTTCTCAAAAAGTAGATTATGGACCTTGGGTTAAGACATTAATGGTATATTTCTCCAAGTGCATTCCTCAGAAAATTAACAGCCCACAGAAAGACTTACATTTTACTTCACATCCACAAGACAATTTTCTTACTCAGATATTTTCCTGATTGACTCCTTAAGAACTTAACTTAAAACATTTTCATTGCTTTGTGTTTATAACTGCAGCATAGTTATTCAGTTTTACTAGGTTAATTGAGATAGTTTGCTTTCTTTAACTTTAGAAAAAATTTTAATTCAATAAAAACAAAACAGAGATCCCTGTCCTCAGGGTACTTATAAACTTGGGGTGGGGTTGTGGGGTGGGGTGGATGCACATAATAAATGCTACCATGTAGTATTTCCAAAAGTGATAAGTGCTATGACTAAAAATAAATAAATAAACAAAAATAAGAAAAATAAATAAATTGAGCAAGATAAAACGAAATTGAAATGCCAGGTGAAGGGAGGGGGTGTTGGGATTCACAATTTTGAGTGGTCAGAGTGGGCCCCTTTGAGAAAATGACATTTCAACAGGGAGTTAGCCATGGTCCTGGTACAATGGGATAGGTAAACCCTGCCCATGAAATGCGTGTACAGTGAAGAAGTGTGGCATTGGTGAAAATATATGAAACTCGAAAGAGGTTCCCTAGCAAAGTTGTTTTAAAATGGCATTAAAATACCAGTGCAGTCACAATAGCACCTGCTTTGGTGCTACAAAGGGAATCTTCCATTTATTTATGAGTTGTTCTAAGAGTGTAGGTGTTAGTGGTTTTGCTTTTTTTAAAAAATTGTTTTTAAGCTATGGTCATAAGGCCACTGGCTACATCAATCAGAAAGGCATATTAATCTTTGATTCTCTTGTTTTGACAGAAATGACACTAAAAAAAACCCTTCACAAGCCTATGACAAAGGACTAGCTCTAGGTTCTAAGAAAAATAAATAAATAAATGAAAGAAAGAAAGAAACACAGAAAGAAACAAAGACTGCAGTGAAACGCCGAACTTTTAGAAGGAGAGAACAGACCTACAGTTACTATTGGTGGGAAAGGGGGAGGACGAGGGGGTTAGTAGTGGAGTAACTGGGTAACGGATGCAAAGAGTGATTACAATTTGTGGAGGATGAACAGGCTAATAATATGGATTTGATTATCACATACTGCACACAAATACTGAGAGTCAACTCTATACTCCATAAATATGTATAATCAAAAATAAATAAGTAAATTTTTTAGGGAAAAAACTTCTGTTGGTAGTCCTCACTGCTCAGGCTTTCCCTTCATTTCCACCAGGAGGATCAGGAGTTTCTCCTTCGATGGTGACAGCCATCGTCTCCGCTTTGCTCCTCCCTGTTGTTCTCCATTGTGGCCTCTTAGCACATCACACACACAGCTTAGCCCACCCATCCATCTAGTTAACTGCGGTGCAGAAAGATATTGGAAAATTCACTTCCAACAAGTAAATTGCAGAGCCACAGCTTCCTTTTTTTGAATACAAAGATATTTCAACAGGCTTATACTTCTAAACCTTAGGCTGTTAATAAAGGTTTTTATAATCTGCTCTGGAAGTTTCCTCACAGTTACTGCTGATGCACGTTTGGCCTCTCGCTAGCAGTAAGAGATCCTGTCCCACATGCTGTGGCTTACCCTTGCCTCTTGGCGTCACACACTGGGCAGCTTGCTGGTGGCATCCAGGCCCTAAGGCAGGGTTCACAATATTTAGGTGGTTGCAGTGAGACGTGCCTTCAGACACCAACGCTTTTAGCAGTGAATTGTAATGGATGGAAAAACTCAAATCACTCTAAACAACATAATTACATTGGAAGTGGTAATTATAGGGGAGTCCTGACTACTGAATGACAGTGTCTCACAGAACTTATAAAATAGTCCGACGTCACAGGCTATCAGTTTGGTAACCTTTCAACACTGTCATGAGACCTGAGTAGAGCTATTTACTGCCCTGACTACCTTCCATTAGACAGCGAGGCAGAATTCTCACTCTCTCAACAAATATTTGGCCTTTCATTTCTATGCACTTGACGCTACTTCCTTAATTCTTATTTCTACAGTAAATTGCTCCTGTCTCTGTATTGTGTTATGCAATATATCTGGCTAAACGTTCTCTTGGATAGTCATTCCTACAACATGATATATGCTAAATTATATTTTTAAAATATTTGTGGATCAAAATTTGATAATACACTTGTGAAGAGATTGTAACACAGTGGTCAGAACTGCTGGCCTGGGAAATATTCACCTTTCTTACTTGGCTACAGATGTAACAACCATTTGTATGAGGCAGAAGGGCCAATGGTACAGCCGTGTAAGAACCTTGAACCTCTTTAACATGAATTCCTTCCACTGACTTGCTTTTTTCTGAAAGAGAAATTACTCCCAGTGGTTGCCCTCATGCTTAACTCTTTTTTTTTTCTTACCTGACTCCTTTGTTTGTTGAATATGATGCAACCTAAATAAAGCTCTATATCTTGTTTCCATTAGTTTCTCCAAATAATATCCCTTTCGATAACCCTATGTCCACCATGGGTCATTATATTTGGTAAACTTCACAATAGCTGCTTGCCAATTATTCATGACATTAGTATGTCTAAACTCATACTTGCATTTGAAAGGGAGCAGAGTCTGCAGTATAACTAATTCACCCCATAAATTGTGGAGGCATGAATATGTTTCAGGGTACATTCTGCATATGATATTATGGTATCACCACAATGCAAGTCATTTTGCAACTACAGGAAAAAGAAGGTAACTTCAAACACCCCTACAATATCCATTTTATTCTTATTATATAGGTTTAGAATTAAGTTTTACCCTGTAGTTTTTTTTTTACCTATTCACACAATCTATTGTTTTGCTTCTTCTCTACCTTTGAGAGGTTAGCTTATTCTATTTGAAAAGAATATCTCTATGTTCTATCTCCTCCAGTACATGTAGATATTGTCCCAGAAGAATGGGTGGTCCCACAATATTTCTTCTTTTAGAAGTGTAAAAGTGTTATTCACAAGGAAGAGAGACATGTCACTGAAGTAGGAAACAGACATTTAGTGGATGACATATAATACAGCAGCTGTAATTTCATCTTCAGTTTTACTCCTAGAAGCTGTTCAGGCTGTGTTGTCTGGTAATGATGGTGACAGCTGTCTCTGGCAAAATGGCAGCCCACATTTTCTGACATACCACAGACGATTAAAATATTTTCATATATAAATATTTAAGAAGATGGAATTACAACAGAACAACTAATGTAAAACTTAAAATAAAAAAGTACCCTTAGAAAATTCCAAATTCTGACCTCATAGTGGAACAGAGAGCAATTTTTTTAACACAGAGACACATATACAGTCATATGCACACACATATAAAAACAGTTTCAATTCCATTTAATATATCTACTTGCCAAAGGGATAAGGATGTCAGAGAGAATATGGAAAAAGTTGAATTCTGGGTTAACCGAGAGTGCGATCAGCTGAAAGTTTCTTGCTAATATTTCTTAAGGGAGGATCCACTGGCATTATGGATGGGCTCATTCTTCATAGGGAGCGACTGTCCCCCACTCTACAAAACATTGACCATCCATCTGCTGACAGTCTCTAGAGCCCTTCAGCCATTAAAATAGGTCCCCCGACTTCCCCAAACTCCTCCTAGGAGGTACCTGAGAACCACTATGAAGATATTAAACAAATAGGGTTTTCTCTTAAAAGAGCATTTTAATCAATTTTCATGTTATTTTCCCAGAACAATTTTAGTTTCCATGTGACACTCAACAGTTGGTTACAGCCCCGACAGCAAACTGTAACGTGATATAATTAATCTAGTGTTCAGATTTTTGTTCTTTTCAGGCTTTCAACTCCTGCGATGAAGCTCATCCCCATTAGGGAGAGAAATCTGCTTTACTCAGCTGATCAATTAAAATAGTTATCTCACCCAAAAGCACGGCCACAGAAACACCCAGAATAATGTTTGACCAAATACCTCGGTACACTGTGGCCCAGTCAATTTGACACATAAAATTAACCATCACAATACTCTATCTACAGCAATAGAATAGTTCAAAAACAGAGAAAAGGAAAGTGTTAGAAAGTTAAGCATATAACAACAATTACCTAATTTAATTTGGCCTACAAAAACCAGAATTTGGTATTTTCCTTTTTTGGATTCTTAGAGGCACCATCGTCCATCCGAATAGAACAGAGGTGAAACTGAATTTGGACCCAGACTCCTATCTGCTTCTACTGGGGGCTGGACTCCGTGAGGAATTTTGTGTATTTCTGAGCAGTAGAGATCACTGAGCAGCGTGCACACTCACTGCATCTGCTGCAGGATGATGTCAGTTGAACTGGCCCAAGATTTTAGGGAAAATGCCCAGAAATGTGATTTAGGGTTGGTTTTTTCCCTTAGCATTCTCATTGTTACAAATCATACTTATTCTTTATGCCCCTTACCCAATCTCCTCCCTCCCCCTCCTTTCCTTCCCCTCCCCCTCCTCTCCTTCCCCCTTCCACTCCTCTCCTTCCCAGCTTCTAGTAACCACAGATTTGTTCTCTCCATCTGACAGATTAACTGATCCTCTGTTGCTTTGTTGCCTACATGATCTCCTCATAGGACTCAACATGCTAATCATGGCCCTATGCACCCTATATATACTAATCACAACACAACGAGGTGCTCTCACACACCACATCAACAGCATCAAACCATCCCTCATGCGAGAGAACTCCCTGACACTCGTACATATTATCCCACTTCTACTCCTATCCCTCAACCCCAAAACAGTTCTAGGGCCCCTATACTGTAAATACAGTTTAAACAAAACATTAGGCTGTGAACCTGACAACAGAGACTCAAAACCCCTTATTTACCAAGAAAGACCTCAAGAACTGCTCATTCTTATGACCATGCCTAAAACTATGGCTTTCTTGCCTTTAAAGGATAGAAGTGATCCATTGGCCTTAGGAACCAAAAATTTGGTGCAACTCCAAGTAAAAGTAATAAACCTACCCCTATCCTTGACAATCATTTCACTTGTTATTCTCGTCACCCCCATCATCCCCACCGTTACAACACGCACAAACACTACCCCCTATGACCACTGTCTTCTCCTCCCACCTGTTGGAAAAATGCCCTAATTATGGCTGAGCTCTGTCCATCCTACTTCCAGATCTGGTAAAACCAATTCAACAAGCATGTTTTGAGCAAATACCTTGGCCCAGCACTGTCTTGGGTAGTTGAGACATTCAGGAAAGAGCCAGGGCATTGTAATCATGTTGGAGTGATGAGGACTGAAGCCATATTGGGACCTAAAACCTCACAGACTCTAAAAGATTTTTAAAAGACTCAGTTTTTATTCTTCGCATGCATTTCTGAGGTCCCTCTTTTCCCATGGTTATTTGATATTTTGAGCCTTGGTTATGGGGTGACATTTACATAAATGTAAAGTTGTTTCCAGCCAGCCTGAAGCTGCAAACTTGCTGGGAGGCACATACTATCCAGACCCTGAGAAATCAAGGGAGACATCAGTAAAGCTATGTGGATTCCACCCCTCCAGCAGGACCTGAGGTAACAGCAAGGGCAGGAGCAGAAGCCAGATGCAGACTTGGTGAGAAAGTGCACTTGGCTCCCTGCACGGGCCTCCTGTAGCTCACGTCCCCTCCCTCCTGCTTTTCCTTCACCCACATTCCTTTCTCTCAGCCCCCTCTTTAGAAACACCTCAGTAAACCTGAGTCTCTGAGATGGCTTTAGCCTGGCCACTCTCCTTCAGGATTTCTAGAGAGATGGGTCAGCCCAACATGTCTCCTCAGGTCACTGATATTCCTGAATAAAGTCTTACTTCCATGTTCACCAACATTTGACTTTTGGGGTGGTTTATTTTTATTTACGGGGAGGCAGCCAGACTTGGGTGTGGTAATAATATTTGGCAAGCCTCAGCCAGGAGCTGAGTGTCCCCCAAACCCCTCTCCCTCATCTCTCTCTCAATCGCACAGATCTAGGTTCAAATGATGGGCCTGCCCCCCGGAGCCCAGGAAGTTAGTTAAATCTGTCAGTTTCCTCATTTGTAAAACCTGATTGTGCAACTTCGAAAGATCCTAATGCAAATGGGTATGATTAGTCACCTGTACCAGATTAATGCACCCAAACAGGATCTGGAAAGAAGAAAGTCCAGAGAGAAAAATCATGCAAGCTGATGTCACTGGTTACTGACAAGACTGCCACTCTGCAGCCGGCAGTTTTCACTCAGACTCTGTACGTCTTTGCTTATGTGTAAAATGGGGTAATAATAATCATGGTGCAGACAGGGAAAACAGGCCAAGAGCAAAAGCAACATTTTCAAGATTATATGACAGGAAACAGGCCTGTCATTAGTCGTATTCCATGCTACCTTACACACCATCATGAATTTTGTCTCGTTTTGTTTATTAGCTACATGTGACACCGGTCATAGGTATCAGAGACGTTTGCTCACACATGCCTGATGCCATCCCTAGGAAGAAGATGCTAGAAAGATCCCCACTGTGCAAAAGGGGAGACTGGGGAGGTCATGAGAGTGACAATGGCTTGTCCAGGGTCACATAAAGTGATAAGAAGCAGGAGCTGGGGATGAACCTACGTGTATCTCCTCTGAGCTGTGAAGCTGGCTGCACCCAGGCCTTGCACAGGGGTGTGGTCAGGCAGTGTTGGTGGAAGTGTGGGCAATAGAGAGAGCTCATGGGGAAGGAGGGTCAGCAGTCAGGTACCCAGAGGGGCACTTGCAGTCTTGTACACAGAGGAGGGGTTCAGGAAATGAGGTACCAGGAAGTGACCTCACTTCCTTGACGACAGACCCCAACTGAACTCGGAACTCGGTAACCTGGCACCCACATTCTATACACAGCCCCTTCCCCAGCTCACTTGGCCACAGGCAGAGTGAGATGTTGTGCTGTATCCCGAGGTCCCGGGGCAGTAGCCCCAGGCAGCCCTGGGCTGAGAGGTTTGTCCGATGCTTCCGGCGCTGGGTCAGCCCTCGCCCCGGACTCCTGTGGCCATTTGGCAGGAGGTCCCCAAAGGTAACGTCAGGTGTCCCAGGGCAGGGCGGGCCAGGCCAGGCCAGCACTGTGAGCCTCCCTGGGTGACCGCACACCCTCCTCCTGTGTGAGGGGGGACATGGGGACATGGGACACCCTCCCAGGGCAGGGGCAGAGGGTGGGGGCTTTATCAACCTGCTGGTCCTGGTGCGTTCACACCTCAGGTCAGGGCTGGAGGGTGAAAGGGGACTGCGGGGGTGGCAACCACCACCCTGTACATGAACCCTGGGCCCTCAGGCTGTCTTCTCATGTCCTCCCTGGGGTTAAGACTGGCCTCCAGCCCCATCCCTCCTGGGGGTTCACGGTGCTGTCACTGTGCATCTCTCCCCTGTCCTGTCCTTTAGTGAAGACAAGTATTTCCTGAGCCTGGATGCCACCCACATGTTGTGGCATGTTCCGGCAGGCACCCGGCAGAAGTGGGTGGAGCACCTGGTGCCCGCTGTCATGCGTGGCAACAACTCGTACATCCACACATTTCTTTTGAACTACAGGAACTTTGCAACTCCACAGCAGGCGCTGCAACTGCTTTTCCTCAGGTGAGCACTCTGACCCTCGACCACACAGTGTCACTCGGCTGCCTCCCATCTGTGAGTCTTGGGACTGTCACCACACCCCTGAGCCTCAGTTTCCACCTGTGTTCAGTGGGTGGTAACAGGAACAAGCTCCAGTGGGTCCCCCATGGAAAGTGCTGCTCCTGAGTCCAGCCCTGTGGAAAGTTCTGCTGGAGGGGCCACGGTCGTCCTCATTCAGGATTCCTGCCCCCACCCACGAGGAAGTCTCTGTCACACCCTCACTGACCTCGTTGACTTGGGCTTCACTCTTTTCACATTTGAGATTCTATCTGTAGGCTTCTGGGTGTATTCAAAGCAGGGAGACTGGAGGCTGGCAGAGGGGCTTCAGGTGCATCCAGATATCTTGGGAGGAGTTGGTTGGCGTTCATTCCTTCAACAAACATATCTGAAGTCACACTATGTGCAGTGACTTTCTGGGCACTGACCATATTCCAATGAACTGAGGAGACTACATTCCCTGCCCTCCTGGGCTTCCATTCTAGTCAGAGGTCAGACAACCACAATATACAGGAGAAGCAGGTAGTGCCACCATATGGTAGATGTGACACCATCCTGGTCTCCTCTAGGTACAGAAGCATTGTTTCCAATTTTCATGGGGATGGCGGACCCCTGGAGCAGATAAAATGGTGAGTGGGGTTTGGGTGCAGATGGAGGGGTTCCCATCTCCACAGAACTGTTTGTGGTTGGTGGGGGCCTGTGGATAGGGGGCTGGCAGAACTCTGGCTGCCACACATCTTATGATTCCTGCTACAGGGCCCAGGGCACAGGCTTTCTTGCAGGAAATGGAGTCAAGATGAGCTGGGGATGGGGCCACAGGCACTGTAGGTTGTGCGAGAGGCTGGAGAGCAGAGTGAGCCCAGAGAGAACCTGCCCCCACCCCTCCCATCCAGCCCTGCCCACACCCCCAGAGCCCGTGCTGAGCCAGAGCAGGTGTGCAGAGCATCCCGCTCACACTCGGGGCTGCTCACCCATGCGGATGCTCAGCTGTTGCTGGTGGTGCAGAGTGTGGTCAGGGTCAAGAGATCAGTGTCAGTGGGAAGAGGAGATGCAGCTTTCGATGGGGACAGTTGGGCAGCACATCCACGTGTCACCTCAAGTTTGGGGTTTTCCAAGGGCCCTGGGAAGGCCAGGGGAGCAGAGCCTCCCTCTGTTTCCTCATTCATCAGATATTCCTGGACACCTCCTGTGTGCCAGCGAGTAATGCCCAGAGTAGACAGCACCCTCCTGCCCTGATGGACAGGTCATTCCAATAGGGATGGGGCAGGGACCCAGACAGAGGTGGATGTCAGGTTTAACTGAAAAACAGAAAGGTGGTCACACCAGTGATGGAAGGCTCTCCCCACAGAGGCTTTTGCCAGCCCCTCCTTGGTTTCCAGGACCATCTCTGCCGGGGCTGCCATACTGGGGGTGGACATTGGAGGGGCTGGTGTATGGTCAGGCAGGGGCACAGGGTACAAGTCTGCAGCTCACTCAGGAGAGCCCTGTGAGGGCAGCATAGAGGGATAGGCCAGGCCTCTGATGCTGCTGCCCACCTTTCTCCCCCAGTGTCATGTCCTCCATCCTAGAGATCTGGCTGGAATTCTATTCCATTGATTTCCACGAGCCTCCTGAATTTCATTGTTTGAAGTCTCTGCTGGCCCATGTCCGTGTCAATATGCCGGGTTCAGAGGCGGAGCGTAAGGCTGATCTTCTTCTGGCGCAGCTGGAGAAGCTGGAGCACCTGCAGCCCAGTGAGGCAGAGACTGAGGGTGAGGAGGAAGAGGGTGGGTGTCTGTGACGGTTTGGGGAGGGGGCTGGGCTGGGCCACACAGAGCAGAGTTTCCAGAAGCAGGCTGGGGACAGGGGCACTGAGTACTCAGAACAATCATGCAGTCTTCTGCAGTGAGGGGAGACTTCCTCAGGCTGGGTCTCTGGACTTGGGCTTCTCAGAAAGACTGTCATTGGAAGAGACATAGAAACTCATGTTGATATTTTCAATTGTTGTCACTCCAGTTCTAGCTTCTGGCCAGGCAGAACAACTGTCCCAAGAGCTAAGGCCATCTTCAGCTCCAGCTCCACCTCCACTGCCAGAGCCAGAGCGAAAGCAAGATCCAGAGCCTAAGCCAGAGCAAAAGAAAGAGCAGGATCAAGATCCAGAGCAAGAGCAAGAGCACGAGCAAGATCCCGAGCCAGAGCCAGAGGAAGAGCAAGAGCTAGACTGAGCCAGAGCAAGCTCACCTAACCACCCCTGAAACATCAAAAGAAGTAGAAGAAACACCAGCACCCAGGGGAGCCCTGGCTCCAGAGCTCCCACAAACACCCTCACCGGTCCCCACTCCAGAGCTGTCCTTCCCCTTCCCTGCCACTGTGCTTGTCCTCATTTTTTCTTTGTCCTGAATCTCCCAAATTTTATCATTTTTTCTTGACTTATATCCCTTGTATAAAATAAAGTGTTTTAATATTTTCAAAATTACAATTCAGTGGCATGAAGTACATTTCTCATGTGCTGCAGCCCTCACCTCTGTCTAGTGAGAGAACAGCTTCTTGAACTCTGTAGCCATTAAGCTGTCACTCCCCATCCCGCCTCTCCTAGTCCCTGACAACCACTCCATTTTCTGTGTGTGTGAATTTACCTATCGTGGATTGTTCCTATCAGTACAGTTATGTGGCCTTTTGTATCTGGCCACATAATATGAAAAGGAAATGATTAATTTTTATTTTATGTTTCTAGTAAGAGGAAATTTACAGAAAACTCAAAGACTATATGAAGAGACACAAAGCCCCGATAGTTATTATTGCCATAATCTTAAAATAGGAACTACTTTTGAATGACTGGAGAGCCAGATGCCACAGAGGAAAAGACTGAGTTTTCCTGCTCAAAACAAACGAAGAATAAAGTCCAAAGCTTAAAAGACAAACCCCAGATTGGAAAATTCTTCATGATCAGAGAAAGGGGCATTATTCCATCGGATAACCCGAAGTCTGAAACAGCTTGAGAGCCAGGACAACAGGCACTGCCTGGACACCAGCGAGCAGGTGGGGCAGGAGGAGCTGCAGACAGAGCTGGAGGACCTGGAATGGGAGGAGGTAAGGCTGGCCCAGGAGCTGGAGGACGTGGATGTGAACCTTGCAAGGGTGGCTGTGGAGCTGCAGGCAGCCCAGGCCGAGACTGCAGAGCTGCAGCAGTGGGAGCGGTGGGTCCAGAGGGACTGCAGGGCACTGGAGTGGCAACAGCTGGGACTGTAGGATGAGCTGTGGAGTGTGGAGAATGAGCTGTGCCATGCCCATGGGCAGCTGCAGTGGCTGAAGTAAACCAACATCTTCAATGCCACGTTTAAGATCTGGGAGGAGGGCACCTTGGGCGTCATCAGTAACTTTAGACTTGGTTCTCTCCCCACTGTTCCCATGCACTGGAATGAGATTAATTCTGCCTGGGGACAGACGACATTGCTGCTGCTTGCCCTTTCTAATGAGATTGGGCTCCCGTTTCAGAGGTACAGGCTGGTCCCCTGTAGAAACCACTCCTATATGAAGTCCTTAACAGATGGCTCCACTGAGCTGCCCCTGTTCTGTTATGCGGTTGGGGTGAATCCTTGAGTAACAGATTTGACCATGCCATGCAGGCCTTCCTGGACTGCATGCAGCAGTTCAAGGAGGAGGCTGGGAAGGGTGAGCAGGGCCTCTGCCTGCCCTACAAGAGCCACGTGGGCAAAGGGCTGCTGGAGGACGCTGGGGGCAGCAGGGAATGCTGCTCCATCACCACCCTTTTGAACACAGAGGAGCGGTGGGCCAAGGCACTCAGACTCATGCTGCTCAACCTTAAGAGGAGCCTCACTTGGGTGTCCTTAAAGTACCATCCAACATAACTTTCTCATTGGCCAGTTAGCTTGGTGGTTAAAGCCCACCTGTAACACCAAGGTCAAGGGTTTGGATCCTCACATCAGCCAGCTGCCAAAAGCAAACCAAAAAATAACTTTCTTTATTGTAAAAAGACTATCAGATGGTAATCTGAGTACGACATGTTTATAATTCAAAAGATGAATAGCCACACCAGATATTAACTGAAAATCAAAATAAACCATTCCCCAGAGCAAACCAAGAATCACCGCTATCCTTCCCAGCACATCTTTGTCTGCCCTTCTGTGGACCTTCCTCTCCCCTTCTCCCCCACCCAGACAAACATTGAAAACAGGGAAAATTGACAAGAGGACAAGATCCCTCCTACATAAAGGGCTGTAGGGATACAGAAGGCAAGAATTGAGGCTGGGGATAAGAGGGGCAGCGTAAGGAGTAATGGTGGACATTTTCAGTTTTGGGGGAGAAAAAAGTGATTTGAGGCCACTGATGTATGTAGTGGAGCTTTTGGGCAGGGGTTAGGGGAGAACATTCAAAGATTCAGTTTTGGCTGCCACATATAGTGTGAGCCTCTCCTCTTCCTTCCTGAGAAACTTCCAGTAAGTTTCCACACGTTCTTTCATGATTTAATGTGAGAAGTATGTCTTCCTGGGCTGTGTCATTATGTGCAGATTAATTTTGAGGTGAGAGGGTAGGGTGGCCAAAGACTAACTGGTGACATTGTATGATAGATCAATTAAGGGGTCACAGAAAGCTGAAGATTAAAAAGGAGCCAAGAAGAGGCATTTTTTAAAATGCCAGTTGTGTCTTGCCATCCCCCCACTTCTCAATTGCTCTTGGGATAAACTCCCAAATCCTTACCCTGGTCTTCAAACCCGGGTGACCTGTCCCTGTCAGGACAGGTCACATTACACTCCTCCCAGCTCCTCTCTGTTCCAAAAGGTGCCAATCCCGCCCTTCCTCTGCCCTTGCCCTTCCTATTCCCTGTGTATCAACATTTTCTAACCAAACTGTACACTTCTTGAGGGCTCACTTAGCTTTGTTGTCCAGATGACACCTAGAATCGTTCCTACATACTAAGTATCTATAAATAGAAGTGGTCATTGTGAAAGAACAGGAGGGCTGGCCAGTTAGCTCAATTGGTTAGAGCACAGTCTTAGAACACCAGCGAAGGCATGGGTTGGAATCCCCGTACTAACCAGACACAGGAAAAGCAGAGAGAGAGAGAGAGAGAATAGGGATGTGGTTAATTTGTCACAGACTTAGAGAGAATAGAAAATTCCAATAGGAGACTGATGAAATGGATTAATGTCTAACTAAGCCTGTGACGGAATACCACGTAGGTATTAAAATCTTGTAGAAGAAAAGCAACATAATACTTAATGACAATGCTTAGAATATATTAAGTAAAAAAGATTATATTATAATAAAACACATAATTTTATACTCCAAAAAGTTGGTTTTTGTTTCTGTTTTGGCATCTGGCACGTATTGGGGTCCGAACTCTTAACCTTGGTGTTAGCAACAGAATGCTCTAACTAACGGAGCCAATTGGCCAGCCCCAGAAAATTATTTAAAGAGAAAATATTTCCAAGAATTAAGTATCCTTTTAATATACGAAGGTATTTCCATGAAAGTTTTGTACATAAAGTAATTAAAATTTTCTACCTGATATTATGAAAGAGACGGGATACTGGTTTTCAGCACTTCTATTTCACGTGTACTGGTGGTTCTAGCTAGGGCAATAAATAAAAAGTAAAAGGTATAAGGATTAGAAGGGAAAAAATAAAATTATATGTATATAACATAATCATATAATATCCAAAAAAATTAACAGATAAATTATTAGAATGAATAAATCAGGTAAGAAATTCCCTGGCTACAAAATCTATACAAAAATCAAATGTATTTCTCTATATAAGCAACAATTAGAAAAATAAATTTAAAATAGTTTAAATCATTAAATAACAAGAGTAATCTGGCAAACAGCCCTTTGCACAGAATATCATGTTATCAATTGCCCCTAGAATAGGCGTTGGCAAGCTTTTACTATAAAAGGCCCCATATAAAATGTTTTAGGATTTTTGGTCCATGTGGTTTCTGTTGCCTTTATAGTGTAAAAAGCAGCCAGAGAAAATATGTGAATAAACTGGGCATGGCTGTGTTCTAAGGAAACTCTATTTACCAGAACAGACAGGAGGCTGGATCTGACCTGTGGCCCAGAAAGATGGATTCTGTCAAGTCATAGACTTAAGTCTCTTGTCTGCAATTACATAGCCAACTTGAAGGAGTTCCCACTGCCCAAATTTCGGACAATTTGAGCATCAAGAAGAAAGGATAGTAATAACTTTTTATAAAACATTGAAAAAAAAATCCACGAATCATTAATGATACTGGAAACGAAGGGGGCAAAACACTTATTTGTCATGATTTGAGATGACTCATATGGCTAATTCTTAGTTTAAAACCCAGCATTGAAAAAAGGAAAAGAAAAGAAAGATTTAAAAAACATAAAAAATTCAACTTTGAAAGGGAAAATGATGAAGTATGCCCTGTTTTAGGAGGAACTGCGATTTATCCCCAGATGAGAAGAGAAAAATTGCTTATAGAAAAATGACACCCAGGGGGCTGGCTGGTTAGCTCAGTTGTTTAGAGCACAGCCTTGTAACACCAAGTTCATGGGTTCAGATCCCGGTACTGGCCAGCCAAAAAAGAAAAAAAGAAAAAAGTGCCATCTAATAAATGTAGAATGAACAATAAAGTCTCGACTTAGGTTTGGATAATTGAAGCTGGAAAGAGGGTCTTGGGAAGCAGATACTTGCATAGCACCAAAGTACCCACAGACAAATGGCTGGCTCACTGACCATCCTTTATACTGAAGAAGTTTGCTTTCAACTTGAACCAGGTTATCAAATTTAACATCACTAACAAATAATAATAAATTAAACAAATTTAACATCACTAGCACTGAGGCAATCTACTATTCTATTCCATACCTCTTGCCAGGATGTTTTCACCTCTTAACATCGTCCAGAAATTATTCTTGCTAGAAAAAAAGTTTTATTTAACCTGTCTAAGCCGTTAGACCTATATTCAGCTTATTGGAACAAGTTAAACGCCATCACAAAGAAATAATCAGATTGCTCCAGAATATGACCTTTATTTTTATAAGACAACTGACCTGGTTTTCAAAAAGTCATTTTTTTTTTTTAAGTAGGGGGAAAGCGTAGTGGATTGAATTGTGTCCCCCCAAACTCACTGAGGCTTGACTTCTACTCCCCAGGTTTTCTGTAGTAGAAACTTCCGAGTCCAAGCGGGCGTGTGAGATCCGGGGTGAGCAGGTGAATCCAGAGAACGAGGCGGCTTTGGGGGCGCGGGTCAGGGAGACGGGCGTCCGCCTGGTGCAGGTGAAGGGGCAGAGGAAGGACGGCGGGCCAGCCCCAGGCCGGGTGGGCAGCTCGCCGCTGGCCGGCTCGGAGGTGTTCTCCGGCGGCTGCCCCAGGGCGTCTCTCCGAGCACCAGGGGATCCCACTGTGGCAGCGCACGGGCCGCCTGCGAGATCCGCCTGCCGATGACCTTCCGCGGCCTGAACCGCGGCTTCCCGACGCCCGCTGCAGCTCGCGGCGCGGCGCGCAGACCGCCATAGCCCCGCTGCACAGCCGCCCGCTGCGGCGAGAAGAGCGAGTTGCGCGTGGACGGGTCGCCGCCGACGGGAGCCGCCACCGCTGCTGCTCGCACTGCAGCCTCCGGCCCGGCCTGCAGGAGGCGCTGCCGCCGCCCAGCCCCTGCGGCGCCGGTGCTGATCAGGCTGCTCAAGTTCAGCTCCCAGCGCACCGCCGCGGCGGCCATGGACCCAAAGGCCCTGGTGGGAGGACTGTCACGCCTCTGTGGAGAGCAGGTGGCTGTGGAGTGGCTCAAGCCAGACACGAAGCTGCGACTCCCCCAGCAGCTTGCGGGTCCCTCACTGCGGTGCCTACAGCCGCAGGGCAGCCGATTGGCCTTGGCTAGGGACAGGCTAGGGTCCCAAGGGGCTCGGGCTGCCCTCCAGCTGCTGTGCTAACAAATGAGGCTGGGCAGCCCGGTGTTCCTCACCAAGTGTTTGGGCACAGGAACTGCTGGCTGGCACCACTTCCGGTACCAGGTGGTGATCCCTGGTCATCCAGTGCCTTTCAGCGGCCTTATCTGGGTTGTGCTGGCCCCAGATGGGCATGACGGGCATGACGTAGCCAAGGATGCAGCGTCCGCACAGCTGCTGGAGGCACTGAGTGAGTCTGGGGCCGGCTTCTTGTGGTCTGCTGGGGCTGAGCCAGGTGCCATCATGAAGCAGTGATCCCGTCCTCCACAGGCTGCCTAAACAAGGAGGCAGAGCCTGTGTCAGTCTCCAGCCCAGCAGGCCTGGGTGGCCACTGTCTGATCCCATTGGGGGAGGGGCGGGGTCCTGCCGCATGTGTCACTAAGCCTCCCTGCTATGGCAGGGCCTCATAGCACCTGGGTGGATCGGGTTTGGCTTACATTGTGGTGGAGGACCTAGCCCTCCCCCTCCCAGCCCAGGGTCAGACCTGACCCCATGGTGACACCCACACCTACCTTTGTCCCCTCACCCCTCTTCCTCCCACAGCTTCGTGTGAATCATAGTTATTTTCTTGATTTCTTTTGGTTGCATTTTATTTGCGGGGCCGGCTGAACCAAAGGGTCAGAAATCCTGCCTTCATCCCCACTTCTTGGCATCTGGGTTTGGCTTATGTATAGTTTTGAGTTTCTCTATGCTGGTTGTATTTATATTAAATCCCTGGTTGCTGTAAAAAAAAAAGAAAGAAAGAAACTTAGCCCCCACTGTGACTGTTAAGAGTGTGGGACTATTATGGTAGTTGAAAGGTGGAGCCTTGAAGAGGTGATTGGATTGTAGGACCATGCAGGAGAGAATGGATTAAAAATCGTGGTCAGGGCTGTGGTTCTGAGGACTTTAAAAGAAGAGGAGAGTCTGTCTTTCTCTGTCTTGCTCTCTCAGCTTCCACCATCTTGCAATGTGAGACCCCGGGGTCACTGTCACCACCACCAGATGGACTTTGGACTTCCCAGCCTCAGAAACTGTAAGCAATAGATTTTGTTTTCTTTACAAATCACCCACTTTCAAGTATTTTGTTATAAGCAACAGGAATGAACTAACACAGAAGATATTTGATTAAAAGAAACAAAACAAGGGCCGGCCTGTGGCTCAGTAGGGAGAGTGTGGTGCTGATAACACCAAGGCCCCAGGTTCAGATCCCATATAGGGATGGCTGGTTAGTTCACTGGGTGAGCGTGGTGCTGACAACACCAAGTCAAGGGTTAAGATCCCCTTACCGATCATCTTTTAAAAAAAAGAAAGAAAGAAAAAATGTAACAAAACTACTGATTATAATGTGAACTTTGAGAAAGAAAAAAGCAGCCCCTGACCACCATAGCTGAGCCAGGCCATGGAGTTCTCCTACTGAACATAAACCATGTCCCAGAACACTCTCTCTGTTACCTTTACGGAGCAAGACAAAAATCAACACCATTCTATAATTGTCTAAGAACAGACAAAAACAAGAACTTTGTCCAAACCACAAAATGGCCAGATGTCTCCCTTTCTTGCACTATTTTGCCTGCTTCTAAGTACAAATTAAGATAATCATAGAATTGCTCTTGCTTTTTGACAGCACCCAGTCTAGAACAAAACCACCCCTTCCTTGAACCCTCCCCCAATCAACTAACACAAGCTGAAGTCCTATAAGCCCCATCTTGAGTTGCAAATAGTTCAATCAAATATGTCCTATCCTCCTACGTTTACAAGTATGTTACTGGCATTCAGGTCCCACTGCTTGCTCACCAATCAGAAACAAAAGACTGGTGAGTCCCAAATGTTGGTGCGAGGCAGGAAGTTCATTATCAGATGTCGAAGGAGACAGACTAGAACTGTCTACCACTTTAGGGTTTCAGGAGAGTTTAAGGGGGAGCGGAGGGAATGGAGTATGAAAAATGAAAAGCAGGAGGGAGGGGCACGTGCAAGGAACCACGTGCAGTCTCAGCCAGCCTCCGTCTGGTTTCTGCTCCCGTCCTTGCTGTTATCTCAGGGTCCTGCTGGAGGGATGGAATCAGCATAGCTTTAGTGAGTCTTCCTTGGATAGCACATGCAATTCTGCAGCTCCAGGCTGACCGGAGAACAGCTTCACGTCCATGTAAATAATGTCATCTTGCCCCATAACCGAGGTTCAAAATATCAAATAACCATGGGGAAAGACAGAACTCAGAGAAATGAAGTCCAAGGGGGTAAAAAAAAAATCCGTGTCCTATTCAAATCTTTTAGAACCCATGCAGTTTTAGTTCCCAACATGGCTTCAGTCCCGCTCACTCCTACAACTTTCCTTCCTAATTACCTGGAAAGTCAGTTTCAAGTTTAGAAGTTTTAGACACCCTGCAGTTTCAGGCTGTGCCATACTGTGAGGACCACAGCCCGCACACGATCTCCCCTTCTCTTCCCACCCCGGCTCCACTCCACAAGTCAAAGATCCTCTTGGGTTTTCACGTGAACACCGCAGCTCTCACATCCAAGCCGCAAGCACGGCCCTGCAGTCAGCTGCCTTCCAGGCCAGAGGTGCACACACCAGCAGCACAGGCCACCCTTGGGAAGGAGCAGGGACAGAGGCCTCTGGAGTTCCTGACGTGGGTTCTGGGTCACCCGTGCAGAGAACGGCAGGATCCTAGATATTTTTAGTATTTATACCTAACAAGGACTACAGCTATGGGAGAACAGGATTCATTTATTGATACGTTTCCCAAAGTCTACAGCATAAAAGAGAGGCAATGGGCGTTCTAAGACCTCACTGCCGCATCCTCTAGCTTGTGTTCGCTGCCTAACGCTTCTCTGAAGCCACGTGGTCTTACTTTTCTTTTTCCTTTGGGTCCCCTTCCTCTCCCTGACTTTGGCCTCAACTTCCATTTATTTCTTTTCCATTGCCGCCATCACCACGGATGTTCGCCATTAACTCGCAATCAATTCCTCTCTCTGACATTTTCTAATCCCGAGTCTCTCTAAAGGTCATTCTCCAGCAGGTCTGTCACCCTCTCTGTACTTCTCCAGTCACTTCAGATCCTCCCGATGTCCCTGGCTGCCACCACTCTCTCTCTCTCTCCCAGTGAACTTCACTTTTCTAAGTCTGGCTGCTGCCGAATCCTGACAGATGGACTCAACCAATCCGCGAGGATAAATACCAGAAGCCACCAATCAGCATCCGCCGAGGGCGGGACTTCACTGAAGTTCCTCGGGTCCTGACAGCAAGGACCTGTTGCCACCGCAGCGGGGCCCACGACGGCCTCCGGCCGACAGAATCGGTACCCGGCATGAGGTTCCTGCCGCCCGCGCCAACCACTGCCAACGATCAGACCCGAACCCCCAGCCGGCCCGACCTCGGCGCGCCCCGCCCCACATCCCCCGGGCGCGGGGATCCTGGAGGCCGCCCCGCGGGGTCCCGACCTCCGTCTCCCGGCCCGACTCCCGCAAGCAGCCCCGCCCGGCAGGGGCCAGTCGGACCAGGCGCCCGCGCCCCCGGCGGCAGCGACTCACCAGGAAGCTGGGAGTTTTCCGTTCTCCCGCCCGCGACGGAGCTGGAGCGGGCGGGCGGTTCGGCCAGGCGCGGCGGCGGAAAGGCCCGCTGGGCCGGGGGCTGGGCTGGGCAGCGAGGCCCGGAGCCGATCGGCCACCTCCCGCCGCGCCGTCCGGCGGACGCTGCAGGCGCGGGCACCCACCCTGCGACGAGGAGGCGCCCGCGTCCTCCAACGGCTCCCGCTCCTCCTCCAGCGGCTCCCGCTCCTCCTCCAACGGCTCCCGCTCCTCCTCCAACGGCTCCCGCTCCTCCTCCAACGGCTCCCGCTCCTCCTCCGCCGCCGGCGCTGTCAGGAGTGTAAACGTCGCGCGTCCCCAGGAGAGGGGCGGGGCGGGCGCAGGCCCCTCCCCCTGCCTTCGGGCGACTTCCCACCCAGTCGGGGGTCGGCCTCCTTTTGAGAACTTGTTTTTTCTTCATTAAGTTATTTAAACGCCCCCATTTGCCAACGGTGAACCGACTTGACGTCCCATTTGTTCTTGTGGATCACAGCGTTTTGATTCCACCCTCTTTTACTACGTGATTTAAACTACCTGCTTGCTTGGGTCGGCCCGTGGCTGGCTCGGGAGAGAGCGGCGACTGGGAGCGCGGTGGCGCTGCAGCCGCGGGTTCGAATCCTATATGCGGATGGCCGGTGGGCTCACTGGGTGAGCGCGGTGCGTGCGACACCAAGCCAAGGGTTGCGATCCCCTTACCGGTCACAAAAAAGAAAATGAAAAAAAAAAACAAAAACTACCTGTCGCCTAATGTGAGTGCAGGGAAATGAGGAAAAGAGGCTTTTTTCTGAGTCTGGCTAAGAAAACCTTGTGTAGATGTTCCGGTACAGAGGAGAATTAATGGCTTTTAGAATGTTCCCAAAAGGTGAACGACCTGGTATGGATCTTTGGGGAAAAAAATAAAATAAAAAATAAACGTATATTTATACATATATAGGATCTTTTTTAGTACACCGAGGATCTTTGAAATATATTCTGTATTGTGTGTGTGTGTGTGTGTGTGTGTGTGTGTGTGTGTGTGTGTGTGTGTGTGTGTGTGTGTGTGTACGCATCAAATTCTAAGCTCTTCTTGTGTGTGTGTGTGTGTACGCATCAAATTCTAAGCTCTTCTTGAGCTTAGACTTATTATATACAACTGATACTCAATATTTTCACTTAGATGTGTAATAGGTATTTGACACTTAATGTATCTAAAACAGAATTCTTGATTTCCTACCTGAAATCTATTCCTCCCTTACTATTTAGCATCATTCCCTTCCCAGTCACCCAATAGCTCTTCCCTTTCCTCATGCCCCACCTGCTATCCACGCACAAACTCTTTTGAAACCAAACTTCAAACTGTATCCAGAATCCTCACTCCTTCATCATTTCTATTATTATTATTATCCAAGTACAAGCCACCATTAATTCCTGCCAGGACAGCTACAATAACTTCCTTTTCATCTTGCCTCCTAGAGTCCAATCTCCACACAGGAGCCGGAGTTCACTTGAAATAATATATATGGGGGCTGTCTGGTTAGCTCAGTTGGCTTGAGCATGGTACTGATAACACCAAGGGCCAGGGTTCAATACCTATACAGGCCAGCCACCAAAAAAATAAGTAAATAAATAAAATAACACATGTACAATAATGTAGGTAAAAAATTTAAATGTCAAATGTAGACTTTCAATCAAACAAAGAAAAAATGTGTGTAGAAAAGTAGCTTAAAGTAAATCACCAAGTTGTTTTCTCATAGTGGTGAAAGAATGGGCTATTTTCATTTTGCTACCGTATATGTCCTATCTTCTTCTAATTAACAAATGACCTTTCATTTCATCAAAATCGTGCAAGCACATGCTTAAAAATTAAATAACATAGCTTTATAATGAAAAGCAATGTTTATCTTCTATTCAACTGCTACACCACCTGATTCTAGTTTCCAGAATAAAACTTTCAATCATTTCTGTTTTAAATCTTACATGTTTACCTTTATGTCTCCAGATAATTACTCGTAGGAGTCAGATACAAGTCAGGCTATTCTAACACCAACCCCCCAAATATAGTGGTGTTAGCATGGCAGAAGCTATTTTCCTCTCACATAGCCCTAGTAGGCAATTTAGAGCACTCTGATAGTGCTGGGAGCCGGGCTCCTTCTGTCTTGCTGCTCTGGCCTCTGTGGCCCTTTTCCACGTGCTTAACAGACTCTCTGCCTCAGCTGCATTCCAGCCTAGGGAGGTAGAGCAAGCGCCATGCTTTTCATATTTTAAGGACCTGATCTGAAGTTCGAACACTTTTCTTCAGCTCCCATCCTTGTTGGCCATACTTAGCTGCGAGGAAAATGTGGTTTTAGCTAGGTGGCCATGTGCCCTGATTCATTTTTATTGTATAAAAAGGGGGAGATGAATATTAAATAATTAACTAGAAGCCTCTGTTACATTTATACAGCTCGTTTTTGAATATTCAGCTTCGGCTTTTATCTGTTGACTCCATCACTGCTTGATGATGATCTAGTTTATCTGTAATGCTTTCTCTTCTTCCCTCCCTCTCTAGCAGATCTGCATCACTAATATTGGCCCTTCTATTAGTTTCCTTTATTCCCCCCTCCGTAAAGTAACTATCTTGTCATCTATATCCTTCCCTCCACTTCTCAATGTTCTAGCCAAATCCTTACTTTTATATTGTCAGGGTTCGGAACTTTTAAATTTTTTAGATGCCTAAATAAAGTTTTCAGTGTTTGTATACAGGTTGATTCCATAAGTTAAAGAACCAACTAATAATATTTACATCGTTTGATGGTGTAAATATTGATCATTGTTGTGCCAAGTAGTGTTCTTCAACTCCATGCTCTTGGACTTTCCAGCCTCCAGAACTATGAGCTGAATAATTTTCTGTTCATTGTAAATTACCCGGTCTGTGGTATTCTGATACAGCAACACAAAATGGACCAAGATGCTATACTTTTGCGCCATGAATTTATTATATAAATATTTTACTCTTCCATGTGTGAATGTTTTCCTTTATCTTCCAGCTTCTTGCACATTCTATCTATTGTTTGGACCCAGTTTATTCATCTTTATGAGGCATCCTAGTGCATTTGCTTCATATTCAGGCCATGATTTTCTTGCTCTGGTTTTCATTTTGAACTGGAGTTCCTCATCACTCCTCTCATCCTCTGCGCACTCTGCCATTTGCTTATCCTTCCGTTCTTCCAGCACTCTCTCACACCATCTGGTCTCTGGCTGTCCCTTCAGCCTCTTCTCCAGTCCAGTCTCCCCACGGGCCCTGCTGCCTCGCTCTCACCCTAGAGCTTCTTTCTACTGCCCCCCTGAGTTGGTTACACGGTTTTCTGAATCCCGTAGTTTACTCTATCCTAGTTTAGTTCTTTGCTTTCTTGGAACACATCCTCAAATAATTCCTTTAGAAAAGGTATGCGAGAAACAAACTTTTTCACCCATGGCATGTTTACAAAATGTCTATATTCAATTCTAACAGGGAATAATGATTTAGGTATAGAATTTTAGGTTAATGGCATTTTCCCTCAACTGTGAAGGAATGCTCCACTGTCCTCTGGGATCCATTGTGAAAAGTTTCATATAGAACCTATAATTACTTCCGACTTTCAGCCCTACTTTTTCCAACCTACTGTCTAACGCATCTGGCCTGATGGTCAGGAACCCAGCATGTCCCCAGGGTCTGCTGGTCAGTCTAGCTTCTCTCTCCTCTGCTGCAGCCTCTCCATGAGGATTTTAAGCTCAGCTGCACTTGTCAGCACTTTTTCAAGAGTTTGCCTTCTGCATCCTCTGATACCCACCACACTTTCTTTCCATTGTAGGTTTACATCTTTTTCTATAATTTTAATGAGGTTTCTTAAATAGAGTGTGCTTAGTCTGGCATCTTATGTTGGAAGTACACATTTCATGTTTAAAATTTTACTAATTTGGTTATCTTTAGAGGTTTTTCCCAGCCTCTTCTCCTTTTGCCTGCTCATCCTTTCTCTTCACTGTCACTGTTGAGATTTCTCCAATTTTTCCACACAAATTATTACCACATTTCTATATTTAACCCTGGCCTCTTTACCTATCCTTTGACCTGTATTTGAATTTCCCTTTAGGTGATCTATAGGCCCCTCTAAATCATTAATCTACTCCAGGGAGGCTAGGCTTATGTGAGAGAATAAACTAGAGGACTTATCCCCAATCCTAATGCAACTCTGATGCCAGGCGATAGAGAGGAGACTTCTGGAGAGCACAGGAACATCTAATTGGAATTTTAGAGTTGTTTTTCTACCTATGTGGTATGTAATGAAAACCCTTTTCATTGCCAACCCTTTAAAAATTAGAACTATGTTTCTCTCTACAGTACTCACTTACAGAAGGAACTCTACACACATTAACTTGTTTAATCCTTACCACACCCTGTAATTATATTATTACCCCTGCTTTATACATGGGGAAGCTAAGGCACAGGATCTAAATTGCTTACCCAGCAACTCATAGTCGGGAAGCTTCAGAGCCAGGATTTAAACCATGCTGTTAACCATTACTCTTTACTGTCTTCTGAAATCATCAACAAATTTTTGACAGTATTTTTCTGTCAAAAGTCTAAATTTTTCACAGTATTTTTATGAAAGTTGTTTCTGTATGGACAGTGAAAGAAGATGCTGAGTTCTGAATCTGGGTAGTGAGGAGAAAGACAGATTAATATTACGGGTGGTGCAGAGCAAGATGATAGCGCAACAACTAACTTCGGGGTTATAATAGCTGTCTCCCATTTCTTTTATTTTTATTATTATTATTATTATTATTTTGGGGGGCAGCTGGCCAGTACAGGGATCTGGGAAATCTGAACCATTGACCTTCATGTTATAACACCCAGTTCTAAGCAACTCGGCTCACCATCCAGCCCATCTCCCACTCAAGAGCAAGGACAAAGTCTTTATTATCCCAAATACCCTTCAACATTTTGCTCAGTGTTTAGGGGCTTGATAGATATTCATTGAATGGAGTAATAATACAGTAAATTTATATGTCATAATCATCTACATATATTAACCAAAAAATTGTATTCTGTTTGAAGGAAGTCATTAGAACGTCTGTGTGATGAGTTACAACACTACATATAAATTGCCTTTTCCTTGCTAAGCAAAACCTTATATAATTTTATTCAAAAAAGAGAGATAATACAGTGTTATGACATGCTCATCCATAATCAGCAATTAACTATTAAATTATGGGAACATAAATTAGACCTGCTGAGTAGAACCCTTAAACCTAAACCTTTCAACTCAAATAATATAATTTCCATGGTCAGTAAAGATTAATAATTTATCTTAAATAATTCAAATATAAAGAATTAGTTAACATTACGTTACCAACTCTTTTGATTATGCATTCTTCTAGGACTACCAGTAATTTTGATTTACTGACAGAGAGCATTTGTTTTGTTTTCCTGACATTTAGCAGGAATATGCCATTAATCAGCCTTTTGTTTTTCCTGAATCTGAAAATTTATTCGAAAAGAATTTCATAGAAACTCTTAATTACTGATAGTCATGGTTCTGCTACCACATAATGTTCTGAATAATAAATAACTATACTGATGGGGATTAATTATTAATTCCAGCTAGAAATCTTAGCCTTCCTAATGCAAATAATAATAATTGCACATAATAATGTTTATCATCTGGAAGGGGTATTAAAAATGAGAGGGCATTAATGCATGCAAAAGTAGTAAATATCAGAGATTCTATACATCATAGTAAAATAGTTCTGAGAATTTCTCTAGTAGAAGTAACCGTTGGTCAAACTGATAAGCTTCAAATATCTACTACCAGGAATCTATATGTCCTTTCAGATCTATCTTTTAAGACCTTTCATAGAAAATCTCTTTCAACCCTAAAATACTATATTTCTATCCATGGGAGGTGATGAGGCTAGGATGGGACAGGATAATACATCGATACTGGCTTTGGAGTCAGATGACGTTGAGCTTAAATTCTGGCTCCAGTTTGCACTACCTACAAGCTGTGTGGCCTTGGGCCTATTATTTACCCTCTCTGACCTTCAACTTTCTTATCTGTGTATTGGGAAAGATGCTATCTATTTTAGGTGGATGATTAGAAAAAGCCTAATAGGAGGTAAATTTTTTTTCAGTCCTGTCATATTTCTAAGAAATTTACAAAGCCTCAAATTCAAAAAGGAAGAATAATTATAATTTCTTTATACACACTGGGAAAGCTTCACCCAATTTGCAAGGAAAATAACAGACCTAGAGATAGTTTTCAAAACTGCTAAAGAGCTCACATTAATCAATAAAAAAGTGAAGAACAAATAAATAAATAATAGGATATCAACAAGTAGTTTAGAAAAAGACAATACCTGTGGTCAGTGCTATGGTCTGAATGTTTGTATCTTCCTAAGTTCATATGTTGAAATTCAAACCACCCAGAGTGACGGTGTGAGGAGGAGATCAGGTCATGAGAGGAGGCTCCTCAGGATTTGGATCAGTGGCTTTATGAAACGGTCCAAGGGAGCTCATTTACCGTTCCACATGTGAGGACACAGCAAGAAGGTGCCATCTATGAACCAGGAAACTGAGCCCCATCAGACACCAAATCTGCTGGCACCTGGCTCACGGACTCCCCAGCCTTTCAGACTGTGAGAAATAAATTTGTTTATAAGCTACTGGTTTTATGGTATTTTGTTAATAGCAGCCTGTCCATACTAACACAGTAAACATAAGAAACAATGTTCAACTTCTCTCATATTATAAAATATTATCAATTAGAAACCTAGGAGATATAATTTTTCACATATCAAAAATATAAAAACAGAGGATAGGAATGTCTAGTGTCATAAGCAGGAGCTGAGGGCAGCCACCCAATCCACCCAAAAGCAGATGAGAGAGTATGCTGAAAACAGCACTTTCATGTGGGTGGCCCACCAAAGCCACTGCCATAGCAATGGTTGCCACAAAAACAACTCGATTCCACAGCCGTAGCCACAGCCACTGTGCAGGTGGCCTGACAGACACTCAACTTCACTGACACAAGGAGAGTCACCAGTGAAGAATGGAAAAAGAAGAGGAGATCTCTCTCCTCAAAGCCCACTCCAGAATGGTAGAAGAAACAGCTGCTCTACCAGATGTCAAGACCTCAACTAGAAACACGAAAACTGAAGAAAATATGACACCACCACAAGAATACAGTAATTCTGAAATACCAGAGCCTATAGAGCAGGAAGCCCTTGAAATAATGAAAAGGAATTTAGAGCAACAATCTTAAGGAAACTCACTGAGATCTTAGAAGACTCAGTTAAACAACATAATGAAGCAAGAAAAAAAAAATCCAGGTTATGAAGGAGGAAATTCACAAAGAGATAAATACTCTAAAAAAGAATGTAGCAGAACTCATGGACCTCAAATATTCACTCAACAAAATAAAAAACACAACCAAGAGCTTAAGCAGCAGGCTAGAGCAAGAAGAAACAAAGAGAAACTCTTAAAAGAAGCAAGAAAAGAGCATCAAATCACCTGTAGGTCAGAAGAAAATGGGATGATATATTCAAAATCCTAAAAGAAAAAACTGCCAAACAAAAATACTATACCCAGGAAGCCTATCCTTCAGCGATGTGGGGAAAATAGTGTATTTTCCAGACAAACAAACACTGTGGGAGTTCACCGCCATATGACCAACCCTACAAGAAATCCTCAGGGAAGTCCAGAATCTGGAATCATGCATTGACACAAGAATATTTTTTTTCAGTATTTCCTACAACACTGTTTTTATTTATTTTCAGTGTGCTCTGTAAGGTTACACACCATTCCTACTGATAAATTTCTGCAGTTTTCATTGCAACAACTTAGCATCTATGGCCCATGGCTAATGTTTTAGAGAAATATATGACCTCTCTGTCATCACACAAGAGCAGAGTTGACCACATATCCTTTGAGAATTTTCAAACAGTTCCCCGAGCAAGTATTGTAACCTTTTCTCTACCTGATTGAATTCTATCAATAGCCTGTCCTGAGGCCAAGAAATGATATGGAAACTGATGAGAAACTATGAAAACAGTGTGTATAACAATTCTTAAAGCATCCCCAAAAGAAAAGCACTATTTAATCTATCTTGCCAGCTAGAGACACAAAGAATCTTGTCACTCAGATGACTGTCTTTCTTGACTTATGGTTTTCTACCATCTCATCATCAATCAAATGTCCAAAGGAAGCTGATTTAATATTTTTTAATGCCCTAAAATGTCAAAATGATCATTTTTCAAAGAATTGTTTCTTTACTTAGACACGCTATCTAGGAATCTATTCATGAAGGGTTCTCTCATTACTATGGGACAACATTCCTTTGCAAACCACTGTTAAGGAAAAGATTATTCATGAGAAACTTCTAATTCTTTATAATACATAAAAGTTTCCATATAATTGTGAAGAATACTGCAAAAGAATACATTTCTATTTATCTCTAATTAACATGGAAGTAACTCTATTTACAGGGCTCTTCTATTTTTTCCATTTTGATGCAATGAAGTTTGATGATAAGTGCATAGGCTTGGGAGTCAATCCTAGGTTCAACGTCAGGATCCAGCTATCTACTGTGCATCTATTTAACTTCCAGCACCTTAGTTTCTTCATCTATAAATTGGCAACAATAAGACTGACCTTGTGGATTTGCTAAGAAAATTAAATAACACATGAAAAGCAACCTGACATATAGCATGCATTATCAAATAGAATTAATATTACAAATTTAGATCTAAACATTGCATATTTACAATCATTTACATTAACCTTTCAAAATTTTCAGAAATACTTATAAGAGAGCAAGCTTATGGAACTCTGGTTAGGTCTATCCATTAATACATGGACTCCTTTATATCAACATTATAACTTTTATGTAAAATTAAACAAATAAAAATGAAACTATATGTAAACTAAGCCTTTAATAAAAATGGTTTGGCATTAGGAGGGATCATGTGAAGAGAAATACATTCAATCATTCAAATTGTCACTGTCTCAGGCAGGTGCTCCAGAAGCAGACCCTGCCCTGAGATGAGAAAACATGTGCAAGTGATTTATCAAGGAATTTCTCCCAGGATATACCACTAATGAATTTGGAAAACAGGATAGGAAAGTGCAAGAAGTCCAGTGAGGGACCATCTCAGGCTATGTCCCACCTTTAGCCTGATTCTGCAGGGGAGTTCTGAGTCCAAACTGTGAGCCAGGTTTCATCCTTCCTTCAGGAAAGGGAGCTGGGCTTGGCATCCTTTAGTCTTTGGATTTGAACTTTGAAGTAGAGGGTGGGGAATGTATACTCCAGGCACTTTGGGCTTTGTGACACATAGACAAAGCAGCACCAGTAGTCCAAAGGAACTCCTGCAGAGAGAGTGGCAGGTATGCTGTAAAAAAACCAAAGCAGAGAGCATACCCAGGGTCCTAGCCAGGAGCTAAGGGAAGCCCCATCTGCCTAGAAGCAGGCAAGAAATGGAGCACACCTGGGGTCCATGGCAGGAGCTGAGGGCAGAATCCCCTGCATGGAAGAAAGCAAGAAGCATGTTGAAAACACCATTTCTGTACTGGTGGTCCACCATAGCCACCACCACAGCCATAACTGCTGAAAAAGTGGCTCAACACCATAGCAGTAGCCACAGTCACCAGGCAGGGGGCCCACCAGACACTGAACTGCTTTCACACAAGGAAAGTCATCAGCAGAGACCAGAAAAAGCAGAGGATGTCTCTCTCCTCAAAGCCTACTCCAGAGTAATAGAGGACACAACTTCTCTACCAGGTGACCAGACATCAATGTAGAGATACTAGAAATGAGAAATCCCAAGAAAATATGACACCACCAAAAGAGTAAAGTAATTCTCAAATACCAGACCCTATAGAACAGAGAACCCTTGAAATGATGAAAAGGAATCCCAAGCAACAATCTTAAGGAAGCTCACTGAGTTTTGAGGAGACAGTTAGACAGCATAAAATGCAGGCTATGAAGGAGGAAATTTACAAAGAGATTAATACCCTGAAAAAGAATGCAAAACTCATGGAACTGAAATATTCACTCAACAAGATGAAAAACACCACTGAGAGCTTAAGCAGCAGGCTACAGCAAGAAGAAGAAAGAACTTCTGATCTTGAAGATAGACTTTTAGAAATAACCTAGGCAGATAAAAAAAAAGAATTTTAAAAAGTGAAGAAAATCTAAGAGAACTGGCAGACAACCTTAGGCACACAACCTTTCAAATCATGGGTGTTCCAGAAAGGAAGGAGAAAGGAGAAGGCACGGAGAACCTATTCAATAAAACAATAATGGAAAACTTCCCAGGTTTGAGAAGAGACATGGACTTTCAGATTCAGGAGTCTCAAAGATCCAAACAGATTCAACCCAGAAAGATCCTCTCCAAGACTCGTTATAGTCAGACTGGCAAAGCTCAAAGACAAAGAGAGAATCTTAAAAGAAGCAGGAGAAGAGCATCACATCATCTATAAGGGAGACCCTGTCAGACTAACAGCAGACTTCTCAACAGAAACTCTACAGGCCGGAAGAAAATGGGATGATATATTCAAAATACTAAAAGAAAAAAACTGCCATCCAAGAATGCTATCCTTCAGCGAGGCTATCCTTCAGAGATAATAGTAAAATAGTATATTTTCCACACAAACAGAAAAACTTCAAGAGTTCACAGCCACATGACCAGCCCTACATGAAACCCTCAAAAAAGTTCTGCATCTGGAATCTGAAAAATGCTAATCACTACCATGAACACACGAGAAAGAACACAACCCACTGGCAGAACAAACATGCAAATGAGCAACAGGAAGAAACTAAATCTCACCACCTCAAAAAACCAACAAGCATTGAAGACAAATCATAAGAGTGGGAAAAGAAACAGAGCACATTTAAAACATCTAAACAAAAAGTGACAAGATGCCAGGAGCAAAATAACACCTGCCAATAACAACCCTAAATGTGAATGGGTTAAACCCCCTGTTCAAAAGGCACAGACTGAGGGACTGGATCACGAAGCTGGACCCAACTACACGCTGCCTTCAAGACTCGCCTCACCTGTAAAGACACACACAGACTAAAAGTGAAGGGATGGAGAAAGACATACCATGCAAATGGAAACCCAAAATGAGCAGGAGTAGCTATTCTTATATTGGATAAGATAGACTAAAAACCCATAAAAAGAGACAAGGCCACTATATAACGATAAAGGGATCTATCTGGCAAGAAGACATATCAATCATAGATATGTATGCACCCTACACCGGAGTACCCAGATATATAAAGCAAACACTGTTAGACCTAAAGAAAGAGATAGACCCTGATACAATAATAGTGGGTGACCCAAACACACCTCTCTCAGCATGGGACAGATCATCTAGGCAATAAATCAGCAGACAACCACAGGGTTTAACTATACTTTAGACAAATGTGACCTGGTAGATATCTACAGAACATTTTATGCAACAACTACAGAACATACATTCTTCTCATTAGCCCGTAGAACATTCTCCAGGATAGACCACATGTTAGGTAGGTCACAAATCAAGTATAAGCAAATTTTTAAAAATCACAAGCATTTCAAGTATCTTTTCAGACCACAACAGATTAAAACTGGAACTTAATAACAAGAAAAACTTTGGAAACTACTCAAGTGCATGAGAACTAAACAATAGGCTCTCTAATGACCTGTGGGTTCGAGAAGAAATTAAACAAGAAATCAAAAAATTTCCTGACATAAATTAAAATAAAGATACATGATACCAAAACCTGTGGAAACTGCAAAAGTAGTATGAAGAGGGAAGTTTATTGCAATAAACACTTACATCAAAAGAATAGAATACTTCAAATAAACAGCCTAACATTACAACTCAAAGAACTAGAAAAACAAGAACAATCCAATCCTAAAAGTAGTAGATGGAAAGAAATAATTAAGATCAGAGCAGAACTAAATGAAATAGAGACCAAAAAAAAAAAAAAAAAAACTATACAAAAGATCAATGAAATGAAAAGTTTGTTTTTTGAGAAGATAAGCAAAATAGACAATCCATTAGCATGATTTACAACAGCAACAAAATAGAGAGAAGACTCAAATAACAAAAATTACAAATGAAAATGGAGATGCTACAACCGATACCAAAAAAATATGAAGAATCATTAAAGACTATTATAAATAACTAGAGCCAACAAATATGAAAACCCAGAGGAAATGGATAAATTTCTGGACAAATGCAAACTATCAAGACTGAACTAAGAAAAATAAAAAATAAAAAGAAAACCCGAACAGACCAACAACAAGCAATGATATTGAAGCAGTAATCAGCTGTCTCCCAACAAAGAAAAGCCCAGGACTGAATGGCTTTACTGCTGAATTCTACCAAGGCTTTAAAAAGGAAGTAATACCAATTCTGTTCAAACTATTCCAAAAAGTTGAAACAGAGGCCACTCTCCCAAATCCACTCTAAGAGGCCAGCATCACCATGATACCCAAACCAGACAAAGATCAAATAAAAAAAGAAAATTACAGACTGATATCTGTGATGAACATATATACAGAAATCCTCAACAAAATATCCACAATCAGAATACAGCAACAACACATCAAAAACATTATACATCATGGATGGCGCAGAGCCGGCTGCAGGAGAGCGGGTGGGGGTCAGCTGCTGCTGCTGCTGCGGGCGCGGGGACCTGCGGGCGGTCGCTTCGTCCACAAGGCCAGGGGACCGACAAGCTGCCCATAGAGGAGACGCTGGAGGACAGCCCGCAGACACGGTCTTTCCTGGGTGTATTTGAAGAAGATGCTGCAGCTATTTCCAACTATATGAACGAACTGTATCAAGCTATGCATCGGATTTATGATGCACAGAATGAATTAAGTGCAGCAACACACCTGACTTCAAAACTTTTAAAAGAATATGAAAAACAGCGTTTTCCACTGGGGGGTGATGATGAGGTTATGAGCTCTACTTTACAACAGTTTTCAAAAGTTATAGATGAACTTAGCTCTTGTCATGAGGTACTTTTAACTCAACTTGCTCATGCCATTCTGTTCCCCATTACCCAGTTTAAAGAAAGAGATCTGAAAGAAATATTAACATTAAAGGAAGTGTTTCAGATTGCCAGTAATGATCATGATGCTGCAATTAACAGATAGAGCCGATTGTCAAAAAAAAAGAGAAAACGACAAGGTGAAATATGAAGTAACAGAAGATGTGTACACTTCCAGAAAGAAACAACACCAGACCATGATGCATTATTTTTGTGCATTAAATACTCTTCAGGACAAGAAAAAGACAGCATTGTTAGAACCTCTACTTGGGTACATGCAAGATCAGATAAGTTTCTTTCAGATGGGTTCTGAAAATCTCAGTGAACAACTGGAAGAATTTTTAGCTAATATTAGGACAAGTGTGCAGAATGTTCGCAGGGAAATGGACAGTGACGTAGAGACCATGCAACAGATAATAGAGGATTTGGAAGTAGCCAGTGACCCCTCATATGTGCCTGACCCAGACCTCACCAAATTTCCTGTTAATCGAAACTTAACCCGAAAGGCTGGATACCTTCACGCTAGAAATAAAACAGGCTTGGTGTCATCTACCTGGGACAGACAGTTTTGCTTCATGCAGGGTGGAAATTTAATGAATCAGGCCCGTGGGGATGTAGCAGGAGGCCTGGCCATGCACACAGACAACTGTGCAGTGATGGCTGTGGACTGTGAAGACAGGCGATACTGTTTTCAGATCACTTCTTTTGATGGAAAAAAATCTTCAATTTTACAAGCAGAGAGTAAAAAAGACCATGAAGAGTGGATCTGTACAATAAACAACATATCTAAACAAATCTACTGAAGTGAAAATCCAGAGGAAACTGCTGCACGAGTAAGTCAGTCTGCTCCGGAAGCTGTCACTCCTTCCCCATCTTTCCTGCAGAAGCACGAAAGCCTACGGCCAGCAGGACTCTCTCGGCAATCAACAGCTCGAACCAGCAGTTCGGGATCCTTGGGATCTGAGTGCACAGATCTGGCTGCCCTCTCTCTAGATTCTCTTGTTGCCCCGGACACTCCAGCACAGTCCGACGTCATTTCTCCTGTGCGTGACGATCAGCCTGGCCAAGCAGCAGCCTCTGGCCAGGGAGGCAGGTGCACGAATCCACGTGGAGAATCTGCAGGAAGCACAAACTCTGAAACCGAAGATTCTATTCTTCATCAGTTACTTATTGTTCGATTCCTCGGTTCTATGGAGGTGAAATCAGATGACCATCCAGATGTTGTTTATGAAACAATGCGCCAAATCTTGGCTGCCCGGGCCGTCCATAACATCTTTCGTATGACAGAATCACATTTATTAGTGACTTGTGACTGTTTCAAGTTAATTGATCCACAAACACAAGTCACAAGGCTCACGTGTCCATTACCCTGTGTAGTTTCGTATGCTGCACACCAGGAAAAGAGGCGGCTTTTTGGATTTGTTCTTCGGACGTCAGGAGGGAGAAGTGAAAGGAATCTGTCATCAGTCTGTTATATATTTGAATCAAACAACGAGGGGGAAAGATTTGTGATTCTGTTGGACGGCAAAGCAGATAGCTTTGCATGCCGAACTGGATCGCAGGGCGTCAGAAAAACACGAAGGAATAGAGAGAGTGGAAGAGAAGCAACAGAAAGAACTCAGTAAGCAAAAGCAAATTGAAAAGGGCTTGGAAGAGCAACGTCGGTTGATAGCTGCTTCCAGTAGAACAAACGACGCCAGTAGTGAGGGGCAGTTTGTCGTCCTTAGCAGCAGCCGTCAGAAGAGAGCGATTGGGAGAAGAAGCAAAGAAGAGAGGGTCAGAAGCATAAACTTATCCTTGTTTTTGATTGAATATTCCCCCCTTGGAATTTGACAATTTCTGTGGTGAAATGGTACAAGGTAACAACTATGTTGAAATATCCAGGAGGAGACTAAGCTTTGTATTTGCTGGTTTGTTTTAGCTTCATTTAAAACAGTAAGATTGAACTTGCTGACTTAGGTTTGCATTGATTTTTTTTTTCCTTAAAAATCACTATACTATGCATTAATATTAAATTCCACATGTCTAAAAGAAGCCTGCTCATCTCCCCGAAGTAGATTGCTGAGGAAGTACTTGCTCAGGCATTTTTTCCTTCAGATTGTGAAATTTTTATCTTGCATTGTAATTGGTTATGACCATAAGAAATCATTTGTTCTTTAGGTTCAAATATTTATGGATATGCTCCCTCTCTTTCTTTAGGAACATTGTGCTTGTAGTGAGGACGCATTCAACTGAATAAGTTCAAAACCCTTTATACAGAGAATTCTACAAGTTTGCAGATATTTTAACAATATTATATGTGCAATAGAACTTTTATTAAAAAAATTAGAACAGAGATTTTAGACTTAAGGTTTCAAACTATGGCAGGTGGTACTGTTGGTTTCAGGGCACTTTCTTGGATTGCTCACACTTCTCTGATGTCCTCCACCTGAGGCCGTGGGAAAGACGCTTAAGTGTCTTCGGTTCAAGATTGATACAGCCCTTGGCATTTAATTATCTCATTCTTAGTTCTTGGGTTGGGATTTCAGTTATTGCTACAGAGCAGTAATGGTTAAAATAAGATTTTGGAATGCATTAAAAGATTCTTTTTTGTTCAAGTACATTTTAGATTAGGATTGACATGTAAAGATATTGTTAACAGGATGATAAATTGTATTTTCTGCATTGTGTGAAATAATTTTTATTGAAAAATCAAGGGACATTTCAAAAGAAATTCCATAACAATTGTTTTCTGCTTAAAGTAAAAATTCCCAGAGTTTCATTTAGAAAATGTAATGTTTTAAATTTCAGACTGATATTCCTAGTATTTTCATAGTCCCATGTTTTGATAAAATACTGAATCACCGCTTTATATCCACAAAGACAAATAACTAATGTATAAGAATAAAATATTTTGCACTAATTATTGTAAATACTTTTACTCTTCAGATGAGTAAAGGGTCTAATTCCATGAAAGACTGAAAAAAACTGAATGCCTGGTATAGTATAGGAGAAGTTAACCAAGGAAGGATTTTAGCCTGGTGCCAAGGTTAAAATGACATTTCTCTATTGCCTATCTTGTATGTCAAACCTTGATTTCTTTAATCAAATTCTTAACATTGCTTATAGAAATTATGTTCATGTGTTTCACATGTAAAAGTATATATACACAAGTTAAATATATTGAGTAAAATGTTTTACATAGTTATACACTTACAGATTTTCAAAAGGTTAACCACTAAGACTAATTTCTTAAGGGAAAGCGTTTTGTTTTTTAAAATAGTTTTTTATTCTTAGTTTTGAACCAGAAATGGCATTTGTTTTGTTGACAAAATATAGCGCAGCTGTCTCACACTGTTATGTTGTTTTCTGTAGGAGTAGGATAGATAATTAGGATAGAACTGCTGTGTGACCCACCTATCCCACTGCTGGGTGTACACACAAAGGAATGGATATCACCGTGTCAAAGGGACACCTGTATTCCCATGTCGATTGCAGCTCTATTTACAATAGCCAAGAGTTGGAACCAACCTAAATGCCCATCATCAGATGAGTGGATAAGGAAAATGAGGTATATTTATACAATGGAATACTACTCTGCTATAAAAAAGAATGAAAGACTGCCATTCGCAGCAATGTGGATGCACTTAGAGAAAATTATGTTAAGTGAGATAAGCCAGGCACAGAACGAGAAATACCTCATGTTCTCACTTGTAGGTGAGAGCTAATGGAAGGAAGGAAGGAAGGAAGGAAGGAAGGAAGGAAGGAAGGAAGGAAGGACAAACCGCAGTAGCACATTGAACTTTCAGGAGGAGAGAACAAGCCTATGGTTACTAGAGGTGGAAAAGGGGAAGGGGAGAGGGAAAAATTGGGTAAGGGACACAAAGAATAATTATGGTTTGTGATAATGAATATGCTAATAATATTGATTTGATCATCACATATTGCACACAAATACTGAGAGTCAACACTGTAACCCCAAAATATGTATAATCAACTATGCTTTAGTAAAAAAATAAATTTGATCAAATGGGAATTACATTAAAAAAATAAGTATAATTAACTGAATATAATTCCAACACCTATGTCAGTGCACCCTTTCAGAACTTAGTTCCTCAGGTAATTATTCTGCTGGCCACTTCATTAGAGAGGCATGTTCCCTCCTAGCATTCCGTGACATTTTTCTTGTACTGAATGGTCAGGATAAGTCACCTCCACTCCTTCAGAAGCTCACAGGAAAAAAGTATACAATAGATAAAAGTACACAAATGCACACACACACACAGGTCGCTGGAAATTCCGGTGAGAAAACTTGGGGTTTGTCAAGTGTCCTCTCTCTCAGACGCCTGCCCCGGGAGGATGTTCAACTCCACTCTGTGGTCTCCCTCTGCAGTCTTGTCCTGCCCGACGCTTGTGGGCCCCGATGCAGCACTGGCAGAACCAACCGAGGGAACCACGTTCAAACCGTTTGTTCAATCAGCCTGGCAGCCTTAGCATTTGGGTGTGTTAACTTTACTGCATTCAATAAACCTAACCATAACCCTGACCCTAAAACTAACCCAAACCAACCCGAACCCGAACACTAACCCTAAAACTAACCTTAACCCTAACCCTAACCCTAACCCTAACTCTAAACCGAACCCAAACCCTAACCCTAACATTAACACGAACCCAAAACCTAACCCTAACGCGAACCCTAAACATAACCATAACCCTTACCCAAGCATAAACCAAACCCGAACCCTAACCTTAACCCTACCCCTAACCTGAACTCCAAACCGAACCCGAACTCATACCCTAACCCTAACCCGAACCCGAATCCTAATCCTAACGCTAACCTGAACCTGAACCCAAACCCTAATCCTAACCCTAAGCCTAAGCCTAAGCCTAAGTCTAACCCTAACCCTAACCCTAAGCCTAACCCTAACTCTAACCCCCTAACTCTAACCCAAACCCTAATCCTAACCCTAACCCTAAGCCTAAGCCTAACCCTAACCCTAACTCTAAACTGAACCCAAACCCTAACCCTAACCCTGACCCTAAAACTAACCGTGAACCTAACCCTAAGCCTAAGCCTAACCCTAACTCTAAACCGAACTTGAACCCTAACCCTAACCCTAACCAGAACCCTAACCCTAACCCTAATCCTGACCCTAAGCCTAAGCCTAAGCCTAAGCCTAAGCCTAACCCTAACCCTAACCATAACCATAACCCTAAACCTAACCCGAAGCCTAACCCTAATCCTAACCCTAACCCTAACCCTAAGCCTAATCCTAACCCTAAGCCTAAGCCTAAGCCTAAGTCTAACCCTAACCCTAACCCTAAGCCTAACCCTAACTCTAACCCCCTAACTCTAACCCAAACCCTAATCCTAACCCTAACCCTAAGCCTAAGCCTAACCCTAACCCTAACTCTAAACTGAACCCAAACCCTAACCCTAACCCTGACCCTAAAACTAACCGTGAACCTAACCCTAAGCCTAAGCCTAACCCTAACTCTAAACCGAACTTGAACCCTAACCCTAACCCTAACCAGAACCCTAACCCTAACCCTAATCCTGACCCTAAGCCTAAGCCTAAGCCTAAGCCTAAGCCTAACCCTAACCCTAACCATAACCATAACCCTAAACCTAACCCGAAGCCTAACCCTAATCCTAACCCTAACCCTAACCCTAAGCCTAAGCCTAACCCTAAACCTAACTCTAAACTGAACCCGATCCCTAACCCTAACCCTAACCCGAACCCGAACCCGAAACCAAACCCGAACCCGAACGCGAACCCTAACACTAACCGTAGCCCTAACACGAACCCAAACCCTAAACCTAACCCTAAGCCTAAGCCTAACCCTAACTCTAAACCGAACTTGAACCCTAACCCTAACCCGAACGCGAACCCGAAAACAAAACCAAACCCGAACGCGAACCCTAACCCTAACCCTAAACCTAAAACTAAGCCTAAGCCTAAGCCTGACCCTAAGCTTAACCCTAACCCTAACCCGAAACCGAACCCGAACCCTAACCCTAACCCTCACCCAAACCCTAACCCGAACCCCAACCTTAACCCTAACTGGGTTTCAAAACCTGCCTAGGTCTCCCCTAGGGACAGTCAATTCATTTCTGAGATACTTTTGTTTTTGTAGTCAATTATTGTCTAAAATGCAGGAGATAAATATTTTTCAGAATATGAAACCTAGACCAAATTCTTTATCAAAAGTTCTACAAAATTCAGATGTACATTATTAAGGACAATCCTGATTACATAGCACTTTAATATCACAATTTCAACCCTAGGGCATAAGTCAAAACAGATGCCAAAAACACAGCCCAAAGGAGTTCTGAATTATCAGTGGTTACATGGATGAAGTCACAAATTCCATAATAGCAAAATTCTGAAATTAATTTTCCCAACACCATTGCTAGGTAGATATTATTATTCATTATTTATTTTACTATTCATTATTTATTTATGACAGTTAAAGAAACTGAGGCTCTGAGAAGTTAATATGTTAAACTAACAGAGGTAGAAAAGGTGAGCCTGGAATTTGAATTTTGCCCATCTGATTTCCAAGTTTTTGAGCTCTACACTGCACTGTGTTAACCTAACATTCCGTTCCTCCCTACTATCTGGCCTCCCATTGCACATGTATTGATTCCAGCTGACAAGTGTGATCCAGAAGGTATGCTTTTGTCCATTTTTTTATTGTTGTTCTAATAATTCCTGTTTATCTTTTAAGCTCATCCTAGTCTTTGCTTGCTTAAGACAGTCTTCATTTAGCTACTATGTTCCCATTTTATACAGTACCACGAACTCTACTACTCCTATCACTATTCTAATCAAATAAAAAGGTATGTGATTGGATGTTGTCTACCTCCACCACCTCCTGCACCTCCCAGTTTAAGTTCCATAAAGGGAAGAACCTTGATCAGAGTAGGTGTTCTGACATTTGTTGAATGAATAAAGGAGTGAATGAACAAACGAAGGAGCAAACCTCACTCAAGCAAGTTGTTTCCAATGTCATTTTTTCTGTCACTTCTGCTTAATCTAAAATTTTGATGTGTACATTTCGAACACTGATTGTATGACCTTACTCTGATCCTGATTTCTGACTACAACCTTGCTCTACTGTTGGCATTTCTGGACCTGCATTGTATCCTGAATATCATATATATAGCTCCTTCATCTTAACTGGAAGAAAATAAACTCTTTCTCATATCATGATCAGTGTCATTGAATTAATGGGGGAAAAAGGATTAGAGGGTATCCATCTCTAGGGTTGCTCCTTAGATACAACTCTCCCCAAAAAGAATATAAGAAAAGATATTTGCTTCTTGAGCTGTAGGGGTATAAAAGGGGTGATCCTTTTTCTCTCCATTATAAAACGTCATGCCTGATGCCCCTATAACAAAAGACAGGTCAACGAAAAAAAAGCTTAAATTTATTACATGCACATGGGCATACAGGGTGAGGGGGGCATAAAAAACATGAAAATTCAAAGAACCAGATGGTTGACACTTAAATACACTCTTCATTGGAGGTGGGGGGGCTGTAAATGAATGGGGCCCCAAACCAGACAATGGTTTGTAAATGATTCTCTTTGAGTGCTAAATGGGACCAAAGGACAAGCAATAGCTTGTGGACAAGTTATGGAAAGTTAAGGGTGGTAACCTCATTGTGAACAAAGGTTGTTTTATTATGCAGATAAAGCCTCCCAAGTCATCTCTGAGAGCTGCCCTCAGGAGAATAGATGAAAAGTCTGTCTGGGTGTGGTGACAACTCCCAGTCTCTTGCCTGCTGGTTAATAACTCCTGGTTATTTGATGAGATTCCTAGTGAGGAGGTCTTAAGACAATTGCATTACTTTTGGAAAGATGTTCTCTCGGTCAGGTAAGGAAATTCTAGAGAGTCCCTCTTGGTGTTTCAGGAAGAAAAAGGGTCGGAGAGACAGGGAGGATGGGGAAAGCTCAGAGAGAGACATCGAGGCTCCTTTAGTTCACTGTGTTAGAGGACCATGGTTTGAGTACAAATCTTTAGTACAAGTCTCTCCCTTGCCAAAAAATGGGATCCTGGCCTTATTTATTTCTTAATCTAGTCACATGGTGTGTTCACTTTGTAAAAATTCATTGAGCAGTACACTTATATTTATGCACTTTTATATTGTATGTCCTACTGAAATTATTATAAAAAATTAAAATACATTTGCTCCTTTATTTTATCTAAATGCTTTGCCTCTAAAATATTAGTAAGGACTTCTGGTTTAAGATAGCAAATACACATACCTACCTCTCCTCATTAAGAAGACACCACTGAAAAAACATAAGTATTTTTAAAGGAATGAAATCATAAGAAAATTTTCTGGCCTTAGAAAAAGTGTCAGAAAATTTTAGGTTGATGGAGAAAATAAGTCAGGAAAAGTTCTATCTCAAAACTCAAGAAGTAAGAATGGCTCTTTCCAAAGGGGTCCTGGAGAGCTGCTAACTCAGAGACAGCTACTTTGAAGAGAAGAAGTGGGGTGTGGTGACAATTGAATATATTATTGCTTTTAGCACAGCTGAACCTTTTAGGCAGCTTTCCCTCCTTCCCAGTATTCTCATACACAAAGTATAGGAAGTAGAGTTTGTAGCTATCATGGTATAACTCAAACTTGCTTTTCTTCTGGAGGAAGGATTCAATATATTTTTGGCACCTTCAAGAGAAGCAGAGTAGAGCCAAAGGCAAAAATGAAGTATCCTATAGTCACTGAGGAAATTAATTAAAAGAGAAAGCAGCTTCATCCAATGCTAAACACATGGAAGCACTCCACGCTGGAGTAATATCTCCCTTTACTAATGACTTTACTAATGACAAAGGTTCCAACAGGTTTGGAAAAACTATGGAATCCACAGCTAGCCCTCCTATTAAGGGTGTGGCATGCCAAAAAATAGAAATATACAACTTCAGGGAAAAACAAAACAAAACAAAACACCAAATGCTTACAATAATCAATCAAATCATTATTCAAAACTAGGAACAAAAAAACAAGAATTCCTGACACTTGAGGAAAACTAATTGCACAGAAAGCAGGTGAAATGACATCAGAGAAAACAGAGATAATTTATGAAAAAAGAAGTGAACTTTAGAGGTTCTAATATCCACGCAGTGGTAGAAGAATAGATCTTTGGTGCATGAGCATTACTAACTGCAACTCAGATACGTATAAAAAATCATGTTTCTCAGTAGGCTGTCTTCTCAGTGATAAACTAGACAAACGCTGCTCAATAGTTCATTCATGTAGCAAAGAAATTTATATTTGCCCAGAGCTGAGGGTCAGGGAATAAAACATGTCAGAGCCATATGAAAATTTAGAGTCAGAATTTAATCTGTTTGGTAAGAGACTCTTAATGCCAAAAACAAAAGTAAAAATTGTCCCCAGTCTGCTCCTACCATATCTGGGTAGCTGGAAGAAGCAAATGTAAAACTGTTCTGTATGAATTCTTCCACACATAGAACCTGAGAACTGTCACAGAAAAAACAAAATCCACTAAAGATGAGCTTATGATCAAAAATTGCAAAACACACCCAAACGTGATTGAGCATGAGTAAGACTCAGAAAACATAACAAACAAAAGGATTAGATCTCAAGAACTTAAGGTAATATAACACTCTTAAACAGACATAGAATGGTTTCATTTAAATTAAAGTAAATGAGAAAAGGAGGTAAAAACTACAAGAAACATATGACTCTCCAAAAACCAAAACCAAAGAACAGATTTGAAAATAAACCAAATGTAACAGCTAGAAATGAAAAATATAGTGATTAAAACTGAAAACCACATGGATGCACTAAATAACACACTAGGCATCATTGAAAAGATAATTAGCAAACTGGAAGATAAACCTGAGAAAAATACTAAAATATGAGTATAGCACAGAAATATACGTATAAAAGAATCGAGAATAGTAAAGAGAAGCTATTAGGCATGGAGGTAAAATGTGGAGATCCATTAGCTCAGTTGGTTCGAGTGCAGACTTATGACGCCGAGTTCATGGGCTTGGATCCCATACCATCCAGCCACCACGAAAATAAAAAAGAGAAAAGATCTGGAGATCCCACACACACCTAAGAGCATTTTCAGAAAGAGATGACAAAGAGATAGAGGAGAGGCAATACTCAAAGACATCCAAGACAAAGATGTCATGGCTGAGAATATTTCAAAATTGATAAAGATATAAATTCTAAAACAAGAGCAAGCTGTGAGAAAAAATAAATAAACGGAAATTCACACCTTGACCAATTATAGATAAACTTCAGAACATCAAAGGCAAAGAAAATCTTAAAACTGAGGTGAAAAGACAAATTACCTACAAAAAAAGAAAGACAATAAGCAGCTACAAAACAGCAAATTGATATCTTCAAGGGCTTTTTCAAGAGAAAGAGCGAAATAAAGACATTTTTAGGCCTTCAAAGATTGAATGTAGTGCCAAAAGAGTCTCAAAGACCTTATAAACAACATACTTTGAGAAGAAGAAAATAGGACCCAGAAGAAAGGAGTGTTTGCAAGAAGCAACAGTAAACAAAGAAATTAGTAAACATGTGAATGATTAGAAAATAAAGTGGAAATAAAGTAGACAAAAATAGCGTTAAGTTGAAAGGAGTTACTCAGTATTTAATTGTTATCAGGCCCTTGTTCTGTTTGGCCAGATGGTATAGGAACTGATTAACTTTAGATTTCTATGTCAAGTATGCATGTTAAAATTCCACAGTAATCATTAAAGGACTAGATATGGAATCTGTCACCTCAAACTAATAAAGGGCAGTAAAAAGAGGAATGAGATAACTCAATCTATCAATTCAGGAAAAGAGAGAAAAAAAAAGCCAAGTTAAAGCATTTGGAAATTAATAACATTATAATTTATTTTGAAATCACTGCAATTATTCTTATTAGATGATGTTAAAGTCATCTATACCAAGGATCATAGAAACAAAAACTAATTAAATATCCGTGTGTGAATTGATGATCCACAGAGATTAAAGGGATCATAAAACAATTTTTTTTAAAAAGATGCTATAAAAACAGCAATCAGAGAATAAGAAAGGCTCATAGGAATTTTAAAAGTGTGATTTTTTATATCAAACATTTAAAGAATAGTATGAATAATAGTAGAAAGGACAGATTTCAAGTCCAAGCTACTAAACAAAAGATAAAATCAAGGAAATTTCATATAATATAGAATTATGTGTCAACCTACTGCATGCCATAGAGTCCATATTTAGCTCCTATTATGTCCAGGCACTATTCTAAACCTTTGGCGTTACTGAACAATCCAATAAGACTATTATTGTTCCCATTTTACAGGTGAGAAAACCGAGGCACAGAATAATTAAGTAGTTTGCCCAAAAGATGAAAGAATAGCAAAAAAAGTTCAGAAACATAGAGAACCGATCCCAAAGTTCAAATATTTAGGAATAAGAGGCCCAGAAACAGAAAACAAATGGAGATAATAGAAGTCAGGACCTAATGAAATAATTTGTCAAAAAATTTGTCGTTAAAGAAAAAAAAAAAGAAGATGTATATTCTGATTGAAAGAGCCTGCCAAGTACAAGCATGATGGATGAAGAAAACTTATCTATGCTTGTAAATAATCTACATTCTGAAAATAAAGAGAGAAATCAAGAAAGCTTCCATGGTATCTTACCAAAAAATGAATATCAGACTTTAGCTTATGAAATAAATAATCTCTTCTCTTAAAATGTGGAGAGGAAACTATTAGAAACTATCAATTGTAGGAGAAAACATAAAGAGAAAAAGATATAAAGACATTTGGAGATATGCAAAGCAAACTAAAAGAAGATTACCTCCCCTGCACCCATATGAAAAAAAAAAAACTGCTTGAGCAGATAGAACAGAAGAGCATGAGGAAGACCCACGAAGGAGGAAGGAGGACACAAGGGCAGCAGCAGCGAGAAAAGCCGGCAAAATATAAGGGATTCCACTGGACTGTGAGGTTGAATAATTCTTCAACAGTATAGGATTGGTAATATAAAGTTAAATTCCCTTTTTTTATGGGTCCATTCACATCAGTTATTTCTCCATTGTATAACATTTATATCAAACACTTTTCAACAAACACATTTATTTAATTTTTAAGAATTAGTCTAAAGATAAAAGCACAGAAGACACACAATATGGAATACATATATATTATAAACTTTGTTAGTGTAAAAACAAGTAACTACAAAAACAAAAGAGGGGGAGGAAAGAAAAGTAGTGTTAGGTACACTGACAATTTCTGAGGCTGATATACAAAGAACTATCAATACAAATTTGTTTACTTGAGTTTAGTTTATGTTAAATGATCATTTTAATCAAAAAAGACTTAACAATAGAAACTAGTCAAAAAGAATTAATTTTAGAAGTGGGGCTCGGGATAGGTACGGGAGAAGGGAGATTGTAAGTTTCCATTTTAGGTCGTCCATATGATTTGAATTTTTAAAAACCATTTTAAAGTGCCACAACTACTGAGCTCTGCTTTTGAAAATTTTCATTTTAAAATGTGGTCTTTACTTCACTTTTATGGTGGTTGCATTTCCATGTGTATTCAGCAAAAGTACTTCTTCGCAATAATCATGTAAGATAAGAAAATACTTCTTCATAATAATCGTGTATTTAGAAGATAAGAAAAATGAGACATTACATCACTGACATTTAAAAACTTCATTCCTTCTCCCGCTCCTTTACTGATCCATTCAGCAATGCCAGGACCATTCCAGGCTCCCAAGACACAGTGACTGAAAACACAGAGAAGAAGACTTCTGGTCACGGTGGAGGAACAGACCATCCCCAGCCTCACCCGCTCCCACAGTCAACCAATTTACAACTAAGGACAAGCACCAACTGCCAAGGTGGGGCTGCTGGAGCCCAGGAAAGAGCAGGAGAGACCGATGGAGGGTGCGGGGTCAGGAGAGGCCGCGGTGAGAGAAAGGAAGGGCCGCTTCCACTGTCTTGAGTCCCGACCACTTCAAGGCTGGCTCTGGTGAGCACATGGAGCAAGAGCTGGCAAAAGCTGCCGCTGTGCCCTTTGTGTGAAGTTGCTTGGAGGTGGCAGGGGAGAAGAGGGCCTTGGTGGCCCACAGGTCAGCAAGACCAGTATCGGGGTTCCTGTGGACCCACATAGGAGTGAAGGGCCACAGACAATGGAAAAAGGGAGCCACTCAGAGGCTGGTGAGTCATTGCAAGAGATTTCATCAGACTTCAGAATGGTACATGGGTACATGGCCTACTCCATCGGAAGTGTTCAGAGTATGGGGGGTGGGGGAGATGGGACACCAGGGGAACGTTTGGGCATAGCATGGACAGCTGATCTGCTCCCCAATCAGCACAGGCCCACTCAGAGAACACTGGTCAGGAATATAGAACTGCAGGGGTGCAGTTTGCTGAAGAAACTCGGGCCCAAACCAGAGTTTCCGCACAACCTGGGTGTACCAGACCTTGCAAGACACAGAAGTCCTTACAATGTCAACCATTAAACCCTGAATTGCACAAAAAGCCTTCCCCAGGGAATCAGCAGCAAAGCAGCAATTTTGCTCAACCACAGGTCTCCAGTGCTTGTTCCCACAGGAAGTTCCCCCATTTTAGATGTAAGCAAAGGACAACAAATCAATTTCAGTGCAGCTTAAGTGATAGGAACAGCGAATAATCCATCACAGAACTGAAAGAAAAAGCAAACAACCCACAGATCAGAGACAAATTTCTGGTATTAACCAATAAAGGTGCACCAAAGAACACCTATAAAACCTAGAAGGACTAAAAGCCCCCAGGCTCCCAAGCCGGGGTAGGTGGAAGACCATGGGCCTCAGCCACACTCCTCTCACAACCACATCCAGACCAGCGACAATCACCAAGCTACCTCGGGAAGCTCCCTGAGCTCCCAAGGCACAGTGATGGGAGCAAGAGCCTTAGCCGTGCACCCCCCAACATCTGCATCCACCCCAGCGACAACCACTGAACCACTGCTGGAAGCTTCCCGATGCCCGATTTGGGGTAGTGAGGGGCTGAGGGCCTCAGCCATGCTCCTCTGACATCTGCACTCAGCCCAGCAATGACCACAGAGCCACTGCTGGAAGCACCCCAGGCACCTCAGCCATGCTCCCCCGATGTCTGCATCCAGCCCAGCGCCAACGGAGCGCCTGCTGGAGTAAGGGGGGTGCCGTGGGTCTCAACCACGCCCCCCCTCCTCCCGCCACCTACTCTGCAATATCTTAGAATGTTAAAAAATAAAATAAAATAATAAATGAATTAAATAAAAAATAAATAGACTAGCTTTTCCTTTCCTTCCAAAAGAAAAATTAAACAAAAGATAAAGAGAAAAGCCTAAGGCCTCTTGAAGCCAACATGCAAGTTGGAAAGACTAGCAATAAAGAGCTCAGCAATAAGTAATATAAAGTTAGAAAGCAATAACTTCTTGACCATAACATAGATACATCTTGTTTAGAGTGTCAGCAGGTGCTGCTTCTTGGGACAAGAAATAAATATATTTCATGTTTCCTTGAACACCTGCTTAATTTTAAGTCGTATATTTTAAGTTATATTGAAATACTCAAAAAATACTCTGTTCTAGAGAAGAATAGAATTTGTTTAATCAAGGATACACACACATAAAAGGATACACAACATATACACGCACAAGTATATGTTTATATATATTTCAGAAGAAGAAATAAACTTGGAAATAAATTACAAAATAAAATAAATAGCCTTTCTAAATGTTTTACATTCTCTTTCAAAAAAAAAAGAAAGATTCTGAATATAGTTGGAACTGAATTCTATGCACAATCCTGCAAATCCCTGAGCATTTTGGAAATACAGTAAGAAAAATACCATAAGCATTAAAAGGTGTCACTAAGGCTAATGTAACATGAGGCTCGGCTCTAGAAGAGTTCACCCTGAGTTATTCTAGCCGAGCCAGTTAAGCACCTGGCAGTGCAAGCACTGATGGCACCAGTGCTCCCAACAAGCCACCCTGATGCTTCAGAGGCACCTCCCATGCCACACTCGGTTCTGAATGCTGGTGACCAGAGGAAGGAAGATACATGATGATTAAAAGAGTCAAAGGGAGGCCGGCCCCGTGGCTCACTCGGGAGAGTGCAGCGCTGGGGGTAGCCGAGGCCACAGGTTCGGATCCTGTATAGGGATGGCTGGTGCGCTCACTGGCTGAGCGCGGTGCAGACCACACCGTGCCGAGGGCTACATTCCCTTACCGGTCAGAAAAAGAAAACAAAACAAACAAAAAGAGTCAAAAGAGAGATATAAGTGGAACAGTGAGAGTGGCTTCAACAGAAGTGTTAAAAATAATGCTTTTAATACTTAATTTATTTTTATTTTCAGAATTGTTCCCAAAATCATAAATGATACTCCTTTTAGTAGTAAAGGTTTTTTAAAACTATCTCTGTGGTGCTCCTAGGTTAATGAAACTCCCATTTATTTTTGATCTATTTTACATATTAAGAAAATGTCCAAAAAAGTCAGACTTTGTGTGTGTGTGTGTGTGTGTGTGTGTGTGTGTGTGTGTGTGTGTGTGTGTGTGTGTGTGTGTGTGTGTGTGTGTGTGTGACCAGCAAGGGGATCACAACCCTCGGCTTGGTGTCGTCCGCACCACGCTCAGACAGTGGGCACACCGGCCATCCCTATATAGGATCCGAACCCACGGCCTCGGCACTCTGAGCGCCACACTCTCCAGAGTGAGCCACAGGGTTGGCCCAAAGTCAGACATTTCTTGAAGGTATGTTAATTAATATTACTTCTAGAATAAAGTCATAATGGTAAGGTAGTTTCTGAAGTAAAATCATACATTGCTTTTTATTTCCACAAACTGCTTCCAATTCAAAACCAAAATTGTGTTATGTTATACCTTACAGCAAAACCCAGATGGTTTGATGAATTTTTATTTTGAAACTAAGTCTAAAACTTATGTGATCCATATACTCAAAATCACTTTTTATTCTTTTTAAAAAATATCTTGAAGTTTAATTTTACGATTGCCTCGAACCCCTCTGTCTGAAATTCTTGCATGGCCTAAAGGCAAATCCAAGAAAATTGTGACGAGTAGGGCAGGTGGAATCTTTCCTGGTAACTGCTAGATGGGGGAACAGTGGTTCCATTAAACTTTCCATTTCCTGGGCCAATGTTATTGGTCTTGATATTGTAGTTCTTTTGTGTGAGCTTTTTAATGAGCTGCTTAGAGCAGAGTATTAATGACAAGGAAGTCATAGTTTGAGAACTTATTGAGCAAGACCGAGGTGTAAAGAGAAAAGATCCATGACCACAGACTGCACGCAAACACTCTTCAGCCATCTTGTAAACCAATATTGTTCATTTCCAAGAGATCCAGGTAGGGAGACATAGCTCAGGACAAACCAGCATCATGATTAGAAAAACAAGTCAGAGTACCAACCCTGCCGACAGTGAGCATGCAGCATTGCTACGTTAGAAAAAAGAGTCTCCTTATTCTAATTAGTATCGCATTAGTCCGTTTCTGTTGCTTAAAAACAAAACACATGGAGATGGTAATTTACAAAGAAAAATGTTATTGCTTACAATTTTGGAGGCTGGGAAGTCCAAAATCCAGGGAGCATATTTGGTGAAGGCTGTGGAGGTGGTGGTGACAGTGACCCAGAGGTCTACATGGCAGAAAATGACAGAGCAGAGAGAGACTAACTTCTCATGTGCTCTTCTTTTAAAGTCCTCAGAACCACACCATGGACAATCATTTTTAATCCATTCACTAAGGCATGGTCCTACAATCTAATCACTTCTTCAAGGCCCCACCTTTCAATTACCATAATAGGATTTCCCACCCTCAACTGTTACAATGGGGATTTAAGCTTCAGTGAGGTTGGGGGGGTGCATGGAGTCTACTGCAAGTATCAGTTCCCAAATAGCTTGTAGTATCCCCTTGTATGCAACCACCTTATGTTCAAATGGTGATATATCACCATAATGATTATTTTATTTAAAAAGTTTAAACATGTCTATCTGTATCCTATCTTCTTTAGTCTCAGGACAGAAAAAAAAAAAGTTTTTAAAATATCCATTGGCTTTGCTAATTTTTTGGTCTTTCAAAATTATTATTTTTTAATTCCCTCTGCTGATCTTGACATTCAGTGTGCACTTCCAATCAAAAGCGCAATACATCTAACGGGTGTATCTACCAAAGTCTGATGCATGTGCCTGTCACACTCAGACCACAGGCAACCCTCAGGATCATGCACTCTACATGTTCAATACAGATTTATCACTACAACTAGAATTTTATTTTATTTTAGTAAACAAATAGCAATTATGGTTTGTCATGGTTTTAATTTCGATTTTTCTATGTCGAAGTGTTAGTCTGGGCCCTCTGAGAAGCAGGTATTAAGGTGAGATTAACAATGCAAGAGTTTATTAGGGAAAATTCCTATGTTAGAGAAAAAGGGAGGAGCTAAAAGAGCTGTCAAAATGAGCTGAAAGGGCCGACCCCCTGGCGCACTCGGGAGAGTGCGGCGCTGGGAGCCCGGCAGTGCTCCCGCCGCGGGTTCGGATCCTATATAAGGATGGCCGGTGTGCTCACTGGCTGAGCGCGGTGCGGCCGGTCACAAAAAGACAAAAAAAAAAAAAAAAAAAAAAAAGAGCTGCAAGTCTGACCCTAGATGAAGGAGAGAAGATGGAAAATATGGATGGAAGGCAGCATTCTAAAGTGCCATGTAATCCACTGAAAACTCAACAAGAACGTTAGGGTAGGGAGTCTTGAGCCAAAGTGGGCCATCTTAGTCCTGTGTCTCTTATTAACAGGACTGCCTTAATATATCTGTCACCCTTAGCCATTGGCTAGGGCAGCCTGTGGGAAGAGTGGCCAAAGTGCAAACACAGTAATGGATTTCAGAGGGCAGCAGCTGGGCCTCTTGGTCAATTATAATGCCCATAGTTGGAGGTCAGCAAGGTGCATTTTCATGGGTGTCACAACTGCCTACCATTAAGCTTTTGGTAAAATGTTTTTCCATAGATATGAGATACACGATTTTGGCAAAACTATCATTATAACCTTTCAAAGTGACTTTTTTTTGCTAGTGAAAAACATACGATACCAGATTTTTTAAAATTTCACAAAGATTCTAATAGAGGCCATTGTTAATTCGTTACAGTTATTATTACTTTAAATCAATTATGATATCAACTACTATAATGACAACATTTTACTTCAAATATTTTCATGTTGACTTTAAAGAAAACATGTCTTGATTTAAAACAAAATAGTGAAGATACATAAATTTAAAACATTAAGTATTGAAGATGGCTTTGTAAAAACAGATAAGACAATAAAAAATGAGATGGGCTCAAAATCCTTTAAAAAAATACTTTAATAAGTTACCTTCCTTATTTCCATTTACTTTTGCAGAGAGTCCCATGAATCTAAAAGCAAGATGAACTTTCTTAAATGCCATAGAATTTTGTGACATTCCTCAAAAATATTCTTTACAAAAAAGAAATGAGTATTAAGAAATCTTACCCAACATTTTAATGATGACTAACCGATTTTTCAGTTTCAGTTTTTAAAATATCTAGAGAATAATAAGTAGACTTTCAGCAAGCCTTCCATATGTAACGAAGAATGCTTGCCGTTTAATAATGCACACCTATTGATTTATGTTCACCAATCCATTGTGACCACCATTCTTTGGGTATTTTGCCTCCAAAAACATTTGTGAGTTGTTCAAAATTGTGAATGTTGTGATTTATTGTATTTAAAAAAATATATATCAGGCCAAAGTTAAATTTCCCAATAAATATACACAGGGTATGCTGGGAGTTTGTTAACATTTGCCTTGATTTGCTATTATGTAACATTTAATGATACCTTAAGTCCTACATATTTTAGTGCATTTTCCCCAGATTAAAGGACTCAAGAAATCTGGAACACTATTTTTGTTTTAAAACATTCTATGAAAACATGTAAACGTCATACAAATATTCACAAATTTGGGGCTATAATTTTACATCTAGATATTTATCCTGAGAAAATAATTCAAAGTGTGGGGAATTAGAGTTTCTAAGACAGTCTTTACAGAATATTTATGATATAAATATATTAAGAAAAATTTCAAATTAGGGAAAGTGTACAATTGTAATGTATTCACTAAATAAAATACTAGGCAAACATTAAAAATTTTGTTATAAAACTATAAAGAATTATGAACAGGATTATGATATCTTAAGTAAAGAAAGAAAAAAGTTATATATAAAACATAAGTAGCTCTATTTTAAAAAATCTTGAAAATTCTATCAGAAAAAATGCGATTAGTATTACTTTTATATTGCTGAGTTATGTGTTATTTACTTTCTACCTACTTGTCACATTTTTTGTAACATCATTATATTGCTTTTCATAATGGAAAAATACTTAATCTTTTTCTTTCAGCAAATAAAGGTTGTAATACTTTCCAGTTCATCCTATAAAGCCAGCATTACCCCATACCAAAACCTGACAAAGACTGTACAAGAAAAATAACAACAGAGCAATGTCGTTCATGAACATAGACGCAAAATGTCTAAACAAAATTTTACAAATCTAAGTCAACAATTTATAAAATGAAAAATTCATCCTGATCAAGTATGATTTATCCCAGGAATTAAAGGTTTGTTTAATATTCAAATATTGAACAACATAAGTCACCATAATAAACTTTTAAAAAATGTAATATGATTATTTCAGTAGGTACAAAAAAATGCACTTGAGAAAAGCCAGCATCCATTCTTTATAAAAACTCTCACCAAATTAGAAATAGAAAAGAATTTTCTTTATCTGATGCTGGCATCTGTAAACAATTCTACAGCTAACATGATATTTAATGGTGAAAGGCTAAATGCTTTTCCCCTAAGGTGAGGAACAGAAAAAGGATTTCTGTTCTCTGTACTTATATTCAATATTGTACCAAAAATTCTAGCCTGTGGAACAAGGCAAGAAAAATAAATTAAAGGAAGTAAAATTGTTTTCATTCATAGATGACATGATTGTTTATATGGAAAATCCCATGGAATCTACCAAAAAAAATCACTAGAACTAATAAATGAATTTAGGCTGGTTGCAGGATACAAGATCAATATATAAAAATCAATTATATTTCTATCTACTAGCAGTGAACAACCAGAAATTAAAATTTTAAAAAAGTATATCATTTAGAATTGCTTAAGATAATAAGAAGCACTTAGAAATAAATTAGTATAATGTTAGACCTGTACACTGAAAACTATAAAGTATTTGTGAGAGAAACTTAAAGACGTGAATAAATTAACCTTTTATTCATGGATCAGAAGGTTCAGTATTGTTAACATGTTAACTCTCCTCAAATTGATCTATAGATTTAATTCAATCTCAATCAAAATCTCAGCAGGACGTTTTAAAAAAGAAATTAACAAGCTGATCCTAAAATTTATGTGCAAATGTAAAGTACTTAGAATAGTTAAAACAGTTTAGAAAAAGAAAAACAAAGTTGGGGGAGTAACACTACTTGATCTACCACTTACTATAAAACTAAAATAATCAAGGCAGTGTGCTATTGGTATGAAGATAGACAAATCAGTGGAACAGAATTGAGCATCTAGAAATAGATCCACATATATATAGACAATTAATTTTCAACAAAGGTGCAAAGGCAATTCCGTGGGAAAAGAATAGTCTTTTCAACAAATGATGCTAGAATAATTGGATGCATATAGGCAAAAACAAAAAATTCAATCCGTGCCGACCCCGTGGCTCACTCCGCAGGTTCAGATCCTATACAGGGATGGCCGGTGCGCTCACTGGCTGAGCGCGGTGCCCGCGACACCAAGCCAAGGGTTACGATCCCCTTACCGGTCACAAAAAAAAAAAAAAAAAAAAAAAAAAAAAAAATTCAATCCATATCTTGTGCCAGATATAAAAATTAACTGAAAATAGATCATACACCTAAATGTAAATCCTAAACTGTAAAAATTATATGCGATAACATAGGAGAGGGCTGGCTGGTTAGCTCAGTTGGCTGGAGTGCAGCATTATAACGGTAACGTAGCAGAAAATATTGTGACCTACATTTAGGCAAATATTTCTTAAATGTAACCTCAGAAGCATAATCCATAAAAGAAAAAAATACATAAATTATACATCATCAAAACTGGAGTCTTCTGCTGTTTTAAAAGACACAGTTAGGAAAACAAAAAGAAAAGCCACAGACCATTAAAAAATATTTTCAGAGTATTTACCTGACAAAGGACTTAGAATATGTAAAGAACTCTCAAAACTTAGTAAGAAAACAAACACCCAATTTAACAATGAGCAAGAGATTTGGAAGACAATTCACCAAAAAGAAAAAAGATATACAGATGGCAAATAAGCACATGAAAAGTCACTCATCATTAGCCATTATGGATATTCAAATTGAAACCACAATGAGATACCGTTGCATATTACATTAGGATAGCAAAGATTACAAAGACGGGCTGTACCAGGTATTGTCGAGGATGTGGCGCAATTGGAAATCTTGTGAACTGATGATGGGAATGTAAAATGGTACAATCACTTGGAAAATCGTTTGGCAGTGCCTTCAAAAGAGAAACATACGTGGATCAATGAACAATATGATCTGACCATTGTATTCCTGGATATTTACCCACAAGAAATAAAATATGTTCATACAAAGATCCACACATGAAAGTTCACAAAAACTTTACTTGTAATAGCCCAAAACTGGAAACACTGTAATGCCAACAGATAATGGACAAATTGGGGTGTACCCGTATAAGGCTTGTAACTGAGCCATAAGAAGTAGAGGAATAAATAAGGAACAGACTACTGATATATACAACAATATGAATAAAATTCAAAATAATTGTGCTGAGCAAATAAGCCTGAAGCTGGGCCATAAAGTGTACGTACTATATTATTCTATTTTTTTGAAATTCTTTACAATGCAAACTATAAGGAGAGAAAGCAAACCAGTGGTTGTCTGGCTACAGATAAAGGAAGGACAGGGAGTGGCAGGACAACCGAGAGGCATGAGGAACATTTTGAAAATAATGGATATGTTCATTATATTGATTGTGATGATGCTTTCGCATATGTATACCTATGTCAAAACTTATCAAATTGTACATATCCGATATGTATAGTTTATTGTTTGTCAATTAAAGCTTAATTAAGAAAAACAAACAAAAAACCCTGGATGAATAGGTTTAACAGCAGATGGACACAGCTGAAAAGATACATAATAAACTAATCCTTGGGGAAAAGATTATTAAATTTTTCATTAATTACTATAATTAATGACAAATAATTAATTTTGTTATTAAAATATAACATGTATAAGGAATATAAGGTGCATTCCCCTTTATATTAAAAAAATTCACATTGAAATAAACTTTTATTCTTTTTTTAAAACATTTTTACTATTTAATGTTAGCAAACCCTGTCCTTCCCTCCCCCCATCTCTAGTGTCTTTAGGTTTGTTCTGTCCTTCTGAAAGTTCAATGTATTGTTGTAGTTCTTTTCTTTCTTTTCTTTTCTTTCTTTCTTTCTTTCTTTCTTTCTTTCTTTCTTTCTTTCTTTCTTTCTTTCTTTCTTTCTTTCTTTCTTTCTTTCTTTCTTTTTTCTTCTTTCTTTCTTTCTTTTCCTTCCTTCCTTCTTTCCTTCCTTCCTTCCTTCCTTCCTTCCCTCTTTCCTTCCTTCCTTTTTTCCTTCCTTATTAGCACTTAGCACCCACTTATGAGTGAGGATGTGTGAGATTTCTCTTTCCTTTAAAAAAATGTCTATTCATCTCCTTTGCCCATTTTTTAATTGTATTATGTGGGGATTTTTACTATATAGTTGTTTGAGTTCTTTATATATTCTGGATATTGATCCCTTGTTGGATGTATAGTTTCCAAATATCTTCTCCCATTCCATAGGTTGTCTTTCCACTCTGTTGATTGTTTCCCAACTTACAGAATTTTTGTAAGAAAGAGAACCTAAAGATCACTTTAGGTCGATGTGCTTCTGTCTCACATTACATACTGAGGACCTCTAGGATTAAGTCATGGGATCCAATTTTAAATTCAAATTTCCATATAATTCTAAGGAAAGCAATGACTAAGGAAAACTTGACTGAGGAAAACCTTTATCACTAAACATGAGGTGCCATAGATAGTGGTATATTACATCATAAAATTTTAAAACCTGAACTTGAATTTTCAAAAGTACTTAACATAGAAGGCATCATATTTTCTTGTTTTCTCCTGCAAGTTCCTAGGCAATTTGAGTGGATATTCATCAGTGAACATAACAGAACAATGGGTTCTCTATGAAGGATGTGCTTTGAATGAAGGATGCATTTTCCCAGGCTTTCCTTTCCATGGCTTCTCCTTGCGAAGTGAGGCCAAGCACAGTAAAAATCCTCACTATGATAATGCCTAAAAGCCATGGAATCATCAGGGGAAACACTATTCTGCAGAGAGAAAACATCAAATATAAAGATCTTAAAGCAAAACATGTTTGAGAAACAAGGGAGAGTTTTAGTATATGCAGTTAGAGGATCCAGACAATGTAGGATCTTGTAGGGCACGGGTTGGGAAACTTTTTCTCTACAGAACCAGATAGCATTAATAAATAAATATTTTAGGCTTTGCCTCCGTAGGGTTTCAGTTGAAACTCCTCTGCTGTTAGAGTGTGAAAGCAGCCATAAGATAATGCATAAGTGAGTGGGTGCAGCTGTTTCAATAAAACTTTACTTCTGGACATTGAAATAAGAATATCATATTATTTTCAAGGGCCATGAAAATGATACTTCTTTTGATTTTTAAACATCATTTAAAATGTAAAAAATCACTCTTTGCTCTTAGTCAGTACAAAAACAGATTGTGGGCTGGATTTGGCCTGAAGGTTGTAGTTGGTTGACTGTTGTGGTAGGGTGTGATGATGACTTTTGAGTTTTGTCCTGAGAGCGGCAAGAAGCTTTTGGAGGTTTTCAACAAGGGAGTGACATAATTTGAAAATAAGAGGTCTGGTTAGGATACATTTCTTATAGCCCAGACAAGAAATAATAGTGGCTTAATCTAAGCCAGATAATGATTTCAAACCCCTACCACGGGATAGGGATAGTGAACAATGACTAAATCAGGATAAATGAAGGTAGGGCCTTCAAAGTTGTTGATGAAGTGGATAAGTGGAGTGAGACAATGAGGAGGATGTAGTATGACCCTAAGCTTTGGGGTTCTATAAGTGGGTGAATGGTGGTGTCATTGACTGACTATGGGGGAGATGTGTTCTACATTTAACTCAGAATATGTCAAGGTTTTTCCAAAATTAAGTTCAAGTTACTCATTTTTAATCCATTTTCTATGAAGGACCTCTAAACTCACCTAAATTATAAACACATACTGTTATATGCACAGTCACACCCACCTTCCTTTCTAAACCCTCGACCCTGCCTCTAGCATGGGTTAAGCACAAACTCCCTCATGCCTAGAGTAAGACCACGGCAGTCATCCTCGTCTCCATCTAAAAGAGCTGGAAATCACTCTTCCCCACCTCCCAACCCTCACCATTTCACCACCACTATGTGCCTCATGTCTCTGGGGACTAATGTCCTTACGTCCTTCATCTGTAAAATACCCACATAAATCGTCCTGATCAACGAACTTGTCCAGGTGAAAGGCTGAATTGGACAGGATTCTTGGACAATAGGTATAAACCAGGATTACCATGGGAAAATTGGTACGTGTGGACCACCTGTTTAGCCTGGTTTATGTCAATTACCACTTAAGCTCTAGGCATCCCTCTGCCCCCAAAATTATAGTCCTCACAAAGCCTTACATACCCTCTATGGTGCTACCATCTTCCACCCCTCTCAACTCCTAAAACCCTTCCATTGCACCCTCTGGATCCAATAGTCCATCATCAGCAAAACCCCCCACGTTGTCTACTTCTTCTGCAGACGTTCTCTTCATTGTCTTTGGCTCCCCTGAGGACACAGCTTCCCTTCCAGGCTTCTCAAGTGCTGGCTGTTTTTTCTTCCATGGTCCATATGCCACCAGGCCAGCAGACAGTGATGCGTCCTCCTTGTTCTTCACAGATATTTCCAGAATTTTCTCCCCTTCTCTTCCATAAAAATTATTGCAGCTTTGAATCTCATGTAATCAGACTCTGTCATTGTCTCTGTCTTCCAGAGTCCGGTCAGTCTGTCTCATTTCTTGATATTTTAGCTCCTGAACACTGTCACACTCTCTGACACTACTCTTATTGGTGATTTTCATCCACACAGATCAGACTCCAGCTCTTCTCCCATGATCTCATGCTCCACGTTACCTCAACCACTCATTCCCAGTCAGACGCTAAACCTCGTTTCTACCAAAGACTGCAATGCCTCCATTGTCTCAATTTTCATGGTTTTAACTTTCTAATCACTGCATTCTACCTTCCTAGCTCCTCCTTTTTATCAGTTAGCTATTGTTTTATAACAATATAACCCCATAACTCAGTGGCTTTAGATAACAGCTCTTTATTATGGGTCTATGGGCTGGTTGGACAGTCGTGCCGAGCTAGGCTGCACTTGGCTGATCTCATGGAGTCTTACTCATTGGTGGCCCACTGGCAGTAGGCTGTGGGCTAGCTTGGTTGGCTTCAGTTGGGATTACTTGGCTCTGCTTCATGTGATGTCCCATCTCCCAGGCTTGTTCTTATAGCAGAGTCAGAGGTACAAGGGAATGAGTGGAAGGGCTTAAGGCTTCATGCTCTGAGATGACAGGTTGTCACTTGAATCATATTCCATCAGTGAAAGAAAGTCACAAGACCAGCCTAGAGTCAAGAGACTGGAAATGGACTCCACCTCTTCATGCAAGGAGAGGCATGGATCCAAGTAGAGATTGAAAATCAGGACCATTTTTGGCAATCAGCCTATCATATCCCTCTATGACCCTGATTTTACATTCTTAAATAGCACCAGACCTACAGTCTATTACACCCAATTTTCCAATGTGACCTCATCCTCTCATGTCGTCACTTCCCTCCTATCTAGCTCAAATGTAATGATCAATCATTACCATTATTTCCTTGCATTCATCCTCAATTCCATACCATTCTCTTATCATAGGTAACTGGTTTGTCTAAATCACAGCTCTAATTCAATTTGCCTTTCTGTCAACTCCACACCTGTGTTCCTATTGAAGAAGGTGGCTGGAGAAAAAAACACAACCACACTGACTTGTCTGACTTCAAATTCAAGGCTACAAACCTCACGGAGGTCCTCAAAGCTGCTGGCATTCACTCTCCGCTTCCCTAGCACAACTGTTCTTATATCAGCCAGATAATGATTTCAATCCTTCTCTCTCCTCAGATCTCCGGTACTGGCTCTCCTATGCTCACTCTTAGCTGGTTCACTCTTTCCTAACTTACAGAGATGATGTAAGCACTGAAAGGAGGACGTTCACACACGGCCACCTCATCTGCCACCGATCACCGTCTCTGTTTCCTTGTACTGCCTGAGGAGCAGTGGCCCACCTGCCTGAGGAGGCCAAAGCCATCCACTGCTGCTCTAAATTCCATTCCCTCTTTTTTCTTTCCTGCATCATCCATTTTACCTGATGTGTTAAATCATCCTTTCAACAATAAGAGGCTTTGAAAAGCAAAAATTAAGCAATAAGGTGTGACAGACAATGTGGTTATTGTGTGGTAATGAACTCCGGAGGCATTAAAAGTTTGATATATTGCTGAGTACGACTATTTCCCTTGGGTGTAATTAAAAGCTGCAAACCCTGCCCTAGAGTCGCTGATATAAATAATCCTCCTTGTAGATAAATATGTTTCCAACTATTGTATGGGTGCTTTACTAGTATTCAATTACACCACACGATAAAAACATAACTAAAGATGATTCTGAATGAACATTTGAGAACAATCAGAACAGCCCAAAAGATTAAACCTAATTCTAATAGTATAACTGTATGAAATTAGTAAAAGCAACTACAACAATTACTAATACAATTACAAATATCACAGTAATAACAACGACAAAAGACTTCTAAACATCTGTAATCCCAGATAATCTTTCACGTGTTATAGACTTAAAAAATAAGCCCATTAAATATTTAACATTTAAATATTTCAACGGGGATGGATTAACCAAGCAGAAATTAAATCTGAAAATTGAAGCCTATTCAACCTCATGTGACTCCTAATTTGACCACACTGTTAAAAAAAAGTCATGAATAATTAGGGAAAAGTAAAACCTGGATATTAACAAAATTTTATTAATTTTTAGAGTTGACACTGGTGTATGGTTATGCTTTTCACAACAGTCCTAATTCTTAAGAGGTACATTCTGAAATACTCAGGGATAAAATGATGTGATGTCTAAGATTTGCTTCAAAATAATGCGGTGGGGGTAGGTGGTTTAAAGACGGTCACAGACGCCTGTGCGTTGTTCGCTGCGGGGTGATGAGCAGCGGGGGCAGGTGGTTTAAAGACGGTCACAGTCGCCTGTGCGTTGTTCACTGCTGGGTGATGAGCAGCGGGGGCAGGTGGTTTAAAGACGGTCACAGTCGCCTGTGCGTTGTCAGCTGCTGGGTGATGAGCAGCGGGGGTAGGTGGTTTAAAGACGGTCACAGTCGCCTGTGCGTTGTCAGCTGCTGGGTGATGAGCAGCGGGGGTAGGTGGTTTAAAGACGGTCACAGTCGCCTGTGCGTTGTCAGCTGCTGGGTGATGAGCAGCGGGGGTAGGTGGTTTAAAGACGGTCACAGACGCCTGTGCGTTGTCAGCTGCTGGGTGATGAGCCCATGTGGGTTGATTAGACTATTTTTTCCATTTCTGTGAACGTTTGAAATTTTCAATAAAAAGTTTTTTTAAAAAACTGTTTGCTTCAGAAATGGTTCCTGTCCACTGATCATTCTGCATTACTGCATATTATATGCAGTTTGGTGAAATAATTCATTATAAGGTAAAGTTATTTTTTAAGAAAACAGCATATTCAGTGATACATGAAATCCCATTTCTTTCATTTAATAGTTTTACATTATTGAAAAGGAAGTACTGACAATCATCAAAAACATAAGTTGAATTAGTATAAACCACCAAGGGGAAAGAAAATGATAGAAGTTTGAGCATGAGTCATTTAATTACTAGAGTTGAGATTCTCATGAACGCAGGCGAGTATCTTATTTGAACAAAATTGGGAGACATGCTGGAAGAACTGATCTTAAAAAATCAAATTGTAAAGGACAAAGTTCTTCTGAATAAGAGTCATAGCGGTTGTTTACCAATAAAGTATAAAGAATTCTATTAACAATATAAAATAAAAGGGAAAGATGGAGAAATGAGCAAATTTGGTTTCAGAAATAATTTGAAAGATCACCAAACACCATACCTTCCCTCTTTAAATGGAAATTATATTTCATTAGCATTTCATTTCTATTTTGTATTTCAGATGCCTTCCTAAGACCACTAGATGAGTTCTAACAAAATCGGTTTGTTCAATGACTACAGTAGGTCTAGGCATGGAATATCATCTGGAGACCATTCAGCTCTAGGCACTTCCTGCCTTCATACTGTTATTCTAGCCTTTATTCACTGAAGAAATATTTATTGCTTTTCCTCTGTCTGACACTGTGCAAGGCACCAGAAATATGATCATGAACAAAATACTGACATTTGGCAAATAGTATTTCAGGTTGTGAGGCGCAGACTCTAAATAGTCACCAAAAGCCAACGGACTATGGTAGTCACGCATGATCTATTCACCAAATTTACCAATTCACTGGTTTACTACATTTTAAAAAGTTTTTTTTCTTGGCCACAGAAAGTCATATTGGGTGGATTGGCAGAGCCTAAGAGATAGGCGGGAAGATGGGACTCTGGGGACTTCGAACTCTCCTCCTTGCCCTAAACTCTTCTTTTCTCTAACTCCTCTTTACCCATTCTCCCATCTCTGACCCTCACCTCCCCCTTTCTCTGAACTTTATCTCCCCAACTCTCTAACCCAGATGCTCAATTTCCCTGACTCTGCCCTCTGTCCCCTTAGTCCCCCAGGGCAGGCAGGCAGGTGTGCTGTGTCCCAGTTCTCCACTCTCACTCCCCAGCACAGAGTTCCCACTCTGTCCCAGCTCCCCACATGCAGCAGCAGGAAGCTCAGCCAGGAACAGATGAGATATTTAAATGCAGTTATGAAAACCTATCAACTAGAACTTTTTAAAAATGCTTGACAACTATTATAAAGGATTTCATTCAACATAACTATCTATCGAGTTCATGAATAATTATAAAAAGCAAGTGGTTAGAAATCAGAAAATTTTAAAAAGTGGTCCTTGAATGAATTGATTCTTTGATGAATTGGCTTTTGCAAATTCGGCTTTTGTTGAAATGTCATTTGGCAAATGATGTGGCTTCCAAGTTTGACCAAGACAGGAGAGCCATGCAGGTGTCATAAACTCTGTCTCTAGAGCTAGTTACTTCACTTTCCCTATGCCCACCTCAGGTTCTAGGACAAGGGAAGAATGAACAGCCCCCCATTCATAGCTAAACAGACTTGGCAAACTCTGTGTGTATGTACGATAGCCGGGTTCCTGCACTGAATTTTCTTATATTAAATGCGAGGCTCTTCTCTAGAGATGAAAAGCTTTAATCAATTAATAGAGGACATTTCTCAAAGCATGTTATGCTCAGTGCTGTCTTTGTTAGATGTTCTGCCAAAGATCCATTGTAATCTCAAATAAATTTGGGAAATGTGGGACACTCTCCCTTCTTTCTTAATGATTCATAATGCACATTGGGATATTACATTCCTGTAATAAACTATGAAAAAACGTTTCCACCTAAATCTTGCCTTCATGCTGTGGTTTTTATGGTCATTGTTGCTATTTTATTCTTCTTTGATTAATTAAATAATTCTGTTATTGTTGTGAGGTCATGCAGGACATGCTCTACCATTTTGATACTTTGGGAGTTAGTTTTATGCTCTTTTTCATTCTAAAGTTTCTTCATGAAGAGCCTACACTTGGCAGGGTGTGGGGAAGGAAGCATAGAGGAGGTTAGCTTACACAAATCTGTGGTGCATGAGCACATCATCTTAAGCAATCAGGGCTGTGCTGCAAACTAACAGATGAAATCTCATAAGTGATGTGATCAAAAACTCTGAAATTAACAAATTATAATTGACGCAGTGATAGCTGTAGGCAGCTCAGGGAAAACTATAGGCATAAAAAGGTGCTAATCCCATATAAGGCCTGAAAACTGCAATATTAAGACTTACATTGAATAAATTCAGCAGAATGAAGGCCAAAAAGTCATAATAAAAAATAATGTAAGTGAAATCGTCACTTTCTCCAGGGGCCGATGAAGACCCTGAGTAAAAATAAGTTAGGTTTGATCTTGCTCTGCTGTTTATCCAGCTCAACCCAGACAGAAATCTTGCTGACAGATTCAAGGCACACCTTCCAGCAGTTATAAGTGGCAATCGCTCCACTAGCATTGTTCCCCATTTCATTCCAAACACTTGTGACTTCCGTGACCTCGCTCTGTCTGCACCTTCCCAATGAATTCCAGGACACCTAGAACAAAATGGCAGTCCCAATCAAAGTTATTACTTCCCACTGCCTCCTGTATATAATAGTAAGTATTCTAGACTTTCACCAAGTTTTCTTTATTGCTTCTTAATTTTTTCCACCTCTAGCCACTTTCTTCTTCTCTATTCTGAAAGGTTTAATTTTGGTATTATACTAGTCTCTATTTTCTATTACTCAGAGTGACAAACAAATATATAAATATAAATAAATAAATAGTATCCTACTCTCTGCAATCCAATGCTTAATTTCTGGTACTTCTACTGAGTATAAGTTTGTCACTTTTGATTTAATATTTCTAAATTCTCAAATCCCAGTTTGTTCACTTTTTAAAACCATAAAACCTTAAATGAGGATATAAGAAAAAAAAAGTAAATACCTTATTCTCCCCACATTGCCCTCAACCCTTTCTTTAATTCAGTCTCAAATCATAATATAGAACATATTTGAGATCTATGTTGTTTGATTTCCACATTGCTTATGTTTGGGGGGTTCCTAATAACCTCATATAATACATAATCATCTTATTATTTTGCAACATGGAAATGTTTTTTACTGGTACAAAATCCTCTTATTTATGCACCCAAAAAGAAAAAAAAAATAAGTAAATGTTCAACTCTGAAAAATGAAGTTTAGAGTATGCTGAAATACCTAAATAAATCTGTAAGTGGCTCAGAAATAACTGAACAGACCAACAAGCTACCTCAATTATACCAAAAAATGATTACTCAGTGCCCCATATTATATCATTTGTGGTAAAAAGCATTTGAAGTTAAGTATAAATTTAAACTGCTTATGGTTTCCAAAAAGGCCTGTCTGGTAAGGTGGAATTTTCCATGCTTGATTTCAGCCCAAAGGGGAAACATTGATGGAGAGTTGAAGAAAATGCTCCACAAAGACTAATGATTTACGAAGGTTAAAAAATCATTTACATTTTATCATAAAGAAATTATTTTGAGAAAACATAGTGTAAAATATTTATTTTAAAATCTCTACATGAATTTTTATATGCTGCAAAAGTTATGTTATTGGGGGATATTTATTTTCACTCTAAGATAAAAGTCCACATTGCTTTATACTCAAAATAAGAATACCAACCTCATTTAGAACCTCCTGATGAATAATTTTTAAAAATTTTGCAGATAGACAAAACTTTGCTATCAAATACTACTTGGAGAGTGACTTTGAATATCTTATTTTTCATCTAGAATTTGTCACAACAATGCACCTCACTGTCTTGCAACTGTTGCGTACATCTCACCTCCTTCATGAAGTCTTTCCAGATTAACTCCACTTGAGAGTTTATGTGATGTTCATCTTCAAGTTCTCTTTTATGGTGAAACCCTTAGCAGTGTGTAGTGCTTTCTTCTTTAGATCTCAGGACTGGCAAGCACAGGAATCAGATCTATTTCTAATGTTGTGTCTTCCAAAACTCCTCGTCCAGGAAGGTGATCTTTCAAGATACACACATACTCCATACACCCACTCCAACCTGCCGCTCTCTGAGCTTAGAAAAAATAACCATCTAACTGTAGAAAACATCCTTACACCTACACTAGCAATACTATCATTAAACTAGAAAAATAAAACAGAAAGTGAAACAAGAAAAAATGATTTTCTTTAGAGTGGGATAATAGTTATCCTCAAATATATGAAAATGCTCCATAGTAAGTAGAAGCAACAGAAATGTGAATTTTTTCACTTATGAATGGCTGAAGAAGTTGAGGAAAATAGAATGAACTTCACTAAGAAACAGTGAATTCCCTCAGCATTGGAAGACTTCAAACTTAAGTTGGATTACCAATTGAGATATCACAGAAGAAAGTCAGGATTTGAACTGAACCATATCAACTCTGAGGTACCTTCATACTCTGAGGTTATTACCTGGCTGACCCACTGTCTGATTTTCTGGAGATCTTTGCTAATTCATTTTAGGCATCTGGCATTCAGGCAATTGCCAACACCTATAATTCTTAAAGAAAAGTTTAAATTCTCAACAGAGCCATTCTTATCTCTCCTTTCAAATGCTATTTGTTTTAAAGTATGTTTAAAAACCTTCATTGGAATTATCCACTGAAGAGCTTTTGGTAGAGAGCTTCTACTGGAAAGATAAGTATTCAGAAGATAATTGCACCAGGAAATCAGAATTTTTCTTCAGTTAGGTATCATTTTTCAAAAATCAATCTAACGTGTCTATTAATGTGTTGGAGAATAGTAAGCCTTCAGAGACATAAATACTGAAGCCTTCTTTCTTTTGAAATAAAATGATGTCCTAATGCTAACAAAAGGTTCTCAGGAAATTTTTCTCTGACACTGAAATAAATATATGTGATTCATCATCGGAGAATTAGGAATGGGTTTTCAGCTACTTAGTTTACTGCTACTGCAATACACAGCTGATTTGGGTACCCACGGTGGGCAAGATTCTTAAACCAGATCTAGTCCCTTCATGTATTTGTTTGGAAAAGGAGGAAAAGGTCCTCCCACTGGGCTCAGAGCCCCTAACTCTTCTTCCCCTCTCTGCTTCTTTGGCTTTCCCAGTCTCATGATAAATTTGTTGCAAACAGGTGAGAGAAAGCAATGGTTGGAGAAGAGTATTTGCAAGTGCAAAACCAGTTTGGACAAGTCAATCAGCCTGTAGGTCTCTTCTGAAGTCTCAAGGTCTTCATTGCAGTAATGCATCCTTAGTTCCGACCATGTTATGGCTTTCCTCTAGTAAATCTTCCGTGATAAAGGCCACTCAGTCTTCTGGCTGCTAGCATTATTTTAAATACCTTTCGTTATTTCTCCTCAGTGTATTTATATAATCACGTAAGTATTCCATTTATCTGTGCCAGATGTGCCATATTTACAGTTGCAGGTTGTATCTGCCAAATCTGATATCGTTTTGTGAATCAGTGATTTAAGATTTTTTTTTAATCTCAATGTCTTCAGTTTTGCCATAGATCCCACCAGTTCCAGATGCCTTATATAGGCTGACGTTCACACTTTCATGTTACCTGTCTAGCCCCATAGGCATTTGAGTTTACATCTCTGAATTTTATGCAAAAATACTTCCATATGGACCCACAAGTTTTTATGTCTCTCTGTCATCCTGCAAACTGAGGATAGGATATGTCTCATCCACTGCATGTTTCTTAACATCTAAAACAGTGCGAGGCATTGAATATTGTATAGGTTTGGCAAACACTTAATATTTGAGGGAAAAAGTAATTATCAGAAAAAGAAGTCTGTGCTTCTTAGAGTTTCTTATGCATGTGTGCAGGACAGAGTGAAAATTTGACTTTATTCTGACTCTATGCTAAATAAAACTCCTGTTCCTTATTATGGCCTAATAGGTGGAAACATTTTTTTACAAACAGGTTTAAAATTTTTATTTTATTTTTTACAGAGGGTAAGGATTTGTGGAAGAAAGAATATGACTTTGTTAAGACTAAAACAAGCACTTTTTTTCATCTAACGGGGTCCTGGGCTTGATTATAAACTCCCTGGAGGAGAACTCAGTGGCCATTTGACATTCTCGGCACACACAGGAAGAGAGATTTTAATAAGAGTTACTTGGGCATCCCCCCCACCCCCCAGTGTCCAGAGAAGTCTCATGGAAATAGAGTGTCTATTTAAATAAATATGACCTTAAGTCTGCCGTATGAATTTGGATATGCTTCTCCCTGAGCAAGACCTACCTTGAACTGAACAATTTTAAGAAAAATTTTGAGGATGGAAGGCTAAAGGTTTGGAATAAACCACACAGTCAAGAACAGGGACAATTTATAAACACAGAGAGGTCTGCTGAGTGCATGAGTATATGGGGACAGGATATTTCAAACTAAAAAGATATAATTTGAAATGGAGATTTTTTTCACAATCATGACTACCTATTTTTGGCACATCTCTCTTATTCCTTTCTCGCTCCTTTCAACTTTCTATTTAACATTTCTTTCCTATAAATTCATTTATCTCCTTCTCACCATCCTACTGTTTCTCTGGCCAGTCAGGATACATCGTTTTTCTAAACAAGTCAGAGTCACGTCCCCGTTCACAAACACCCACGCTGCCACCCCACTCTCATGACTGGTTCCACTTAAAACATGCACATATCAGATACCTGTCTTCAAAAGCCATTTCAGGTACAGTGTCCAGCCAGCACATTTAAAATACAGAAACAAGCACAAGCTTGGGAACTTTTATTGAATGGTAAAACATTTGTGCTGCTACTTCCCCTAGAAATGAGTGGATTTTGGAAGGCCACGTCTTCTCTCACAGACACTCAGATGTTCTTAATTCTATTCCTCTCAGCATGTTGGATGGCATGCCTCTTTCATTTATACACTCAACTCCCAGACAAGAGGCTAAATCAGACTTTCAGAGCCAGGCTGTCCCTGGACTCACTTTTCTTTTCTTTAGTCTTACCCTGCATTGGCACATGAATATTTTTTGCAGTATTTCCTGCAATACTGTTTTTATTTAGTTGCAATGTATTCTGTAAGGTTACACACCATTCCTCTTGATAAATTTCTGCAGTTTTCATTGCCATACCTTAACATCTACAGCCTGTGGCTAACTTTTTAGAGAAATATATGACCTCTCTGTCATCACACAAAAGCAGAGTTAACCACATCTCCTTTGAGAGTTTTCCAACAGCTCCCAGGACAAGTATTGTGATCCTTTCACTGCCTGATTGAATGCTATCCTATAGCCTGTCCTGAGGCCAAGAAATGATATGGAAACTGATGAGAAACTATGAAAAAGTGTGTATAACAATTCTTAAAGCACCCCAAAAAGAAAAGCACTATTTAATCTATCTTGCCAGCTAGAGACACAAAGAATATAGTCACTCAAGTGACTGTCTTTCTTGACTTATGGTTTTCTACCATTTCATCAGTCAAATGTCCAAAGGAAGCTGATTTAATATTTTTCAATGGCCTAAAATGCCAAAATGATCATTTTTCAAAGAATTGTTTCTTCACTTAGACACACTGTCCAGGAGTCGTTTCATGAAGGGTTCTCTTATTACTACTGGACAGCAGTCCTTTGCAAACCACTGTTAAGGAAAAGATTATTCATGAGAAACTTCTAATTATTTATATTATACAAAAGTTTCCATAGAATTATGAATAACCTCAAATCAAGAATACTGCAAAAGAATACATTTCTATTTAACTCTAATTAACATGGACGAAAATGCATTTACATGTTTCTTGCTATTTTTCCCTCTTTTTTTTTTTGGTATTTTTAAAAATTTGTTTATTATTATTATTCTTTTGCATTGTAAGATGTTGCATTGTAGTTGGGGGGGAGAGGGGAAATTGGTGGGAGATAGAGTGGGAGGAGGAGGGAGGGAAGGTCGGGTGTGGTTGAGATGTGTGGCACCCCTCTCATTCTGTCAGGGGAGCCTGGGGACTTCCATGGTGGCTTGGTGGTCACTGCTGGGCTGAGTGTGGACATCAGAGAGTCATGGCTGATACCCTCAGTGCCCTCCCCTCAGCTTGGGAGCTCAAGATGCTTCCAGCAGGGCCTAGGTGGTTGCTGTTGGGCTAAATGCAGACATTGGGGGCTGTGGCTGAGACCCAAGGTCCCCCATTGCCTCAGCGTGGGAGTGTGGGATGCTTCTGGCAGTGGCCTGGTGGTCCTCACTGGACTGGATGTGGTAGCCAGGGCATGGCTGACTACCTTCTTACTTCTAAAATGGAGGAACCTCCTATGGGGACCAGCGCTTGAGCCCTGTGGTTGAACTAAATTGCTGCTTTGCTGCTGATTCCCTGGGAAAAGCTTTTTGTGTAGCTCAGGGTTTACTTGCTGACCTTGTAAGCACTTCTGAGTCTTGTGAGGTCTGGTACACCTGGGTTGTATGGAAACTCTGGTTTGGGCCTGAGTCTTTTCAGCAAACTGCATCCCCTACAGTTCTATATTCCTGACCAGTCTCCACTGAGTGGGTCTGTGCTGATTGGAGGGCAGATCAGTTGTCCATGCTAGGCCCCAATGTTCCCCTGGTGGGCCTGTCTCCCCCATGTCTCATACTCCAAACACTTCCCATGGGATGGGCCATGTGCCAACCCTTCCACGGTCTGATGGAATCCCTTGCAATGACTCACCAGCCTCTGAGTGGCTCCTCTTTTCCATTGTCTGTTGACCCTTGTTCCTATGTGGGTCCACAGGAACGCACACACTGGTCTTGCTTGCCTAAGGGCCACCAAGGCCTTCTTTTCCCCTGCAGACTCAAATGACATGTGGACAAATGAGCACCAGCAGTCCAAAGGTGCTCCTCCAGAGAGAGTGGTAGGTAGGCTGTAAAAAAAAAAACAAAGCAAAGAGTACACCTGGGATCCTAAGCAGGAACTTAGGGCAGCCCTCTCCACCCAGAAGCAGGTAGGAGGCAGAGCACATGCAGGGTCCTAGGCAGGAGCCGAGGGCAGGATCCCCTGCATGGAAGCAAGTAAGGAGTATGCTGGAAAACCACTTCTGCACTGGTGACCCACTACAGCCACCACCACAGTCACAGCTGCTGAAAAAGTGACTCAACACCACAGCAGTAGCCACAGCCACTGTGCAGTTGGCCCTTTAGACACTCAAATGCTTTGACACAAGGAGAGTCATCAGGGAGGCCAGAGAAAGAAGAGGACATCTCTTTCCTCAGAGACCACTCCAGAGTAATATAAGAAGCAACTGCTCTACCAGATGACCAGACATCATTGTAGAGATATTAGAAATACAAAAACCCAAGAAAAGATGACACCACCAAAAGAATATAGTAATTCTCAAATACCAGATCCTATAGAGCAAGTAACCCTTCAAATGAGGAAAAGGAATTCCAAGCAATAATCTTAAGGAAACTCACTGAGATCTGAGAAGATTCAAGTAGACAGCATAATGAAATGAGAAAAAAAAAAATCCAGGCTATAAAGGAGGAAATTTACAGAGATTAAAACCATTAAAAATAATGTAGCAGAATTCATGGAACTGAAAGATTCACTCAGCAAAATAAAAAATTCAATCAAGAGCTTTAGCAGCAGGCTAGAGCAAGCAGAAGAAAAAAGAAAAGAAAGAATTCAAAAAAATTAAGAAAACCTAAGAGAGCTAGCAGACAACCTTAAGCTCACAAACATTCAAATCATGGGTGTTCCAGAAGGGAAGGAGAAAGGAAAAGGCATAGAAAACCTATTCATTGAAATTATAACCGAAAACTTCCCAGGTATAGGGAGAGACATGGACTTTCACAGCCAGGAGGCTCAAAGATCCCCAGATTTGTCCCCCCAAAATCCTCTCTAAGACACATTATATTCAAACTTGCAAAGCTTAGAGACAAAGAGAGACCCTTCAAGAAACAAGAGAAAGACATCAAGTCACCTATAAGGAGCCCCTATCAGACTAACAGCAGACTTCTCAACAGAAACTCTATAGACCCCATGAAAATGGGATGATGTATTCAAAATACTAAAAGAAAAAAACTGCCAACCAAGAACGTTGTACCAAGCAAGGGGATTCTTTAGAAATGAGGGAAAAATAGTGTATTTTCCAGGCAAACAAAAACTGTGGGAGTTCACCACCACATGACCAGCCCTACAAGAAATCCTCAAGGAACTCCTGCATCTGGACTCTGAAAAATGATAGTCACTACCAAGAATACGAAAGAAGGAATAAAACCCACTGGCAGAACAAAAATGCAAACAAGAAAAAGAAACTAAATCTTACCATTGCAAAAAACCATAATAACAATGTAATAATGCTCCTGTTTATTTCTGATTTCTGTAATTTCAGTCTTCTCTCTTTTTTCTTGGTCAATCTAGATAAAAGTTTGCCAATTTTGTTATCTTTTTAAAGAATCAACTTTTGGTTTGTGATTTTCTCTATTGTTTTTTAATTTCCTAATTCATATATTTCTGTTGTAATCTTTTTATTTCCTACTTATACTTGCTTTTGGTTTAGCTTGTTCTTTTTCTATTTTCTTAAGGTAGAAGTTTACATTACTGATTTGAGATTTTTCTTATTTTTAATGTAGGTGTTTACAAGTATAAATTTTCCTCTAAGCACTGCATGAGCCCCACATCCTACAAATTTTTATATGTCGCACTTTGATTTTTATCTCAAAGTACTCTCCAATTTCCATGTGATTTTTCTTTTTACCCATTGTTTATTTAGGAGAGTGCTATTTAATTTCCATACATTTGTGAATTTTCTAAATTTTCTTCTGTTATTATGGTCAGAGAACATATTTTCTATGATCTTAGTCTTTTTAAATGTATTAAGACTGTTTTATGGCCAGGGGGAAAAAAAGCAAAGCACACAGAAGTGGGAGGGAAGCAGCTGAGAGCAGAGGAGACGAGCACTCAGCAGCAATAAAAGGCATAAAGGAACATAAGGAAATCTGAGTGGAACAGTAGCAGTGTCCATACAGTCACACATCTTACATTGCACCGATAAACTCGACCTCATGAAAGATCCTGTTCACAAACATATGAAATTAGTTATTTAGCAGCCAAGTAAAAAAATAAACTAGCGTATTTTTTCTGGCTGCCTGCTTTGAATCCTCCAAGAATGTCCTCATTTAAAGAAAAGACTGCAGCTTTCTAGTTTGACAAAATCCTTTTGTCTATTTTTGCTTTTGTTGCCTATACTTTTGAGGTCATATCCAAAAAGATCATTGCCCACACCAATGTTATGAAGATTTTCCCCTATGTTTTCTTCTAGTAGTTTTATAGTTTCAGGTCTTACATTTAAAGCTCGACTCTGTTTTGAGTTTTTTTTTTTTTTTTTTTTGTATAGTGTGAGATAAGGGTCCAATTTCATTATTTTGCAAACGGATATCCAGTTTTCCCAACACCATTTATTGAAGAGACAATTAACAGATAGAAGAGACAACCTACAAATTGGGAAAAAGTATTTGCAAACCATACATATGCTAAATATCCAAAATACATGAAGAACTCAAACATCTCAATAGCAAGAGGACAAATTACCCAATTTAAAAATGGGCAAAGGACCTCAGTAGACATTTCTCAAAAGAAGACATACAAATGGCCAATAGGTATATGAAAAAATGTTCAACACCACTAATCAATAGGGAAATGCAAATTAAAACCAGAAGATATCACCTGACACCTATTAGAAGGGCTATCACCAAAAAGAGGCAAAATAACTGTTGGAGAGGATGTGGAAAAAAAGGGACCCACTGTACACTGTTGGTGGGAATGTACATTAGTGTAATCATTATGGAAAACAGTATGGAGATTTTTCAAAAACTTAAGAATATACCTATCATATGATCCAGCAATTCCACTTCCGGGTATACATCCAAAATAATTGAGATCAGTAGGTAGAAGAGATATGTGCACTACCATGTTTATTGCAGCATTATTCATAGTGGTCAAGATATACATGTAGAATTAACCTAAGTGTCCACCAACAAATAAATGGATAAAGAAAATATGGTATGTATAATAGGTATATATAGGTATATATAAATATGGTATATATAATGAGCTGGCCAGTTAGCTCAGTTGGTTAGAGCATGGCCTTATAACGCCAAGGTCAAGGGTTCAGATCCCCATACTGGTTAGCCGCAAAAAAAAAAAAAAAAAAGAATAGAAATGAAAATACGCTGTGGAATACTATTCAGCCTTTAAAAAGAAAAAAATTCTGTTATTTGCAATGACCTAGAGGACATTATGTTAAGAGGAATAAGTCAGACACAGAAAAAGAAATACTGCATGATCTCACTTACATGTGGAATCTAAAAAAAGTTGAACTCATATGAGTGGAGAGTAGAATAGTGATGCCAGAGGCTGGAGGTAGGGGGGACTGATGAGATGTTGGTCAAAGCATTCAAAGTTTTAGTTAAACAGGAGGGATATAATTGGGAGATATGTTGCACAACATGGTGGCTATGGTAAATAGGAATGTAATTTATATTTCAAAATTGCTAAGAGAGTAAATTTTAAATGTTCACAGCACAAGAAAAATGCTAGGTATGTGAGGAAATAGATGTGTTAATTAGCTTGATTTAATCATTCCATAATCTATGCATATATCAAAACATTACATTGGACCCCATAAATATATACAATTATTATTTAACTAAAAAGAAAAGAAAAGGAAGACTGAAGTTCCTGTGCCCACTCTGACCCCAATTTGCCCCATTCTGTTTCCATTCCAGCTCAAGAATGTAGGCCAAGGTATAACTAAAACTTCAGGGGTGCCAATGGTAATAACAGACTCCCCATTTCTAATGCACATTGTAGTTTACAAATCGTTATCAAATGTTATCTGAATGTCAACAACCCTATGAAGTAGGAAATAATAAGCTTTATACCCCATCCTCCATTTTATAGATGAAAAACCGGGGCTCAGAAGTTAAGCAACATACCGGAGATCATACAGCAAGTGGAAGAATTGGGACCCCAATCCCAGGTTTGCTAATTCTAGTACTTTTTTTTTTTTTTGTGACTAGCTGCTAGTACGGGGATCAAACCCTAGATCTTAGTGTTATCAGCACCATGCTTTAACCAACTGAGCTAACTGGCCAGCCCTGAGTGCTCTTTCTAATACATTAGCTGTCTGAAGCAAAACACACCATGTAGCTGTAAGATGTGCTGCAGTGGAGAGCCTCTGTCGGCCGTCGGACTTTGTACTACACTGCAGACCCCAGAACTGTCCTGCCAGTTTCAGATTCTCTCTTGAGTCATATGGAGAAGAGAGGGCAGATCAGATACTCTTTTGTTTCAAGGTCTTCTCTGACAACTCTTTGTCCTCCACCCATTCTTTAATGGCAGGATTTCTGTCTTTATTCATCTCTGCTCTGTGTACCCTCTTCAGGTCCTTTTATTTCTTCTCATCCTCTTAACTCTGATCATATTTTGATGATCCATGAATCCATACCTTTTTAGGTGAAACTTACTCTCTAGTCCTGAAGACTTGTGTATCCAACTGTTTATTGGATGATCTAAAACCTTAGTCTGGGCCTAAAATTTAATGTGGTAAAATCGCATTTGGCCTAAACCTGTTTTCATCCTATATTCCCATTCTCACTGGATGCCACTCTCAGTGACTCTCAGAATCCAAGCTACAAAACCCGGAGGTCATTCTCGACTGCTCATCCCTAACAACAGATCTATCCTTAAGTCCCCTGGACTCCACGTTCTCAACATCTCTCTTATCTCTCCCTTCTTCCCATCTACAGTGACATTTGCCAGGGCAGTAAAATGCAACCCTGATCATTCTGTTTCTACACTTAAAGTATTAGAATCTTCAGTTTTCTGCATCATCTAGTGTCCAGACACAATATATTCTCTGAAGTCTTCCACGGTTGATCTTCTGTCTACACCTACAGTTTCATTTACGCTGCTGCCTGTGTTCCATCTCCAGCTATGCAGACAGTCGCAGATATGCCTCTTCTCACACTGCCCCTTCCCCTGATAATGCATTCTTCTCTCTTCTTTACATGACATTTTTATTTAGTGATTTAATTTAAGGTAATGCCCTTAACGTATTTCCATTATAGAATAAATAGCACTTTTACACTCCCCCCCCACATGTCTGTCTCCTCTTTTTCCTCATCCCACCAGTCACTAATGTCTTCCAAAGTGGATAATTATTCTTATTTTATCTTTGCATTCCAAATGTCTAGAACAGTATTGACATTCCATAGGTGTTCAGTAAATCTTTAGTGAATTAGTGAGTTGAATACCAACTTAGCCAGTTAAAGTTGTTACATAAACCATCTGATCAATATGTGACAGATATTACACCCACAGTCTTCTCAGCCTCCACATTTCATTCACATAGTTTAGAAATATCATTGTTCTGTTAAGGAACCATGTCCATACAGAGCACAGTGCTAAAAATTTTAAGCAAGTTAGGCTCCATCTCCCAGTAAATAGATTCTTTCTCCAAGAGCTTACTCTTGGTTTTCAGATGGCACTTACTGATGAGAAAGCTGAGGGATTTTTGGTAAACATTTGTGCAGAGTAGGACAGTCAACTCCAAGCCACATTTGTAACTCAGCAGACAGGAAATGCTAGCACCTGTCAATTTCAAAAGAATGCCATGTTTCCACATGTTTTTTTTTCCTATTATATACAACATTGGTAGTATGATTCTTCAGATACCAAGTTCTTATTATTATAAAATTGATGAAAGTATGATTTCTAAAAAAAATCCATACAAGTCACAGTAACTAGGTAAGCATTAAAGTATTTCTATATGGTTCTCATTCTGACTTCTCATCCTCTCACTGGAGATTTGGGCTCCCAGACCTCCAGGACCCTGTCCTGGCCATCTGTGTCCCCCTGTTCCCTAGCACATGGCTCTCATCCACAATGATCACTGGCTGAGGGGACAGATCAATTCATGAAGTAATTCCTGAGAGCCATAAGAGGAAAGTCAAAAATCACCAGCCATAGCATGTTTTTTCAACTATCTGCCATTGGTTGAGATTGCAAAAGATATCTCTACAATTTCTTTTAGTTAAGTGATTCTAATTTTGCTGAACATTGTAATTTCTTACAATGCACATAAAGACCAAAACTCTAATATGATGGCATGTAGGAGGGAGGAAGAATCAATCTCATTTACACTGACGTCCCGGCAGATTTCCATGTCCATTTACAAGGAAAGGAATGACTTTGTTTTAACTCTGGTCTCATTAGACTTAAACTCTTTTATTTCCTCGATGTTTTATTTTGAAATTTTTCAAACCTACAAAAATGCTGAAATATTATAATGAACACTCACCTAGTAAACCAAATCTCTCTCAAATATTTGTGTGTGTGTCTATATGCATATTTGAAGTTTTTTGTCAACCGTTTGAAAGCAAGTTACAAAATAACTCTCCCTAAATTTCTCATGATGTATCTCCTAAGAGCAAGGCCATCCTCCTTCACAACCACAGTGTGATTGTCACTCACATCGTCACTCATGCTCAGTAAGTGGAATAGCACACGAAATATTTTCATATATAAGTCCACATTTAAATTTTCCTAATTGTCATCAAAATGTTCTTTATAGCTCTGTGTGTGTGCGCGCATGCGTGTGTGTGTGTGCGTGTGCGTGTGTGTGTGTGTGTGTGTGTGTGTGTTTGGTACCCAGAATCCAATCAAGGACACAGCTTTTAAAGGTCATGTCTCTCTTTAGGCCCCTTAAACCTAGGACAGTCCCCTATCTTTTATTGTCTTTCATGACATTGACATTATTGAAGAATCTGGCTGATTGTGTTGCAGACATAGAATGTTTCATGATCTGAATTTTTCTACTCTCCCTTCATGATTATATTCAGGTTAAACATTCTTTGAAAGAATACCACATGGGTGATGGTATATACTTTCCATTAGGTTGCACCAGGAGACACATAATGAGTTTACCCATTTATGACCATGAGCTCAATCTCTTCTTACCCTTGTAAAGGAAACTTCTTGCGCTTTGTATTCAATCCATAATCTGTGGGTAATACCTTGAGACTATGTGAATATCCTGTTCCCCCACAAACTTTTACCTAATGGGCTTAATATGCATTGATAATCCTTGCTGGAATCAATTATTTTATAGCAGGTTGAAGAATGGTGATTTTTAATAATTCTATCATGATTTTAAATTTGTAAGCTGGCATTCTTCTGTGTAGAAGAACTCCCTCTATGCCCTCTCTTTTTAATATCCCTATATACCCACCTTTTTTGTATATTCCCAGCTTTAATACATTATTACCATTCTTTCTGGGGCTGCTTGAATTGCCCTATTTGGCTTGTTGGATCCTCTTCAAGACGGTCGCTGTGTCCTCTCAGCATATACCCATCATTCTTTGTGTACATTTTTGCTTTTTGATACAACAGTATGTTCCAGGCTTACCTTCTAGTTTTTCCTGCTCCAGACATGGAGTCAGCCATATCTCAACAAAGCACTGATTCCTCTAAAAGGGCAATGGAATTTGGAAACCAAAATCTGTTGGTGTGCTTACTGCTTCAATTTAAATTTCTTGAAAACAGAAAGTGTCTGGTTTTGCTCTGTCTTGTATCACCAGTGCCTAAGCATAAGATCTCATACAGTGTAAGTGCACAATAAACGTGTTAAATGCTGACATTCCAAGAAATGGATACCTGCAATAATTACATGTGTTTTTAAGGGTATTTGAATTTGGAATATCTTTCATCTACAGTATCTCTGATCACAGTTTATTATGTGACCTTGGTAACCATATATTTAGACTTGTAATAGAATCTTAAATGAGCTCTGTCTTTCCTCTTATGAACACAGATTTGTTCATAAGTATGCTCTTACCTTTAGGAGCTTTCTTTGATGATTAGATATGAATAAACATATCTATACAAAGAGTCATTATATATGCAGCATAAGTCAGGTAAAAGAAATTTGGGATTCATATTAAATATTTTTCCCCAAGATTACAAATTATGCCATTTTGGGGTAGCCCATTTCTTAGCTGTCTGCTGACTCTCAGTGTGTCCAGATACAAGTGCAAGAGTGTTATCTGTATTTCCCCACTTTAAAATGAGCTGGGTTCTTATTTTCACTGCTGCCCTGGCTGCTGTGACTATAGACTTCATTTCTACCAAACGCTGAAATCATTTTAAAATAGGAATTAAGATTTTTTTGCTCACTTTACTTATTTTTTCCTTAACTTACATCGAGTTCGAAGGAGATGAATTAAATGGCTTACTAATTTTTTTTTTCTTCTTTCAAAAAGCTACAATTTTCTGAAATGGCACACTGCCTTTTAAAGCAGAGTTCTTAGGCATCTCTCTTGTGGATTTAAACTGCTGGCTAAAAGCTGAAAGGGCCATTTTTCAAGCAGCACTTAGGTTTAGGAGCCAAGAGGGTCCTAAAATCTAAAGTGTCTCTACTTTTACTGAGAGAAAAAAGTTAATTTTTTTTAACCAGGAGAGAGCAGATGTTTTTACTAGTTTTTCTCTTTCACAGTCATTGTAATTAAGAAAATCATTCATCAAAGAGCTCTGACTAGCATATATTGGCATAACAATATATTTTTCCAAAAATGTCACCAGTTCACAATCCACCTTTCATTATTCCTATCTTAAGCCCACCTGGGGATGCTTCTAACATGCATCTTTTATGAGTTTGATTATGAAAGTAACATTTTACATAAATTTTCAATAAATAAATATCATGCATTTTAATTAAATGCTTGTAAAGGCCTTTATTTGTAAGCCAACAAAATGTACATTACTGATGTTATAAAAAGCATTTGGTTTACATAGGAAAGGTACAGAACATTATGCTAAAATAATGTATTTTAAATAATGTTTTTGCTATAATTTATCACCTATAACAGTGAAGGTGACTTCCTAGGACATCAACACGTTATAAAAGGAGAAAAGAAGCCTCAACTCTCTCTAAAGAAAACATAGATATGACTGTGATTTTAGGGCAAATATCCTGAAGCGATGCCACAGGGTTGAAGGATTTAAAGAAATCATTGGACAAGTATGTAATTTATAAATAACAAATTCCATTAAGTCTTCCTTGATAACTTAGCCATTCCTGGCAATGTGATTTCAGGCGTTGTCTGCGCAGATGGCTCATGTTGAGAAAGCCCTCATTGATATTGTCCAGGAACTTCTCTCTGGGTTCAAGTTTCATCAAACACGACCCCTTCTAATGACATTTGTCCTGGGACTATTTTTTCTAACCCCACATCTTTCTATACATGCTTTAAAAAATTCTAGCAGACAGCAGTCAGCAAGAATTAATTGACTACCAACAGGGTGCAGAGCATCGTACCAGGCCGCCCCTGTTACTTTGATGCTCCTTCTTTTATTGCTAACAATGAGACTGGCCTGTCTTTGCTTTCAACTGCCTGCACTTTGCACGTGCTGGAGGGTCAGACACTTCCCATGTAAAGAAAATTTACTTTGAGCCTTAATTATAATCAATGGGATCACTTGAATGAAGGTTGAAATTTTTCATCACGATTTGCTGAAATGAGATAATGCTTATTCATTATACTTAGTCAATTTAGCTCTCTAAAAGTCAGCCAAGCACATGGTATGTTTTCATGATTTAAAAAAAAAATTATGTAAAGAACTTTGTGGTCGAATTATTTCCTGTGAGGCATGGATATTATAAGAACAAACACTCTGGGAATTAAACACGAAACTTCTAACGATAACTCCAACGGAAATGCTACCATTCGTGCCCAGAGATATTTCATCCGTTATTCATTCGGCATTCTTTGTAAGAAAAAAGAATTGTTAATAATTAAAAGGCCTCACTGATGGTTAATTACTAATTGCTAATCAATTGATAAGAGATTGGTTAATAAATAATGGTCTAGCATGCAGCCATTTAAAAATAACCTCGTGGCCGCGCGCTGCTGCCGAGTCGGCGCCGGTTCTGGAAACTGCCTCCCGGTGGCGCGAGCCCGCAGCTCCCGAGCCTGCTCTTCTGGCGGCCGCGGCAGGAGGCTGCGGAGGCGAGCGGGCGGCGGCTCCACGGAGAGCGGCGGTCGCCCGAGCAGAGGCGGCGCTCTCATCTCGGCCCCCGGGCCCCCGTGACCGGCACCCGCGTTCTGCACCGCGTCGGAGCGGCCGCCGGCTCCGGACTGACCGGCTTCGCTGCCCCTCCGGGGGCTGCCGCGTCGCCTCGCCTGCCAGCACGCCTGGCGCCCCTGCGCCCCGACTCGCTCTCGGCCGCGCCCCTACTCCCCGGCGGGGTGGCGGCGGCCGGAGCAGCAGCGGCAGCAAGCGCCGGCCTCGGTGGTGAAGTTCAAGCCCAAGCAGATGCGGACCTATGACCGCCAGGGCTTCCAGAAGCGGGCGGCACGCCTGTGCTTCCGGAGCGAGCAGGAGGACGAGGCGCTGCTGGTGAGCGGCAGTCGGTGCCCGACCAGTGGGTGGTCCCAGGAGGAGGACTGGAGCCCGAGGAGGGGCCTGGCGGCGCCGCCGTGGGGGAGGTTTATGAGGAGGCTGGAGTCAAAGGAAAATGAGGCAGGCTCCTGGGCATTTTTGAGAACAGGCACTGAAATATTAGAAGATTGGGAAGATTCTGTTAATATAGGAAGAGAGAGTGGTTCAAAGTAGAAGATGCAATCAAAGTTCTCCAGTGTCATAAACCTGTACGTGCAGAATATCTGGAAAAACTGAAGCTGGGTTGTTCCCCAACCAATGGAAATACCACAGGTCCCTTCCCTTCCAGATAATAACACCTTGTTTGTAACTGCTGCACAGACCTCTGGGTTGCCCTCTAGTATAAGACAGAGGGAACTGGAAAGACCTTTCCCCCCGTGTGCAGTCTCATGGGGAGAGGCTTATTTTCCTTGGTAAATATCTGAATGAGGCTTGCAAACTGTCTGAATTTTCCATGCAGGGTTTTCAAACGATTTGCATGTTTCTCAGATGCTTTCAAAAAAAATTTTTAAGTGTAAAATATTTTAATAAGCCAAAGCCATGTGGAATTTTTTTTTAGATGCCTTAACTGTTCCCCACCCCCAACCATATATTCTTGGTTATCAATTTTTTGCAGCATTTTTTTAGTTTTTTGTCCATTTGACATCAGTCTGGTTTCTTTTGTGAGATCAGATTACTTCTGGCTAAATTTTCCCTCTAAATTGTTTTCTCATTAATAGCATTAATGTATTATTCATCAAATCCTTCTGTGGTAGGAATTAATGAACGATATTCTTGGTATTAAAGAGATCCATCCATCCTAAAACTTTTTACAGGATGACAATTTTATCTTATAAATTGCAGATTGGGGCTATTTCTGTTTGGTCCAATAACTGTTTTGACAAGAAGTTAATTTGCTATTTTTGGGAATTTGTCAACTCATATGTCTGAATTTTTGCAACTCATATTATGTCACTAACTGTTTGATATGGATATTTCCCCTACACAATAGTAGTTTAACATGAAGTATACCTCTATAGAGTTGATGACTTTTAGGGAAATACTGTTCACAAAATGCACGTAGTAAATGCATCTTATCATGAAGACTATATTCATGGAATTTTATTTAGCATGCTCAGTTGCCAATTCCCTTTATCAATAATCTCTTTTTACATAAAATGTCTTGGAACCATATTTTCCTCAATGTGAATTGCTTTTAAAACATTTTCAGTTTTTTAATTTAGTGACACCTCTTCAAACTCTCTTGTTTACAGTAACCACAAAATTGGAGTCTAACCTTAAATGCCAGTCAGTGATGACTGCATCACCGCTGTGTAAAGTGGCCTTCTTGCTGTTCAGACTTAAGATTGTTAGGGTACCGTAGAATGTCTCCTTTTCTAGGTTGTCCATAGGTACTATTTGTCACATAACTAACTTTTGGGGTAGTAGGACATACCTGAATGAAGAATTATTTTGTCTTATACTTGTCTTTATACTCACCTAAAATCAAGAATCCCATCTAAAACACATAGGTACCTTGTCTGAAACTCCTGTACCTCCCCAACCAGGTCAGAAATGAGGTGGGTGGAAAAATCTTTGACTAAAATGTGGGGAAGGAGAGAGTGAAAGATCATTTTTAAAGTAGACTTTAGCCTTTTGTAAATATTATAACTGGTGCATATAAAGCAGAAAATAAGTATAGTTAAAACATTTGTTCTACAAGTTGTTAACCTTTAAAAATATAATTGCTGCTAAAAATAGAATGCTGTTACCTTTAAGGAAAATTGGTGCCATTTTGAAAATGAGATCTTATGCCATAAATGCAGCTGAACTAAATATAAACATTAGTTCACAAATTAATTCTGTCAAAGGAATGAGTAAAGTACAAAACTTTTAACCAATGACATTTCATTCTAAATTATATAGTGTGATCAAACATGATCGCCCAGAATTTTTATATTTTTCTTTGTACAGAGGTTATGTATTCTGGGTATTTTTTAAAAAGGAAACATTTTAAATCCCACAAATTGGCACTTTAGTTTTCAGTGGACTAAGATTTTTTTTTCTCAGTAATGTCTGGAGTTTCTTTAAATTATATACTTAACATAGCAGAGAAACCAGATTGTTTTTGTATATAAGACTGCTTCTACCTGAAATGCTGTCACAAGTACTTGGGGAGGTATATCTTGTACATGATTTTCTTAGAGGTAATAATGCATGAACTTGTTTTATAAACTCTTGGACTATGTATTTGACATGTAAAATATGTACAGTATTAATGTCAACCATCTCTTAAAGTTAGCCTATAAATAACGTATAATTTTCTTTGGTCAGAAACATTTGGACTATGTAGTGCCACTTGGGTCAGGATTTTCTTCAGTGCCATTTAGCAAACCAACTGTCCTTAGTCTATGCAACTAGCAAATGTTTGTGTAATGCAACAGAATACAGTTTTCACTTTAAATTTCACATGAAGCATTCTTCACTATTCTTCTGTAACCCACTCTAGCAAAACTAGAGGAAAAGCCCTAAGAAGATTTATTTCTATTAAGAGAAAAAGCCAATGTTTTCAGGCTAAGTAGTTGAATCTACTAAAAATAACAGTGTCTACTATCTCAACCTTCCAAAGTCTGTGAGCATTGGGACTGTTATTTGTGCTTTTTTGTGGGTTAGTTTAATAAAATTGGGCAGCTAAAATTTGCAGTTCCATGTGCTTCCTAAATAAAAAACAAAATACTTATTATAAATTGACTTACAAAAGTAGAAACTATCCTGCATGTTGCTGCTTGGGTATTTTTTTTTTTTTTTAAACAGATGACATTTCCAGCCAGCCACATGTCATCCAATTTTCTGTCAATCACACTCTTGTATAAGGCAGCAGAACTGAAGGGAAGAAATGATTGTTGTACACACTGAATTGCTTTGCATGGTCTCATTTGAAATAACTGGTGTAAGAATCTTGACCTTTTTTTATATTTGAAAACATCAAATAAAAATAGAAATAGATGATAAAAATAAAATAAAAAAATAACCTTGTATGAACTGACTTGTTTAGGATACATTGTCTAATGAAAAAATGCAATTTATTGAATAGTATGATCTCACTTCTGTTACTATCTATATGTATAATGTAATTATGACATATTTTAAAGCTGAAATCTAATCTACAATCAGTACATATACATAAAACAGATCACATGTACTTTCCATGAATACACATACATACATATACATACATACCCATAATGACTATGTATTATTTTCATAATAAAATGAAAAAAACTATAAAGACTTTTTAAAATAGTGATATGGTAAAATACTGACAATATATTAGCTGAGAGAAAATATTATAAAGCAACACACATGTTATGATCTCAATGTCATAAAAGAAATGTGTGAGGGGGATGCATGTGACACATGTAGTTGCATAGAAAAAACTGAAAGTCACCAAAATATGGAAGGTGTCTACTTCTGGAAGGTAGGGTATGGTTGATTGTTTTTCTTCTTTGTTATTTTCTTCATTATCTTGTACTTTATTTTCCAAAGCTTCTCTAATAAACATCAATTATGTTATAATCAGAAATGTTACACATTTTAAAGAAAAAACTATGCACAAGGGAGTTTGTTGCAACATTGTTTGTAATGGCCAAAAAAGTTTGTGGAAAAATAAAAATAAAAGATAACATGATCTTTCCACGAACTTTTTGATGGTACCCTTGCATATGTATGTATCATATACAATACACAATGCATGATTCAATTAGCAGTCAAATATGCTAGGACTGAAATGCTATATTCTTCTTGCCCTGCAAACCTGACTTTCCTGTTCCTAATCTCAGAGGTGTGACCAGATGAGGTGAGCTTCTCAGCCCGATTCTGGACCATTTGTCCATGAAAAACCTCTCTGATCTTTGTTGTTCACATATCAACTCCTCCAGAAAGCCTTCCTTAACAACTCTCCCAATCCCACCTGCTACATAGGTGCCCCATTTGGTGCCCCCGTAATAAAATTTATCACCATACTAGGAAGATTATATCTTATTATAGGTACCAGATTTTATGTGTGTCTTCCCCAGTTGGCTATATTGTCTTATCCATCTTCAAGATCTGGGGTTTGACTTTGACACTGGATTCTTAAATATGGCCCCAAAAGTATGATCAAAAGAAAAAATAAATTGGAATTCATCAAAATTAAAACGTATTGTGTTTGAAATGACATTATCAAGAAAGTAAAAAGGCAATTCACAGAATAGAAGAAAATTGCATATCTGATAAGGAACTTGGACCTGGACTATATAAAGAATCTTTACAAATCAAGAATAGAAAGGCAAACAACCCAACTAAAAATAAGCAAGACATTTATCCTAAGAAGATAACACAAATGATCAATAAGCACATAAAATGATGTTTGGCATTACTAGTAATCAGGAAAATGCAAATCGAAACCTCAATGAGATACTAATTCACACCCACTAGAATGGCTATAAATAGTTGACCCTTGAACAACTCAGGAGTTAGGAGCACTGACGCCATGTAATTGTAAATCCATATGTAACTTTTGACTGCCCCAAAACTTAACTATTTAATTACAGTACTACTTAAGTACATGGCATGCTTTCCTAGAGTCAGGGCCACATAACACAGCTGGGGGCAGGTGTGGGGGTGGGGGCAGCTGTATGAGTCATTAGTTAAGTAGTTTAATACTTAACTGTTTCTTTAACTATTTCCAGTACATTTATTGGAAATAAAAAATCTTCCAGTACATTTATTGAAAATAATCTGCTTATAAGTGGAACTGTGCAGTTCAAACCCATGTCATTCAAGGGTTTGCTATGATCAAAAAGTCAGACAATAGCAAGTGCTGGTGAGGATGAGGAGAAATCAGAATGCGTATCCACTGTTAGAGGGAATGTAAAATAGTGCAGCTGCTTTGGAAAATTTTTGTATTTCCTCAAATAGTTAAACAAAGATATGATCCAACAATGCCACTCCTAGGTATATATACAAGAGAAATGAAAACATAAGTCTACACAGATACTTGTATGAAAATATTTCAGCAGCATTGTTCATATTAAGCAAAAAGTAGAAACAACCCAAATATCCATCAACTGATGAATGGCTAAACAATATGTGGTACAGTCATACAATGAAGTATTATTCAGCCATAAAAAGGAACGAAGTACTGATAACATGCTACAATATAGATCAACCTTGAAAACATGTTAAGTGAAAAAAACCAGTCATGAAAGTCCACATATTATATGATTTTATTTATATAAAATGTCCAGAATAGACAAATCTATAGAGACAGAAAGTAGATTATTAGTTACTTAGAGCTTGGCAGATGGGAGTGGAAGGAATAAGGTGCTGATAGCTAAGGGGTCCAGATTTTCTTTTTGAGATGATCAAAATGTTCTAAAGTTAAAGGTGGTAATGGGTCCACATATCTGTCAGTATACTAAAAACTATAAAATGGTATACTTTAAGTGGGTGAATTGTATGGAATATTAGTTATATCTCAGTAGAATTGTTTCCAAAAATGGTCTAACACCTCAGACTTTTTCTCTGAACCTCATGGATTCTCAAATCCAGAATGCAAGAAATAACCACTGTTGCTCTGCTTGTCCTGTGGCTCGGAATAGGAAGAGTTTGGCTACTGACCCTGTTTCCCCTACACAAACACACACACATATGTACTGTGAGGCCAAACAAAACAAACAAAAACGCCAAATACAAAACAAAAACCACACACATAAAACGCTCACGTCTCCGCTAACGGAGACACGTCCCTGTATTCTTTCTGGGACTTCCCCGGGTTCGGCCCACGGAGCTGCGAAGTGCAGGGAGCGCTGCAGGCCTTGGGTGTCCCTCCCACCCATCTTCACCGTCCGAGGCATTGCAGCTCGAAGGCGTATGCAGCGGATTCCCCTGGTCTTGGGAATGATAACCTTACACAGAAGGGGCAAAAGTGGGATTGGGGGTGGGGGGAAGAGGGGGCTCTGGTCTAGGGCAGGAGGCCCTGCCAGGTGTACCAAGGCGTGAGAAGTGGAGAGCGGGGGCTACCTGTAGTAATCCTCCTTGCAGTAAATGCTACCGTCCTTGGCGAAGCAGGTGAGCTCGGACTCGAGGGCCAGCTCACATTCACTGCACTTCGGGCACCTCAGGCGCCACTGTTTGTCCACGGCCAGCAGGGAGTGTCTGTCCGAGATCGTGCCGCCGCAGCCGGCGCACAGAGCCGGCTTCTCCGGGCTGAGCGGGGGCATGCCCTGCAAGGCGGGCACTCCGCAAGGCTAGGATGGCGCGCGGCGGCGCCGCACAGCGCGGGCTTCCTCCCGGGCAGCGGAGCCCAGAGCGCGCAGCGAGCGCGGCGGGGGCAGGGGCCGCAGCGCAAAGGCAAACGTCGGGGAACGTCTGTAATTTCTCTTTTTTGCGGCTCCCTCTCTTTCTTCCGTGTCCGCTGGAACCCGCGTTCGCCTCCTCTTCGGACTAACCTAAAGACCTCGTTTAAGAAGGACTGCCAACGTATTGACTACAGTTAGGTGGCGGTCCCAGCCGGGGTTGCCCAAGCGCCTCCTCCCACCCAGCGGGCGCGTCCAAACCGCGCCTCCGTCGGAGACTTCAGGTCGGCGCGCGGCTTCCAGCAAAGCCGGATCTACCCCGGGTGGGCTCCCGAGCAGCCCTTGGGCTTCCCGACCGTCTGGGCGCCCTCCGAGGACAGAAAACTGCTCCAACTGGGCACCGCCCGGTGGGATCTTACCTTGAAGTCCGGATGTCAAATGTTCTCCCCAAGAACTCGGTTCACGGCAATAGAGGGCGGGAGGCGGCGGGCAGAGGTGCGCACCGGTCCCTGCGTCTCGCCGATGGTCCCTCTGTTAATCCGAATAAATAAATAAACCTTCGGATGAAAATGAATTTGTCCCCTCTCTCCCCTCGCCCCTCTCTGCCGGAATTGACCGGAACCCCTCACCTCTGACCCTCAGATCCCTCCGCCGGTCTTTTATTTTCCGTTTATGCTCCCAAATCGGGAGGGGGAGGAGGAAGGGGCGGGCGGAGGGCACAGACACGGGCCGGCGCCCGGGGACACGCTCTGAGGCTGCGCTCGGCCCTCCCAGCCGCTCGGTCATCAGAGGAGGTGTTAATGGAGGACTCGGCGGTGACTGAACCTCAGAAAGCCCAGAGCGTCTGGAGGGTTGGGCGCAGCGGGGGGCGGGGACGGGGCTGGAGTCCCCAGCGCTCCTGGGCTCTCGGGCCCCCGGCCGGCCTTTGCCTTCCTGCAGCTCGTCCCTGAAAGGTGCTGCCGCCAGCTGGTGCGCACAGACGGTGAGTGGGCGGGAGCTCCTGCGGGAAACTGGGCTAAGCCACTGATGGCTCACCCACCCCGTCTCCGCCTCCCCCTCGGTCCTTCCTGCGCTCCCCGCGCTCCCGGGCTTGGCGTCAGGAACCGGTCACTTGGGAAGCATTCTGGGCTCGAGGGCGGTGTTAGCCGCCGGGCCGGCTCGGGGACCGCGAGCACCTTCCGCTCGGGCTCCGGCTAGAGGTTGGGGGTGGAGATGAACCTTCCGAGGGAAACCCTCAGTCACACCCGGCAGGCGACCGTTCGCTGGGACGCAGCCAGGCCCGCGACGGGCGTTGACCTGTTACCTGGTCTCGAGTTCCCGAGGGGCTGCGTTGCCCAGGGAGCCCCTCACAGTCCGAAGCGGGGAGCCGGGGATTGCTGGGTGGCCCCGCGCCGGTGGGGAGGGGACGTGAGCAGTAAGATTGGGCAGGATCTCGGTCCGGGTGACGGTGCGCCCGCCCTGCCCGCCCCTCCCCCGGCCACCAGAGCCAATCCTGGGTAAGTGCGTGGGCCGAGGGCGCGGTGGGCCAGGGCTGCCCGCGCGCCTTCCAGCCGCCTGTGAAAACCACGTAGGTTTGGGGCGGCTCGAGGGGCCGTAAGGAGGTGGACGCTGCCTCCTGGCCGCCCCGCCACACAGTTTGGGGACGGTCGGGGACAAACTAGGAGCGGCAAATACGAGCCCCTGGCCTTGTCTTTCAATCCCAAGTCCCGGAATGTCGCTCAGAACACCCCGGACAGAATCCCTCTTTCCACCCGGACACTTGGCTTCACTAACTAGTCCCACCAGCCAATCAGTGCCACCAAGTGTACCTTTTAAGCTCCCCTGCCCCCGACTTTCCCCTTCCCATCCCGTCCTCAGATCTTTCTTCCAGAATCCGCCCCCACCCCCCCATCTAGGTCAGTTTTCACAGCCAGAAAGTGACAAGCTTCCCAGAAAGCCATCTAATGGATGGACGGCGATACCCACCCTGAGGTGCTTGGCGCTCTAAACTCATCCCTGTCCAAAGCAGCTGTTTCTAACCTCTTTGATGTCACACACCGTTTTAGGTATTTGATAACGACCTACATTACACACGCACACGCACACACACGCGCGCGCGCACACACGCAGGCGCATGCACACTGAAGTGCACACCGAAGCTCATACTTCAGGATACAAACCTCGGGTGGGAGGACGTTGTCGTCAGGGATATCCTCATCCCGCTAGAGTCCATGATTCCCGGTTAACACTCACTTTTATGCCCGTAGTCCCAGGAAGGAGGGCCGTGAGTCTGGCCGTTTTGTGTCATGAGCCCAATTTGAAATCATTTGTTGGAACAAGGGTCAACCCTTGAACCCCCCCCCCCCCCCCCCCCCCGTACACATCAGGGCATCGAGAGGTCCAGGGTAGGCTGGACGTTCCAGGGACAACCCAGTCCCTGGCTAAAGATAGCTGTGGGTTCTTTGACAATTTTTCTAGGAAATCGGGCTCTCCACAGAGGCACACAGAGGATGCAGAACCCCACTCCCCCTTATATATCTACATTTTCTTTCTTCCTCCCCCCTTTGGGGAGGGGATTGTTTTGGCATCTAGGAGTACCTTGAATTTGTTGCAAGGTAGTGAAAAAATGGCAACGGGTTTTAAATTCTTCTCCGTGGATGAATTGTCCAGTCCACAAACTCAAAGCCATCACTCGAATGAGTGAGAAGATGAAATGGCAGTTGTCAGCAAGGAGTGGAGGACGAGGTTCCTCGTGTGCTGGCCAGGGACTTTGTGTTCTCAAAGTGCTCGTTGGAAAGCAACATGCCAGTTGCCATTTGTCTAGTAGTGAGCCTTCTTCCCCAGCCTCGATTGAAGGAGACAAATCTAAACCCCAGTGGTTTTTGATGGAGGAACGTAAACATGGAACAGACTTTGGGAAAGCCTTTGGAGAAAGGGCACTGTGCTGGAACAGACCTGTGCCTGGCCCAGAGAGTGCCTCTTCTTCTCAGGGCCCCTCTGTTCCAAACGCACAGTTTCAGAGCCCCACATTTTACCTGAAAAAAATAAAAGCCCTTCTTTTCCTTGTTCTGCATAATCGCTGGGGGCCGTGCGGCTTCTGGAGAGAGAAGAGTGTGCATCGTGACCCACCTGCTGCGAGGTCTGCCTAGGGCAGGGCCCTTCCCCAGCCAAGGGAAGAACTACCGCTGCAGGAATCTGTCTCCACCCCTTTCTATGGTAACTCGCCCCCCCCAACAAGATTCCCATTTCTATTGGGTCCTTCCCTGTTAGAAATAATCTAGAAATCTATCTCCCTTGATTTATTGCACCCTGGGGCAGGAGTCTCCAGAAACCTTGAAAGTGGAGCAGCACCACAGTTGATTTAAACCTGGAAGTCTCTATTTCTCAGCATCCACATGTGTTTGTACACAGACACCTAATAAGAAACCTGAATTTTTACAATGTGTGAATACAATATAGCTTAAAGCTCTTGCAGTGAGGCCCATTTATGTGGTCATATTGTGTTTAATGTGGGAGCTGCCACCCCTGCTGTGGGGTTCACATTCATCTCTACAGAACGACAGCAAACTTCAGACCTTGGCTCCTGGCTCCAGGTGCAGGAAGGAGTAAGAGCATCTCTCCACCCCACACCCCCAGTAGTTCCTGTGCTATTGTTGCCAGCAAAGCTTGAAGTTCTGCTAGGAAGAATCACAAACATCTCACATAGGATGATGTGATGGACGTCCTTTCTTCTTTGGCCAGTTCCCTACTGCAGGAAGTGCACTGGGAGGAGAAAGAGCGCCTGTAGAGAGAAAGCATTGGTTGAGTTATTTCCACCTTCCAAAGGGCTTTCTCATAACACTGTCTTACATTGGGCCCCTTTTCTTTTTCTTTTTTTTTTTTTTTCGTCGTTTTTTCGTGACCGGCACTCAGCCAGTGAGTGCACCGGTCAGTCCTATATAGGATCCGAACCCGCGGCGGGAGGGTCGCCGCGCTCCCAGCGCAGCACTCTACCAGGTGCGCCACGGGCTCGGCCCCATTGGGCCCCTTTTCAAAATGAATGTCCCTTCCTCATTCTCTTGTTTCTCCAGAAAGATGACCTTTTTAGACTCCATTTCCTTCTCTTCTCCTTCTTGGGGCTGCTGAAGAAAGCACCTTCCATCCCCCATCCAGAAAAATGGCCTAGAAAAACAGCTAGCTTCATGTTTTCTTTATATCTAGTGGAAAACATGGAGATAGCTGGTTGCTTCTTGACCGAAGAATGGAAAGGAAACTGGCTTCCAGAATTACTATGCCTTTCTGGAAAGATTAACTGCCTCCAAGATCATAATGCTAATCACCTTCTCCTTCTCCCTCCTGAAAATAAGTTATAGACAGGACAATACCAGACCACAGACACCTCTTTTGCATCCAAGGAAGTTGCTGACACCTCACAAGTCCCATGGGCAGTGTTGCTTAAGGGCACCATGCAAAACTAGGGCACCAGAAATACCAACAATTTTTGGAGACAGTTTAATATTTGACATTAAAAAAACCCAAAATCATAATCAAGGGGAAAATCAGAACCGTATTGGGCTTCTTTTTCACTTATTTAACAATTAAGAAGACCTTTTATTTTGAATTGAATGTTTTAGAAAGGCACCAGAATATTTTGGTTGCTTTACGGGTCTCTAAAGCCTTTATTCAGGCCACAGGCAGAGCCTGAGGCAGACCCCTGAAGTGCTCAAGAATTTTTCAGATTCCATGAGCGAAGGCAGAGGGTCAGCTCTGGGCAAAGCCAGGCTTCCAAGTGGGCAACAGTCTCATTTTACAGAACAGCTTCCACTGGCAAGGAAAGGGCTTCCTGGGGGCTGCTGTCCTCACAGAGAAGTAGAGGAGAAGGTGTGGAAAGAGTGGTGCCTATGAGATCCTAACTCTAGTTGGAGACTGACACCCAGGGGCATCCCTGCAATGAATGAATGGGTGTAAAGCTAATGAAAAGCTCAAATATAGATTCGGTAGGGAAGTGCCAAAAGAAATGGAGGAGGAAAGGGTGGGAGAGAGAAGAAAAAATGGTCTAAATGAGGCATCTTCATCAGCCTGACCCCCAAGTCAAAATGATTTAAAGTTTTTATTGAAAGAACAGATGGAAGATGAGAGCATTTCTTGATGCAGGATGGCACGTCTTGGGCACTCATATGCTACACAATATAGCATATCAATCTTCTTATAGCTCAAGATATAAATGAAATGAAGAATGTATTCAGACTCCTCTATTTGCCAGCAACCACCCTTGGATTGCTAACACTGATGAGAAAACAGTAGGAGAACTGACGCTAAGAAAAATTAAGAGCTACTAATGTGACCTGACTGCTACTATTTATTTAATGGAAATCATTATTTTCTTTCTTCGACATATGTGTCTGATAATGAAGCAGAAAGAAAGGAAAATAACTATCAATGTGCCACTTCAGAAACATACAAACATTTGCTAGCTTTTTCATTTTATTGAAGTTCTTTTAATATATATCTAATATTAAACAAATGCTCAAGTACTAACAGCACAGAGAGCAATTCTGGATTAGGGCTTTATTTTTATTTTTTTTTAAATACAGGTTCAGTTAGGCAGAGAACAGAGATGAAATTGGGTCAAACATAAAAATATGAATTGAATTGCTTCTTTTTAGATGAATCTTTAACATTGACATGACCATATGGACACTGCAGAAAAAATAAAACAAATTATTATTGAGTTATTTAACAATCATCTTGAAAAAGTACACTTTTAGAGACTGCTAACAATGTTAAATAGATTATTTGATCAGTTTGCCTAATTGTGAAACTGAAATTCACAGAATAATTTCTCAAAAGATAACACAAATATGTAGCACTTCTTTACTTGAACATCACACTGCTCATGCAATATACAAGTAATAATTACCATTTTACAAATGTAGGAGCCAAGAAACTGAAGTGTCTCACCCCAAGTCAAGCTATGGCATGTTATGCTAAAATACAATTTTTGTTTGTTTCCCAGTTATGTCCTAATTTTTGACTAATAGATCCATAGCTTATGCAATATGTCTCGTTTTATTCATCAAGTAACACCCAACTTTGGCAAGAAAGTTTAAGTTCCTTGTAATTGAGTTTAATTTTAGGTTCTCTGGCTCTAAATTCTTTCTTAAATCCTCAAGGCTCCTTGTCTGACTTTTATGTCTCATGACTCACTACATTCATACCACATTTGACTTCCTCTCATCATCTTACCTTCTGCATGAATAAAGTCTGAAGCAAAGCCCATTTGGATAAGAAACACTGTGGCTATGTGTCTACGGTGACAATGTTAGTTGGGAGAAGGCCTTCCCCAGAAAAATCTCTGTGTAACAGCCCAACTCTGGATAATCTTTTGAGTGTCCATCATAGGACTGTTTTTTACATCTCTTCTCAGTAGATCCTAAACATGAAGCAGCTGGGAAGGGGAGAGGCAGTATGAAGTATAATAATCAGCATCAGAGAGCTCTGGTCTGAATCCGAGTTTTGCCATTACTCACTGGTTTAGCCTGGCCTCAGTTTCTTCACCTGTAAAATGCTGATCACATAGCTATTGCAAGTACTAAGTGAGACAATGCACATAACCTGCTTAACACATGCTTTAGTGCTTTGCAAATTAGCCCCTCCCATCCCAATTCATCAGTGGTGCCCTCCCTGAGCTCCCCTAGACTGCTAGTCTCTGAAGCCAGCCACTACGTGACTGTGTCTAAAAATTAGTCCTTGTTTATGCTGCAGTCAGTGCTGTAGGAATTATCTGTCTGCCATATGTGCTGGCAAGTGGAACACTATCATTTTGCTACTTGACAGAGCTATTTAGCAGGTGCACATGTCTGAACATCCCTGCATCAGAAGTGGGGCCACTCTGGATTCCAGAGAGCGGTCATCAGGCCACAGCTGGAGTGAGGCAGGAGCCGGGAGCATCCACTTGAGCTCTGAATTTGCAGTCTGAAATGCAACGAACCCAATTCCGTGCACGTGAAGTGGAAAATACCGCAAGTCAAGGTTCTTTTTCAGGTTCTTCCCTGTTGGGGGGGGGGGCGGGTTGTAGCCCTGGCAACCGGGAGCCTGGACTGGCTCCAGAAAGGTCCGGTGCTAAGGACACAAGGAGCACCTTGCCTTTCTGGCTTGGTGGCCAGGAGTACGCGGGCCACCCGGGCAGGCACTCCTGCCCCCCTCGATCCTCTGGCAGCCCCGGCCCCGTCCCCTCCGCAGGCTCCGGCCCGCGGGCCGCGCAGCCCAGGTGAAGCCGCCGGGCGCGTCCCCGCGCGCCCCTTCCCCCTCCCGTCGACTTCCTGGTTTGCAGAAGGTGCAGGAGCCACCGCGGGAGGCCCCGGTCGCAGGTACTGAAGGGCCCAGCTTTGATGGCGGCGGGGGGGGCGGCCACGCGGCTGCTGCTGTCACAGAAAGACTCTGGGAGGTGGGGTGGGAGGCGGGCAAGCTCCGGGGGCGCCGCGGACGTGGGCCCGCCGCCGCCGCCGCCGCCGCCGCCGTGAGCAGCTCCGGCCCAGTGGGCGGGGAAGGCGCGACCCTCCAGCCGCTGGCGACGGGACAGGCGGCCCCACCCCGACATGTGACCGTGGACTGCAGGACCAAGTGAGTGGGGTCAGCGGGCGGTGGGTGCGGCCCGACCCCCCAAACCCCGGGCCGGCGGCGGGACAGCGCTAGGCCGCAAAGCCTGGCCGGCCCCGCGTGTCCGGCCCCGCGGGGTCTGCGCGGCTCCTCCCGGAGAGAGGCGGAGGCCGAGCGGCCCCTGATGCCGCCCGCCGCGGGTTCGTCGTTGTCTCCGAGTGTCAGCTGTGACTCGTCCGGTTGTCTGTATGTGTGTGTGGTGTCCGGGAGCGAGTCAGCGCTGAGGTTACGCGGGTCTTATTTGAAACGCTTTCGTAGCGTTGAGACAACCGCTTTTTCGGTGTAGTTGTCAGTTTTGTCGTGTATGTTTTATTCTGCTGCTTGTTCTTAAAAAATTAAATTGGCCTCCGCGCTGCTTGTACAGGCGCTGTGGTATCTTTATGTGCGTCCACGTGTAGACATCGCGAGCTATTTACTGCAGGAGATGAGGGAAAAAGCAATTTGAATTTTGGTGGTGATTTTGGGTCTAGGTATCTTAGAGGCTGAGTTAATGATTCCTGCCGTCACGTGTGAGAAGCTGAAGTGCCTCCACTGCAGCTTTCTTCACAGTGGTGTGCTCTTGGACTGTTGTTTAAGCCACTGTTGTGTTGCCACAGTGTGACAAGTTTGTTCAGGTTTTTTCTTGGATCTTTGTTTTCTTGACTTTCTTGGTAATATGTTCCTGATATCCTTGTGATAACATTCTCTTATTTGGAGATTTTTCTCATGCTCTACTAATATGCTTTGTTCTTTTCCTCCAAATTTTTATTTTTGAATTGCAAGTGAGAGGACAATAATTTACTTTTTACAATATATATTTAAAGTATATATACAATATTAGTAGTAGGCATTTGGGGGGTGCTTTAAGCAGGTGGCCATGGTATTTTAGTTAACAATGAGAATATCACACTTTGGCCCTTTGATTTTCAATCAATTCCAAAAGAATCTATCTTTCCTGGAAATAAGTTTTAATGTTTAACATTCAAAATCTTTCAGACTCTTAGGTTTATGCTAAAGAAACACTATGGATAATAGGAAAGTTTTTTTTTTTTTTTTTAATACTTTTTACTTGGGCTAGAGAGGATTAAAGATAGCTTTGAGAAGCTCCTGAAATACTGTGGTGTTTATTGTTAGGGTGAGTGGTTTTCGCACAGTTGTATTGATTTTGGGCATAGTTAGTAAAAGTCTAAAAAACTAAAAGTCTTTATATAAATTAAGGATAAGTTGATTTATTTCAAGTAGTGATTTATCTATAGAAAGGGATGTTTCATTCACATTTCTGTGATAGGTCAGTCATTGGCCTTGTGGGGGAACTTGCTAAAGCCTGCCCTGAATTGACTTTTTAGAGGATTTACTTTAGGAGGTTGTAGTACTAACACTTAAGACATTGCATAAGAGAATGGTGGAATAATAGAACTTGAAGTTTAACCCCCTAGAATGGAAATTGCTTTGATCCCTTTTCCCGTCCCTGGAGCCCATCTACTCTCAACTTGCAGGTGCCACTGTCATCATGCTGCCCAGCGACTGCACAAAGATTCTCACAATGAGAGTCATACAAGCCTGCTCCACCCCACGTACACTTGTTTTAAAATTATCCCTCTTCTCACCACTCTTCAAATACCAATTTCTTTAAGCAGGTGGGTAGTAATTAAAGTATTTATTTGATTAAAGTAATTCGCAGTGAGGTGTGAACAACTGATAGAGACAGCTCTCAAGGGAGCATTTTAATTTTTAAGAAAGCCTTGTAAACTCAAATTAATTAAAAAGATACAGTTTGCTATAGTGGAAAGATCTCTGAACTAAGAACCAAATGTACTTCTCACTATCAAATTCTATTTACCTTTCACCATCTTTCCCCCGTGTGTATTGATGCTGTTTGTAATTTGTGATTAACAGTTTCAATAAGAGCATAAGTATATTTAGCCAGAGTATTTTTCAGTGAATTTCTTTTGACTTTTTTTTTTATTAAAATTCTCAATTAAAGAAATAAAGGTATAACATGTGGTTACAGAGCCTTATTTATCAATTTATGTTCTCTGATTAGGTTTCTAGTGAGATAGTTCACAGAAATAGTAATAAAAAGTATTTATTTGGTATTTACAATATGTCAGGAAATGTGCCAAGAGCCTACGTATCCTATTTATCTTCACTGTGACCATAAAAGGTAGAGACTGTTATTCTTATCATAAAGATAAGGAAATGGAAGTTCAGAAAAATTGAGCAACTTACCCAAGACACACAACTGTGAGAGGCAGGACTGGGTTTGAGCCTGTTTCTGTGATAGTGGAGCTCGAGCTCTCAATCAGTATGCTGTGCTGCCTGTAAGACGGTCACTTGCTTCCAACAGCGGTGAATCTTCTGCAGCAATGTTAGAAAGCCACCCTGTTTAGAAAATCCTTAACTAATTCTAGGTCTGACTAGAGTTATTTTGATATTAGATTAATCAACAGGCCTCAGAAGACCATGCGAAGAAGAGCCTCAACACCACAGGAAGTGTTCAGCCCTCCCATTCAGTGAATGCTTGAGTGCCAATTATGTGTCAGGCACAGATGAAAAGCAGTCGAAAAGAAGGCATTCTTGAAGGAGAAGCGTCAGTTTCAAATCGATGATTATAACAGAGTAGTAGAGGCTGTGGTGGTTGTTGTGCCGTGAATAGCCCTGCAGTATGGAGGAGAGGGCCCCTAACTCAGCTCAGGGTGTGGGGCATGAGGGCAGCAAAGGAGGGGTGGCTGGGAGGTGATGGATGGAGAGACAGCTGGACACCTTGTTAGCTCTCAGGTGGGTGTCATCTGATACTAAAATTTTCTAAAATTAGTAAGAGCTTTACTTTATATTCAAAATATTGTGTAAATGATTAAGAGTAAAGAATATATCGCTTTTGGTATAAAGTGTTTACACCTAAACAGAAGATCAGGAATCACTCACTGTCTCTGCTGCAGTGTAACCTGCCTTGGCAAGAGGTTGCTGGGTTTACTTTTGTTTGCTCAGAGCCTAAAAACAGTGTCTGACCCATAGTATGTGCTCAGTGAATATTTATGGAATTGTTGAAGAACTGATTAAAGAACTGAGATGGCTTTTAAAGAAAAGGAATGGAAATTATATAGGGTATTGAGGGTTTAATAATTGTCATAAATTCATTTCTTCTTTAAAAGTATAATAAAATTGTTAAGCAGGAAATTTGTAAAATTTGTGAAAGTGAACCTGCAGAATTAAAAAGTATAAAAACAAGTTGCTTCCATATCTTGGCTGTTGTGAATAGCACTACAATGAACATATGATACAAATATCTTTATAAGGTGGTTATTTCATCTCCTTTGGCAACATACCCAGAAGTGGGATTGCTGGGTTGTATGGTAGTTCAGTGGAGGAATGGATAAAGAAAATGAGGAATATATATGTGTATACACACGCGCGTGCATGCAGGCACAAAATGACACAATGGAATATTATTCAACCTTAAAAAAAACAGGAGATGCTGCCATTTGCCACAACATGGGTGGAGCTAGAGGACATTATGCTAAATGAAACAAGCCAGACACAGAAAGAAAAATATTGTGTGATCTCACTTATATGTAGAATATATAAAAAAAATCTTTATACATAAGAGCTCAAACAAATACAGAGAGAGAGAGAATGAAACACTGGTTACCATGGATGGGGTGGGGTAGAGGAAGTGGGGACATACAGGTCAAAGGATACAAAATAGCAGATATTTTGTAGGATGAACAAGTCTAGAGATCTAATGCACAACTTGAGGACTAAAGATAATAAAATTGTATTGGGGTATTTGTTAAATAAATCAATTTTAGCTGCTTTTGTCACAAAAAAAATAACTGTGAGACGATAGATATGTTAATCTGCTTCACTATAGTAACCATTTTACTGTCTGTATGTGTCCCATATCATGATGTTGTAAACTTCAAATATACAGAATAAAATTTATTTTTTTTTAAAAAGAAGTGACTGAGTAATTATTCTTTTGGAATCTGTCTTGTGGCAGTTATATTCTATCTTGAACTAAGTCTTTATTGTCCTGACTTAACGCTGCACACTGGATTTTAGGCTTTTGAGGTCAAGTACCTCTTTGAATTTCTTGCAGACTTTGGCAAGTTTTGTCTTATCTATGAATGTCAATGATTCCTTGCTAAGTTGTATTGTTATTAAAGCAAAATTAGTAAAAGATTGTTCTGTATTGCCAATACCTACTGAAGATTTCTTAAATCCCTTAAAAAACTTTGATATAAAGGACTTTGAAAGGCTGTAGATTTTTTTTCATCACAAGCAATGGGTGCTTTGCTGAAAAACTTTTTTTAAAAATAAAACACGATAAATCACAAACTGTAACTTAGTACGCAGAATTGGTAAAGATCAGATATAGCCTTTTCCTCTTTCATTTCCTTCTTATTTATCATTTGAATCTGAAAAAAAAAGCACACAACTTATCAGTTTAGTACATCTGAAAGTCTTCTGCAAATGTATAAGCTTCCAGCAATTAGTCACTTCAAAAATAATTTTGTCTTGGTTTGGTAGCAGAAAGGTACCAGCATAATGGTGTGTTTAGTATGCAAATTTGCCATTCATTAATATTAAGCAGTCCTTTAAAATTTTGTCACTTGGGTAGCTGTAAAATTTAGAAGACTATTATTTTGATAAGATTATTTGAAATTAACTTATGAATTTGTTCAGAAACCTTGGTTGAAAGGAAACCCACGTAAGTTCAGATGTGTTTTAATACACGGGAACACCATTTATTCCGAGGGTCTATGTTTTAAAAGTATAGCTGCCCTTAAATAAACTTGCATCGAAGTAGTTCAGAAAGGATTATTAAATGGCTTTTTTTCTTTTTTCTTTGAGATTCCAGTATATATATATTTTTCCGTATATTTTGGAACAGGATTTTTGATATTTGGAAAAGGAAGTTGTGTAATATTTCGGGACTTTTTTTCAAGGTCTTGGTCATTTTTACTCTTTTATATAAATTAAAATAGCACCTTCTGTTTCATAATCACAAGCAGTTGATAAGGTTAATTTATTTGTTTTTTTAGAAAGTAATGTGTTATCTTTTTTTCATTTTGTCCTTATTACTACAAAGGACTTGAGAACTGTGTTTTGGAATCTTAGTTTTACTGTGAAATGTGTGATTTTGGCAATGAATATCCTGCAGAGTAATCATTGACAATAAAAGGCAGCACAATTTCATCAAGATTATGTGTTGGATGTGTTCACTGTATACAGGTTTAGACAAGTTAAAGAAGAAGCAGTAAGCTGAGAATTGTTATGTGCAAAAATACTAGCTTCCGAGTTTTTAATGTTTACTATAGCGTTGGTGACATTGAATGTTCACCCTAAAAAGTGGAAATATTAAAATGGGATTCTGTTTGAAAGACAAAATTTTAATTTGTAAATATTTGCCTCATTTTACATTAATAGTTGAAGACATAAATGAATCCACAATGTAATGCTTAACGTGCCATTGTCCTAAATTTGGCCTTTGAGGCTGAAATAGTTGTACAAAATTCATTATAAAGCCCATTATTAAACCCATTTACTTATAGTTTACTCCATTTGGGAGATTACAAAATCCTTTGATAATTTTTGACATACTTCCCTCAGGTATTGTCTAGATTAGCAATGACCATTTTGTTTGTAGATAGATATGAAAAGAAGAGAGGCCATGGCCTTCATGTCACATTTTCTACCTTAAACCACGTGTCATTTACTACTTCTTTCTTATGATATATTCAAAATAGTGGTCCAAATTTTGAAAGTGTTTGAAGTCACTGAACACTCCTGAATTGCCTTCTAAATCATTAAAGTAAGATTAAATTATACTTAGAATGGCTTACAGTTTATATTTTTAAGATATTTTAAGTCCTCAGCAATGTATAGTTTATATTGTGTTTAATGTATATGTCAGATTAAACACAATATAATTTAAATTTACCTTAAAACAATTTCAAATATGACTAGAATTGATCTTTTTTTAAAATAGCTGAATTTAATTTGGTCAAAACAAAAATTATTTATGTATTTCTATTAAGGGACTCACCAATACTTAGATTCTGAATTATATCTTAATTTAAAGGGTAGATTAGGGGAGAGAGTCGATAGTGGGTGGTTGTGCTTGTTTTCTGGGTTGGAGGAGATGACTAAACTAGAGCTCACTGCTGTCTAGAAGCATCTTCCTCCCACACAGCTATTTTTAACCAAGAAGGACAGGAGCCTTGAATCATCTGCAACTGAGAGGCCAGAGGTCCCCTTTCTACTTCTGGGATCTGAAACTGGCAATTTGGCCCAAAAGGAGGCCTGCTGGTTGCTTGCACTACTTTATGCCACCTGCATGAAGGTGGTGCAAATATCTTCATTTTGGAATTTATATTTTTGCCATGTTTCACTTTTACTTTTTGGGGTTTTGGTGTTTAATCTTTCGTTCATTAAGTAATCTTTAATATTTTTATATTACTTTGAAATGTTTTAACTTAATTCTTTAGTTTTTAATTTTACTTTTAATTGCATTTTGCTTTTTTATTACATTATCTTATTTGGTTTTTAAAAGTTTTTGTTCCTCTTTCTGTTCAAAATTTATTTAACAAAATACTCTCTTTTGTTTGGAAATTGTTGTGCTCTTTCTTGTTCTCATGTAATTACTGTGCCCTTTGAACCTTTTTTCTTTTTCTAATGAAGAGACACGGAGAGCTAGTAGAGGAGAGAGGATATTATGAAACGTAGCAGAAACCCTTGGAACTAACACATTCTACTAAAACTAATGCCCTTTGTTTGAATGTGAATTAGTAATTAAATCGTTGTTTCGAGGTGAACAGAAATAACTTCTTTCTTGCCATTTGTGAATGATGAAAAATTTTAGCAAATCCCTGGCCATGCCAGTAATGAAATTATTTTCATTTATTTGAATTCCTATACAGCTTAATTGATTGAGTGCTAAATTTAATTTAGATCCAGAAATTATCTTTGAAGAAGATTCTATTACATCATTGGTATAAATCTTTTTTTATAGATAATTTTATAAAGTTTATGATGTTTATATTTTGTCAAACAAATTTAATTTACTTAAGATTGTTCTGTATATTCCTCAGTTCTCAATAGCAGTTTCTCAACTTTATTTATGTCGTGACACAGAGAAAATGACAATATTTGTATGGCGCTTCTGGGCAAATGGACTTCATGTAATGGTAGGAAGTAAATGGTCTGGGGACTCTTGGGGTTCAGGGGGTCATTATGTTCTCACACTTCTTACCCATTAAAGTGACACAGGCTGGGATGTTCTCGCTGTGATTTCTTTGGTGTGAAGCTGGTTTTCATTCACTGCTTTTGTTCACTACTGTTTTATGCTAGCTAGGATGGCAGAACTCTAGAGTTAGATTGCAGATGGAAGAACCTGAGTTGGAGTTCCAGCTTAACTTCTCTGTGCCTCAGTTCCTTTGTCTTTAAAATGAGAACAATTACAACCTGCCTTCTCTTTCTACCATAAAGCTGTGATGATTTAAGCAAACTTCAGGCACATGCCTTTTATAACACAAGAAGAAATAGATTTCTTTTGTTTAATTTATTTCTATATATATAGTATGTGTATATATATTTAACATATAATGGCATAATGTCATAGTACACCATTGGTGGTGTTTGACTCCAAAGGTAGAAAGGAGAATTGAATTGCAAGTTTTATCATTGACAATAATAATTATGGATTACGAGGGGTGCATTACATTTATCCAAGTATTTCTTTCCATGTCAGGCTAAGGCCTAGTATAACCTTTTAATAATAATTAACTCTAATTATGGGTTCTGATAAATATACATAACTATTTCATATTCATATATTTTAATGAATTTTTTAAATAAAAGAGATAATGAATAAAATTCAATATTAATGGCCCATACTTACTATAAGTCTGGATCTTCATGCCATTTTCCCCCTATATAACAAAGCTAACTGTTTAATGAAAGAATATTTTAATTGCTGGAAAAACACCTAGGAATAAACAAACAGCCTCTGGCCTTTCAGACTAAAATCCACAAAGTAGCAAGTAAGTATGTTAATTCTGTAAATCACAATTAAACAATCAAAATATTCTTTTCCTCAATCATGTTAGGCTCTGGTTAGGATAATTCCTAGCATTTTTATTGAAGAACTAGTTTGATAGCATTGGTAAAAATGAGATTTTTGGTTTTACTATACATTCATAATGTTCCTGTGTAACCTAACAAAACCTCATGTTCCTGCCACCGTGGAGCAGGCCATTCTGATCATGAGGACCGGTATATGTGGCAGTCTTGTCCGGCCAGTGAGCTTTCAAACTGCTAACAGGGGTCTGCAAATTCTTGTGTTTTAGAGACCCTTATTTACAGATTAAGATCCACATTTAAGTCTAATATTCTAGATTGTCCATGATCTGGGCTCAGATAACTGTTTTAGACTTTATTTCCTTGCCCCACATCAGTCACCACTCAAATGCATCATTTCTTTTAAATCAGAAAATAAACACAACTGTTAAAAAAATATTATTACCATTATACAAAGGGGCATACAAAGAATAGTAAGTCTCCTCCCACCTCAGATCCAAAGTCTCTCAGCACCCCTTCCTAGAGGATATGTAGGTAACTGTTTCTTGTACATCCCTTCAGTAATTTTCAAGGCATTTGCTAGTGTATTTATATAAATGTCCCCTGGGGCATATATGGATGCATTTCACGCAAACTGTTTTCTCTTTGCTTTATTTAATTTAGTTTGCAAATTCTTCTAATCTGCACACAGACCTCTAATTGCAGCATAGTATTTCCAATGACCGTGCAGAGTTGGTTTAACTTTTCAGCTTCTTTCCTGAGATTTTCTGTATATAAGGAAGCTTTTCCATCTTTAGATTAATTTAGATATAAGTAGTGTTTTAAAATACCTGAAGGCTTTTATGTTCACTTTTTCCTAATCTGTTTCATTAATGTTATCAATTCCGTACAGTGGAAGACTTTGATAAATAGAAAAATTTCATTTGCCTATCTCTTACTTAGTTTCTTTTCATCATGGCATATGTATACATTGCAAAGACCTTTCTACCCTAAAATCAAACTTTGAAAATATTCTTTCACTAGTAGTATTTTAATTGATAGTATTCCTTCATTAAAGGTGTTAGATTATTACATAATTTGGAAAATCTGGGTTCAAATTCCATTTGCTTACCTACTGTCTGTGTAAATCTGTCAAGCTCTTTTACCTGCCTGTAATCCTGCCGACTGGGCCAATTGTTGAGCTAGGGCTGGGTCTGGAGATTACAGACCCCTCAAACCCATTCACAGACTGGCTCACAAACCCTTCACATGCCAGGCTGGGTCCCCAGACCCCTCACACACCGGGCTTGGTCACCAGACCTCTCACATGCAGGTCTATGAGCTAGGTAACCGGCAAAAAGGCTTTTGGAACTGTAGGTTCGAGAGCATGGTTGCACATGGTGGCCACCTGAGACAGTAGACCCAGCCATGTGGTGGCACCTCCCATGTGCACTAACTCCACCACACAAGACTTGCTTACAAAAAATGCGCCACACCACCCCCAACCGTAAGTAAGGCGAGGGGGCCTGATTTAATTATTCTATTTTCCCAACAAAGTCTCTGCAAATTACTTACCCTTTTTGTGTCTCTTTCCTCATCTATCATATGGGTTTAATAAACATATCCATTTCACATTATCAAGTAAGAAAATATGTGAAAAAGTTGCAAATTGTAAAATACTATACAAATGTTATAAAAATATAAAATCAATTCACCATCTAATAGGTAAGGTTTTCCTCAACATTTGTCTAGAATAAACCCAAAATAGTATTTGTACATAAAATTTTCTTTATTTTCAATTTGTGTACAATTATTTATTTTTTATGTTAATAGCCTATAAAACTCTTAATGCTTCTCTCTCTCTTTTCCCATGTGTTTTGGAAGTCTTTTTGTAAGATGGTTGGTGTTATATACTATGTTTAACTTTTTAATAATGCCAGTTCTCTTCTGCATTTGTGAACACAGCATGTTATTTATTTTTTCTTTTATGAGGTTTTTTTAAAAAATTTTAACATTTACTTGTACACACTTGTTGGGTACACTATGTCATTTCAATACATCATATACTGCATATTGTTTCGTTATACATCATAGCTGCATGTTTTTGTTGAGAAAACCATTATTCAGTTCTTAAAATAAGATTTATAAAAGCATGATTTCTGCCCTGAAGAGACATAAGACTACTGATTCTGTTTAGACTTCTCAGTATTGTTCAGTTAGCTTCTAACATCTCTTTGTTTTGCCTTGTCTGTTTTCCTCCATTTTTCTTTTAGACCTTCTACCTGGCCTTTGTGTCATCTCTCAGTGCCATTTTTCTTCCCCTGTTTGCAGTGGAGCCCTGTTGTAGTGATCGCCTCTTCTTTTTCCCTTCGAGTTACCTTCACATTCTCTAGCATTTCTTCCATTTCTGGAACCTGTCTTTAATAACCAGTTAGTTAGTTTCCTGTACATTCAAAGTATTCTGTTAAACTTTAAATCTCTGTGGCACGTGTTTGTTTGTTAAATTGCATGTTTGTGTGTTCATTTATTTGTCAATCCCTCCAAATGCATAAAACATCACTCTTGATGGCTAAAAGGAATGCAGAGATGATAACTGCCCCAGCCACCAAAGGAGTTTACAATCCACTCCAGTGAGAGAGAAATATGTATAGTGCTTATTAAATTTAGGTTTTGGATTCTTTCCAAGCCCCTTCTGTAACTGCTACTCTTAGTAGAAGATTGAGTGCTTGAGAATCTAGTACAGTTGACCCTTGAAGACCGTGGGATTGAACTGCATGGGTCCACTTATATGTGGATTTTTTCAGTTAATTTATTGGAAATATTTCAGTTAGATATGTCATGAATGCATAACATACTTAATCAAGCAGTTTAGTAGCCTACCTAATAGAAGGCTATTAGGAGTTAAGAAGTTAAGTTTTGGGGGAGTCAAAATTTGTGTGGATTTTTGACTTGTGGGGGATTGGTGCCCCTAATCACCATGTTGTTGAAGGGTCAACTGTAATTATTACCAGATTAAATAAAGTTTTGATTCAGTTTTTAATTTATGGAAGTGCCCTGTTTTTTTAATATAGTTCCTGAATATGACCACTTCTAGTTTGAAGATTCACTTATTGATGAAGAGGTGATTAAGAAGAGTTATTCTGAATCAGTCAATAAAAATATTGGATCACAGCTAGTCTTTGGTCTTGGTTTTACTAAGCTGTTTTTTGGTATAATTTTTGAGAATTTCTCCAGCTTGTTAAAAAATTGCTCCTTCAACTTTTTTTTTTTTTTTTTAAATTAATGGCCGGGTGAACTCAGCATCAAGTTGATAGCGATAGCCATTATTTCCTGATGGCTTAGTTTTCCTGTCAGTTTTGGAACATTTTAGTAGGAATCCAACATTGACCAGGTGGGGTACTGAATTGCTACTCATTTAATGTTTAATTAATTAATGCCAGTGAAGTAATATCTAGTAATGAAGTAATTCCAGTTTTGGGGTTTAATCATTACCAGAAGCAGGGGGCAATCGGCTAGCTCCATTCCCATGGTCTGTGTTTTAGCATCAAGTTGTCTTGCTGCTGATACAACTGAGATGCAGGTGTGATGATTCAACATCTCTCTTATTCCTGGGTTACAGTTTTGTTCTCCTATCTTTTGCATGCGTGTCCCAGTTCGTAGATCTGGGATTATGTTTGTGTTGGTACTCAGTGCCTTCCTCAAATAAATTGTAAATTTTTTAAAAGCAAGAAATAATGTCACATATATCTTTGAATTCCTGTTATGCCTAGTATGGAGCATTGTTTAGTAGGCATTTAAACATATGCCAATAAATGATGATAATGCTTATTTATATTTTATAGAATAGCTGTAAGTTCCTTTGATGGCAGGTGCCAAGTACCACATTCATCTTATTCATATAAAAGTGTGAAAGGTAGTTTTATAGGAAACTTATATTTTAAGTACTTTAGGTCTCTTTCATGTGGTGCATATTGATCAAATGTTTTATTCTCTTTTTGGCCAAGTTATAAATATTTCTTCTTCATTTGTTTATTCAGTTTTTTAAAAATGGAAATTCTTATTAGTTTAAGGTCATTTTCTTTCCTGTCTTTATATATTTCTTCACACATTCCCCCTTTACTCATTTTCTCTCATTTTTAAAAGTCTGATTTTTTTCTCTTTTCATTGTTTGGCATCCTGTACCATTATATATATATTTTTGTTTTGCAATATATTGTTCATAAGGGTGTACTACTACTACTAGCAATATTTTGGAATGTATGTTTAGAAAGTATTTTTCACGTGAATTATTTATTTGTTCCTCACCAATCTTGTGATATGATGGACACTAATATTCCTGTTTTACACTTGAGGAAATTGAAGTACAGAAAAATGAAGTCACCATACTTCAACCAAGGTTTTAACTCTAAAACCTACTCTTTTTCCAGCACACCTTGGTTTTATATCAGATAAGTAAATTGAGAAACTTGCCTCAAATTACAGAATCAAGTCAATGTTTTCTTTAGGTAGAAAGAACTTTTTCCTTGCTCGGATAAACTGGAAGTTAAATTAGAGTAGCCACATATTGTCAGTATGTATGTCTGTGTATGTCTATGTACATGCGTGAGTGTAAATGCCTTTATGTTTTGGAGGAAAAGGTCTAGGTCCATTGTAAAAATTAAAATGAAAGAAGAAAACATGAAGAGACTAAAAATCATTCCTGAATTTCATCACCCAGAGAATATCAAGGTTAATATTTTGCTGAACAATCCATTATAGATCTCTGTATGAATATATGTCCATTGATATTATGCAGTTTTTCGTAAACAGGTTTATTTTCCATGGTATCCTATAATCTGCCTTCCTGTGTCTGAAAATAGAGATCTGCTTTATCAAATTTAATAGCTACGTAGAACTTCATCATATGAACCTACTGTACATACGTCTCACTGCACTTGTATTATTATCTGCTTTGATTAAATTCTTAGTGTCAGTTTTGGGCTTTTGATACATATTGACAGATTGTCTTCTAAAAAGGATACTCATATTTAAGCTTGCATAGTAATTTATAGATCAAAAGGGCTTGTACACACATCATCTTAAGTTAATTTTGAGTTTCTCAGCAGCAATGTTAGATTCAAGAGATGAAAATAAAGCTCACCTAAGGTTCCAGAGCTGTGAAGTGGAAGAGCTGGGACCAAAAATTGGGTTTCTAAGTGAAGTTTAGTGGGTTACCAAGTTGTTTTAGTTGTTTTTTGTTTGTTTGTTTGTTTTTTCCTAGAAGGTGTATAGTTTATGCCCATTTAATTTACTCTGTTCTGCACAGAGGATCATGGGACTGAAAATTTAAATTCTTAATATAGTGAGATTATATAGATATTATTATTTTTTGTGGCTGACTGGTATGGGGATCTGAACCCTTGACCTTGGTGCTACAATGTGGTGCTCTAACCAACTGAGCCAACTGTCCAGACTGTATATAGATATTAATGTTGTGAACTTTCTAGCTTTTAAATATTTGAAACTGAAAAGTTTTTGTGAGTAGTAAATCTTTGGTAAAGATATAAATAAGTTTTTGTGTTACTGTTACTTGTCTATGATTATTTATCTTAAATTGTCAATTTGATAATTATGTTCAAATGATTATGTAAAAATCTGGTCAAAGATTATATATTGACACTCTCACACTGGGCTTGTTCTATAGATATTAATACTCTAACATTAGAATCTACTTTAATTCATGTTAATAGTTTAAATCTTTTAAGATGATTATTTTCCCTATTAATATATATGAGGGTACTTCAAAAAAAAAGTTCATGGAAAGATTTCTATTATCTTTCAATTCCATTTTTCCACAAACTTTTTGAAGTACTCTTGTACAAATAATGATGGCATTATTGTAATCACCTTGTATACTTATTTGGGTACTATGTCCTTGGTCGGGTTGAGTTGGAAGTGTTGATCATTTGGAGTATGTGCTTGAATTATATTGGTTTTTCTATCTTGGGGTATGTCAGAAGTAGTACTTCAGTGAAAAGACTTTTTGGCAGGGGATATTATTTTTTACCAGCCAGTGGTGTTTGATTTTGATTTGAAAGAGGCTAGCTTTATCAACACATATGCTAATGATTTCCTTGCCTTATCCTTTTTGTTTGTAGCCTTGAGAAATTCCAGGAGAGTCTTTTTGTTAGAGAGAAAATACAGTCTTTATATGGAAAACTATGAGTGCTTTTCTTCTTAAAACACAGAAGCTCTTTATCTTTCGATCTGCTAGGTTTACTGATCAACATAGGTATCAGCTTTTCATTCCTTCTCTCCAAAATTATGGGGCAGATCTTTGGAAATCATAAGGGCAAGTGAATGGGACAAACACTTATCTATTTTGCAGAAGTGCTTTATAAATGTGGTTTTTTCTTCAACTGCTCCTCCATGCTATTGCTATACTGGACTTTGAATCTAAGAGAACTTATTTCTAGTGCTACCTGAACCAATAACTAGTTATATAACCTCGTGTAAATCATTTTCCCTTTCTTGGCTCAAGTTCCTTTGGTTAAAGAAAAGCTATAGACTATCCTAAAGCTCTTCGCATTTTAAACATTCTATCATATTCTTGTTTTAGTGCTTCAATTAGACTGTCAGCTCATCAAAGCAAGGATTTCATCTTACTTTTGTAGTTCTCACAGTATATTGCATAGCACATTGTATATGATAATCAAAATTTGTCAACAACCATAATTCTCAAATCTCAACTTTCCAAGAATCAGTCTTCCCATACAGGGATGTCCTGGTCATAGTTCCCTATTTCCAATCATCTGTCTTTGAAGTCAATCAAATAAAAACTAAAGACTTCCAGGGACCTGTATGGCCCTATATGATCTGACTCGAATCCCCTTTATACATTTCTTACCTCACCCTATACCACTCTTTCCCCTTGCTCCTTCAACTACAGCCACACTGACTTTGCTGTCCCTGGAACACGTTAAGTATGTTCCTCCAAGTGTTTGCACTTTTTGTTTACTCTTCCTCAAATGCTCTTCCCCAAGATATCTGTACTACTAATTTCTTTACCTTCTTCAAGTTTTTGGTCATTCTCAATAAGAGCCACTTTGACCAACTTGTTAGAATTAAAACTGCATGCCCCTTTCTCTGGCACTCATAATTAGGTTATATTACCAGTCCTGAGCTAAACACAAGTTCAGGGCTATAGCTGTTGCTTTGCCTCACATGGATTTGTCACCTCTCTTCCTCTGGGTGACAGAGATGCAAAGGATTACTCAAAGCCCATTTCCTCTGAGCAGTGAGACAACCTGAAGGGGTTAACTTCCCAGAACCCTCAAGAGAGAGGCATTCCTCCTTTGGGAAATTAACACTGAGCTGGGGTTCTGTCTCGGTATTTATTCTTCAGGCCAGAAAGTTACGGACAAAGAAAATAGGTGGAGTTATTTTTAAGTATAGTTTAACAACAGAAGCTGGTAACATCAATGAAATAACAAGTGACATTCCATAATGCAATTTGCAAAAGGTTAAGTCAATCCAGCAACAAAAGTTTGTTCTTAGCAAACATTTTCTTCCCCTACAGCAATTTCCTCAGTATTTTTACATAACAATAAAGGAACTTTCTTAACCTATCAATCAGTAGGTTAACCTGCTCTCAAGGACATCTGTCCTTGAGAGCCAGCAACTTTGCTGTGTTACAATTCTATATCCACAACAGAGACTTTAGCCTGGGGAAAGTTTCCTGTCTTTTGCAAACTTGACATTTCTGTATATAATTTTTAAAAGTTAGGTTATACCTGAAACAACAGGGCTTTGGAAACTAGGCCCTGTAAAATACATTTGCTTTTATAAATGTTAGTATACTCCACATATAGTGACTGGCTTTGATGATATAAAATTAAATTTTATAGTACAAAATTTCCCTAAGGTAATGAAATGGAACTATTAATAATATTTTAGCACAAAACATATTCTATTTTAGAAGTAAACATTCTCTTTCTCAGAAATTGGTAGAAGCATTTTTGAGACTCAGTTGTGTTCTATTAGAATGAATTCATGTGCTTTTTCTTTTTCTTTTTTTCTCTGCCTATCTTTTGTTGGTGAAGTGTCTGGATCTTTTCCTATGTTTTCTTTTTTGGGTAGTTTTCTTCCTGAGTTTTGAGAGTTCTTTAATACATCTAGGATATAATAACTTAGTTGGATTTGCAAATTTTTCTCAAAGTCAATGTCTTGTCTTTTCATTCTCTTAATTAACAGTGTCTTTCAGAAGAGTTCTTAGTTTTAATCAGTTTCTCAGTTTTGTTTTCATTTTCATCTAGTTTGCCTTTTGATTTCTTCTTTGATCAATGGGTTATTTAGAAGTGTGCTATTTAGTTTCCAAAAATTGGGGAATTTTCTAATTATCTTTGTTTTATATCTTGATAATATAATTCCAGAGAATATTTGTTGTATGATTTAAATCCTTTTAATCTATTGGGACTTACTTTATTGCCCAGATTTATTTACGTCCTCTTAAATGCCTCAGGTACACTTGTTTTTGTTGTAGGACATAGTTAAACTATTTGGAAACAGTTTAAAATTTGAAGCTGCTTTTAAGCTTTATTAGTTGAGACCAGAGCCACCTTCAGTCTAATGCTGATTTTGCTCAGCTGCACTGGAATTACCTTCTGAGTACTGTACCTGATACCCTGGTTATTATGAGGTTTTTCCACCCTAGGTGGTGTGAACATCAGCTATTCTTGGTCCTGGGATGTTTCCCTTTTTCTTTTGGGAGGCTGATTCTCCAGCCTCCGGTGGTTCCCTCACATGCATGCACTGAACAGCACCCCACTGAAGACTTGGGGGACTGGGAGTGGGATGGTGGGGAACCCTCTCTGCAACGCTCCAGAGCTCTATTTCTGTGCAGCTTCTTCTGGAGTAATCTTCTCTGTCGACTCTAGTTCCAACCTCCCAACCTCCACAATCCATCTTCTCATCCCAGGTAGACCACCCAGTTCTTTCTAGGTTTTTTCCTCCTTGTGCAACATCCCGAAAACTTCAGATTATAAGTTTGAGCAATTGTAAGTCTTACCTTATTTGTTTTCTTCTCTGCCAGGGATCACTGTCCTGTACTCACTGATGTCTGAAAATTGTTTCATGTATTTTTTTTTTTGATTTTTAGTTGTTAAAGAGGGAGGGTAAATCCAGTCTGTTACTTTCTTTTGTCTGGAAACAGATGTCCTGTTTATAGATTGTGAAAGTGCTGCTGTAACGTTTTATACCTGTGGTTAGAGGAAAAGATATGGTAATCACGTGGATGGAGTAAATAATTTTTGGAAATATAGTTACCATAGCAGTTCTGAGGATCTTCTGTCATCTTTCTGCCAAAAAAGTGATTCTGTATCAGCATCTCCCATTTTGTATGTTTTGCAGTTAAAAATCCAAGTCTTCTATGAGAAACTGATCCAGATTAGATCATGGGTTTGGCTTACTAAGCTCTGGCCTGGAGTCAGACTCACCAAGTATAGATGTAGCAATTTAAACTCCACCCTGAGTATAGGCTGCAGCTGCCAGGAAAGAAGGAATTGTGACCTGGGCTGCCACTCCCCATGTGGATTTTATGTTGATATTTTGGTGGTTGAAAGTAAAAAAATTATATGTCGAAATGTGAGAAATAGCACCTTAAACTCAAAATTCAGCATTGTGTCAGAATAATTTGTCATGAAATCTTCTTCAGTTGTTATTAGTTAATCCTCTTTGTCCTGTTATATAACAATGGGTACTCGTGCATGCTAATTGATAGTGGATCAGCAACAGAGAGGAGATGAATTGTAATAAACAGGCATCAGAGAAATTAGTGTAAAATCAGTTGAAAGGGTACGTAAATAGGGAACATAAATTACAGGAAGTTAGGAGGTAGTGGAATCTTGCTTGAAGAAAATGAACTAGGTTATCTGCTTTCCAAGGAAGATCCATACATTATCCCTTTCCTTTCTAATGCAATTTCAGCATAATAATGGGAATTTAACCTTTAGACCTGAGCAATGCATTATTTTCTCACAGACTAGGTGATTGGAAACACAGTTCCCTAAACTAAAGGGAGATGTGTAACTGAACTAAGGCAGAAAGCCAGACCTTTTTTTTTTTTTTTTTTTTTTTTTTTGGTTGAAGCAGAATTCTAAATACTAATTTTTTAATTTACCAATTTTTACCTAATTTGAATCTTGAAGCTTTCCAGCCTTCAATGAATTAGATTCTTGCTATTTCTGTGAATGTCTTTCTTGTGTAGCTAAGGAAAGGCCTGAGAATTAGTAAGAATCATTGCTGCATTCTCATTGTAATGATTAAGTAGGAGAACCTCTCGGTCATACTTACTAGATAGAGGCAAACAAGTTTAATAGAGAATGCAAAAATCTCCTTTTTTTGAGGGAGTTTCATCATGTCTCTCAGGAGGAATATTTCTAGATGGTTGTTTACAGGTTTATAAAAAGAGCTGCTATTCAGTGTTTGTTAGTATGTGTTTGGAGCTGTCTATCGATAGATTGAAAAATCGGGTTCCTGGGGCATACTTTAGATTGCATTAAGAGGTCGGAGTGAAATCTACATTTTTGGAGAAGTTTCCCAGATGATTGTTATGCATCTGAAAGTTTGAAGCCATTGTCTAAAGGAATAGGGCTATGATGGTGTGTAGATCCAACAAACCACTTGGACATGGGGCAGATGGCTGTCCCAATGTTGTATGGGAGACGTTGCTGGTATATTTATATGCTGCCTTATGTAAATGGTTGTAGTAGAGGAACAGTGTCTCTAAAAGGTCCTGTGTATGCAGTTGGAACCACTGGGATAGGGTAGGGCATGGGCAAGTGCTGGTGGTGGCTGAAAGGATGAAAGACAATTTGGACTGAGAAGAGATTTGTATGTACAATTAGACAGTACTGGGGGGTTTTCAAGAGTGGCGGCAACAGATTTTTAATGTTTCACATGAATGCTAGTATTGAGAAATCTCATTTATGAAATAGTTTCAAAGAGACATTCCAAGGAATAGAGGCTTGGGTGTGTACTCAGCAGTCTCAAAAAAGAGGAAGCTGTTTTGAGAAAGAGTGGTATAAATGTGGATAGCAGTCAGAAAAGAAAGGCTATCAGATCAGTGGAGTCTGGAATTTAAAACAGCCATGCTAGTGTAACAGGAATGTAGTATGTACATTTGTAGAGAAAGGTTACAGTAACAAATTTATTAATAATCATATCAGGGATGTTTTCTATGACATGTATAAAATTTATCATTTCAACTGAAAATATAAGAATTGGGAAAATCATTTCATCTCTTTGAGTCTCAAAATGAATAGATTGGATTAGATATCTTTAGTTCCCACTAACTCAAAATTTTTGCTATTCAAATCCAATAAATGTTTTAATCTGCAGCTTATGAACTCTAGAGAGAGGGTTGTTTTACAGTTATTTCAACCTATATTTTCTAGTAAGTAATATCTTTTTAAATTATAAAGTCTAAATACACATTGAAAATTGAATGTCACATAGCTCACACTAAAGTGAGCATGAACTGCTGAGCAGAACTGTAGATCACTAGTTCCAACAAAGGAAATGTGCTCAAAAACTCATGAGAAGTAGCCTTAGAGTAATGATTTTTTTTTCTTAGTGTAATGGTAAAGACTCTGAGGTAATGCTCAACTTGAATTTTTAAATGTTATTTAGTCTTCCTGCCAAAACCCAGGGTATTTTATAAAACTCTTCCTATGCAACTATGTAGCATTCGCAAGCAATAAAAAACACTTGAAGCACATGTATTTTGCAGAGAACATAGTGAACTAGAGCCACTCTACCTCCAATATTTGGGTTGTATTTGGTACTATAATCAAGGAGAAACTAATCAGGATCTAGACATTTAGAAATAATTCAAGATTCTGTACCTTGAATTCTGAACTTTGAGCAAATACTAATAAGAATGGAGAATTTTCCTTATCTAATACGTCAACTTTGATATAAAGAGGTGATTTGTCCTTTTTGTGTTAATGTGGATTTTTATGCTGTTCATCTACAACTATCTTGTGTGTTTTCTCTCCTGTGTCCCTTTTGTTATTGAGGCCAGTCCACTCATCCATTCTTTCATTCATTTACTTGTCAGACATTAATTGAGAGACTACTTTGTTCTAAACACAGTACAAGGTGCTAGAGATATAAGTTTTCTTCTGGTCCTTTTTTTCTTCCTATTTGTTTAAAAATAATCCGTAAAGCTGTTCTTCTAAATCAGTTGTTTTTCTTTCAGGATCGTCCATTCCATTATTTAGTGCTCTGTTCTAAAGAATAAGGGCCAATCTGCTGTTATAAAAACAAAAAACAAACATCCTCCAAATACAGAAGCTTAAATGATTTAGTTTAGAAGCAGGTGGTCTGGCTACAGGGCACTATTCTGTGAAGTTATTCAGGGATCCATGTTTCTTACCTCTTGTTCTGCTATTCTCTAGACTGTTATTCTTATCGGCAGAGTCAAATCTGGGCTACTTTGTCGGAGTTCAAGCCACAGTACATGCAAGAAAAATACTTCAGGCAAGAAATTTCTTCTAAGGCAAGGCAGGGAAAAATTTGATACATCGCTTTCCTTGCTAAGAACTTAGTCACATGGCGGTACTTAGCAATAAGGGAGGTTGGAAAAGTAATCTCTAGTTTTATGATCAAGTGCTGAGGAAGAAGGGGAAAAGAATTTAAGGAGGTCAACAAGCAGTTGGCCACTCATTCCTGTAATAAATTGGCAGCTTGTATGATTTCAGGAGCTTATCCCAGTCCAAGGAGCTTGACCTCTCACACATGCATAGCACTTGATGTTCATTTTGTTGGAAGAAGTGACTGTGATATAGAAATACTTTCAAATGAAAATTTTTTGTTGTAAAGCGTTCTTTTTGAAGTTAAGGTACTCTAAAAAATAGCTAACTTTTCTTCTATATTAATTTAACAATAGTTCAATACTGATATATAAATATATGATACGTATATGTAAGTATAAATATGCATACTTATTGATAGAAATTTGGAAAATAAATACATATATAAGAAAATATAAGTCATAATGCCATATTTTAGAAACTATCATTGTTAACATTTTTTGGTGTTTCCCTTATGTCTTTCCTATGTCAACGGGTGGTCTTTTTTCCCTTCATCTTACTTGTGGCATAATTCATGGATAGAAAATATATTTAATGGTAGACATGATAGACCCAATCAGTTTTGGGTTTTGTACCATTCTGTTAAAGTTTATATTATTTATTTATTTATTATTATTTTTTTTTTTTTAAAGATGACCGGTAAGGGGATCTTAACACTTGACTTGGTGTTGTGAGCACCACGCTCAGCCAGTGAGCAAACCGGCCATCCGTATATGGGATCCGAACCCGGGGCCTTGGTGTTCTCAGCACCACACTCTCCCGAGTGAGCCACGGGCCGGCCCAAAGTTTATATTATTTATATATCATACAGATTTACCCCCAATTAATTTTCTTACAATTGTACTTTTCTATTGTATCAAATGTTTTTAGTTTTGTTAAATTTTTCATACTTTTTTTCTACTGAAGTTGGACTGAAGTATTTAACATATCCTGCCAGTCATTGCTTATCCCCTTTGTTCCAGAGTCTTCAATTTAAATGTTTTTCTTTGCCAGATGTAGATTTTTGCCAGACTTAGATGTGACTTTTAAAAGAGTAGGAATATACTCCTCTAAGCCAGATGTCTGCTATGTATAAGCATTGATTTTTTTTCCCTCTAAGAATAAATTTATTTCTTTTGTTGTTTGTTTGTCATGGCCTCTTGAAGTTCTCAGGCTAATCATCATTATAGATTAAAAAAAAAGCAGGTTCATATTTCTCCTAAAATGTGGTGAATCAATTTATATTACTGTTTGGAGTATGTACTAAGTGATTTATTCTTTAATTTTGAATTCTGTATACAGTGGTCGCACATTCACTAATTGCAATCCATTTGTGGTCTTTGAACTACTTCAGTTATTCTGCAAAGTTTTCCTCATTTTTAAAATTATTAACATAATGTGTTATGGACAATTTTGGAAATAGGAAAAAGATTATTCTTTTCATACCAATAACACAAAAACATTATTTTTGTGCATTACCTTTCAGACTTCAATATAAACTTATTTAATGTGATTGTAATCATATGTAATATAGTTTTCACTTAATATTTTTCAATTTGGTTGTTGCCATGGATGTGAATTATAAGATGATATTTTAAAAACTGCAGTCCTCCCCACAATCATTGTAAATATTCATGAACTCCCCCATAACATACTTGAGAGAATTTTTTACTGTCATCATATAACCAAATTTAAATTTTTCCGTGTTTAACATTTTACAGGGTAAAAAAATTTTACAAATAGTTTTTTTAAGTATTGTTTGATTTATATACTACTTTACTTCCATTTGTGAATTTTAATCAAATACCTGTTCTTGGTTTACTATTTCTCCTTTGTTCAACATTAAATAGCTTGTAAAATAAATAAATATTAAGCCATGTGAAGAGACGTGACCGTTTTCTTTTGACCTCTGCATTTTGACCAGTTTCTTCAGTCATAAATATAATACTAAAGTTTCTAATGAGAAATATCTTATGTAAAACTGCAAATAAAAAAATAATCTATTGTATTTTTTTAAATGCATCCTTTAGTTGGTCAGATTTTTAGATGCAAGAGATTAGAATGTCATAAATAAGCCTTGTATTATTTTAAGAGAATGTATAGAGGAAGGGGTTGTATGTTAGTAAAATACAATTACTGACCCATGTGTGAATTGCTGAGCAAGATTGGTAAAGCATTGAGTTCTAAAAGTTTTCTCCTATCTTCATGTTAACCAATGGAAAGTTTTACCATATGGTCAAATAACATCTTCATCAGGTTCTCCACAGGATACCTTAGTTAATTTTCAGCTGAGTGCTTGACAGGATTTTCTCTTTGGCTGACTGGTTGGAGGAGAGTCTAGACACTGAGAGGCCAGGCTTTCGTGGGGCCTCAGGACATCATTATTGTGCATGTTGGGCAGGAACAGCTTCCTCTGATGTAGGGGCTCCATGCCCAGACAACGAAGACAAAGGCATAGCTTTTGTTCTCAAAGAGGAGCCAATCCAGCTGCTGCACGCTGTGAAAAACCTTTTATGAAAGAGGAAAAAAAAAACTTTCCTGGAAGGTGAAGGGTTAGCAGTTTAACCTCTGACCATAAGATAAGCCAGTAAGTAGGAAAAAGTGTTGGGTAGGGTAGGAGAATAAGAGGAGAAACCTCCATCGAGGTGTCTGTGCTGTGTTTATAAAAACAGGTGAAGCAAGTGACTGTCAGAGATGGATACTTAAGTTCAAATACATGCATATTTCCAAATGTGTCTTCTGATTCAATATTCTTAAACATAAGTGTTTAACTTCCTAATTCGAAGATTGTATATTGCTGACCAATCACACTGTAAATTGAAGAAACAACAGAAGTGTAATGTTTTTCTTTTGCTTTTTCACGAACTTAAGAAACTCTATTATGGACTTCTGGCAAGCTCTGAATATTTACTTTCTGTGAGGATAAAAGCCTCTTGATCCTTTTTCTTCATTGTTTTCCCAAGTTTCCGTATTTACTGTGATTATGTATCTTTACGGAAATAGAGAGATAGGCTAGTGCACGTCTCTGGTACGTATTAAGACTTTCTCCCATTTGGTCTGCGGCATTTGGGTGCCTGTTCTGTTAATACATGGTCTTTGAGTGGTCAGGGAGGAGCGAGCTGCAATCCCAGTGTAAAAAGAAGCTGGAGACGTCCGTCTGATCCTGTATTATCAGCGCTGGGAACTTAGGGGCCGGGACTGCCGGGGTGAGCGGCGGCTGCAGCTGCGGCAGGACTGCCCGCCGGGCTCGGGGCCGCGCCGGGAACCTCGCGGGGCGGGCGGGCGCTTCACCCCCGGCCTCGCCGCCTGCGCCCCGGGGAGGCCGTCCGTGCGCGCCGGGACCAGCAGCACGAGCAGCGGCCATGGCAGCCTGGAGGGGGACGCCGACGACTTCTTCACCGCCAGGACCTCCTTCTTCAGGAGGGCGCTGCAGGGCAAGCCCCGCGCGGGCCAGCAAGATGTGGAGAAAGAGCAGGAAACCCACAGTTACCTCAGCCAAGAGGGAATCGAAGAGAAAGTTCATACATACGATTTAGCAGTCGCCGACAAGTCAAAGATGACCTTGAATTCCAATGGGGTGGACACCGGCTTCCTCACAGTCCAGGTGGAGCTCTGCAAACCTCCACAGACTTCCAGCACCGCTGGAAACTCGCTCCTGGTCGCAGCGGCGGTGAGAACAGCTTCACGTCAGCAGCGCACACTGTCGGGGAAGTGACTGAGGCCCTGCTCAGAAAGTTTCTTGTGACCGAGAGCCCTGCCAAGCCTTGTCACCGGGAAGACCAAGTCTGTGCCTGCGAGCTCTCAGACCGAGAGCATCCGCTCTACCTGCGGTTGGTAGCGGGGCCCAGAACAGACACACGTGGTTCTGTTCTTCGTGAACGTGAAATTGGAGCGTGGGAAGCCCTGAGCCTTCCAGAACCACAGAACTGCGTGCGCATCTGGACAAGGAAGAAGCCGAGCAGCTGCAGAACCTGAAGAAGCGCCGCAGCCTGCAGACAAGCTGGAAGAAGCCCGATTAAAGCGCAGGGCTCCCTGCCAGGAACATTCTGTCCATGTGAATCGGAAGGCACAGAAATCTGGGAACTGCGAGGAATTCGTGAAGGATTTTGTGGGGGGTTGACAAAGAAAGTGAAGAGCACGTTGGAAGAAGGCACGTGCAGAGGTGGCGAGCTCCTGAGGCTGGGGAAGGTAGAGGAGAAGGGCGTGTTTGCTTGTGAGTGAGTTTAAAGCTTGCAGTGTTGAGATGTTAAACCCATTTTAGGGTTGCTTGACTTCCTGGTGGGTAAAATGTGGGAACAGAGCCAAAGAGGTGGAGCCGAACCAAAAGGAGGGGACCCATGAGGTCCGCACCTGACCGGAGAATCAGGCAGGGGATCTTACAAACCGAGACGGAGGTGGGCCTCAGGCAGCTGCATCTGACCTGTTTTCCTCTTGCAGTGGAAGCTACGGAGTGGTGCAGCTTCTCAGTACAGGCAGGGGAATGGCCATTGGCTGACTCCTGTTAAGTGATATATGTAGTTTTTCCCCAGAGGTGGTTTTCAAAGTTGAAAAGGATTTTGGGCGGGGGCAGCTGTTTTCCTTTGACTGTCAGCTAGGATGTTTATCAAGTAAAGGGCTCACAGCACACTTTTGTGACAGTCACTCCCTGTTATTCCTCCCTTTCTTTCCCTTGTCTTCCCTTGCCCTCCCTACTCCCTTCCTTCCCTCTCCTCACTTCTTTTCTTTCTCCTTTTCTTTTATAAGGTGAAGTCTGTTCTTACACAGTGTAGAACATGGATAGTGATTAAAGACCCCATGCTTCCAGATCTTCAGTTTTAAAGGATGACTAGGCTGTGAGTACAAGGCCTCAAGAAAGAAAGTCCACACATCCAGCTGACCACAACAGGGTTTCATTATGAAAATATTATTACAAAACTGCATGTTTAACCAAAGAAATGAGTGTGCAATAGAAGCCTTCCATGAAACTGGTGAACTAACCTCATTTTTTGCAGCAACTTATCTGAGAACAGAGGGAAAGGTGTGCTTTGGTTCCAGAGGGGCCATACAGTCTATTTTTAGTCTAGATAGTTTTTGTTTATAAATTCCCACGAACTTGTTAACACTTTGGTGACACCTAATGGATTCTTTTTGAGATTCCAAGGTGCTTCAGTTCTTTGCCTCTTAAGGGATCTGTGCCTTTTATTGTATTTCTGTTCCTCTCTTGGTGGCTCTTCTGACTTTTCAGAGAACACCCATCTTGTTGGAGGCAGATTTAAGTGCTGCTTATGCTGTGCCACGTAAGTTACTGAGACAATCATATCTTCCTAAGCTTTTAAGGAAAGAAAAAAAAGTAGAACTAGCTATAAAGTATGTATGGCACATCTTGTTTAATTTTGCATGTAACTTCTTTTTAGTGCATTGGTAAGGTTTTAGTGACATTGTCATCCAACACTTTACCTTTATTGTTCAGGGAATGCCTTCACGATTTTTATACTGGTTTTACTATTCAGACTGTGGCTTGGGTTTGAATAGACTGCTATCAACCACCTGGTCTTGTAGTTACTCATGCCAGTAAACTTATATTTTGTGAAACATTTGTTTCTCAAATTAAGACACTGTTAGAATCTAAAGTAGTAGCTGATGGGTATCTGTGATTTTTTTTCTTTTTTATTTGAAGTAGACTGTCTAAAATAGCCATCCTCATCTATTTTTGTCCGGAACTTCGCTGTCATGTGCACTAAAAACTTCGATTTGGAAAACTTAACTGTATTGAAATTCTGTCAGTTCATGGTTCTTGAAGAATGATGTTCTCTCCCAAACACTGGTTACTGCAGTATCATTTTTAGTGTGTAAGAGAAGAAAAAAGGCCACTAAGGCCAAAGATTTTTAAAAATCATTGTACCAATCCTTATGTTAAATGAAACTGTCTGAGCTTTGCTGTAATACTGTTTTCTCTTCAGTATGTGATGTTACAGGAAAGATGTTAAATGAAGGGGTAGTATTGCAGGGGAGCATTTTAAATTGCATAAGTTAAAAGTTATAATATTTATAATTTTGATGTGTTTGTTTATTTTTATAGGGAAGATTTTTTTCTCCCCTAAAATTGCTTCTGGAATGGCAACATTGTTTCCATTATTAAAAATTGATGTTGTTCATTGAAAAAAAAAATACTGGGAATTTAGTTACAATCTAATTAGAACTGATGGAAGTTAAGTTGTTAATCACTTTGTCAATCAATTAGTCCTGCCTGCTTGGATCTACCAGTCTGGACTAATTGCTTCCCCTTCTTCTGTCCATCAGATATCAACCTTAAAAAATAATTAAGGTCTCACACATTTCCTCTCCTTTCTAGGCTGCGATAATGTATGTGAGTTATTCCTGAGAATAACCATGTATAAATATGGGTCAGCAGCTGCTTGTATTCTGTTATTTGAGGCATATTCTCAGGTTCATTGTGCTATGGTATCATCTTTTTAACCAACTTAATGTTTCTTCTGTTATTATGATTCCCTTTGGTAACAACAGACACTTCTTCCTGTGGCTGCCCAGTATCACATTTTCCTGGACAGAAAATCAGAAAATGAGAAACGGAGCTAGGTGAGAGTAAGGGAGGAGGAGACAGATTGTTCTGGCTGTTGAGTGATGAGGTAAGAGAGAAGAGATAAGATAAGAAGTAGAAACTGAGAGTGAGTTGAAGGAAAGAGAAAGGAGGTGAAACACGTAAAATGGACAAGTTAGGCAGGAGTGGTGGTGAGCTACAGTGCAGTGTTTTAAGTTTTGAACTAATAAATAGTTGAAGACCATAAATATAAAAAGCTTTTTTCTTTTTTCTTTTTTATTGAAACATAATTGTACATATCTGTGGGGTACAGAGTTGAATATTAATACTTGTGTGCAGTATGTGATGCTCAAATCAGGATAATTAGTATATTCAGCATTATTCAATGCTAGGATATTATTTTCTAGTTAGGAATTATTTCTCAAGACAGAAGTATAGAAGGGGATGGCATTATAAAACACGTGACCTGATATGGGAATGTCCTGGGTGAGGGGAGGTAGTTTATGTGAGGAGAAAGAAAGAGTCAGAAATAACCTCTCATTGTGGCTAATACATTATTTCCATTCACATGGCCTAATTTCTGCAACTATTTCTCAGCATTTTTTTGTCTATTGCCTTACAATAATGAATACTAATGACAGCTAATACTAATATAAGGTTTCTGATGTGGTGGGCCCTGTTCTCACCAATGCATATATGTATGTGTGTGTATAATCTCCACTCATCCTACCAACATCCCGCAAGGTGGCTGCTATTGTTATCATTACTTTACGGAGGAAAAAACCTGAGGCACTGAGTGTTAAGTAAACTGAGAGAGATGATGGGAAGCTAGTGAGTGGCAGCGCGTGACATGTCTATGTGAAGTCTGGCTGCACAACCCAGCCTCTTAACTACCATACCGTGAATTTTCTAAGAATTCACTGATGATATAGTTATATGCTGCCTAAGGTTTTAAAGTTTAAATCACGATCTTCCAGCTCTTCTATTGTTTTAATTTTGTAGGACTTGTAGAACAACCTTAAACTGGAATTAACTGCTCACTTTCTTAGAGGATAACCTGGTGTTAGAATACACAACTAAATATAAGGATATTTTTGGTCTGTATCTCATGAATATAAAATTTATTCTTTTTTTCAGTTTGTCTTATCTTTCTAATACAGTTTCTAATCATTATAATAATTTTCTATATGTGTGATTCTGTTTGTTGTTCCAAATGACATAATTATCTTTTTGATTCCTTTGCTTATCTGTTTTTGTCCTTTTGGCCACCTGGCTTTGTCATTTTTTCTTCCAGGTTGTGATGTGAATACTCTCAAGAAGTTACCAGAATAAAGTAGTGTCCACTATTCCTCAAAACTCTCTGGTGGCTAATAATTTTGAGATTTCAGTTGTCTTTTATGTTGAATCATAGAGTTTTCATATGGCAATATTAACATTTATGAGCTCCAGTAAGTTACTTTGAGTGGTAAACTGTATTCTATTTTGAGGCTGTATTTTTTTTTTGATAGTGTGCTTTATTCAGACATCTCAAAAATGTTAAATTTCTGTAATGTACATATGTATCAATTATGATTAAACAACATGTGTCTGACTTATTTTTTTAATGTGCAGTTCTTAATTTCAGGGAACCTGGTTTGTTAATAATATCAATGTTCATTTGTATTATAAAATGTTACCTTAGAGTCAAAATAATTAGAAGGGATTCTCAGCATACTTAAATGAACTTAGTTGAACAAAAAACATCTTGAGTCTAAAAGCCATCAGAAGAGATAAAAAATATTTCAAGTAGGTGTTTACTTTAAACATGTGATCAACCTTAAAGAATTTTTCCCTTTTCTAATTTAATACAGAGGTTAAAAATAATGGCCCCCAGACACACCTTATTTGGCTCTACAATATTTATGAAATGTTTAATTATTTTTCCCAACTTAAAAATTAGGTGATTCTTAAAATTAAAGTTCTGGCTTCTCTTGAAAAATCAGAAGTATCTGTCAACACTGGGCCCACCTTCCATATGGCTGGAGCTGAATAATGGCTGCCTTCTTGAGTAGGGGCATGGGATTTATATTTTACTACATTTCCTTTTCTGTTCTCTCCTATAGGCTCATTCCACTCATTTATTTTACCTATATGTGTATGTATACCTGCGTACCCTAAAGGTATTTAATCTTGAAATCTCCTTTTCTCCTTTTGTACTTATAAAAAGGGAATATATTTGTGTAATAAATAATAATATACCTTGACTTTTTCCTCAGATTTTAAAGAAAATCATAATTTTTTTTTTTTTTTGCTTAATGCCATTTGTTTTTTTTTTACCTTTGGTGACTGGCTGGTATGGGGATCCAGATCCTTGAAACTTGGTGTTTTTATACCACATCTAAACATTGTTTTACGCTGTTTTATAAATACTTTGTGCTATACCTGTGGTTCTCAAATTGTAGTCTGGGGACCTGTGGGAGTTTCCTGGAGTACTTTCAGGGGTTCTGTGAGATGAAAACTATTTTCATAATAATGCCGAGATGTTATTAGCCTTTTTTGCTCTCATTTTTCACAAGTTTATTGTGGACTTTTCTTGGAGGCTTCAGGATGTGATGAAGTTATCACTCCGGTGACTAATGAAATGTGTACATGTAGATGTTTGTGTTCTACTAATTTCTAAGCTTTAACTTTTGATATAGTAAACATCATTTGCTAGAACTCACATAAAAGTTCTTTGACAACCACAATGATATTTAAGACTATGAATCAGTCCCGAAACCAAACAGATTGAGAACTACTGTGCTATACACTATGGAGGCTAACTAAAAACACATCAGTGGCAAATATCCAAGGACATTTTCTGCATAATTACTATTTATTCTACATGATAGCTATTTAATTGCCCACTCTTTCTTGAAGTATGGTGCTTTCTTAATTGATAATGACTTTACCTTGCTGATTTTCTTGTTATCTTTAGTGAGAATATATAGTGAAAACATATAAGGGCAGAGTGCTTGACTCTCTTTGATATAAACAAACACTAGATTCATTATATTACCTTTAAATGAGAATTGATCAGACTTATGGTAGAGTAGGCTGGCTACTTCTCAAAATAAGCAAATTAATATCATGAAATTTACTTAGAAGGAATTGTTATGATAGGGAAGAATTTTATATGCACTATATATGTTCATTTAATGGAGAGAATGAAAAATAAATTCAATAAAAAAATTCAATAAAATATATATCAGGGATTGGAGCTTTATTTAAATGAGGAGAAACAAATGAAATAGTTGAGTAGCAGTATAAGGCAGTATAGTATATTTCAAAATAATTGGCTGAGATGATATGTATTGCCTGGTAATGGGACGGTCTGTGTGGTGCTGTATTTTGGGAAGGCCTCTTAGCATAGGTCTAGAACAGTGCATAGGGTTTGGAAAAATGGAGAAAAGAGAACATAGGATTTCAGGAAAGGGGCATAGCATGTGTTGGAGTATGAATTCATCCTTGGAATTGGGAATAAACTTAACTTACATGAAAGACAGGATACCTGGGTTGAGTAGAAATTTTGTATTAGAGTGTAGTGGGATATACACTTAAGTAGGATGGAATCTGGAAGAAAGTACAGAATTTTGCTACACTGGTCTTAATATATGGAGTTATATATTGTGTTAAAATTTGAGTATTTTATTTGAGGCATTAAATATGTAGATTGAGGAGTTGGGTTTTGTTAGGGTAAGCAGTAGAGAATCACTAAACATTTTTCTGTGAAGGGAGGAGTAATAAAAACACTTTTTTTCAGAAGATTAATTTAGTGGCAGTGGGTTGAGGAGCTGAGTGGCAGGAACTAGTTAGGCAATAAGGATTTAGAGCAGCATGAATATGGAAGAGAATGGATGAGAGCTACATTTCAAAGGAAGAACTATACATGATTAGGCAGCTGATTACATATAGAGGATGAAGAAGGCATGTTAAGGCCTGAGTCTGAGATGTTTAGCTTTGGTGCCTGGCTTCCATTAGTAGAGTGAGATGGATATGATTCAGTTTTAGACACAAGTTAGGGGACTGGGGTGATGAAGTCATTGGGAAAATTGAGCTTGAGATCCAGAATTTTGAATTATCTATGCTTATGAACATCTATAAAAAGTACTTATCTTTTACATATGGCATTATATATCATGTTGTAGTTTTGAGACCAGTTTGAAACAATATTTGAAACTTGAGAAAAGGCAGAAAGATTTTAAAAAGCTTGAGAATTATTATTATTATTATTTTAATGGAAAAGTTGAAGCACTGGTTCTCAGCCCAAGCTGCACATTAGAACCACCTGGTGAGTTTTGAAAAAATTGCAGATGTCTCATATGGTATGGGGTGGAGTGAAGGGGTCACTTTTTTTTTTTAATGATGATTCTTTGGTAATTCTAATCAGCATGAAGGGTGGAAAACCATTGCATTTATATAGAGGAAATAATTTGTGAGGAATAGGAAATAGAGTTTCAGTAACAGTGTTTGAGTTTGTTTTAAATTACATGTGGGGATGATCCATTTTCCTTTCAGCTTTTCCACAGGAGAGAAAAGAGTTAAATTCTCTTATGAGAGATTCAGTTGGATATTGGGAAGCACTTTCAATCATTAGGTTCATTGGACACTTTAGGATGGAAGCTAGGAGATTTAGAGCAGTCCCTGTTTTAGTGGAATGTGAAGAAGCCTGCTGTGCAGGGAGAGGAGACCCCTCTAGCCTATAATCTAAAATACGTGGTTATTTTCATCTATAATCTCACATAATTATTCTTGTGAAACTGTTTGTTTTTGCGGTCTACTTAGAAGTAGAATCTATCCCAGCTGGTCCCCAAACCAGATTGTTTTCTATTTGAAATACACAACAGTCTTTTTAATATAATCCCCAATAACATGATAATTGTATATTTTTAGGAAAATGGGTGAAAATTACTCCAGGACTTAATTATTAGAAAGCATGTTCAAACTAATAGGTTTCTTCCCCTTTGAGCAAATGATTCTTGTTGCCAGAGTCAGTGTTATATTTACTAAGCATAATTTTGACCTGAAAGGTTGATGAAATATTCCCATTATGAGTTCAAGGAGATTCTGAATACCATCAGGAAAGAGTTAAGAAATAAAACAACATATCTAATCAGAAACATAATGAAATATCTATTCACACCTCTACTTCTTTCATTTGTTCTTTTACAGTATGTCAAGAGAGACCCAAGAACTGAAATGTAATACGCAGGTTATGCTCATTTTGCTTATTGTTACACCTTTTCATTAACAAGTTTCTTTATATTTATTGTTGACATTTTAAAGGTGTTACCTAGAAATCCTTAGGCTTCTCTAACTTGAGGATATACATGATATCACATGGATATTTAGACTCAATTGTTGCCAGCTTGATAGCCTCAGAGTACCTTCTGGGTCTCTGTCCCATTCTGAGATATTCATTATCCTTTAATATTTCTGTGGTTCCCCAGGGGTATCCCGTAGGGGCTGAGGAATTGCTGTCTACCTCAACTCCTATGCATTATGCCTTTGTTTTTGATGTCTCACTGAGTCATTTCCACATCAACATGTAATTATTTCTCTAGACTTTGTTTAGTGCTCCACATAGGATGATGTTTGTGATGCTGGCTGGTGCTGACAGTGACACTTGACCCCATTTCAGGTCACTACTTGAAGCGCACCGTGTTTCACTGTTGCTGTTCTTGGCTCCTGGACTGCCATTCATGTTGCAGTTCTGCAAAGTGGATAAGGACATGGTTCCTCATTATCTGTGTTAAGGGAGTTCTGCAGAACTAGAGCTCATTTAGTGGAAAAGAGCTGAATAGATATTTTTCAAAGGAAGACTTACAAATGGCCAACAGACACATGAAAAAATGCTCAGCATCACTAATCATCAGGGAAATGCAAATCAAAACCACACTGAGATATCTCACCCCAGTTAGACTGGCCAGTATTAAAAAGACTGAGTATAACAAATGCTGGCAAGGTTGTGGAGAAAGGGGAACTCTCCTACACTGTTGGCGGGATTGTAAAATAGTGTGGCCTCTTTGGAGTATAGTATAGTACGGTATGGAGGTTTCTCAAACAACTACAGATTGAAGTACCATATGATCCAGCAATCCCAAACAAATTACCCAAACAAAGGGAAATTGTCATGTTGAAGGGGTAACAGCACTCCCATGCTCATTGCAGCTCTATTTATAATAGCCAAGATATGGAACCAGCCTGAATGTCCATTGATGGATGACTAGGTAAGGAAAATGTGGTGTGTATACATAATGGAATGCTACTCAGCCATAAAAACAGAATGAAATTCTTCTTTTTGTACCAAACATGGATGAGCTTGGAGAAAATTATCTTAAGTGAAATAAGCCAGGCACAGAAAGAGAAATACTTTATGTCCTCACTCATCAGTGGGTGCTAAGAAAGAAGGAAAAGAAAGGAAGGAAGGAAGGAAGGAAGGAAGGAAGGAAGGACCGACCACAGGAAGCACCACAATAATATGTTGAACTTTCAGAGCGAGAGAACAAATCTGTGGTTACTAAAGGGGGAGCGGAGGGGGGGAGCTAGGGATAAACCGGGTAAGGGATACAAAGAATAATTATGATTTGTAGTAATGCATATGCTGATATTGATTTGATCATCACATATTGTACACAAATAATGATAGTCAACAGTATACCCCCAAAATATGTATAATCAATTATGCTTCAATAAAAAAATAGAATACACATAAGATGTTTTAAAAATTGATAGTGCATTTTTCTGAGAATACAAAATCTAGGGATTAGAGTACAATGTTTGTAAGAGCTTCATTTCCAAGATTACTTATGCTAGTCTGACCCCCATTCCTCTTTAGCATGGCTGTGTTCATTTAAATTGAGTTTATAAGGCATCTCTTTTTATGGTGTCTCAAAAAGTTTATCATATTCTCTCTGCAGAAATAAGCAACTAACAACAATATAAGTATAAAGGTTAAAAAAACAAACAAACAAAAAACCCAAACTGGAGCTCATTTAGTTTTACAAAACATTGTCCTTTCCTTTCCAGAGTACCCACTTGCTAGTAAGATCATTGGATACTCAGGTTCATAAAACACCCACTGTAATCTACTGGGAGAGTTTCCCATTTTTTTTACTTCAGTGCAGGTGGTGGCATGGAGCAGCCACACCTGGAGACGGCAGCAGCTGGACTGGAACCATGCTGTGTCAATGCAGCCCTGTCACTGTTGAGAAGTCTCTTCCTCAGTGTGAACTTAGGGCTCCTTGTTTATAATGCTGGGAATACCCATTGATGGCCACCTCCTCCCAGGCTGGTCTGAGTGTGATCACACGGTGCAGAGCAGGCTGGGAGCTACCAAGGACTGTGCAGAGGAGGTGGTGCTTTGACTGAAGAAGTTGGCATATCAAGTGGTGCAAAGGGTCCTGGCCTTGGATACAGGACACCAGGGTGGTGAAACTGCTGATGGCACATTCATGTCCCCTCGGCATGCCTGTGTTCACCTGACACTGGGGCAGCAGGTCCTTTGCAGGCCTACAGCACCCTCTCCCCAGACAAGTGCACACACACACATACACACATGCACACACATCTCTGCACACCCACACCTATGGGCAAACACACACCTACATACACACGACTGCACATACACACCTACAAACACACAACCCTGCACACACACACACACCTGCACACACACCTGCACATACACACACCTACCCACACAAATCTGCACACACGCACCTGCAAACACACACACATGCCTGCACACAGGGAAAGAACAGGAAAGAGGAACACCACAGTGGACACCCACTGGGCTTCTGGGTGGAAGGACAGTGGTTTTAATGTTAATCTTCATTCATGTTGAACTACTGATTTATGTATAATAATTATCTTTTGTCTTTGTAATAAGTGCCTACAAAAATTGAAACCGGGTAATGTACTTTACTTAGTAGGTGAGTGTTTAGTGAATATTATTTAATGTGCTGTTAATGTTTATATAAATATAAAATAATGTGCATATTAAAAATATTCACATGTCACGTAAAGGAGAATAAAAGGTTTTGAAAGTCCCACCCAGCAGAGCTGATCCTCATTCATGGCTTGGTCACGTCTCCCAGGCTGTCTCTCCCATTTGACTTCCTCTGTCCTGTGTCTGTCTGTCTCACTCTCTCACCTAAACAGTCATTTACATGCAGGTGTGTATGCATGTTGACAACACATAGATGTTTTTCAACCTGAGACCCTCAATACAGACTGGCCTTCATGACATGTTTACATGACAGTTTCTGTGTGCAGCTCAGCAGCCGCTCAATGTTCCCTGGTCCATGTGGACCAGGTTTGAACACCCAGCCCCTGTACAGGATGTTAGAGACGTGGCCAGCCCCTTGCTACCTCCACCACTTCTGTGATGAAAACACTTCAACAGAAATCTTGAAAACCTGGGCAGCTGTGGTTGTGGAATAACCTCCCCGGATTACCACTGCTTGGCAGATGGACACGCGTGTTCACTTTGATAGAAGTTGCTGAGTGGTTCCTGAGATGGGGTATCTACGAACATGTCTCCCAGGACATCCGCTGGCACCTCTTCTCCCACATTGTCACCAGAGCTGGTCATCACCAGACATACAGACCTGCCCATCTGATGGGGCAAATGACATCTCAATAATGTGTAAATTTTTGTGTGTCATCATAAGGGAGGTCATGGATGTTTGACATTTACTGGCCATGTGAATTGCTTCCCTTTGGAACTGCAGGAACATATCCTTTCTCCCCTTAAAAACATGGATAAATGAAAACTCTTTGTACCACTAGGATGCATATTACCCTTTCTCTGCCCATGAAGAATTTTCCAATCTGGGGTTTGTCTTTTAAGCTTTGGACATTGTTTTTGGTTTGTTTTGACCAGCAAAAGTCAGTCTTTTCCTCTGTGGCATCTGGCTCTCCAGTCATTCAAAAGTAGTTCCTATTTCAAGATATGGCAATCATAAAAATCGGGGCTTTGTGTTTCTACATATAGTCTTTGATTTTTCTGTAATTTTCCTCTTACTAAAAACATAAAATAAAAATTAATGAGTTCCTTCTCATATTGTGTGGCCAGACACAAAAGGCCACATAACATAACTGTACTGATAGGAACAATCCACGATAGGTGAATTTACACACACAGAAAATGGAGTGGTTGTCAGGGACTAGGAGAGGTGGGATGGGGAGTGACAGCTTAATGGCTACAGAATTGATGAAGCTGTTCGCTCACTAGACAGAGGTGAGGGCTGCACCACATGAGAAATGTACTTCATGCCACTGGATTGTAATTTTGAAAATATTAAAACACTTTATTTTATACAAGGGATATAAGTGAAGAGAAAAGATGATAAAATTTGGGAGATGCAGGACAAAGACAAAAATGAGGACAAGCACAGTTGCAGGGAAGGGGAAGGACAGCTCTGGAGTGGGGACTAGTGAGGGTGTTTGTGGGAGTTCTGGACCCAGGGCTCCCCTGGATGCTGGTGTTTCTTCTACTTTTGATGTTTCAGGGGTGGTTAGGTGAGCTTGCTCTGGCTCTTCCTCTGGCTCTGGTTCTGGCTCTTCCCTTGGCCCTGGCCCTGGCCATGGCTCGTGCTCTGGCTCTCTCTAGTGTTTGCTCTTGCTCAGGCTCTGGATCTTGATCCTGCTCTTGTTTTTGCTGTTGCTCTTGCTCTTCCTCTGGCTCTGGATCTTGCTCTGGCTCAGGATGTTGTTCATGATCTGGCTTGGGCTCTGGCTCTGGCTCAGGATCTAGCTCTTGCTCTGGATCTTGCTCCTGATCTTTCTTTTGCTCTGGCTTGGGCTCTGGATCTTGCTCCTGATCTTTCTCGTGCTCTCGCTTGGGCTTTGGATATTGCTTTCGCTCTGGCTTTGGCAGTGGAGGTGGAGCTCGAGCTGGAGCTAAAGATGGCTTTAGCTCTTGGGGCACTTGTTCAGCCTGGGCAGAAGCTGGAACTGGAGTGACAACGATTGAAAATATCAACATGAGTTTCTATATCTCTTCCAATGACAGTCTTTCTGAGAAGCCCAAGTCCAGCGACCCAGCCTCAGGAAGTCTCCCCACACTGCAGAACACTGCATGATTGTTCTGAGTACTCATTGCCCCTGTCCCCAGCCTGCTTCTGGAAACTCTGCTCTGTGTGGCCCAGCCCAGCCCCCTCCCCAAACCCTCACAGGCACCCACCCTCTTCCTCCTCACCCTCAGTCTCCGCCTCACTGGGCTCCAGGTGCTCCAGCTTCTCCAGCTGCGCCAGAAGAAGATCTGCCTTGTGCTCCACCTCTGATCCTGGCATGTTGATGTGTGCATAGGCCAACAGAAACTTCAAAGAAGGAAATTCAGGAGGCTCGTGGAAGTCAATGGAATAGAATTCCAGCCAGATCTTTAGGATGGAGGACATGGCACTGGGGGAGACAGGTGGGCAGCAGCATCAGAGGCCTGGCCTATCCCTCTATGCCTCCCTCCCAGGGCTCCCCTGCGTGAGCTGCAGTCTTCTACCCTCTGCCCCTGCCTCTCCATAGACCAGCCCCTCCAATGTCCACCCCCAGTATGGCAGTCCTGGAAGAGATGGGCCTGGCAACCAAGGAGGGGCTGGCAAAAGCCCCTGTGCGGGGATCCTTCAATCACTGGTGTTACCAGCTTTCCCTTCTTCAGGGAAATCTGACACCTTCCTCTGTCTGGGTCCCTGACCCATCCCTGTTGGAATGACCTGTCCATCAGGGCAGGAGGGTGCTGTCTGCTCTGGGCATTACTCGCTGGCACACAGGAGGTGTCCAGGAATATTTGATGAATGAGGAAACAGAGGGAGGCTCTGCTCCCCTGGCCTTCCCAGGGCCCTTGGAAAACCCCAAACTTGAGCTGACATGTGGATGTGCTGCCCAAGTGTCTGCATCAAAATCTGCATCTCCTCTTCCCACTGACACTGATCTCTTGACCCTGACCACACTCTGCACCACCAGCACCAGCTGAGCATCCGCATGGGTGAGCATCCCCGAGTGTCAGCGGGATGCTCTGCACACCTGCTCTGGCTCAGCATGGGCTCTGGGGGTGTGGGCAGGGCAGGATGGGAGGGGTGGGGGCAGGTTCTCTCTGGGCTCACTCTGCTCGCCGGCCTCTCGCACACCCTACAGTGCCTGTGGCCCCATCCCCAGCTCATCTTGACTCCTTTTCCTGCAGGGAAAGGCCTGAGCCCTCAGTCCTGTAGCAGGAATCATAAGATGTGTGGCAGGGAGATTTCTGCCAGCCCCCCATCCACAGGCCCCCACAGACCACACATAGTTCTGTGGATATGGGAGCCCCTCCATCTGCACCCAAACCCCACTCACCATTTTAGCTGCTCCAGGGGTTCGCCATCCCCATGAAAATTGGAAGCAACGCTTCTGTACCTAGAGGAGACCAGGACGGTGTCACATCTACCATATGGTGGCACTACCTGCTTCTCATGTATATTGTGGTTGTCTGACCTCTGACTAGAATGGAAGCCCAGGAGGGCAGGGAATGTAGTCTCCTCGGTTCATTGGAATATGGTCAGTGCCCAGAAAGTCACTGCACATAGTGTGACTTCAGATATGTTTGTTGAAGGAATGAACGCCAACCAACTCCTCCCAAGATATCTGGGTGCACCTGAAGCCCCTCTGCCAGCCTCCAGTCTCCCTGCTTTGAATACACCCAGAAGCCTACAGATAGAATCTCAAATGTGAAAAGAGTGAAGCCCAAGTCAACGAGGTCAGTGAGGGTGTGACAGAGACTTCCTCGTGGGGGGGCTGGAATCCTGAATGAGGACAACCGTGGCCCCTCCAGCAGAACTTTCCACAGGGCTGGACTCAGGAGCAGCACTTTCCATGGGGGACCCACTGGAGCTTGTTCCTGTTACCACCCACTGAACACAGGTGGAAACTGAGGCTTAGAGGGGTGTGGTGACAGTCCCAAGACTCACAGCTGGGAGGCAGCCGAGTGACACTGTGTGATCGAGGGTCAGAGTGCTCACCTGAGGAAAAGCAGGTCCAGCACCTGCTGGGGACTGGCAAAGTTCCTGTAGCTCAGGATAAAGCTGTGCACATAGGAGCGGTTGCCATCCAGGACAGCGAGCAGCAGGTGTGCCACCCGCTTCTGCAGGGTGCCTGCCGGTACTGGCCACACCATGTGGGTGGCATCCAGGCTCAGGGAGGACTTGTTTCTAGTCTAGAACAGGAAAGGGGAGAGATACACAGTGACAGCACCATGAACCCCCTGGTGGGAAGGGGCCGGAGGCCAGTCTTAACCTCAGGGAGGACATGAGAAGACAGCCTGAGGGCCCAGGGTTCATGTACAGGGTGGTGGTTGCCACCCCCGCAGTCCCCTTTCACCCTCCAGCCCTGACCTGAGGTGTGAACACACCAGGAACCAGCAGGTTTATAAATCCCCCACCCTCTGCCCCTGCCCAGGGAGGGTGTCCCATGTCCCCATGACCCCCCCCACACAGGAGGAGGGTGTGCAGTCACCCAGGGAGGCTCACAGTGCTGGCCTGGCCCGCCCTCCCCTGGGACACCTGATATTACCTTTGGGGACCTCCTGCCAAAGGGCCACAGGAGTCCAGGGCGATGGCTGACCCAGCGCCGGAAGCATCGGACAAACCTCTCAGCCCAGTGCTGCCTGGGGCTACTGCCCCGGGACCTCGGGATACAGCACGACATCTCACTCTGCCTGTGGCCAAGTGAGCTGGGGAAGGGGCTGTGTATAGAATGTGGGTGCCAGGTTACCGAGTTCCGAGTTCAGTTGGGGTCTGTCGTCAAGGAAGTGAAGTCACTTCCTGGTACCTCATTTCCTGAACCTCTCCTCTGTGTACAAGACTGCAAGTGCCCCTCTGTTTACCTGACTGGTGACCCTCCTGCCCCATGAACTCTCTCTATTGCCCACACTTCCACCAACACTGCCTGACCACACCCCTGTGCAAAGCCTGGGTGCAGCCAGGTTCACAGCTCGGAGGACATACATGTAGGTTCAGCCCCAGCTCCTCCTTCTTATCACTTATGTGACCCTGGACAAGACACTGTGACTCTCAGGACCTCCCCAATCTCTCCTTCAGCACAGTGGTGATCATTCTAGCATCTCCTCCCTAAGGATGTCATCAGGCATGTGTGAGCAAACATCCCTGAAACCCATGACCGGTGTCACATGTAGCTAATGAAGAAAACTAGAGATAAAAATCCATGATGGTGAGGAAGGTAGCATGGAATACGACTAATGATAGGTCTGGTTTCTGCCATATAATCCTGAAAATGTTGCTTTTGCTATTGGCCTGTTTTCCATGTCTACACCGTAATTATTACAATATACCAAGTTTTACACATAAGCAAAGATGTACAGAGTCTGAGTGAAAACAGCTCTCTACAAAGTGGCAATCTTGTCAGCAACCAGTGACATCTTCTTGCATGGTCTTTCTCTCTGGACTTTCTTCTTTCCAGATCCTGCTTGGGTGGATTAATCTGGTACAGGTGACTAATCGTACCCATTTGCATAAGGATCTTTCAAAGTTGCAGGATCAGGTTTTACAGATGAGGACACTGACACAGAGATTTAACTTCCTGGGCTCCCGGGGGCAGGCCCAGGTTTTGAAACTAGATCAGTGTGATTGAGGCAGACATGAGGGGGAGTGGGTTGGGGGTCACTCAGCTCCTGGCTGAGGCTTGCCAGATATTATCACCAAACCCAAGCCTGGTTGCTGTGTCCACATGGAAACCCGAGAGGCTCTTTGACTTGTGGAGTGGAGCCGGGTATGGCTCAGCACCACATTCTCCAGACTGAGCCACAGGCCGGCCCTTGTTTTGTTTCTTTTAATCAAATACCTTCTGTGTTAGTTCATTCCTGTGGCTTATAACAAAATACTTGAAAGTGGGTGATTTGTAAAGAAAACAAAATCTATTGCTTACAGTTTCTGAGGCTGGGAAGTCCAAAGTCCATCTGGTGGTGGTGACAGTGACCCCGGGGTCTCACATTGCAAGATGGTGGAAACAGAGAGAGCAAGACAGAGAAAGATAGACTCTCCTCTTCTTTTAAAGTTCTCAGAACCACACCCCTGACCACCATTTTTAATCCATTCGCTCCTGCATGGTCCTACAATCCAATCAGCTCTTCAAGGCTCCACCTTTCAACTACCATAATAGGATTTCCCACCCTCTTAACAGTCACGGGGGGGGGGGGGGGGGGGGGGGGGGGGGGGGCTAAGTTTCTTTCTTTTTTCTTTTTCTTTTTCTTTTTTTTTTTACACCAACCAGGGATTTAATATAAATACAACCAGCATAGAGAAACTCAAAACTATACATAAGCCAAACCCAGATGCCAAGAAGTGGGGATGAAGGCAGGATTTCTGACCCTTTGGTTCAGCCGGCCCCGCAAATAAAATCCAACCAAAAGAAATCAAGAAAATAACCATGATTCATACTGAGCTGTGGGAGAAAGAGGGGTGACGGGACAAAGGTAGGTGTGGGTGTCACCATGGGGTCAGGTCTGACCCTGGGCTGGGAGGGGGAGGGCCAGGTCCTTCACCACCACATAAGCCAAACCCGAGCCCCCCAGGTGCTATGAGGCCCTGCCCGAGCAGGGAGGCTGTGTCACACATAGGGCAGGACCCCGCCCCTCCCCGAATGGGATCAGACAGTGGCCACCCAGGCCTGCTGGGCTGGAGACTGACACAGGCTCTGCCTCCTTGTTTAGGCAGCCTGTGGAGGAAGGGGTCACTGCTTCATGATGGCACCTGGCTCAGCCCCAGCAGACCACAAGAAGCCGGCCCCAGACTCACTCAGTGCCTCCAGCAGCTGTGCGGACGCCGCATCCTTGGCAACGTCATGCCCGTCCTGCCCATCTGCGGCCAGCGCAACCCAGATAAGGCCGCTGAAAGGCCCTGGATGACCAGGGATCACCGCCTGGTACACAGCAGGTCCTGTGCCCAAACACTTGGTGAGGAACACCGGGCTGCCCAGCCTCATTTATTAGCACAGCAGCTGGAGGGCAGCCCGAGCCCCTTGGGACCCTAGCCTGTCCCTAGCCAAGGCCAATCGGCTGCCCTGCGGCTGTAGGCACCGCAGTGAGGGCCCCGCAAGCTGCTGGCGGAGTCGCTGCTTCGGGCCTGGCTTGAGCCACTCCAGGGCCACCTGCCCGCCACAGAGGCGTGACAGCCCTCCCACCAGGGCCTTTGGGGGCAGGCGGCGGCGGTGCGCTGCGAGATGAACTTGAGCAGCGCGATAGGCGCGGGCGCCGCCGGGGCTAGGCAGCAGCAGCGCCTCCTGCAGGCCTGGCCCGGAGGCTGCAGCGCGAGCAGCAGCGGCAGCGGCTCCGTCGGCGGCGACTAGTCCACGCGCAGGTCGCTCTTCTCGCCGCAGCGGGCGGCTGTGCAGCGGGCCCATGGCGGCCTGCTCGCTGCGCCGCGAGCTTCAGCGGGCGTCAGGAAGACGCAGTTCAGGCCGCCGAAGGTCATGGGCAGGCGGATCTCGCAGGCGGGCCGCGCGCTGCCGCAGTGGGATCCGCTGGTGCTCGGAGACGTCCTGGGGCAGCCGCCCGAGAACACCTCCGAGCCGGCCGGTGGCGGGCTGCCCACCCGGCCTGGGCTGGCCCGCCGTCCTTCCTCTGCCCCTCCACCTGCACCAGGCGGACGCCCTTCTCCCTGACCCGCGCCCCCAACGCCGCCTCGTTCTCTGGATTCACCTGCTCACCCCGGAGCTCACACACCCGCTTGGACTCGTAGGTTTCTACTACAGAAAACCTGGGGAGTACAAGTCAAGCCTCAATGAGTTTGGGGGGGACACAATTCAATCCACTACGCTTTCCCCCTACCCGAACCCAAACCCTAACCCTAACCCTAACCCTAGCCCAACCTGGACCCGAACCCGAATCTGAAACCTAAGCCAAACCCGAACCCAAACCTGAACCCGAACCCTAACCAGAACCCGAATCCTAATGGTAACCCTAAACCAAACCCTAACCCTAAAACTAACCCGAAACCTAACCCCAACCCTAACCCTAACTCTAAACCGAACCAGAACCCTAACACTAAACCTAACCCTAAACCGAACCCTAACCCTAACACTAACCCTAACCCTAACAGTAAACCTAACCCAAACCCAAACCCTAACCCTAACCCTAACCGTAACACGAACCCGAACCCGAACCCCAACTGTAAACCTAACTCTAACCCGAAGCCTAACCATAACCCTAACCCAAAACCTAAAACTAACCACAACCGTAACCCTAACCCTAACCCTAACCCTAACAATAACCCTAAGCCTAAGCCTAAGCCTAAGACTAACCGTAACCCTAACTCTAAACCGAACCGGAACCCTAACCGTAACCGTAACCGTAACTGTAACCGTAACCCTAAACCTAACCCTAAACCAAACCCTAACCCTAACCCTAAGAGTAAACCTAACCCAAACTAAAACCGTAACCCTAACCCTAACACTAAGCCGAACCCGAACCCTACCCCTGAGCCTAACTCTAACCCTAATCCTAACGCTAACCCAAAGACAAAGCCTAAGCCTAAACCTAACTCTAACTCTAACCCTAAACCGAACCCAAACCCTAACCCTAACCTGAATCCTAACCCTCATTTTAACCCTATCCCTAACCCTAACCCTAACCCTAAACCTAAACCTAACCAAAACCCAAACCCTAACCGTAACCCTAAGCTGATATTGAGTACGAATCCGAACCCGAACCTGTATCCTAACCCTAACCCTAACTTGAACCCGAATCCTAAACCTAACCCTAACCCTAAACCTAACCCCAATCCAAACCCGAACCATAACTCTAACCCTAACACCAATGCAAACCCTAACCCTAAACCTAACCATAAGTCTAAGGCTAAGCCTAAGCCTAACCCTAACCCTAAGCCTAAGCCTAAGCCTAACCCTAAGCCTAAGCCTAACCCTAACCCTAACAGTAAACGTAACCCAAACCCAAACCCGAACCCAAATCCTAACCCTAACCCTAAACCAAACCCGAATCCTAATCCTAACCCTAACCCAAACCCTAACCCTAACCCTAACACCAACCCGAAACCTAACCCTAACCCTAAGCCTAAGGCTAAGCCTAACCCTAACACTAACCCTAAGCCTAACCCTAACCCTAAGCCTAAGGCTAAGCCTAACCCTAACCCTAACCCTAAGCCTAAGCGTAACCATAACCCTAAACCGAATCCAAACCCTAACCCTAACCGTAACCCTAACAGTAAACCTAACCCAAACCCAAACCCTAACCGTAACCCTAAGCCTAAGACTAACCCCAACCCTAAACCGAACCCGAACCCTAACCCTAACCCTAACTTGAATCTTAACCCTCACTGTAACCCTAACCCTAACCCTATACCTAACCCTAACCCTTACTCTAAACCTAATCCGAACCATAGCCCTAACCATAACCCTAATCCTAACTCGAACCCAAAACCTAACCCTAAGCCTAACACTAAACCTAACCCAAACCCAAACCCTAGCCTGGTAGCTGTGTCCACATGGAAACCCGAGAGGCTCTTTGACTTGTGGAGTGAAGCCAGGTATGGCTCAGCACCACACTCTCCCGACTGAGCCACAGGCCGGCCCTTGTTTCGTTTCTTTTAATCAAATACCTTCTGTGTTAGTTCATTCCTGTGGCTTATAACAAAATACTTGAAAGTGGGTGATTTGTAAAGAAAACAAAATCTATTGCTTACAGTTTCTGAGGCTGGGAAGTCCAAAGTCCATCTGGTGGTGGTGACAGTGACCCCGGGGTCTCACATTGCAAGATGGTGGAAACAGAGAGAGCAAGACAGAGAAAGACAGACTCTCCTCTTCTTTTAAAGTCCTCAGAACCACACCCCTGACCACCATTTTTAATCCATTCGCTCCTGCATGGTCCTACAATCCAATCAGCTCTTCAAGGCTCCACCTTTCAACTACCATAGTAGGATTTCCCACCCTCTTAACAGTCACAGTGGGGGCTAAGTTTCTTTCTTTTTCTTTTTCTTTTTTTTTTTTACACCAACCAGGGATTTAATATAAATACAACCAGCATAGAGAAACTCAAAACTATACATAAGCCAAACCCAGATGCCAAGAAGTGGGGATGAAGGCAGGATTTCTGACCCTTTAGTTCAGCCGGCCCCGCAAATAAAATCCAACCAAAAGAAATCAAGGAAATAACCATGATTCATACTGAGCTGTGGGAGAAAGAGGGGTGAGGGGACAAAGGTAGGTGTGGGTGTCACCATGGGGTCAGGTCTGACCCTGGGCTGGGAGGGGGAGGGCAAGGTCCTTCACCACCACATAAGCCAAACCCGAGCCCCCCAGGTGCTATGAGGCCCTGCCCGAGCAGGGAGGCTGTGTCACACATGCAGCAGGACCCCGCCCCTCCCCGAATGGGATCAGACAGTGGCCACCCAGGCCTGCTGGGCTGGAGACTGACACAGGCTCTGCCTCCTTGTTTAGGCTGCCTGTGGAGGAAGGGGTCACTGCTTCATGATGGCACCTGGCTCAGCCCCAGCAGACCACAAGAAGCCGGCCCCAGACTCACTCAGTGCCTCCAGCAGCTGTGCGGACGCCGCATCCTTGGCAACGTCATGCCCGTCCTGCCCATCTGCGGCCAGCGCAACCCAGATAAGGCCGCTGAAAGGCACTGGATGACCAGGGATCACCGCCTGGTACCAGAAGTGGTGCCAGCCAGCAGGTCCTGTGCCCAAACACTTGGTGAGGAACACCGGGCTGCCCAGCCTCATTTGTTAGCACAGCAGCTGGAGGGCAGCCCGAGCCCCTTGGGACCCTAGCCTGTCCCTAGCCAAGGCCAATCGGCTGCCCTGTGGCTGTAGGCACCGCAGTGAGGGACCCGCAAGCTGCTGGCGGAGTCGCTGCTTCGGGCCTGGCTTAAGCCACTCCACGGCACCTGCCCGCCACAGAGGCGTGACAGCCCTCCCACCAGGGCCTTTGGGGGCAGGCGGCGGCGGTGCGCTGTGAGCTGAACTGGAGCAGCGCGATCTGCGCGCTCGCCGCCGGGACTGGGCAGCAGCAGCGCCTCCTGCAGGCCGGGCCGGAGGCTGCAGCGCGAGCAGCAGCGGCGGCGGCTCCCGTCGGCTGCGACCCGTCCACGCGCAGCTCGCTCTTCTCGCCGCAGCGGGCGGCTGTGCAGCGGGGCCATGGCGGCCTGCGCGCCGCGCCGCGAGTTGCAGCGGGCGTCGGGAAGCCGCGGTTCAGGCTGCCGAAGGTCATGGGCAGGCGGATCTCGCAGGAGGCCCGCGCGCTGCCGCAGTGGGATCCGCTGGTGCTCGGAGACGTCCTGGGGCTGGCCCGCCGTCCTTCCTCTGCCCCTCCACCTGCACCAGGCGGACGCCCGTCTCCCTGACCCGCGCCCCCAACGCCGCCTCGATCTCTGGCTTCAACTGCTCGCCCCGGAGCTCACACGACCGCTAGGACTCGTAAGTTACTACTACAGAAAACCTGGGGATACAAGTCAAGCCTCAATGAGTTTGGGAGGGACACAATTCAATCCACTACGCTTTCCCCCTACCTGAACCCAAACCCTAACCCTAACCCTAACCCTATCCCGAACGCGAACCCTAACCCTCACCCTAACCCTATCCCTAACCCTAAGCCTAACCCTAAACCTAACTCTAAACCGAACCCGAACCGAAACCCTAAACCTAACCCTAACCCTAGCCCTAACCCTAACCCTAGCCCTAACCCTAGCCCTAACGCTAAACATAGCAGTAAACCTAATCCTAACCATAACCCTAAACCGAACCATAGCCCTTACCATAGCCCTAGCCCTAACCCTAACCATAGACCTAGCTCTAACCATAGCTCTAACCGTAGCCCAAAACATAACCCTAGACCTAGGTCTAACCCTAGCCCTAACACTAACCCTAACCTTAACCCTAGCCCTAGCCCTAACCCTAACCCTAGCCCTAACCCTAACCCTAATCCTAACCTTAACCCTAGCCCTAGCCCTAACCCTCACCCTTACCCTAGCCACATTCCTGGCCCTAACCATAGCCCTTACCATAGCCCTAGCCCTAACCCTAACCCTAACTGTAACCATAACCCTAAACCTAACCTTAACCCTAACCATAACCCTAGCCCTAAACCTAAACCTAGCCCAAAACCTAGCCCTAACCCTAACCATAATCCTAACCCTAACAGTAACCCTAAACCTAACCCTGGCCCTAGCCCTAGGCCTAGAACTAATCCTAACCCTAACCCTAAACCTAAACCTAACCCTAAATCTAACAGAAACCCTAAACCTAACCCTAAACCAAACCCTAACCATAAACCTAACCCTACCCCGAACCCTGGCCTTAACCCTAAGAATAACCCAAACTCTAACAGTAACCCAATCACTAACACGAACCGTCTCCCTAACCCTAACCCTAACACTCGCCCTAAACCTAAGCCTAACTCTCGGACTAACACTTACCCTAACCCTCACCCTCAACCAAACCCTAATCCTAATCTTAAACCTAATGCTAACTCGAACCAAAACTCGAACCCTAACCCTAACACTAACCCTAAACCTAAACCTAACCCTAACCCAACCCCTAACCCTAACCCCAACCCTAAACCTAGACCTAACACTAAGCCTAAACTTAACCCTAGCCCTAAACCTAAACCTAACCCTAACCGTAACCCTAGCCCTAACCTTAACCCTAAACCAAACCCTAAACTTAAGCCTAGCCCTAGACCTAACCCTAACCTTAACCCTAGCCATATCCCTAACCCTAACCCTAACCCTAACCCTAACCATAGACCTAGCCCTAACTATAGCTCTAACCCTAGCCCTAAACCTAAACCCTAGCCATAGAACTAACCCAAACTCTAACGGTAACTCTAACCCTAACCCTAGCCCTAACCTTAACCCTAGCCCTATCCCTGGCACTAACTCCAACCCTAACCCTAACCCTAGCCCTAACCCTAACCCTATCCCTAACCCTAACCCTAGCCCTAATGCTAAACATAGCAGTAAACCTAATCCTAACCCTAACCCTAGCCCAACCCTATCCCTAACCCTAACCCTAGACCTAATGCTAAACATAGCACTAAACCTAATCCTAACCCTAACACTAGCCCTAACCCTAACCCTAACCCTAACCCTAACCCTAGCCATAACCCTAACCATAGACGGAAACCTAACCATAGCCCTAACCCTAGCCCTAGGCCCAAAGATAGCCCTACTTAACACTAGACCTAGCCCTCACCATAGCTCTAACCCAAGCATTAACGCTAACCTAAAACTGAACCCTAACATTCGCCCTAGTCCTAGCCCTAATCCTACCAAAGCCCTAACCCTAAACCTAGACCTAGCCCTAACCCTAACCCGAACCCTAAACCGAACCCTAACCTGAACCCTAATCCTCGCTCTAGCCCTAGACCTAGACCGAACCCCAACCCTAACCCTAACCCTAACCCTAACATGAACCCTAAAGCTAACCCAAACCCTAACCCTAACCCTAAATTTACCCCTAATCCTAACCCTAATCCTAACCCATTCCCTAGCCCTAACCCTAACCCTGGTCCTAACCCTAAACCTAAATGTAACCCTAGCCCTAACCCAAACCCTAAGCCTAACCCTAGCCCTAACCCTAACCTTAAACCTAACCCTAACCCTAAACCTAGACATAGCCCTAACCCTAAACATAGACCGAGCCCTAACCATAGCTCTAACCCTAGCCCTAAACCTAACCCTAACCCTAACCCTAGCCCTAACCCTAACACTAACCATAACCCTAATCCTAACACTAACCTTAACCCCAGACATAGCCCTAACGCTAACCCTTACCCTAGCCCTATCCCTATCCCGAACCATAGCACTTACCATAGCCCTAGCCCTAACCCTAACCATAGACCTAGCTCTAACCATAGCTCTAACCGTAGCCCAAAACATAACCCTAGCCCTAGGCCTAACCCTAGCCCTAACCCTAACCCTAGCCCTAATCCTAACTCTAAACCTAACCTTAACCCTAGCCGTAGCCCTAACCCTCAACCTTACCCTAGCCCCATCCCTAACCCTAACCATAGCCCTTACCATAGCCCTAACCCTAACCCTAAACCTAACCGTAACCATAACCGTAAACCTAACCTTAACCCTAACCATAACCCTAGCCCTAAACGTAAACCTAGCCCAAACCCTAGCCCTAACCCTAACCCTAACCCTAACAGTAACCCTAAACCTAACCCTGGCCCTAGCCCTAGGCCTAACACTAACCCTAACCCTAACCCTAACCCTAAACCTAACCCAAACCCTAAACCTAACCCTAACCCTAACCTTAATCATAACCCTAACCCTACCCCGAACCCTGGCCTTAACCCTAAGAATAACCCGAACCCTAACACTAACCCAATCCCTAAAACGAACCATCTCCCTAACCCTACCCATAACACTCTCCCTAAACCTAAGCCTAACTCTCGGACTAACACTTACCCTAACCCTCACCCTCAACCAAACCCTAATCCTAACCTTAAACCTAATGCTAACTCGAACCGAAACTCGAACCCTAACCCTAACCCTAACCCTAAACCTAACCCTAAACCAACCCCTAGCGCTAACCCTAACCCTAAACCTAGCCTTAACCCTAACCCTACCGTAACCCTAATTATAACCCTAACCAAAACCCTAACCCTAAACCTAAACCTAATCCTAGCCCTAACCCTAGCAATAAACCTAACCCTAAACCTAAACCTAACCCTAACCGTAACCATAACTGTAACCCTAACCCTAACCCTAACCCTAGCCCTAAACCTAACCCTAACCCTAACCCTCACCCGAATCCTAAACCTAACACAAAACCTAACCTTAAATGTAACACTATCCCTAACCCTAAACTGAACACGAACCCTAAATCTAACACTAACACTAACGCTAACCCCAGCCCTAATCGTAAACATAACCATAACCCTCACCCTAACCCTCACCCGAACCTTGATCCTAAAACTAGACTTAACCCTAAACCTAGACCTAACACTAACCCTAAACTTAACCCTAGCCCTAACCCTAACCATAACCCTAACCGTAACCCTAGCCCTAACCTTAACCTTAAACCAAACCCTAAACTTAACCCTAGCCCTAGCCCTAACCCTAACCTCTAACCCTAACCCTAACCATAGACCTAGCCCTAACCATAGCTCTAAACCTAGCCCTAAACCTAACCCTAGCTGTAGGCCAAACCCAAACCCTAATGGTAAC